>NC_056627.2:310052109-311252109 GCF_002870075.4 Lactuca sativa | reverse complement strand
CTTCTCTAGTATAGTTGTATATGTTCACATAGTAGTAAGTATTGACTCATGAATGAACTGACTCATAGTATGATATTGTGTTCTAGTAATAGCTCTAGTATCTTCCTAAACTACCTATATGGTAGTTTACTAGTAATCTAACTGGTACGTATGGACATGGATGTATACCCTTGCTACCCAAGGGCATGGGATGAACTGGAAGGACCTTTATGACTATATATGTACATGTGATATATAACTAATGTTTAAACGACCTTCGGACGAATACCTGATATCCCACCAGACCACATCTCAAGCGCGAAAAGGAAATAGGGTGGGTAGCCTTCCTAAGTCTTTTAAACATTTCTTATATAACTATACATATAGAGGCATGCAATTTATAATATAAAAGCATAAAATAAGATTTGTAAAACCTTTTGAACATAAATATTTTCTAAGAATAGACCGACTTGGTTTCGATCTATAAAATGGTTTTGAAGGCATGGGTTTGATAAAGCAGTTTAGTATAAAGAAACGTTTGTTTGAAACACAATTGTAAATAAGTTTGAAAAGTAATATACAGAGTAAAATGTACAGAGAAACAAGGAGTTTTAAAAACATATAGTGTTTATGAAAGACATTTGAAGGAAACTGTTTAGTAAAACGGCTAATGAGTAGCCAATCATTTGAATGCTGCTTATTAATCACATGTGATTGATATAATAACTAGCATAATTCTACTTGTATCCCCCCCCCCCCATAAAACATTTAAAAGTAGTTTAAAACATTATTTAAGGGTATGAACTCACCTGTAGTGAGTGGTTCTAATGAAAATGTTGGATCAGTTGCTAAGTATCAAGTGGTGGCTTGAGTACACACGCGAATCCTATTTGGCATATATTGGCATATATATGAATATAATTAGTGTTATGAACGACTAAATAATGATTTTGGGACCACCTTAGGGACTAGTAAACACTTATAATGAAGTGTTACAATCATATATGATTGTATGAGGGTTTATAAGGCTATACAAGAGGGTGTATGGCCAAAATACACACTATATGTGTGTGTACGGCCAGGTGTGCGGCCTTGTGTGCTGCCAGCACATGTGTGCGGCCCTGTGTGCGGCCATGTGTGCTGCCATGTGTGCGGCCAGATGGTGTTCTTGGTGTTCTTCGTGTTCTTGGTACCTTTTATGAAGATCTTCAAGGAGAATGGATGATACTTGAGAGGATTTCGTGTTCTATACTTGAAGAAGTGAAAGAAGTGTTCAAAAATGACTAAGTGTGGTATATATAGGTGGAGTGTGCGGTTGGGAAGGGTGTGAGGCCGCAAACACATGTGTGTGGCCGCACACTCAAGTGTGTGGCCGCACTCTCCATGTGTTGGAGTGTTTGGCCTCTTTTTGAATCCTACACTTTGAGTTAACCCATTCCCACACTCCAACCTTGATTATAACACGTTTATAACGCTCCAATAGACCCTAAATGGTACTACAAGATAGCAAAACGAGTCTATTATTGATAATAAATGAAGAATGCGAGCTAGAAATTTTCGGGTTGTCACAGGGTTTTTATACCAAAACGTGAGTAACTCTTTCTAGTAGTGTTAGAAAGCTTTTTATGTAGTTATAACATGATTTAGATGGCTAAATCACTAGATTTAGGAGTTTACTCCCCAAGGTGTTCTTCGGCGGTAAACTCCCGAAACGAAGCCTAGACCGACCCTTGTGTTATGCTACTGCCTTGGACTTGTATAGGAGTCTATTAAGGACATGAAATCAAGCAAGAATCACCCAAGTTTAGGAGTTTACGGCCCAAGAGCATCTTAGGTCGTGAACTCCAAATTCAAGCTCAAAATGGTGCTTTTAAGGCACCTAAAGCCTTGGACTTTTACCTAGACTTGTTCCCATTAAATCAAGGGCCTTAAACACATAAGAATCACCTTGCAAAGTGAGTTTACGGCCATGACATGGTTCATGGGCCGTAAACTCATTAAAGGGGCACCAAAGTGTGTCAAGGGTCTTCATATGCTTGGAATAAAAGCCTAGAACCTATACCACTTGTGCAAGAGACTTGAAAGCATAAAAAACAACCATCCTTAAGAGTTTACAGCCGCAAACTCTAAGGGAAATGGCCTTAGGGCCGTAAACTCCTAAATGGAGTGTTTCTATGCCTTCAACCCTTCTAAGAATTTAACCACCAAGTTGGAATAATTCTAGGAATCATTTGGAACTTCAAAACACACAATACACCCATGGTTGGGAGTTTACGGCCGTAAACTCAAGAGTTTACAACCGTAAACTCCATGTGTGATGGTATATGGGGAGTAAACTCATATATGGGGTCCTTTGGAACCCTAAACACAAGTGCCTTGTCCCACAATAGCTTAGATGCAATCCTTAGGGCTTAGAACACTTATATAAAGTGTTTATTATGTCTAGGATGTCTTAACATTATCAATTAGTGATATGAGACTAATTGAGTGCATATATGTGTGATTATATGTTCATTAGGATCGTAGTGTGTGTACAAGTCCTCGCATGACACCTAGCAATCCTATACCGTCCAGTTCATCCGAATCACCAACTACAGGTGAGTTCATACCCCTAATCAATATTTTAAATGATTTTAAATGCTTTAATGGGGGGAATACAAGTAGAAACAAACATGTTATTAAATCATTGATATGTATTTTATAACTGTGTTTGTCATTTAACAGATTTCACATACTACAAAATGTGATGCATGAAATGGTTTTAAATCTTAAGAATACTTTGTTATCAAATGTTTTACTTTTGAAATGTTTATAAAAAAATGACATCAAGTCATTGTTAAATTATTGTTCAAAACCCATAAGATGTCTTACAAAACCATTTTACATTCTTGAACTAAACTATGCATATACACTTATATTCTTATATATGTATTGATGTTATAGTTTACATCTTTCATCTAGTTTCTCACACCCTTGAGTAGTAACAGTGTATAAACCTACTTGAAACAACTAATTACCTTTCAGTAAATTATCATAGGGATAATCTGAAGATATCAAACATTATTCCTATTACAAGGAATCACACAAGAGTCAGTTCATTCATGAGTCTATACTAGTACATATACATATGCTTACATGATACATGAATACGCTTACATGAACACATTACATGAATACCTTTACGTAGATACAATTACCTGTGTATACTTACATGAATACTTGAAACTCGATTCGTAACGATGAGTTATTAGTACCTTCAGTAAATCATTCCATCCCATCCCAGTTCAACGAGAGCCAGTTACGGGACTAACCATTCCTGGAACCTATTGTTCGCTACAGAGGTTAATTGGACAATCTTCGGATGTTGATAAGGTTATCTATTTTGCTTATAGCGATGTAGAGTCAGTTACGGGACTAACCATTCCTGGAACCTACTGTTCGCCATAGAGGTTAATTGGACAATCTTCGGATGTTCATTGGGTTGTTATTACATATATTAGGAGACAGTTATGGGACTAACCATTCCTGGAACCTACCGTTCGCTACAGAGGTTAATTGAACAATCTTCGGATTTTCATTAGGTTATTTATTTCGACTACAGCGATGTAAAGTCAGTTACGGGACTAACCACTCTTGGAACCTACTGTTCGCCACAGAGGTTAATTGAACAATCTTCGGATGTTCATTAGGTTATACCTTTCGCTTCAGCGATGTCGTGTTATCCCTGGTAACCTAAGGGTAACACTTACATAATTATATTTTTCCTACTGTACTTTATTTTGTGATATATTCCCATAAACGATGAGTTAGACTAAGCACTTTTAGTACTAGTCAATAGAAAAGGAAAAGTTATCATTTTACTTACAGAACATTCGGGTCTTGGTAGAATACTACATTGTCATAAACAAAACATTCGGGTCTTGGTAGAAGACTACATCTCAAACTGATAGAAAATAAGGGATTTTTTAGCGCTTTTCATATTTACATCATCATTTTCATTTAAATGTTTACATGACTTTGAAAACAGCTTTTAGTAAGCAAGACAATGACACTTAAATACTTATGAATTCACCAGCTTTAAAGCTGATACTCTCTTTCAAAATAAGTTGTATTCTAAGGTCATCAGTAGACAGGTACGGTGGCCAGGTTTTGAGAAGACGGAGCAGACAAATCTCGTCTTTTATTTTGATTGTATATTTTTGGTGTCTTACTACAATGAAAGAACACACATGTATTAAAACTTTACTTATAATGCAATGGATGATGTTGTTGCTTGTTTATTATATTACACTGTTGTGATACTGTACATGACGTCCTCCACCCCTGAACGTTTCCGCCGTTCGTGGTTTTGGGGTGGGACAGATTGGTATCAGAGCATTGTTTATAGTGAATAAAGTATATCAACCCATAAAAGATATACTAACTATAAATACATGGGGATTAAAACACTCTGTCTAAGAGTTATACTTTTAAATAATAAAATATTTAACAAAGTATATGTGCCTGCATTCATACTAAAATCAGTGTCACAATGACAAGAACAAAATTATTATGATTGTTGAATATCACAAGTAAGCCTGGGGATATATGGTCAGTCTTGGGAATGGCATAGCCTGATCAACTATGTTGGTCCGAGGAGTGATTAGCATATGCCCAAGAATGGTTGTGATATGACAACAAGTCTAAAAACTTACCAACACAACCATAAAGAAATACCATAGGGGTATTTGGTCTTACTGTAATTATTTTAGTTAGTTCGTCTATTTTAGCTATTTCTTATATCCCTTTTCTCGCGTAGATTAAAATGGCTGGATTTCACCACGGCGATCCGTACTTCCCGAACCAAGGCAATGCTGGTTGGCTAGAGGCAGTACCAGAAGATGATCACCCAATCCCTTTGGATGATCACCATGCTGAGGGTTTTTCCGATAGTTCTGACTCAGAGCCTGAAGTCAACAACCTACCCCCAGCTGCTCAAAACCCAAACCTGAACCCCCGTCCCGTATTTCAAGGACCCACACCTCTGTGGGCCACTAACTTGAATACATGGAGTCATGAACAGGGTCAGCCCATTCCCTACAATGGAGACCGAAGTTTCTACAACCTCACTGAAGGAGGTTCTGCTGATAGAGTCCTACCAATCATGGTGCGTAGGATTTCTCGGAACACGATAATGGCTCAGGCGATTATCAATCAAGTCTTGGAAGTTGACGCCAACTCTGGTGTTAACACTGTCCACATTCGCCAACTAGAGTCTGCTCATGAAAGGACTCTGGTCCGCAATGCAAATCTGCAAAGGGAACTTGCTGAAACCCGAGCTGAAGTTAGAGAACTTCGAGCTCAGCAAGCAAGGTCGGACAGGCGTATAAGGCACATTGAACGTCTACTGTCGGGATCGAGAACTCATGCTAGCAGTTCTCGTCGCCGATAGAATCTCGTCGACTCATCTTTTGGATATAACTCAGTTTATGTAAAACTTTTGTCTAATTTCCTATCGTTATAAATCTTAGAACTGTTAGGTCTTGATCTAATCTTAGTTCTGTCAAAATTTTCCATCTTGGTTGATGTAAGGCCTACTTCTAGGCCATTTTTCCCGAACTTGTTACATCTGTAATTCTAGTATTATTGACAGATATCTAATCTTATGGAAATCATTATCTAAATGTTGTCATCTTCATTTAACCATTATATTCATTCTGTTGTTGGACTATGGGGAGTTAGTCCATGAGACACATTCATTAATCATTTATTCTTATCCATGTCGTCATCTTTTAAACGTATAGTTAAATATGCCGCCACGCAGGAATCCAAGGCGTAACCCAAACAACAAAACACCGATACCACCACCTCCACCACCACCTGAGCCTCTTCAACCACCTAATCCTTTCGATGCCAACATGTTCCAGGCAGCTTTCACAGCAGCAGTTGCAGCTGCTGTGTCAGCAATCAACGCTCCCGCCCCTAATGGATCAGGAACAGGTGCACCACCCTCGAACCACGGAGAAAGCCATGGACATCCTCGGGGATGCACCTACAAGGACTTCACAAACGCCAAACCCCGCAGCTTCAATGGTATTGGTGGGGTTATGGTGTTAAGGCAGTGGATTGAGAAGATGGAATCTGTCTTCGAGATCTGCAGATGCCAAGAAGGCAACAAGGTCAAGTTTGCAGCTTGTACCTTCTCTGACAGAGCACTAACATGGTGGAACAGCCATGTTAACTATCTGACTTTGGTGGTGGCGTATTCCATCAGCTGGGAAAAGTTGAAAGACATGCTGATGAAAGAATACTGTCCTCGAGGTGAAGTACAGAAACTCGAGCAGGAATTATGGGGTCTTCAAATGGTTGGATCCGACATCACGACCTACACAAATAGGTTCTGTGATCTGGCAAACTTATGCCCTGATATGGTTGCTCTTGAGAGCAAAAAGATAGAGAGATATATCTGGGGACTGTCGCCCCAGATCCAGTAGAGTGTGATCGCTTCCAGGCCTATTACCTTCGATAGCGCCAAGGACCTGGCACAATCTATCATCGATCACCGGAAACCTCAGAACCCAACAATCCCTACACCCGTACCCCAAAAGTCCAACCTCGACAACAACAAGAAAGGGTGGTCTACGAGGAAAAGGGGGGCTTCGCAAGGATCCTCCAAGAGACAACAACTTGTGGCAATCAATGCTGCCACAGTGACTCCCATTGTCCCTGCGAACCCCTTACCAGCAAAAAATTATGCTGGAACCCTTCCGAAGTGCACCAAGTGCAACTTCCACCACCACGGACCTTGCAAGGAGATGCAATGCTCTAACTGCAACAGGAAGGGACACACAGCCCGTTACTGCAAGGCTCCAACAACTCAGGCCGCCCAGGTTCCTAACGCTGGTATGGGCCAAGCTTGCTATGGTTGTGGTGAATTGGGCCACTACAAGAGGAACCACCCTAAAATAGGAATGGCTGGAGGGGTAGGAAGAGTTATGGCCCTAGGCCACAAGGAAGCGGTAGCTGATCCTACGATAGTTACTGGTACGTTTCTCCTCGATAACTCATATGCTTGCATACTTTTCGATAGTGGATCAGAGAAAAGTTTTGTAAGTCACAAATTTGCACACCTGCTTAAACAAAAACCATGTGCATTAGATAGTTCATTCACAATAGAAATGGCTAACGGGAAAACAGAGAGTACTAACTGCATATACGTAGGTTGTACCTTAACTTTAGATGGCCATACTTTCAAGATAGATCTCATGCCAGTCCCAATTAAATGTTTCGACGTTATCATCGGCATGGATTGGTTGAGTCTTCTTCGCGCCGACATCATGTGCTTTGAAAAAGGCAGTTCGTCTTAACCTTCCTAACAACGAAACCTTAGTTATTTATGGCGACAAACCTAGTACGAGCCTTCGCATCATTTCGTTCATTCAAACCCAGAATTGCTTGCGAAAGGAATATCATGCATTCCTCGCACACATCGTCGATACCAGTCAAGAACTGAAAGACATCCAGAACATCCCATAAGTACGCGATTTTCCCAACATCTTCCCAGAAGAACTTCCTGGTTTACCACCGCAACGCCAAGTCGAGTTCAGAATCGACTTAGTGCCAGGAGCTACCCCAGTAGCCAAATCTCCTTATCGTCTGGCACTGGCCGAGATGCAGGAACTTTCCAGTCAACTTAACGAACTTCTCAAGAAGGGATTCATTCGACCAAGCTTCTCACCCTGGGGAGCACCGGTCTTGTTCGTCAAGAAGAAGGATGGATCGTTTCGCATGTGCATCGACTATAGAGAACGCAACAAGCTTACAATTAAAAATCGTTATCCTTTGCCCCGCATTGACAATTTGTTTGATCAACTTCAAGGAGCCAACTACTTCTCGAAGATAGATCTGCGATCCGGATATCACCAACTACGAGTGTTAGAGGAGGATGTTCCCAAGACAGCCTTCCGAACTCGTTATGGGCACTACGAGTTTGTAGTGATGCCGTTCGGATTAACTAATGTGCCCGCTGTATTCATGGATCTGATGAATAGGGTGTGTTGTCCTTACTTGGATCAGTTCGTCATCGTCTTCATTGATGACATACTCATCTGCTCTCAAAGTAAGGAGGAACATAGCCAACATCTCCGTAAAATCTTAGAAACATTGCGATCGGAAAAGCTCTACGCGAAGTTCTCCAAATGCGAATTTGGATTCGGCGAGTCGAATTTTTGGTCCATGTTGTTAGCGAAGAAGGTATACATGTGGACCCTTCCAAAATTAAGGCCATCGAGAATTGGTCAGCACCGAAGACACCTACCGAAATTCGTCAATTTCTAGGTCTCGTTGGCTACTATCGCAGGTTCATTCAGAACTTCTCCCGCATAGCAAAACCCCTTACAACACTGACCCAGAAGGGCGTAGCCTTTGACTGGGAAGAGAAACAAGAAAGAGCGTTCCAAACGCTCAAACGAGCCTTGTGCACCGCACCAATACTGTCCCTCCCCGAAGGGATAGAAGACTTCATGGTCTATTGCGACGCATCAAACCAAGAGCTTGGATGTGTTCTGATGCAGCGAGGTAAAGTCATAGCCTATGCCTCGAGACAGCTGAAGACACATGAGGTTAACTACACAACCCACGATCTTGAACTAGGAGCAGTTGTGTTTGCTCTGAAGATCTGGCGACATTACCTGTACGGTACAAAAAGCACGATCTTTATAGACCATAAGAGTCTGCAACACATTTTCGACCAGAAAGAACTCAACATGAGACAACGACGGTGGGTCGAGCTACTCAGTGATTACGAGTGCGAAATTCGTTATCATCCGGGTAAAGCCAATGTAGTAGCCGACGCCCTAAGTTGGAAAGAATATACTGGTCGTAGAGTCAAATCTTTGACTCTAACTATCCATTCACACTTGTCCACGCAAATAAAGGAGGCTCAGCTCGACGCTTTGAAACCTGAAAACGTGGCTGGTGAATCCCTTAGAGGGATGGATAAGAACTTAGAAGCCAAGGGTGGCGGAGCCTTATACCTCATGGATCGGATCTGGAAACCGAACACGGTGGTTTCAGAGACTTGGTCATGACCGAAGCTCACAACACTCGTTATTCCGTCCACCAGGGTTCAGATAAGATGTATCTGGATCTTAAAAAGTTATACTGGTGGCCTAACATGAAAGCAGATATTGCTACCTTCGTGAGTAAATGCCTTACTTGCGCAAAGGTCAAGGTCGAATACTAGAAACCCTCCGGTCTTCTACAACAATTGGGGATACCAGAATGGAAGTGGGAGCGGATCACTATGGACTTCATAACCAAGTTGCCCAAGACGACGGGTGGACTTGATTCCATATGGGTCATCGTCGATAGACTGACCAAGTCTGCACACTTCTTGCCAATCAAAGAAACAGACAAAATGGAGAAACTTACCAGAACTTACATTAGGGAGATTGTAAGGCTGCACGGTGTTCCTTTATCTATCATCTCGGACCGAGATAGTAGATTCACTTCGAGGTTCTGGCAGTCATTACAAAGTTCCCTAGGAACTAGGTTGGACATGAGTACAGCCTACCATCCACAGACCGACGGGCAAAGTGAGAGGACTATCCAAACCTTAGAAGATATGTTGCGTGCCTGTGTGATTGCCTTCGGAAAAGCTTGGGATACCCATTTACCCCTTGTTGAATTTTCCTACAACAACAGTTATCATACGAGCATAAAGGCAGCTCCATTCGAGGCCCTCTATGGCCGAAAGTGTAGATCCCCTCTGTGCTGGGCTGAAGTGGGTGATACCCAATTAGCTAAGGGACGAGTTCCCAAAAGCACTCTCACGGGTCCGGAGATCATTCGGGAAACGACAGAGAAGATCGTTCAAATTCGTGAACGATTGAAAGCCTCTAGAGACCGACAGAAAAGCTATGCTGACAAGCGTAGGAAACCATTGGAGTTCCAGGTGGACGACCGAGTCCTACTAAAGGTCACCCTGGAAGGGCTTGATACGCTTTGGGAAGTGTGGGAAGCTCAATCCAAGATACATAGGGCCTTTCGAGATTCTCGCGAGAATCGGCCCTGTGGCTTACAAGCTCAATCTACCGCAAGAACTCAGTAACGTACATCCTACCTTCCACGTGTCAAACTTGAAAAAGTGTCTATCCGACGAGACTCTTGTTATTCCACTTGACGAGATCGAGATCAACGAGAGCCTCAACTTTGTGGAGGAACCAGTAGAGATCATGGACCGAGAGGTCAAGCAAACAAAGCAGAGTCGTATCCTGATAGTGAAGGTTCGTTGGAACGCAAAGCGTGGACCTGAATTCACATGGGAACGAGAGGATCAGATGAAACATAAATACACTCATCTTTTCGCTTAGTTATTTGTAACTTCTTAATTGGTTAAATTCTAATTTTGGGAAAAAAATTCCTTCTAATGGGGGGATGATGTGACAACCCGAAATTCTCATTCTGTACAAACTATATCACTTCAATAGAAGTTATAGCAGTCACAGTTAATTTTCAGACTTTTTCGCGTAAGTTTGAGTAATTCAGGGTTTACACTTCAGGAAATATCAGGAGAGTGGGTGCACTAGGGTTTTGTGCAACACTGTTATTCCAACACTATTATATTAGAGATCATTTCAGGAATAAAAATATTTTCTGCCAAAAATATCTCAGGACTATAAATAGAATTAAGAACCAAATTTATTCATTATTCGCATTTCCAACTAGAGAAAAACCATTTTCTCTCTCACAGATCTTCGGGTTTTTATACCAAAACGTGAGTAACTCTTTCTAGTAGTGTTAGAAAGCTTTTTATGTAGTTATAACATGATTTAGATGGCTAAATCACTAGATTTAGGAGTTTACTCCCCAAGGTGTTCTTGGGCGGTAAACTCCCGAAACGAAGCCTAGACCGACCCTTGTGTTATGCTACTGCCTTGGACTTGTATAGGAGTCTATTAGGGACATGAAATCAAGCAAGAATCACCCAAGTTTAGGAGTTTACGGCCCAAGAGCATCTTAGGTCGTGAACTCCAAATTCAAGCTCAAAATGGTGCTTTTAAGGCACCTAAAGCCTTGGACTTTTACCTAGACTTGTTCCCATTAAATCAAGGGCCTTAAACACATAAGAATCACCTTGCAAAGTGAGTTTACGGCCATGACATGGTTCATGGGCCGTAAACTCATTAAAGGGGCACCAAAGTGTGTCAAGGGTCTTCATATGCTTGGAATAAAAGCCTAGAACCTATACCACTTGTGCAAGAGACTTGAAAGCATAAAAAACAACCATCCTTAAGAGTTTACGGCCGCAAACTCTAAGGGAAATGGCCTTAGGGCCGTAAACTCCTAAATGGAGTGTTTCTATGCCTTCAACCCTTCTAAGAATTTAACCACCAAGTTGGAATAATTCTAGGAATCATTTGGAACTTCAAAACACACAATACACCCATGGTTGGGAGTTTACGGCCGTAAACTCAAGAGTTTACAACCGTAAACTCCATGTGTGATGGTATATGGGGAGTAAACTCATATATGGGGTCCTTTGGAACCCTAAACACAAGTGCCTTGTCCCACAATAGCTTAGATGCAATCCTTAGGGCTTAGAACACTTATATAAAGTGTTTATTATGTCTAGGATGTCTTAACATTATCAATTAGTGATTTGAGACTAATTGAGTGCATATATGTGTGATTATATGTTCATTAGGATCGTAGTGTGTGTACAAGTCCTCGCATGACACCTAGCAATCCTATACCGTCCAGTTCATCCGAATCACCAACTACAGGTGAGTTCATACCCCTAATCAATATTTTAAATGATTTTAAATGCTTTAATGGGGGGAATACAAGTAGAAACAAACATGTTATTAAATCATTGATATGTATTTTATAACTGTGTTTGTCATTTAACAGATTTCACATACTACAAAATGTGATGCATGAAATGGTTTTAAATCTTAAGAATACTTTGTTATCAAATGTTTTACTTTTGAAATGTTTATAAAAAAATGACATCAAGTCATTGTTAAATTATTGTTCAAAACCCATAAGATGTCTTACAAAACCATTTTACATTCTTGAACTAAACTATGGATATACACTTATATTCTTATATATGTATTGATGTTATAGTTTACATCTTTCATCTAGTTTCTCACACCCTTGAGTAGTAAGAGTGTATAAACCTACTTGAAACAACTAATTACCTTTCAGTAAATTATCATAGGGATAATCTGAAGATATCAAACATTATTCCTATTACAAGGAATCACACAAGAGTCAGTTCATTCATGAGTCTATACTAGTACATATACATATGCTTACATGATACATGAATACGCTTACATGAACACATTACATGAATACCTTTACGTAGATACAATTACCTGTGTATACTTACATGAATACTTGAAACTCGATTCGTAACGATGAGTTATTAGTACCTTCAGTAAATCATTCCATCCCATCCCAATTCAACGGGAGCCAGTTACGGGACTAACCATTCCTGGAACCTATTGTTCGCTACAGAGGTTAATTGGACAATCTTCGGATGTTGATAAGGTTATCTATTTTGCTTATAGCGATGTAGAGTCAGTTACGGGACTAACCATTCCTGGAACCTACTGTTCGCCACAGAGGTTAATTGAACAATCTTCGGATGTTCATTAGGTTATACCTTTTGCTTCAGCGATGTCGTGTTATCCCTGGTAACCCAAGGGTAACACTTACATAATTATATTTTTCCTACTGTACTTTATTTTGTGATATATTCCCATAAACGATGAGTTAGACTAAGCACTTTTAGTACTAGTCAATAGAAAAGGAAAAGCTATCATTTTACTTACAGAACATTCGGGTCTTGGTAGAAGACTACATTCTCATAAACAAAACATTCGGGTCTTGGTAGAAGACTACATCTCAAACTGATAGAAAATAAGGGATTTTCTAGGGCTTTTCATATTTACATCATCATTTTCATTTAAAGGTTTACATGACTTTTAAAACAGCTTTTAGTAAGCAAGACAATGACACTTAAATACTTATGAATTCACCAGCTTTAAAGCTGATACTCTCTTTCAAAATAACTTGTATTCTCAGGTCATCAGTAGACAGGTACGGTGGCCAGGTTTTGGAAGACGGAGCAGACAAATCTCGTCTTTTATTTTGATTGTATATTTTTGGTGTCTTACTATAATGAAAGAACACACATGTATTAAAACTTTACTTATAATGCAATGGATGATGTTGTTGCTTGTCTATTATATTACACTGTTGTGATACTGTACATGACGTCCTCCACCCCTGAACGTTTCCGTCGTTCGTGGTTTTGGGGTGTGACACTGCGCATAGTCAATCACCACCCATCAGGGCTCAACCAGTCCATACCTATAATAACCTTGTTCCCACGCAACGGAATGGGAACTAAATCTATGAGGTAACACTCACCAAATAACCTCAACACGCAGTCTATGAAAACCTCTGATGCTCTGACAGATCAATCGTCAGCAATCTCGACCTCAAAGGATAATATAACATCCCCGAAGACTCAGAAAACCTCTTGCCAAGCGTGAGAGAAAAAAATGATCGGGTAGCCCCCGAATCGAATAACACCTGTACTGGGATACCGTTCACATGGAACGATTCTAAACATAACACATAAACATAGTAGATAAGTATCATGATCGACATGAAATAAGAGTTACGGAGAAGAAAACACACTCGTCACCACATTAGTTACGACACGCGTCTCCTCAGCGGTCAATTGGAAGGCTCGGCTCCTCACCACCGGAGCATCTGTCTTGCCTTGTCCACCATCCATTATCTGCAGGGTCGCTGGAGCTGGCGCCGCCACTGGCGCTGCTGCTGTCAATCTCGGGCAGTTGGCCTTTTTATGGCCCTTCAGATTGCAATGAAATCAAATCAGGTCTGATGTCTGAAAGGTAAGGTAGGGGTAGTATAATCCCTACCAAAGTGCCCAAGCTTGCCGCACTTATAGCAACCTGATGATCCTAGTCTACAAACCCCCTTGTGAGTCTCGTTGCATTTCCCACAGTGGCTCCGACCTTGCTGGCAGTTCGACCTAATGTCAGATCCTTTGGGTTTCTTCCCCGAAACCCCAACAACCTACCTAGTCTCCGCCTTCCTCTTCCGGATGTACTCAGTATCAATCTCCCTCTCTCTCGCCCTGGCTATCAAGTCCTCCAAAGTCGGACATGCTGAGTAACTGACATGTTTCCTGATGTCAGCTCTCAGCATATCATAGTACCGGGTCTTCCTCATCTCCTCATCCTCCACGTACTGAGGCACCAATAAGGCCCTCTCCCTGAACTTGGCGGTAATCTCCGCCACCATCTTTGTCGTTTGCCTCATGTCAAGAAACTCTTTGGCCAACTGCTGAATCTCCACCGCTGGTGCAAACTCCACACTAAACCTGGTCAAAAAATATGACCAAGTCATAGCCTCAACGGATGGGTCTCCTAACGAATCACTGACCGCCTCCCACCAATCTCGAACTCGGTCTCTCAAGCACCCTGTAGCATACCGGACCTTCGACCCCTCAGGGCAGAAGCTCGTCAACTGTGTATACTCGATGTCTGCAATCCACCTGCTGGCAACAATGGGGTCCTTCACCCTGTGGAAGTCTGGTGCACCACATACCCTGAAGTCCTTGAAGGAGAATGTGCGTGTCCTTGACTGAATGGTATCCATGTCACTCTGAAATGCCCTGAGGCGATCCTCCATCAGCTCGATAATCCCTTCCTTGATCGACTTGAAAATCACCGGGGTCCACTCAAGGATGCCCCTCGTGATCTCAGAAGCAATGAAATCACGTAGTTCCTCATCGACTGGCTCGACATCCGATCCTAAACCTGATCCTGACCATGAACCTCCTCCTCCGTGTCGCGTAATCACCACCATTCTGAAACAAAACACATAATTGTCAGGGTCTTACATAACCTCGAGAGGTATCACACATTATACAAGTTCCCTGGTTCTATCTCAGCCCTCCTTGACCCGAGTGTGGATCCTCTGCTTTCAGTAGTATGGGCCCATAATACCTTCCACATCTATCTGTACCTTCGTTAAGGATTCCCTTGACTTCACCAAGTCCCTTCTACTACTACTGTTTACCGTACTAATCTCATCCTAGGCTCACACTACGGTAACTCTCCGACCTACTCTTCGCCATCAGCTGCATAAGGAATCCCTGCTACCTTTACCCAACTAGCTTGCGAATACCATCACATATCGCTAAGACCAGATAATTCTTCGAATGAGAGGTCCTACCCTACAACGGTTGGACTCAAACAAGAGCTGTGCAATAGGGCTAGTCCTAATCTTCTGAAATTATTTAGTCCTCGCAATATGTAACTTAACGTATTCGCTTACTAGTTAGCTAAAGATAACTAGAACCCCTAAAAGCACAAAACAAGCAGCATTCAAGCATTGAGCAACCATAGCAAGCATATCCTATTCAAGCCATCTTATTACTGACTAATCATTTCTAGCATGTAACTCAATAAGCACATATAACAGGCACATAAGGCATCTCCCTAGATCCTTAGCCCTAATCTAGCATGAATTTCTCATACAAAGTCAATAGGCATATAAGGCATCATTCCTAGATCCTTACCCCTAATCTAGCATGTGGTTCTCATAATCATATCATAACATAACATGTATGGGTATCTTGGGGAAAACTTACTTGAGCTTGGTCGGTCGCACGCATCACACACCTTTTTCTTTCTCAAAACTCCTTATTTAAATTTTTAGAAATTTATTTTCTTGTAAAAAGAATCCTTCAAACCCTTGATTTGAGTCCAGACACCCCGAAGGTGAGTCCGAATCCCTCAAACCAAGGCTCTGATACCAACTTGTAACACCCCAATTTTCAAGACCAAAAATTTTGTTTTTAATTAAGTAACTTATAAAACAGTTTACTGAAAAACATCATAGATTCATATCGTTTCATAAAACATAGTCACGTGTCTCAAACCATATCATAAAATAGTAATAATGTCAGAGTACGATCCCAAGAATCTCATAATGCGGAAATCTTATGTGTGTGATGCACTGCTATCATGTAAGCTCCTTCCCCTTCGAAGAAGAGTCGCCTGAAAACAAAACTGAAAATTGTAAGCGCAAATCTTAGTGAGTTCCCCCATCATACCACATACCATACATAACACATACTATCTAACATATCTGGGTACTAGATACCCCTTCGGTCTTTTTCAACCGGTAACTTGCCTAGCATATCAGGGTGCGAGCCTACCCCTTTGGTCCTGTCGACCGGTAACAGGGACTATTTCAGCCCCAACTTCTACCACATAGCATCATAGTGCATAACATATAAATCATATATTGCATAGCTTATTCGGGTGTCGACATACCCCTTCGTCCCTATCGACCGGTACTAGGGTATATCCTACCCATTCTACCATTATCATATATCATCATAGCATACTAACACATAGACATAACATACCAGATAATTATCACAAAGACAATCATCTAACAAACGTCTCCTACTAGTGGGCTGGCATTATGGCCTTAGACCCACTTCTACTGGAAGGTAACTCACCTCAATGTTGTGAAGCGTCTGAACTATCCTCGATGCTGGGATCAACTCCTCTCAAACTCCTACACATAACAACCTTCCTTAATTACCATTTCGTACTCTTAACCCTTTCAAGGGTCAACTCAGGTCAAACTCAACATCTGGTTGACTCAACTCGTCGAGTTGGTCCACCAATTCGTCAAGTTCCATAATCCACAAAACACTGGAACTTCACCGAGTTCTTCCATGAACTCGTCAAGTTCTTCTTCATGTAAGTTGGGAAATTACCTGGAACTCATCGAGTTCTTTGATCTTCAAGTCCATATTCATGTCCATCTTGTTAAGTCCTCTTCTAGACTCAACCAGATTGATCAGAAATAGAAAAGGTTGGGGAACCAAGACCCGACTCGCCGAGTCCTATGAACGACTCACCGAGTCCACCAAAGTCCAAGTCTACCAAGTCAATTTTAGTCGAGCTTAATGCATCTAGAACATAGATCTGGCCTCCTAGGATCGATATAACATGTAAAGTTACAAACTTTATGTCCATGCACGGGTTAACTAGCTCATAAGGACCCAAAATAAAGTCTACAAATTGCATGGGACTCCCATGGCCATAAAGTTGGCACCTTTATGCCATGGGAACCATTAAAGGTTCAAGATCTGAAGCATAACCCATTGATACAAACAATCCCAAATATGGCTTCACTAAGACTTAGAAAAGGTAGAAAATAACCCTAAATGGATAACTAAGAAATGAATAGTCAAGGTATCAACTTTATACCTCAACTAAGCTGGAAATGTGCCAAAACTTATGGATCTACTTGCTTTCTCTTGATCTCCTAAAACCTCCTCCTTCTTCTCAAGCTTCAAAAATACACAAATCGCACAAAAAGGCTCAAGAACACTCAATATTCAGTTAGGGTTTTGTGAAGAGAGTCTGAAGGTGATGGAGGCTGGAGTGGAGACCCTATAAGTTGTTTAAATAGGGTGAAAACCTTCAAATTTAGGGTTTCATCCAAACATGTCTACTCATCGAGTCGGGGCTTTTGACTCAGCGAGTAGATTCTTCCAACCGCATCCCAAAATTCGCATCTACTCGACGAGTTGGGGCCTCCAACTAGTCGAGTCCCCGAGTAAAAATGCAAAAACTTATATAAAAAAAATACGTACCGAGAACCGGGCGTTACATGACCTCAACTTGTCGAGTGCATCCTAGCAACTCGTCGAGTTCCTCCCGAATCCATTCTGCTGAATCATATGTCAACTCGTCGAGTCACCTTAGTGACTCGTCGAGTTCATCACATGTCCAGTGATATGTGTATTTTTATATATATTTATGTATAACATATCTTAATATTTTAGCCTTTATTATTAATATTTAGAACTAAAATATACTTAATATGCTTTGAAATATTTAATTACAGTTAAAACAAAAGAAAGAGAATGGAGCTGAAAAGATGCAAAAAGGATATTGCTGGCAGATTGACCCCTCTTCAGTGTTTCGGTTATATCTGATGACTCATAAGTCCAATTGACGAGATTCAAAATGTTCTGAAAACTAGACGAAATTTCCTACGATTTATGTGAGAGGGCCTTTTTGCTAATTCGGAACTTATCTTATCCAAAATCGGCCTTGAAGATGAAGCATAAAAGCTGGACGGAAATTCCCTCCAAGTTACTTGTTCCCCAAGCACCACTTACCTTATTTTTAATTGCTTAATCCCTAAGCCACATTAGTTTCCTTATTCCAATCCAACTCTAATATTCCATATTAATTCCATATCCATTCAACTATAAATACCCCCATATCATTCCACCATTTTGAATAATCTACGATATTCCACTTCAACTTGTGCGACAAGAAAACTTCATAGCTGCCGTTTTGAGGGTCTAGAAGGCGGCCAGAAGGCCGTTAAGCTGACGGGAGCGAAGATCTGAAGGATTAAAGAGCGGATTTGTGTCGGTAATCATGTGGTTTGTTATCGTGACCATGTTTAGCATTCCACTGTGATACTACTATGTTTTTACTTTCTGATTTTGGTATCAAAACCATTTGCTTTGAGTTTATGTTTAGATAAAACCTTGATTTGTGGAATAATTGCTATATTGGATTGTTTTATTTGTGTTTAATTTATCTTGTTAAGTTTCTTAAAAGATCCTCATGTGTTAATGATAATTATTTTCTGTTAATTATTAAGTATATCGAGTTGCATGAACGTCTGCTTGATTGCTTGCCTCTTATGATTTTGACGACTATCAAGATTATATGACTAGGAATAGTGAACATGAAACTAGGGTTAACTAGGAAATAAGTAAATTAATGTGTGAGCATATGTGATGACCAACCACATATGAGCTAATTGAATTAACCAATTCGATTAACTAATATTACAAGTCTTGCTTGATACAAACTGAACACTAGGAAACATGTTAGTTTAATCAATTGATCACTGCTTGAATTGACTTGTTTACTGAAGGATTAGTAATAATGAACATGAACCTAATCATTTTAGAAATCGGTGAACATGAATAAATAAATTTGTGTGTGCAATTGTCTAAGATTTTAAGGTGTAATCTGTCTAAACCAAAGTACCTAAAGAGATTTGTCTACCTGTCAGTTTATCGAGATTTGCTATTTAGTTATTTGTTTGAGATTTAAATTAAACATTTATTTATTCCTTTCGTATGTTTTGAAACCTATAATCAAATATATTAAATTAATTCACCACCGTTCCCTGTGATCGACACCCTTGCTTATCAACGCTATACTATACTCGATCGGGTTCACTGTCTGTAAGGTGTGGTTTAGATGCGATAAACTAGGAATCATAAATAAAAAACTAGTGCATTAAAGATTCACATCATCCAGAAAACTAAAAGTTCATGCAATCCCGAAACCCTAAACCTTCACTGTACTCATTTTGAATCTCGAAAATGGGTAAACCGTACCCGACTCGTCGAGTCAACTAAGGGACTCGACGAGTTCCTTCAGTTCCTTTTGTGTTCAGCCCTTTTTAGTGGGATCTAAGGTCCCAAACTCCAGATCCACCCTTCCCTAGTGTAGTTACCACGTAAAGTTGCAAACTTTACATGCATTGAAGGCCTCGCAAGGCTAAAACGTCAAAACTAAGCTTCCTACAAGGTTTTTTGTGCATGGAAAGGGCCTAAGATGGATAAAGTGAGCAACTTTATGTCATTGGGCACCTAGAGACGTCTAGATCTGGAACTATATCCTTGTGATAAGTCCAGATCCGAGTATGACTCCATTTTGCACCAAAAAATGGTCATTTACTTCCAAGAAAAGGAATCTAAGCAACTAGAGCTCGAGGTAACGACTTTATACCTCAAGATGGTGGCCAATAAATACCGTGTAGATATTGGATATATTGTTTCTATCCTTGCTCCTTCTTCTTCAAGCTCTAAAATCCTTCATAAAGACACCAAAATTGCTCACAATAGCTCTTTGTCTCACTCAAGAAGGTGCAAGGTCCAACTAGGGTTTTCTATGGATAATAGGATGGTAAGGGAGGCCACAAGAGGCGGATCAAGCTCTTTAAATAAGGTGAAAACCCTAAAAATTAGGGTTTTTGTTTACAGCGCCTACTCTTCAAGTCGGGGCCTTCTGACTCATCGAGTAGGATTGAAAATTTGCGTCCTCATAATAACTTCTACTCGCCGAGTTGGAGCTCCCCAGCTCACTGAGTCCATGCACAAAACCCTAAGAAAATTAGATAAATTAAATAATACTCGGAACAGGTGTTACAAATCTCCCCCACTTGAACTAGACTTTGTCCCCGAAATTTGTTGGCCCAAATAAGTCTGGGTAGTGGTCCTACATCTCGTCCTCCAGTTTCCATGTCAATTCGGAGCCCCTTCGATGCTGCCATTGCATCTTTATTAACTTCACTTCATTGTTCTGAAGGACCTTGGTCTTCGTGTCTAAAATCGCAACAGGCCTCTGAATGTAGTTTAGGCTCTCGTCTACCTGAATGTCGTCCAAAGATACGTCTGTGGCCCCGTCAGTGACACACTTTCGAAGTTGTGAGACATGGAAGGTGTTGTGAATCTGGCTAAGCTCCTCCGGCAGATCCAAGCGATAGGCCACCTTGCCCACCCGGGCCATAATCCTGAACGGTCCAATATATAAGGGCCCTAGCTTGCCCCTCTTCCGAAATCAGATGACTCCCTTCCATGACGACACCTTTAGTAACACAAAGTCCCCCACCTGGAACTCGAGATCCGATCGCTACCGGTCAGCATAGCTTTTTTGACAGCTATGTGCGACCTGCAGCCAGTCGCGCACCTGCTGAATCAGCCCGGTAGTCTTGAGTACTACCTTAGTGCTCCCCATGACCCGGTGTCCAACCTCACCCCAACAAACTAGGGTCCTACATCTCCTACCATACAACATCTCAAACATGGGTCGTTCGATATTGGCATGGTAACTGTTGTTGCATGAAAATTCTGCCAAAGGGAGGTATGTGTCCCAACTCCCTCCAAAATCCAACACTCATGCCCAAAGCATATCCTCAAGTGTCTGGATCATCCTCTCAGTCTGGCCATTTGTCTAAGGGTGGTACGCCATGCTAAAATGCAATTGAGTGCCTAGTTCCTCGTGGAGCTTCTTCTAGAATCTAGATGTAAATTGAATATCTCTGTCAGAGACTATCGACACTGGCACCCTGTGTCTAGCCACCACCTCTCATATATAAATATCTACCAACTTCTCGACATATATACTCTCAAAGATCAAAATAAAGTGGGAACTCTTTGTCAATCTATCCACAATCACCCATATGGCGTCCACACCCCTCGTTGTCTTCGGTAACTTCATGATGAAGTCCATAGTGATCTCCTCCCATTTCCACATGGGATTGGGTAGCGGCTGAACCTTGTCATGAGGCCGCTGATACTCGTTGTAACGACCATAAAAATCTCAAATGATTTAAACTTTTCAAAAACAACCATATTCATTAAGTTATTACAAAAAGGTTTTCAATTCATTTATTATCAGAGTATCCCAGAACATCAACATAAACTGAGGAGCGGTACAATCACGCCTTCACCTTGTCACGATCTCCTGAAGTACCTGAAACAATACACTGAAACTGTAAGCCTGAAAGCTTAGTGAGTTACCCCCAAAATACTACATACAACACATACGCCCTTCCAGGCCATAACTCCATGGGATCCTCCGATCCGAATGTCTCAAGGGATTTCCATCCCATAACTCTGTTGACCTTCCGGTCCATACTCTATTGACCTTCCGGTCCATATCATCTTGACCTTCCGGTCCTTACCATACATAGCATACATAGCACATACATATCATATAACTGCACATAACATGATGACCTCCCGGTCCCTAACCTACTGCTCATACCGTAACATAACACATACATCTCTCATAACATCTCACGACATACATCTCATACTCTTCATAGCACATAAGACCTTCTATAACATGATGACCTTCCGGTCCATAACATACTGCTCATAACATAACATAACACATACAGCTCTCATAACATCTAACGACATATATCTCATACTCTTCATAGCACCTAAGACCTTCCGGTCACACATATACCATCCTAACTATCAGGATACCGACCTTAACCAGGTCCCTAACGTATACCATCCTAACTACCAGGATGCAAACAAAGCAAGGCAATATCATAACAACAATACCCGTATTTCCATCCGATAGAGGGCCGGCCTTGGTGTCGTAGACCCTGTCAGTATAGTGAGGATAACTCACCTGTAACTGCCGCCTTGAAGGATTAAGACCACGCTGCTCCAACCACCAGCATGAAATCTACCACTGATCATTACCAAATAACCAAACCAATAAATATCAAAATACCCCTGGAAGTCAACTGGTCAACCCTTGGTCAAAGTCCAAGTCCTCAGTCAAAGTCAACCTTCTTGGTTGATCCTACTCACCGAGTCAACCCGTTGACTCGTCGAGTTCCCATATCACGACTCAACTCGCCGAGTCGCCCCAAGACTCGCCGAGTCCAACAACTCTAAGTCCTTCCACACTCGACTCACCGAGTCATCCCTTGACTCACCGATTCACAGCTCAACTCAGAAAAGGTTAGGACTCCTCGACCAGACTCGCCGAGTCTAAGAACAGACTCGCCGAGTCCAAGGCTATCTTCAACAAGCTCGCCGAGTTGTTCTTCCAACTCGTCGAGTTCCTTCCTATCTTCATGCAACTCGCCGAGTACACCCATGTGACTCGCCGAGTACCACTAATTCTCAATCCATACAGAGGCTTTCCAAGCCATGCAGGGGCTCCAATCCATAGATCTACTCTTCTACAAGCCATCCATCACATAAAGTGGAAAACTTTACGCGAATCCAAAGAGATCTAAGCCATACACACTCTAGGCTAGGGTTTGGGACAAGAAGGCTTCACCAACAACTCAAGAAAAGGAACTTTATGATCTTCTGGACCATCTCAAGTCCAGATCTGAGGTAGCAACCTCAGATCCAACCTCCAAACCCGAAATAACTCTAGAAATGCCCCAAAAATCAAGCAACAAAGGATCAAGGAGCTTAAGCAATAGATTATTACCTCAAAAAGAAGCTCCAACTGAAGAATGAACCAAATCTCTGCAAAGCCCCTTGCTCTAACCTTCTTAATCTTCAAAGATCTCTTCACCAAGCATTTATCAAGGCTCCAAATACTCTCCAATGCTCTCACAAACGGATTTAGGGTTTCTGGACTTCAAAAGGGGCTAAGGGGACTGAGGGGAGGACATTAAGTCCTTTAAATAGGGTGAAATCCCGAAGATTAGGGTTTTTCTCTCTTCAGCACCAACTCGCCGAGTCCAGCTGCCGACTCGCCGAGTTGGCCACATAACACGCGACCAAAATCGCTAATCAACTCACCAAGTCTACCCATGGACTCGCTGAGTTGACCATCCTTATTTACACTTTGAACCCTGAACTTTCACTTCTGAACTTGGGATGTTACACTCGTCCTTGACCTTCCTGTAGGTCAAGTACCACTCAATGAACCAAGTGATCTCCGGCTTCATGTAGGGCCACCAGTAGCTCAGTCTCAGATCTCTATACATTTTTGTAGCTCCCGGATGTATAGAGAGCTTGGACTTGTGTGCCTCCTACAGTATCTTCTGTCTCACTCCTCCAGTTAACGGTACCCACGCCCGACCACACTGCATCGGGAGACCATGACTATCCTTAACAAACAAGGAAAACTGACCCCAAATACGCTCTATCTTCCAATCTCTTTCTTCACACCCTCGATCTGAGCCTCCTTGATCATATCCAATAATGGGGAGATCACCGTCGTCCTCAAACATACATTGCCGATCGAGGAACCGACCGCCTTGCGTCTCAAAGCATCGACCACGATGTTGGCCTTTCTTGGGTGGTACAAGATCTCACAATCATAGTCTTTCAGTACGTCCAACCACCTCCTCTACAACATGTTGAGGTTCTATTGATCCATCAAATACTTCAAACTCTTGTGATCAGTATAAATCGTGCAACGTACTCCACACAAGTAGTGCCTCCAAATCTTGAGGGCAAACACCACTACCCCCAATTCCAGATCGTGAGTGGGATAGTTCGCCTCATGAGGCTTCAACTGCCTCGAGGCGTAGGCTATCACATGCTCCCTTTGCATTAGTACCGCACCTAACCCTAAGATCGACGCATCACAGTATACCACCAAATCATCTAACCCCACAGGTAGTACTAGAATCGGAGCCTCGCATAACCTCCGTCTCAGGGTCTCAAAAGCCAACTGTTGATCCGTGTTCCATCGAAATGTCACATTCTTCTTGGTCAAGCGGGTCATTGGAACAACAATCTTGGAGAAATCCTAGATAAATCTTCGATAATAGCCCCCTAAACCCAAAAAGCTACAGATCTCGGATGCGGTCTTCGGTACTTCCCACCGCATCACTGCCTCCACCTTGGCTGGATCAATCGAAATACCCTCCTAATTGATGATGTGCCCCAAAAACTGTACCTATTGCAGCCAAACATCACATTTGGAGAACTTTGCATAAAGCTTCTCCGCCCTTAGAGTCTCCAATACCTCCCTCAGATGCTGCTCTTGCTGCTCCTTGGTCTTAAAATAGTCCAGGATATCATCAATAAAAACAATCATCGACTGATCTAGCATCGGTTTGCACACTCTGTTCATGAGATCCATGAATGTTGCTGGGGCACTGGTGAGCCCAAGTGGCATCACCACAAACTCATAGTGCCTATACTAAGTCCTGAAAGCTGTCTTCGGTATATCCTCCTCCTGAATCCTAATCTGGTGATACTCTGACCGAAGATCAATCTTGGAAAACCATGACGCACCCTGTAGTTGATCGAACAAATCATCAATCCTCGGTAACGGATAACGGTTTTTCACCATTAGCTTGTTCAACTCACGATACTCAATTCACATCCTGCATGATTCATCCTTCTTTTTCACGAATAGGATAGGAGCTCCCCACGGGGAGCTACTCGGACGAATAAACCCTCGGTTTAGCAGCTCCTGAAGTTGCGTAGATAGCTGCTGCATCTCGGGCGGTGCTAGCTGGTACGGTGCCTTCGCTATCGGAGCGGCACTCGACACCAAATCAATGTGAAACTCCACTTACCACTCTACTGCTTCTCTCCTTGCTTCTTCTTCTTCAAGCTCTAAAATAATTCACAAACACACCAAAATTGCTCACAAAAGCTCTTTCTCTCACTCAAGAAGGTGCAAGGTCCAACTAGGGTTTTCTCTGGCTAATAGGGTGGTAAGGGAGGCCACAAGAGGCGGCTTATGTTCTTTAAATAGGGTGCAAACCCTAAAAATTAGAGTTTTCCTTTACAACACCTACTCGTCGCGTCGAGTCAGGGCCTTCTGACTCGTCGAGTAGGATTGAAAATCTGCGTCCTCATAATAACTTCTACTCGCCAAGTTGGAGCTCCCCAACTCGCCGAGTCCATGCATAAAACCCTAAGAAAATTAGATAATTTAAATAATACCTGGACAAGGTGTTACAATGTTTTAGTTTCCTTTATTTAATTCTAAGTTCTTTTTATGTCGCTATATTTTTCCATTTCAGTTATAATGTTTAATCGTTTTATCACTTGATGACATGTACAATTCAAGCTTGTGAAGATTTGATAGATGTCATTTTATGCATTTTTTAGGGTATTTTTATTAACAGTTAGCATCATATTTTACACATTTGCATATCATTAGTTTAAATAATGTTCAACTGATGGTATTCGTTAGGATTCTCGTACTACTAGCGTTTTATGTCATTTTCAGATAATTCGAGTGGATATCTCAGAGACACACATAGAAACCCTTCTTAAAGTCATCACATGAGGATAAATACAAAACACACTAACAATGTTTTGTGCATCTCAAGATTTTTGAAACTTTTTATTTTTTTTTTACAAAATTTGCATCTCCGTCAATAGATTCTAGGACAAGAAAGTTACATATTATATATTATTTAGTCATCTAATACCATTGTTAAGGGGATGGAAATTGCTAACCAACGAAAGTCTAGGGACCAAATCTGCCAACATAAGAAAGTTTTGTGGCAAAAATGAGAAATAAGGAAGTTTTGTGGTTAAAATATTAAACAACAAAAGATACTATTCCTAAGGCAATTGGTTTTAATATAAACTAGATATGTTGCCCATGCTCCGCATGGGTTGTGTGCATCTGATTTAAATGTTGTTTTTGTTAAAAGATGCAGGTGGGATAATTCGACCCCTAATTTTCACAGACGGAGACGGATAGATAGAGGCAGGAAGAAAACAAAAAAATAAATATGCGGACCAATATATAAAAAATATACCAAAAGAAGTAAATGAGAGTCGGCAGAAAGTGCAACGGACAGGAAAAAACAATAAAAGTTAAATATGAGGACAAACCCGGATTTTGTCCCGGGCCGTTTTTTTGTGTTTTTTTATGAAAAAATATAAAAATTTAGACTGTAAGGACCAAAAATGTCAAAATGAATAAAAAATTAAAGGGTTGAAATTAGAAAGTTTTTAGAAAAGTGGTCAAAGTTATCAATTCCTTAAAGTTTTGTGGCAAAACTTTGAATGTTAAAAAGTTTTTAAAAAATGTAAAAATTTTGATTGGATGAACAAAAAGTGTTAAAATGACTAAAGAATAAGAGCAAAATTGACAAAAAAACATGTATATATAAAGGAATAACCATTTTTGCCAAATCTTTAGCAAAGTTAAAATGAAAGACAATTGAACATGTATATATAAAAAAAGAACCATTTTTGTCAAATCCTTAGCAAAGTTATAGTAGCTAAGGTAGGAGAATTTTAATATATATATATATATATATATATATATATATATATATATATATATATATATATATTATTAAATATATAAATGAAAGTTGAAAAACCTTAAGATCTGTGAAAAAAAAATAACGAAGAAATCATTACCTTTTTGTTTTGTTAAGGTGGCAGATAAAAAGGTTTACAAATGTAAATGCTCTAATATACTAATTTATTTAGTTTTCTATTTATATAACAGACAAGAGTCCAACACCCACCTAGAAACCTACCATTCCCCCAACACGTTTTAATGAAGGAATATAATTAAAGCAGTTGTAGAAAACGAGTGAAGGAAACATGCCATATCTCAACGACTCAGCCTATATATATTTTTATTATTTTAAATAAGTTTCCTGTTTAATTCAATCTCCTAGATTTTTTATATATGGCAATCAGGTTATTGTGTATGTATTAGTTTTAGCATCTTTTCCTCTCTTCCCTTCTGTGCACCATATACAGCTCCCAAGTTCGAATCGCAGAAGGTAATATATGATTCTTGGGTACTCATTGATTTCAATTCCTATTTATCTCTGTTGAGTAGTTGGTAATATATGTATCTTCAATGATGCATGTTTCCATGAATTTTTAAGCTTCTTGTATTCTTGTGCGAATTCATAGCTAGAGTTTCTTTTGCGGTAAATCTACTTTCAGTTGTACGATAATGTGATAATTGTCTGCCGTTTGAACTCTTCATTTTCTAGGACTCCTTAAAACATGATGTTGAATCTGCGCTAATTAACTAGATCTTTTGAATGTTGTATTATGAATATATGTTACTGTCGACTAGCGAGCTTTCTTGACTTTTAATGTATGACAGATTGACAGCTCATATCGAGTTGGAAGCAAGAATACCGTCTTCACTTTATATTTTGATGATTAAAAATATGTATCTGACAGTTCATTCTTCTATTTCAGGTCTACTCATAGATTTGCTGGTATATCTGTCTTTCCCATCCAACAGTTCATCTTCATTCTCTCCATCATCATATATAGTCCAGATCTAGTCCATTAAAATAAAACTGAGAATCCCAGTAAGAGCACGAAAACGTGTTTTGACCATATCTCTTCAATTCGTTGAAAGTGTTAGAGCTTTTTCGGTTAATTGTAGTAAATGGATAACAAAGAGGGTGTTTTGATGCAACGTTACGAGTTAGGGAAGATGATTGGACATGGGAATTTTGCAAAAGTCTACCATGGAAGGAACATTGAAACCGGGACAAGTGTTGCAATTAAGATCATAGACAAATCAAAGGTAATGAAAGCCGGAATGATGAAGCAAATAAAGAGAGAGATCTCGGTGATGAAATTAGTCAAACACCCGCATATAGTACAGCTCCACGAAGTCATGGCTAGCAAAACCAAGATTTACTTCGTTTTAGAATACGCTAAAGGAGGTGAGCTCTTCGATAAGCTGATTAAAGGGAAGCTGAAAGAAGATGCTGCAAGAAAATACTTTCAACAGCTCATCGGTGCCATCGGTTTCTGCCATAGCCGGGGAGTTTACCACCGGGATTTGAAACCTGAGAATTTGTTATTAGATGATGAAGGGAATTTGAAGGTTTCAGATTTTGGTTTGAGTGCTTTGGATGAAACAAGGAGGCAAGATGGTTTGCTTCATACAAGTTGTGGTACCCCTTCGTATGTTGCTCCTGAAGTGATTGACCAGAAAGGGTATGATGGGGAAAAATCGGATATTTGGTCTTGTGGGGTGGTTTTGTTTGTGCTTTTGGCTGGTTTTCTTCCATTTCATGATTCTAACCTCATGGAGATGTATAGAAAGATCACAATGGGAAAATTCAAGTTTCCAAATTCGTTCCCCAACGAAGCAAAAAGTTTAGTGTCAAAGATCTTGGATCCAAACCCTGAAACAAGGGTTTCAATTGCTGAAATAATGGAAACCCCGTGGTTTAAAATGGGTTTGGTGTCTGAACCACAAAGAACCGACAAAATGGTTTCTAACAGTTTAGAAAACCGTTCCGATTCACTTAAGGACTCTCATGTAGAGAAAACTAGTGACTCCATATATCTAACAAAAGCAACAACAGACAGTTTGGAAAAAGATGGTGAATTAAACGCATTTGATATCATTGCGTTGTCTCGAGGAGTCAACTTGTCGGGATTGTTCTACCACAATGCTGAAGATGAGAAAGAAGTGAGGTTCATGTCAAGACAGACGCGTGGGGTTATCATTTTGAAGCTGGAAGAAATAGCCAAAACTTGGAAGTTGAAAGTGATGAAAAACAATGGAGTGTTGCTAAAGATGGATGGTTTAGAAGAAGGCATAAATGGTGGTTTAGCCATTGATTGTGAAATACACGAGATTACGGCTAATCTTCACCTCATTGAGGTAAAGCGATCGGGAGACGATAGGTTCGGGTTTTGGGAGATTGTAAACCAGCATATAAAACCGGCCCTTTTTGGCGTTTTATAGCAACGGTAAAACTAATGGAGTTATAGTTGACGGTTGATAAAATGTAGAATTAACGAAGAGTACTTCATTTGTGTATCCATTTTTTCTGATTTATGGGCTACTAATGCAATGTCTAAGCCACACCATTTATTAAAAAGTTGTTCACATTGTAGAATGTAGATATATCATGTATGATATGATTATTTGAAAAACTAGCTCTCATTGTATAGAATCCATCACAAAAAGGTGTCGTTATGTATATTATTTCAATGGGCTTAAAAACCTCAATGTCACTTTACTATCTTTTTATTATTCTAATGTCTAACGTCTAATGTAAATGAAAAGTTGTTTGCATTGTTTTTATTTGAAGAAAGTTAGTTATTGATAGTTTATTTTTTTTATTGTTTTTATGTAGTTTATTTTACTATTTTTAGCCTTTTTGTTATTATTGCATTACATATTCTTTCCGTTCTTTATCTGGGATCGTATAGGGTGTTTTCTCTTTTGTGTAAGGTGTGTAGGTTTTTGGAGTCTCGTTGCGGTTGTGGATTAGTTTGGTGTCGCGTTGATGGGTTGTATTGGCTTTCGAGGAGTTACTGGGCTTTACTAGATCTATATAAGAGGTTTTGAGCTTGGTGTGTTGAAGACTTGGATGTACCACCACCAACACGAAAGACAACAAAGAACCTCAACACCAAAACAAAAAAAATTACCAAAATCAAAATCAACCAAATTACCAACTAGGGATGAGCAGAAGGACCGAACCGGCCGGAACCGGACCCGACCCGGGAACCGGCTTCGGCCAAAATCAAGAACCGAATTGGCCCGGCGGTTCTACCGGTTCCCGGTTCTTGTCGTGTCTTCAAATGTTGGAACCGTTCCTCAAAAAATAGCATCATACAGTTCCGGTTTTTTCCTGTTCTGGTTCCCGGTTCCAAAAATCCACAAAAATAACGTCCCGGTCCCGGCCCGACCAATTCCATCGGGTTCCGGTACCGGTTCCGGCTGGTTCCCCGGTCCACATGCTCATCCCTATTACCAATAACAAAACCAAAATCAAAGACAAACTCAACACCAAAATCAAAGAAAACCCGAACACCAAGAACCTCTCATAGATATGTCACCGCCTTAGAATTATGAGAATCCTAACTTACCCCCTCCTAAACAAAATCAACCAAATTACCAACAACCACAACCACAAAACCAAAACATCCACCAAAACAATCAACCTCAAAACAATGTTCTTCAAGTTCAACAACATCAAGTCCTTCAACCACAACAACATCCTATTTACCAACAACCTCAAACGTACCAATATCTTATGTACTCACAACAACAATCCATATACAACCAATACTCTAACTATCAACCTTATCCACCACAAATATACAATCACCAACAATATCCACACTCGCCATAAAAACAACCTCCCAATTACATGCAACAAAATCCTAATCAATCCAACCCTCCTCAAGAGTTGACACTTTTTGGTATGATATTACTCACACACCTTTTGGTATCCCAATCAATCCAACTCGCCGTAAATCCCAATTATAGAGTATGATGTTACCCACACACCTTTTGGTATCATTTATCTCGCAAACCATCGAATGATCGAATTGAAGTCGAGTTTCATACATCAACTCACCAAGTTCCATGGTTTAGATAGAGAGACCCTCAAAGGAACTTGAAGTCTTTTCATATGATTTGTATTAGTATGTTACCCGAACATGTGACATTAGATGATTTCAAGTTAACTACATTTTCACTTACCTTGGAAGATAACGCTAGAGAGTGGTTGTTCAACTTACCACCGAGATCTATCCATACATGAGAAGAGTTGCTCAAAGCTTTCAATAGCAAGTTCTATTCCATCCCTCGAATATCAAGTCAAATGAGTGACAAGTTCTCCAAGTGCGAGTTCTGGTTGCGCGAGGTGCAGTTTCTGGGGAACCTTGTCAACCAGAACGGTATTTTTGTCGACCCGGCCAAAGTGGAGGCCATGATGAGATGGGAGGTTCTGAAGTCTCCATTTGAGATTCAGATTTTCCTCAGTTTAGCAGGCTATTAACAGAGATTCATACAGGATTTCTCCAAGATAGCAGTACCCTTGACTCGGTTGATGAAGAAGGTCATTGTATTTCGTTGGGGGCCTGAGCAACAGGTGGCGTTCGAGACATTGAGGCAGAGGTTGTGTGAGGCGCCGATCTTAGCCCTGCCAAAGGGCGTAGAGGATTTTGTAGTGTACTGTAATGCATCCATCTTGGGTTTGGCTGTAATATTGATGCAAAGGGGGCACGTCATCGCTTGCGCCTCGAGGCAGCTGAAGCCTCACGAGACAAACTACCCGACGCACGATATGGAGTTGGTGGCGGTTGTTTTGCCCTCAAGACTTGGCAACATTACCTCTACGGGGTCTGTTGTACCATTTACACGGACCACAAGAGCTTGAGGTATCTCATGGATAAGCCAAATCAAAACATGAGGCAATGTCATTGGTTAGGCGCTCTGACTCGCCGAGTGGGATCGCGCATTTTTGGTCTGATTTAATGAAGGACTCGGCGAGTTCATGAGTGGATTCGGTGAGTCCACGCTGTTTAATGAAACCCTAAATTCTCAGGTTTGGGACCTATTTAAGGACCCTTATAGCCACCATTTGCGGCTACCAGACCCTTGAGAGAAACCCTAATAGTGCCTGAGCGTTTGTGAGAGAGAAGAAGCCATTATTGGACCTTTGTGGGTTTGTTTTGCAAGAAGAAGTTGATTCCAGCTTAGAGGAGGCCAAGGAGGTTGCATATTTGTGGATTTCAAGCAGAGGGCATCATCTTTGAGGTAGCATATCGACCCTTTTTCTGTTTTGCTAAAGAATCCATGGATCTAGGGTTTCCTATACCCTTTATTGGGTTGATTTGTTGAGAATAAGGTCCCTTATCATGTTAGACTTCAGATCTGGACCCATAGTGGTCCAGAGGATGTTATTCATCTTGCTTTATGTTGGGTTATGGAAGAAATGGACTTAAAGTGTTGTATTTGGGACTAAATCATCAAGTAGTGTCATTTGGACGTTGCATGAGTATCAAGTTCCAACCTTTACGTGTTTATTGAGCTTGGGGAGGTTAGATCTATGGATTAGAGGAACAGATCTGACCTCAGAAGGTCATTTGAGTTTGAGCATGGCGGCAACTCGCCGAGTCCATAAGTGGACTCGACGAGTCAAGTCGGGGTTGCCCCGCGATTCGTGTTAGGTGTAACCCGTCGAGTGGAAGGATGACTCGACGAGTCAAGAGAGGCTGAAAGGATTCAGAGAACCCGCATGGACTCGCGGAGTCACCCATGTGCACTCGACGAGTCGGGTCAAAGTTTGACCAATGACTTTTGTTGACTTTAGGGTTTTGGTCAAGACTGATTCAGGAGAGTTAAGGGTAGGGTAGAATGGCCTTCTACCCAGTTGTAGAGATGAGATCAAGAGAGAAAATTCTAATCAGGATGTTATTTAAATAATAGGAGGAGGCTAAGTCAGGACATCGAGCACAAGAGTTTATCCGACTTCATTGAGGTGAGTCTTCTCACTATACTGTACCTGGAAGGGTACCTGTGTGTGACCGGAAGGTCTTATATGCTATGAGATGTATGAGCTGTATGTTGTTATGTGATATGTATGTGTTATGAATGTTATGTATGTTATGGACCTGACGGTCAAGAGGTTATGGACCGGAAGGTCAAGAGGTTACAGACCGGAAGGTCGATACGGGTATGACCGAAAGGTCTACCAGGATTCGGGACGGAAGTCCCCTGGGACATATGGATCGAAAGATCCTGCAGAGTTATGGCCTGGAAAGGCGTATTTGTGGTATGTGGTATTTTGGGGAACAAGCTAAGCATTTATGCTTACAACTGTTGTGTTATGTGTTTCAGGTACTAGCGAGGAACGTGGGAAGGCACCGACATGATCTGTACACACTCATAGAGATTATGTTTGAGATTCTGGGAATTATTTTGTGATGATAACATTGGATACATTATATTTTGATATTGTTTTGATGATTAAAAGTGTGATTTAAAAATGAAAAATTGTTTGGAAAATTTAAGTTGTTACAAGTTGGTATCAGAGCCTTGGTTTGAGGGATTCGGGTGCATCTTTGGATGAATCTGAACTCAAACTGAGGATTTGAGAAAGTTTTTCATAAAATAAACAATTTTTCTAAGGGGGTAAAAGATTTTGAAAGACATAAGGAAGCAGTGTGTACGATTAGCTAGCACCCGAACGGCGATTTCCCAAAATACCCATACATTATGTGTTATGAGATATGTTATGATATGATATGATATGCATGCTAGAGATGGGTAGGTATTCATATTAGGACTATAGTGGCCTGATTTTGTGATGCCTTAGCCTAGGAAGGATTTTGCTTCTATGTGATGCTTGAGAGCGAGTATGTTGCAGTGAGGAGCTGATGAGAGTCCTACCGAAGGGTAGCCTATGCAGTGAGATATAGAGCACTTGTGATCTGGGATCCAAGGAGGAGGACTTAGGGGGAATACTGATGCGGTGTAGACGGTAGTATAAGGGCCCGTACTACTGAAGACACCGGAGCAGTGCGCACTCTAAGTAAGAATCCTTTAGGTACTAGGGAACAGGTAGGGTCGAGTTATCGAGTGCGAGCGTGCTCGAGCGAGTCTCTGATATTGTTATGTTGTATTTCAGAGACATCATGGTTGGGACACGCCACAGAACTGAGGCGAGCGGTGTGAGTGACGAGGAGCTTCGTCAGATGATCCTCGATAAGGTGGCAGCGGCGATCCGGGCCGAGATTCCGAAGATGTTTGGGGTTATCAAGACCACTTTGATTGAGACCTTTGACGAGCATTATGCAGCGGTGACTGAGGTTGCATCTGCTGTAGCTACTGCAGTTGTGGCTGCTGCCAGGCCTCAGGGAGGTGACTCGTTGTTGTTTCGGGAGTTCAGCAACACGAGGCCACCTGAGTTTGATGGGATGCAGGATCCTATTGTTGTGATGAGATGGATTACTGATATTGAGGAATGCTTCTACACGTGTTCATGTCCGGAGCATCTGAAGGTACGGTTCGCGTTGAACCAGCTTCGCTTGGGAGAGAAGGACTGGTGGAAGTTCGTGACGACAAGCTTCACTGTTGCAGAAATTTTAGAGGTGACTGGGAAAGGTTCACCATCATGTTCAGAGATGAGTATGTTCCCCCGGTGGAGAGGGAACGGTTGGTTCAGGATTTCTTGACCCTCAAGCATGGTACTGATTATGTTACTGTGGTTACCAGGAAGTTTCATGAGAGGGCGATGTTCTGCCCTGAGTAGGTGTCTTTTGAGCAGGCACGTATGAGTCGGTATTTGGGCGTTTTGAGGAGAGACATTCGGGAGTTCGTGTCGAACTCGACTTACCGGACATTTTCTGAGCTCCAGGAAAATGCCCGGAAGAGGGAGATTGAGTTGGAGACTCAGGACAGGGAAGAGGCCGAGTCTCAAAGGATGGAACGACGGCCGACACAGTCTCAGCCGGCAGCCAAGCGGACCAAGTCTGCTGATACAAGATCTGGACGCTAGAAGGGCCACACTTGTGGGAAGTGCGGCAAGGGACATGATGGGGTCTGTCGATCGGGTGCTTGCTACAAATATGGCAAAGAGGGGCACATCGCCAAGGATTGCCCCAAGGGATTTATGGTTTGCTTCCATTGCAACCAGACTGGCCATTAGAAGGCCGAGTGCCCGCAGTTACATCAGGGTTCAAAGTGAAAATGTGAATGGGCAACTCGGCGAGTCCATGGGTGGACTTGGCGAGTAGGGTCGCGATTCTGGTCGTGTGTTAAGTGGCCAACTCGGCGAGTCGGCGGCTGGACTCGGCGAGTTGGTGCTGTGTGGAGAAAACCCTAATTTCAGAGGATGAGCCCTTTATAAAGGACATTATACCCTCTCCCCAACCTTTTTACCCTCTCTTGAAGTCCAGAAAACCCTAAGGCACGTTTGTGAGTGTTTTGAGAGCATTTGAACCTTGGAGAAGAGATTTTGGAAGAGATCTTGGAGAGTTAGAGGCTTGGAGCAAGGGGCTTTGCAAGGATTTGGATTTCTCTTCTATTGGAGCTCTCTTTTGAGGTATTATTTCGTTGCTTGGGCTGATATTCATCTAGATTCATCATTTTGGAGTATTTGGAAAGAATAGCTTATGATATTTTGAGTTTGGAGGTTAGATCTGAGGTTGCTACCTCAGATCTGGAATGGAGAAGGTCTAGAGTGCATTAAAGTCCCTGTTCTTGAGTGGTTGGTGAAGCCATCTTGTCCCAAACCCTAACCCTAGAGTGTTATATGCTTAGATCTCTTTGGATTCACATAAACTTTGCCACTTTACGTGATGGATGGGTTGTAGAAGGGTAGATCTATGGTTTAGATCATCTGCATGGCCTGGAAAGCTTTTGTATGGATTAAGATCTAGGGGTACTCGGCGAGTCACAAGGGTGTACTCGGCGAGTTGCTTGAAGATGGGCAGGAACTCGACGAGTTGGAAGAACAACTCTGCGAGTTGGTTGAAGATAGCCTTGGACTCGGCGAGTCTGGTCGTGAGGTCCTAACCTTATTCTGGTTGAGTCGTGAATCGTTGAGTCAAGGGAGGACTCGGTGAGTTGAGTGCGAGTGGACTCAGAGTTGTTGGACTCGGCGAGTCTCGGGACTCGGGGTGACTCGGCAAGTTGAGTCGTGGATTGGGGAAGTTCTGAGCATGGGGACTCGACGAGTCATCGGGATGACTCGGCGAGTAGAGTCAGTCAGGAGGTTGACTTTGACTTTAACTTTGACCAAGGATTGACCAGTTGACTTCCAGGGGCATTGTGGTAATTGTTGGCTTTTGGTTTGAGTTCAGTGTTGGTGTTGGCTAGTGGTGGAGATCGTGTCAGTGGTCGGAGCATCTCGGTGTTATCTTTTCAGTCGACAGTTGCGAGTTGAGTTATCCTCACTATATCGACAGGGCCTACGGCACCAAGGTCGGCCCTTTATCGGATTGTGATCCGGGTATTGTTGTTATGTTATTGCTTTGCTATGATTGCATCCTGGTAGTTAGGATGGTATATGCTAGTGACCGGTTAGGTCGGTATCGTGGTTAGGATGATGTTATGCTATGTGATCTGCTAGATCGGTTTGATTGGATGTGAATTGTTATATGATTGAATGTTTATGTGCACATGGTTGTTGGATTGGGGTTGGGTTGAGGCGGGTCCTGCTTTGTGCTATAGGCCAACATACCCAGGGCGGACCGGTTATCCCAAAGGCCCAGCGAGTGGTCCGGATAGGCTATAGGCCCCAAGAGGGCGGACCAGACGTGCCAAGGCTCGAAGAGTGGACCAGGCCGACTGAAGGCCCAGTGCGGGCGGACCAGTCATACTGTAGACTCAGAGAGTGGACCAGGTGGATTGAAGGCCCGGTGCGGGCAGACCAATCACACTGTAGACTCGATGTATATGGCTAGACTCGGAGGGTGGACCAGGTGGACTGAAGGCCGGTGCGGCGGACCAGTCACATAGTAGACCCGAAGTGCATGGTTGTTTTGTGTTCTATTATGATATGGCATGTTGTGCATGTATGGTATATGTGGTTGGTATTTTGGGGGTATCTCACTAAGCTTTTGGACTTACAGTTGTGGTTTAATGTTTTTCAGGTTCTTCAGGAGACCGTGGCAAGGAAAAGGTGTGATCGTACCGCTCCTCATGATTATGTTTTATGATGTGGTTCTGGGAAGACTCTGATAATAATTATATTGAAAACCTTTTTGTAATAACTTTATGAAACCAGGTTGTTTTTGAAAAGTTTAAATTGTTTGAAATTTTTAGAGTGTTACATTTTTTGTCAAGAAAAAGGATGGTTCACACCGGATGTGTATTGATTACCGGGAGTTGAACAAGTTGACGGTCAAGAACCGTTATCCGTTACCAAGGAACGACGATTTGTTGGATCAGTTGCAGGGAGCGTCTTGGTTTTCCAAGATTGATCTGAGGTCTGTATATCACCAGATGAGAGTGCGTGATGAGGATATCCAGAAGACAGAGTTCAGGACTCGTTATGGGCATTACGAGTTCATGGTGATGCCTTTCGGGCTCACCAATGCACCAACAGCATTCATGGATCTCATGAACAGGGTGTGCAGACCGATGTTGGATCGTTCGGTGATTGTGTTCATTGACGATATACTGGTGTATTCGAGATCTAGAGAGCAGCATGAGGAGCATTTGAGGGAGATCCTCGGAGTTCTGAGATCGGAGAGGCTTTATGCCAAATTCTCCAAGTGCGAGTTCTGGTTACGGGAGGTCCAGTTCTTGAGGCATCTCGTCAACCAGAATGGGATTTTGGTCGATCCGGCCAAGATTGAGGCAGTCATGAGGTAGGAGGTGCCAAGATGGCCCACCGAGATCAGGAGCTTTTTAGGATTGGTCGGCTATTATCGGAGATTTATCAGGGATTTCTCCAAGATCGTCGTGCCACTCACCAGGTTGACTCGGAAGGGTGTTGCTTTTTCATGGGGTCTGGAGCAACAGACCTCGTTTTAGACACTTCGCCAGAGATTATGCAAAGCCCCAGTGTTAACTCTCCCAGAAGGGATGGAGGATTTTGTGGTGTATTGTGACGCATCGATATCGGGGTTGGGTGCGATGCTTATGCAGAGGGGGCATGTGATAGCGTATGCATCGAGGCAGTTGAAGCCTCATGAGACGAGGTATCCTACCCACGACCTGGAATTGAGGGCGGTGGTGTTTGCCCTCAAGATTTGGCGTCATTATCTATATGGGGTTCGGTGTACCATATACACAGACCACAAGAGCCTGAAGTATTTGATGGATCAGCCCAACCTAAATAAGCATCAGAGGAGATGGTTGGATGTGGTGAAGGATTACGATTGTGAGATCCTGTACCACCGGGACAAAGCCAATGTTGTAGCTGATGCGCTGAGCCGAAGGGCGGAAAGTGCCCCGATTCGAGGCACTTGTATGAGATTGTCAGTGATGACTCTGGTGTTGGACACCATTCGGGAGTCCCAAGCTGAGGCCGTGAGACCGGAGAACCGCAAGAGGGAGCGGGTGATTGGTCAAGTACTTGAGTTTGTTACCGATAGTTGAGGGCTGATGACCTTTCAAGGTCGGATTTGGGTGCCATATGCAGGCGGGGCATGTACCATTCTGATGGAGGAGGCGCATAGATCGAGATTCTCGATCCATCTCGGGGCCACAAAGATGTATTTGGACCTGAAGAAAGATTATTGGTGGCCTATATGAATAGGGATGTCGCATGGTTTGTTGAGAGGTGCTTGACCTATCGCAAGTTTAAGGCCGAGCACCAGCGTCCGCATGGCAAGTTGCAGTCGCTTGAGGTTCCACAATGGAAGTGGGAACAGATTTCCATGGATTTCATCACCAAATTGCTGAGAACCGCAAGGGGTGTCGATGCAATTTGGGTGATCGTCGACCGACTGACAAAGAGCGCACATTTTCTTGCTATCAGTGAGAGCTCTTCTGCCGAGAGGTTGGCAGAATTGTATGCGAGGGAGGTGGTATCGCGCCATGGGGTACCAATATCGATCGTGTCTGATCGAGATGTGTGTTTCACTTCCAGGTTCTGGAAGAAGTTCCACGAGGAGTTGGGTACGAGGTTGCATTTCAGTACCGCCTACCACCCACAAATGGACGGGCAGAGTGAGCGGACGATTCAGACGCTAGAGGACATGCTCTGAGCATGTGTGTTGGACTTTGGAGGAAGTTGGGACACGTATCTGCCATTGGCTGAGGTTTCGTACAACAATAACCACCATTCTAGTATTGGTATGCCTCCTTTTGAGCTGTTGTATGGGAGAAAGTGTCGGACTCCCATTTGTTGGGGAGAGGTACGGCAGCGTGTGATGGGTAGCACTGAGATAGTGCTTCAGAAGACAGAGCCGATACAGCAGGTTAGACAGAGGTTACTAACGGCTCCAAGTCTTCAGAAGAGTTATGCGGATTGACGGCGATCCGAGCTGGAGTTCCAAGTGGGGGACCTTGTACTCATGAAAGTATGTCCTTGGAAAGGAGTGATCCGATTTAGGAAGAGGGGCAAGCTGGGGCCCCGGTACATCGGTCCATTCAGGGTGACCGCAAGGGTGGGCAGGGAAGCATATCGGTTAGAGCTACCTACGGAGTTGAGCCAGATTCATGATACCTTCCACGTGCCGCAGTTGAGGAAATGTATAGCTAACGAGTCGGCGGTGGTATCTTCGGAGGATATTCAGTTGGATGCAAGTCTGAATTATGCGGAAAGGCCAATCGCGATCCGGGATTGAAAGATCAAAGTTCTGAGGAACAAGGAGGTGTCACTGGTGCAGGTCCGGTGGCAACATCGGAAAGGGTCCGAGCTGACCTGGGAGCCGGAGCTAGAGATGTGAGAGCAGCATCCAGAGTTGTTTGTTGAGCAGGACTTCGAGGGCGAAGTCTGATTCTAGTGGGGGAGAATTGTAACATCCGGATTCCCAGGTATCTTATGCTAAGTTTTTATATTGAATTTATAAGGGGAACTCGGCGAGTAGGCGCTCTGACTCGCCGAGTGGGATCGCGCATTTTTGGTCTGATTTAATGAAGGACTCGGCGAGTTCATGAGTGGATTCGGTGAGTCCACGTTGTTTAATGAAACCCTAAATTCTCGGGTTTGGGACCTATTTAAGGACCCATATGGCCACCATTTGCGGCTACTAGACCCTTAAGAGAAGCCCTAATAGTGCCTGAGCGTTTGTGAGAGAGAAGAAGCCATTATTGGACCTTTGTGGGTTTGTTTTGCAAGAAGAAGTTGATTCCAGCTTAGAAGAGGCCAAGGAGGTTGCATATTTGTCGATTTCAAGGAGAGGGCATCATCTTTGAGGTAGCATATCGACCCTCTTTCAATTTTGCTAAAGAATCCATGGATCTAGGGTTTCCTATACCCTTTATTGGGTTGATTTGTTGAGAATAAGGTCCCTTATCATGTTAGACTTCATCTCTGGACCCATAGTGGTCCAGAGGATGTTATTCATCTTGCTTTATGTTGGGTTATGGAAGAAATGGAGTTAGAGTGTTGTATTTGGGACTAAATCATCAAGTAGTGTCATTTGGATGTTGCATGAGTATCAAGTTCAAACCTTTACGTGTTTATTGAGCTTGGGGAGGTTAGATCTATGGAATAGAGGAACAGATCTGACCTCAGAAGGTCATTTGAGTTTGAGCATGGCGGCAACTCGCCGAGTCCATAAATGGACTCGACGAGTCGAGTCGGGGTTGCCCTACGATTCGTGTCAGGGGTAACCCGTCGAGTGGAAGGATGACTCGACGAGTCAAGAGAGGCTGAAAGGATTCAGAGATCCTGCATGGACTCGCCGAGTCACCCATGTGCACTCGATGAGTCGGGTCAAAGTTTCACCATTGACTTTCGTTGACTTTAGGGTTTTGGTCAAGACTGATTCAGGAGAGATCAGGGTAGGGTAGAATGGCCTTCTACCCAGTTGTAGAGATGAGATCAAGAGAGAGAGTTCTGATCAGGATGTTATTTGAATAATAGGAGGAGGCTAAGTCGGGACGTCGAGCACGAGAGTTTATCCGACTTCATTGAGGTGAGTCTTCTCACTATACTGTACCTGGAAGGGTACCTGTGTGTGACTGGAAGGTCTTATATGCTATGAGATGTATGAGCTGTATGTTGTTATGTGATATGCATGTGTTATGAATGTTATGTATGTTATGGACCTGACGGTCAAGAGGTTATGGACCGGAAGGTCAAGAGGTTACAGACCGGAAGGTCGATACGGGTATGACCGAAAGGTCTACCAGGATTCGGGACGGAAGTCCCCTGGGACATATGGATCGAAAGCTCCTGTAGAGTTATGGCCTGGAAAGGCGTATTTGTGGTATGTGGTATTTTGGGGAACAAGCTAAGCATTTATGCTTACAACTGTTGTGTTATGTGTTTCAGGTACTAGCGAGGACCGTGGGAAGGCACCGACATGATCCGTACACACTCATAGAGATTATGTTTGAGATTTTGGGAATTATTTTGTTATGATAACATTGGATACATTATATTTTGATATTGTTTTGATGATTAAAAGTGTGATTTAAAAATGAAAAATTGTTTGGAAAATTTACGTTGTTACAACCTGAGGAAAAAAAGGGTCGAGTTAGAGAAGGTGCAATGGCAGCACCGCAAGGGCTCAGAATGGACTTGGGAGCCGGAGGACGCGATGAAGGAACACTACCCCGAGCTAGTCCCAGACGCAAAAGTCTTCGAGGACGAAGTCTAAAATAAGTGGGGAGATTTGTAACGCCTGGATCCTGGTATGTAATTTAAATTAAATTATTCATTTTTGCAAGGGGACTCGATGAGTTGTAGGCCCAAACTCGTTGAGTAGGAATGGAATTTGGACGCGGGACTTGAAGTCTACTCGACGAGTTGAGAGCCTCAACTCGACGAGTAGGGCTACTAGAGTGAAACCCTGATTTTCAGGGTTTTACACCCTATTTAAGGACCTTAACACTTTATTGTGGCCTCCCTCATCGCCTCCCTCAGTCCTGCAAAACCCTAATTCGTGATCTTGAGCCTTTTGAGTGTGCATGAGTGATAAGAAGGTGATTCTTTGGTATTTCCTTGAATAAGTGGATGTTAGAAGTGCTTGGTTGATGGAAGAAGATTTGGATCCAGAGATTTCTTTGTCAAAGCAGCCTTATTAAGGTATAAAGTATATACCTTGACTATTAATTTACTAGATATCTTCATGGAGTAGTTTAGGCCTTAAGAAACCTATTTTGGAACCATTCGTGGATGTAAGCAAGTTTTAGAGTTATGACTTTAGATCTAGATGTCCATGGCCTTATGAGACTTAAAGTTGCCAGCTTTATTAAGTCGTGGCCCTTCTCCATGCCTTAAATCTCTTTAGGAGTTTAGTTTTGGTGTTATTAGCTTCATGAAACCATGCATGAACGTAAAGTTAGCAACTTTACGTGGTAACTTATTCCTAGGGGACCAGATCTATAGTTTGGAAGCATTGAACCCGACCAGGATTGACTGAATGGGTTTAAACTATGGGGGGACTCGACGGGTTGTTCATACAACTCGGCAAATTGGGTCGTGGTCCCCCAACCTTTTATGTTACCGAGCAAACTCGTTGAGTCTAGGAGATGACTTAGCGAGTTGGCCATGGTTTTGGGTTATCAAGATTGAGGAACAAGACGAGTTCAAGGAGGGACTCGACGAGTTGTGAGCGAATTGTCCCAACTCTGTATGAGGAGGAGCTCGACGAGTTCATGAAAGAACTCGATGAGTAGGATCAGGATTCCAAGGTTTTATGGATCATGGAACTCTACAAGTTGACGGACCAACTCGACGAGTTGAGTCAACCAGGATGTTGACTTTGACGAGGTTGTTGACTTTGACTTTGACCGTTGACCAAAGTTGACCCTTAAAGTAGTTATGGGTGTGAAAGGGGAATTAAAGGAGATAATTATGTGTAGGAGTTTGAGAGGAGTTGATCCAGGAGCCGAGGACGATTCATCTACTACACGACACTCGAGGTGAGTTACCTTCCAGTAGGAGTGAGTCGAAGGCACCAATGTCGGCCCACTAGTATTGATTATAGTTGAGATGATTGTCATTGTGATAATTGTCTGGTATGTCACTATCTGTTGTGCTTTATGTGCTAGTATGCTATGTTATTATGTAGTAGTGGTAGGGGTGAAATTGTCTGCGTTTATCGGTTGAAAGAGAGCGAAGGACAGGTCGGCACCTAGATATGCTAGGCTGTATATGATTTATATGTTTATGCTAGGGTATTATGTGGTAGTGTTAGGGGTGAAATAGTCCCCAGTTACCGGTTGAAGGAGACCGAAGGGGAGACCAGCACCCAGATATGCTACGTAGTTACCGGTTGAAAGAGACCGAAGGGAGACCAACACCCATATATGCTAGGTAGTTACCGGTTGAAAGAGACCGAAGGGGAGGCCAGCACCCAGATATGTTAGGCGTTATGTGACTATATGGTATGCGGTATGATGGGGGAACTCACTAAGCTTTGTCCTTACGATTTTCAGTTTTTGTTTCAGATCCTTCTTCTTCGAAGGGAAAGGAGCCGACACGGTAGCAGCGCATCACACACACACATGATTTTCTGCATATGAGATTCTTGGGATTTGTACTCTGACATTGTTACTATCTTATGACATGCTTTTGAGACATATGATATATGGTTTTTATGAAATGAGATAACTTGATGATTTTTTCTATAATTTTTTTATGAATCTTGAACTCAAAAATAAAATTTTTGGTCTTAAATTTTGGGATGTTATAATTGGTGAAGTTAGCAACACCCAACATTTGTAATCAAAACTCTTGGATTTGACTAATATGTTGAGTCAAATGGTAGTGGGAAGTGGTCAACAATTTATGGCTTATGGTCTTTGTGCAATGACGGGGCATTATATGGATAAGTATCCCATGCTTGGAGGTGAACCAGAAGATGTTAATGCAATGGATGGATATCAAGGTCAACCAAGACCCACGAGATTTCAAAACACATACAGTTCAAATTGGAGGAATAACTCAAACAAGGTGGTATCGGGTGGCAGATTTAAGCATTGCTTGTATTTACTTAATATTTAGATTGCCCTTGAGGGCAATGGCCTTGTGAGGCGGTGTCAGGATGAGGTGGAGTTATCACCCTATGAAGTTAACTACGGTGGCTTAATCCCAGAAGAGGGTATGTAGGCAACCATGGTCAAATGGCGTAGCCAGATTGAGTTATTTACATATCAAGGTCTGCAATGTCCACTTTGTGTATCGTCCAAAATTTGAGGTCTATCAAATGATGTTCGAGGTGGAGAACTGTAAGTAGTCAACTCAAGTGGTCAGCCCAATAAGCTTGAATCGGCTTGAGTCAGTCCAATAACTTAAGTTAATTGACCCACAACCGTTTGGCCCAAGTTAAAAGGTCCATGTTCCTTTGTTATGTAATACTCGGTAAAGAGAGGTAGGGTTAAGAGAACATCACGTATTGTAGAGGGAATATAGAGGTCAATTTCTCAACCTAATACAAAAGGCTCTCTCTTCTAGTGTGGATGTAGGCAAGAATTGTTGAACCTCGTAAATCTCTTGTTTCTTTCTCTATTTACTTTCATTATTTGGTTGTTGTCATTGTTTGATTTTTGGGTCCAAGGGTAAAAGGGGGAATATTAAAAGCACAAGGTTAGTTGTTTTTTCTTTGATTTCTGCATTGAAGCAACAATATTTTATGCATATAAAGGTTCGAAATTTTATCTTTTTAATAAAAAATAGCATCTCAATCAATAGACTTGGGACAAGAAAATTGCTATATTGTTTAGTTATCCAAATTTATTGGTAATTATATTGATTTGTATCTTCCTATTCTAATAAAAGAATAGTTTTAATCTCCTTTTAACATGTGTCATCCTATTAGGCCTCCTAATTAATGCATATTTTATTCTTCTTTTGTCATATGTCACCCTATTAGGCCTCCTAATTAATGCATGTCACTGATCAACCTATTAATTCTGCATTTCAAAATTCAAAATTCAAAATTCAAATTTTAAATTTCTCACTCTACTTACATTAAATTAATAACTTTAGAATAAAATTAAAACAAAATTAATACAAATTATAATGTGATATAATTTCACGTATTTATTTAAATTAACGATTATACTTTTATATAATTGAAAAAAATATCTCTTAATTAATAATTTATTTAAAATAATTGATTAATAATTTTGAGTTCTTACCATAAAAATTTAATCAATTTTATAATTATGGTTTCCGGTAAAAAAAAAAATTAACGTAGAAATCATTACCTTTTTTGTTTTGTCAATGTGTCAGATGAAAAGGTTTACGATTGTAAATGCTCTAATATACTAATTAATTAGTTTCTATTTATATAATACACAAGAGTCCAACACCCACTTAGAAACCTATCATTCCACCAACACCTTTTAAAGAAGGAAGCAGTGAGGAAACACCAGCATATCTCAAGGACTCGGCCTATTTTTGTTATTTTAAAAACTTTCCATGTTTAATTCAATCTCCTAGATTTTTTTATATATGGCAATCAGGTTTTTGTGTATCATGTATTAGTTTTCGAATCTTTTCATATCTCTCCCTTCTGCACCATATGCAGCTCCCAGTTCGAATCGCAGAAGGTAATATTTGATTCTTGAGGTACTCAATGATTTCAATTCATATATATATCTCTGTTGATTAGTTAGTATAATATATTTGTATTCGATGATTCATGTTTCCATGAATTTAAGCTTCTTGTATTTTAACTTTGTGCAAATTCATCTAGAGTTTAAATTTCTTGGATTCCTTAAAATATGATGTTTAATCTGGGCTAATTGACTAGAACTTTTGAATATTATATTATGAATATATGTTATTGTGGAGTAGCTTGACTTTCAATGTATGACAGATTGACAGCTCAAATTGAGTTGGAAACAAGAATATGTCTTCACTTTTTATTTTCATGATTAAAAATATGTATCTGACAGTTCATCTTTCCATTTCAGGTCTACTCATAGATTTGCTCGAGTATCTGTCAACACTTCACCTTCATTCTCTCCATTATCATATATAGTCCATTAAAATAAAACTGGGAATCCCAGTAAGAGAACGAAAAACGTGTTTTGACCATATCTCTTCAAATCCTTGAAATTCACCTTAGGCTATATCGATTCGTGTTAGAACTTTTTAAGTTGATTTTAATAAATGGATACCAAAGAGGGTGTTTTGATGCAACGTTACGAGTTAGGGAAGATGATTGGACATGGGAATTTTGCAAAAGTCTACCATGGAAGGAACCTTGAAACCGGAATGAGTGTTGCAATTAAGATCATAGATAAATCAAAGGTAATGAAAGCCGGAATGATGACACAAATAAAGAGAGAGATCTCTGCGATGAAATTAGTCAAACACCCGCATATAGTACAGCTCCACGAAGTCATGGCTAGCAAAACCAAGATTTACTTCGTTTTAGAATACGCTAAAGGAGGTGAGCTCTTTGATAAGCTGATTAAAAGGAAGCTGAAAGAAGACGCTGCAAGAAAATACTTTCAGCAGCTCATCAGTGCCATTGGTTTCTGCCATAGCCGGGGAGTTTACCATCGGGATTTGAAACCTGAGAATTTGTTATTAGATGATGAAGGGAATTTGAAGGTTTCAGATTTCGGTTTGAGTGCTTTGGATGAAACAAGGAGGCAAGATGGTTTGCTTCATACAAGTTGTGGTACCCCTTCGTATGTTGCTCCTGAAGTGATTGACCAGAAAGGGTATGATGGGGAAAAATCGGATATTTGGTCTTGTGGGGTGGTCTTGTTTGTGCTTTTGGCTGGTTTTCTTCCATTTCATGATTCTAACCTCATGGAGATGTATAGAAAGATCACAATGGGAAAATTCAAGTTTCCAAATTCGTTCCCTAATGAAGCAAAAAGTTTAGTGACAAAGATCTTGGATCCAAACCCTGAAACCAGGGTTTCCATTGCCGAAATATTGGAAACCCCGTGGTTTAAAACTGGTTTGGTTTCTGAACCACAAAAAACCGACAAAATGGTTTCTGACAGTTTAGAAAACCGGTCTAGTTCATTTAAGGGCTCTCCTGTAGAGAAACCCAACGATTCCACATATCTAACAGAAGGAACATCAGACAGTTTGGAAAAAGATGATAACTTAAACGCGTTTGATATCATTTCATTGTCAAGAGGAGTCAACTTGTCGGGATTGTTCTACCGCAATGCTAAAGATGAGAAAGAAGTGAGGTTCATGTCAGGACAGACACGTGGGACTATAATTTTGAAGTTGGAAGACATAGCCAAGAGTTGGAAGTTAAAAGTGATGAAAAACAAGGGAGTGTTGTTAAAAATGGAAGCATTAGAAGAAGGCATAAATGGTGGTTTAGCCTTTGATTGTGAAATACACGAGATTACAGCTAATCTTCACATCATTGAGGTAAATCGATTGGGAGATGATAGGTTCGGGTTTTGGGAGATTGTAAACCGGCATATAAAACCGGCCCTTAATGGTGTTTTATAGCAAAGATAAAATTTATGGAGTTATAGTTGTTGGTTGATAAAAGGTTGAATTAACAAAGAGTACTTCATTTTTGTATCCATTTTTTCTGATTTATGGGATACTAATTAATTCAATTCACGCAATTTACTAAAAAGTTGTTCACATTGTAGAATGTAGATATATAATGTGACATGTATGATATGATTATTTGATTGTGTAATTGAAAATCTAGCCCTCTTGGTATAGAACTTTCAACGGGTTTAAAAACCTCGATGTCACTTTACTATTTTTTTTTATCATTCTAATAATGTCCAATGTAAAGGAAAAGTTATTTACAATATGTTTTTATTTGCTTAAGAAATTTAGCTATAGTCGTTTCCTTTCTAACTTTTATTCATATATTATTATCGATTTACGTATTGATTTAATTTATTGAAATATATAAAAATAAGAATGTTTTTAACAATTTCAATCACTAAAACATACTGTTAGTATCTTGAAAATTGAAATATTAATATATTTGTTTTTTTTTTTGTAACAACGGGTCACCCCGTTTGAATTCCTGAAACATATAAAATTCAAACTTGTGTCATGGTGCTTGATTTCCCACTGATTGTCGAATTAAGTTTGTATAAATCGTTACATTTTAGATACAAACTAAAAATTTGGACCTTAAAACACTAAAATCACTAATAGTTATATTTTATAAAAATACTAAAATCACAAACATTGATATTTAAGGTATTGTGTTAATAAATTAAAAATATATGTATATGACAATGTTAATCAATTTATAGAAATATATATTTAGAACAATAACAACAATATTAGTACTATCACATAAATTATAAATAATAATTATAGTATCAACATCACAAACTTTAAATATTAATAAATAACCTTTAGATAACAATTATAATATCAAATATCATATTACTAAACTATCTTTCCAAATTAAAGATTAGAATGAAACCAATTTAAGTAGGATGAAACCTAATTAAATATTTAGACGGTCGTATATGTAATTTTCTGCTAATAAACTATTGATAAATAACCAAACTTTTGCATGAAAAGGACAACTCACAATAAAAATAAGACCCAAACGTCCAAAACTAAAAGCATCGTTGCCACAAATAAAAAAACAAAACTAAAAAAAGTAACAGACCGAGTCTTCAGTGGCTCTTAAGAATGTCAACATTTTATGTCACCAGAAAAAGTTTAAACGTGCTTCACAACTTGAGCTTTAAATAAGTTTTTCAATATTAAATTGATTTAATCATCATTATCTAAATAAAGGTTTGGATATAGATTTCAATTTTATAGTTTTAAATAGATGTAGTTATAAAATTTACAAGGATATAAAAATAATATTTTAAAGTTTATAAGAATATATAAAATTTCTATTTTAGAACGTTACTATTAAGTTGCTTTCGCATTGTATTAGGCATGTTAGAATATTATTATTAGATTTATTATTAACATTACTATTATTAGGTAGATAACCTTTGATATGTTTTGGTATTCAAGCAACTCAAATATAAAACATTTTTACAATCTAATAAGAAAGACAAGCAACGAGTTTAATCTTGCTTATTAAATAAGTTTTTCAATATTAAATTGGTTTAATTTACTCTAATAAATAAAAGTTTTTTTTCGCTACATGTCACATTCTCATTTAATTTGTCAAATGCTATTTTTTAGTTATTTGAATTAAATTTTTTTCCACATATCATTTTATAAGTTTTATCTATTTTATTAAAATTGTATATAATATTTTAATGTAATAATTGCAATAAATGAATATCAATTTCATTAATGAACTTACATTTTAATTATTAGTTTTTTTTGCTTATTTATTAAAATTATTTGATTAAATTTAAAAGATAAAAACATTTCAATTATAATAATTCATTATTTTTTTTATTTTCTTATAAATTCAAAGTTCTCAAATATTTTGATCTTTATATTTAATTTTTTTTTATAAAATTAACTCATGTAATACATTGGTCTCACAACTAGTCATAACTAAAATAAGGATTTTGATATAGATGTTAATTTTATAGTTTTAAATAAATGTATATGTAGTTTTAAAATTTATAAGGATATAGAAGTAGCATTTAAAGTTTGTAAGGATATATATGAAATTCTATTTTAGAATGTTACTATTAGAATCTTACTATTAAGTTGCTTTCACATTGTATTAGGCATATTAGAATATCTGTAACATCCTATTTTGAGAAGTTTCTTATTTCAGGATTGTGGACAATAAATGGATCAAGTAAAGGCATTGTACTTCATGGAAATAGGGTTTAGACCCTATTGAATGTTGATAATATTGGTTATAGGATCAAATTCGTTGGTTTGTGTTTCAGAGTCGAATGGTAGAAAGGGAAAAGTTATAGATCGAACTTCTTACATAGATTATAGCTTTAGTTCAATCTACGTTAAGCCAAAAGTAATTGCATAGGATTGTGGGGCTCTTCGATACCTTTCCATGCATTTAAAGAACGTTGAAATGAAGTAGTTATAACGCTTAAAGTTGAAATGGGATTTTGGAGATTTTGATCTACGTTGGGCGTACATATTGTGTACGTAGGGTGTAAATATTGTGTACGCAAGGCATAGATAATTAAAGGTGGCCAGGGCCCCTACTAAGTACACTGAGCGTACATAAGGATTACACAGGGCATACTCATGCTGACCTAAAACCCTAAATTTTAGGGTTGAGACTCTATTTAAACTCCTTAAGTCTCTTGGGGCCTCTTCATGTTCAGTCTCCACTCTCCCCAAAGCATTCATTTCAAAACCCTAGCCCATTTTGAGAGTTTAAGGCCTTAATGTGGTTTTTGTGTGTTCTTGTGAAGAAGGAATTTGTTGGAGAAGCCTTGGTGAGCTTGAAGTTTGAAGATCAAGAACCTTCATCATCTTTATTAGCTTCAGGAGGTATAAATCTTGAACCTTTATGATTCTCTTACTTAGATCTTAGTTAGCTTAGAAAGTTTCATACTTTTGGTCCCATGACTTGGTTCTTGTGAGTAGAAGATACTCCAGGGCTTAGGTTTAGCATTTCTTGGTGTTTTTGAGGTTCTTATGGCATAAAAATTGGATATTAATGGTTACATTTCACCCATCCTGAATTGTTGGTTATTTTGTGATGTTATGAAACTAGGGTTTGGTTTTAGGCTCTACCTAGCCATGCAAAGTCATAAAGTCAGGAACTTTGTGACATTAGACGTCCTTTAGAGTCAGATCTGTAAGTTGGATATGAGATCATAAGGTATTAAGAACTTAAAAAGTCGATTTGGCACCAGTTGGATTACGTAGGTGTAACCCAGTCGTACGCCTGGCGTACTCCCAAGTTTAGAAATATGTCATTTTAGGTTTTAAGCCAAGTTGGGTGGGTTTAGCCTTGGAATGGTAAAATGGTCTTTTACCCTTAGTGAAAGAGAATAAGAAATGGACTTTGATGATGGGCTATTACTATAAATATTTAGTAGGGTTGGTTTTGATTGGTTCAGTGTGAGAGGCTTTCATAGAAGCAGCATGTGAATGAGTTTTGGCTATCTTCGGATTGGGGTGGTTCTCTTCACTCTACTTGTGTGTCGAAGGCACCAATGTCGACCCACTGGATTATGTTTGTAGGATGATAGTTGTCCTTGTGACACTTACTGACATGCATGCATGTATGTGATTGTTGTCTTTGTGACTCTTGCTAATATGGTTGTATGCTTAGATGTAGGGGTGAAATAGACTCCTACCGGTTGAAAAATACCAAGGGAGTCGAAAGGGACTCAGTGAATTAGAAGGGACTTAGGGAGTCAGAATGGACTAAAGGGTGAAATATACCCGTTACAGATTTAGGCTGATATGTATGTATGGTATGTGGTATTTTGGGGAACTCACTAAGCTTTGTGTTTATGGTTTATGTTTAAAATGTTTTAGGTACTTTTGGTCTCAAAAGGAAGGGCCCGACTTGATCGTACCGCATCCCCTGCAGATTTATTCTACATTGAATGTTTACGTATTACTTTGATATTTTGAGAATATTTATATTCTTATTGTCTTTCGGTTAATGGATGAATGGTTTGACTTATCTAAAAATGAAAATTTTACTAGGTATTTTTTGTATGTTACAAGTTGGTATCAGAGTCTTGGTTTGAGGGATTCAGGCACACCCTCAGGTGTGTCTGAACTCAAACTGAAGATTTCAAAAATCTTTTTAAAAGAAAATGATTTTCTAGAAAGGTGTTCTAAGAAAAGGGGTGCAATGTGTGCAATCAGCCGAGGTCAAGTAAGTATTTCCAAAAATAGTCATACATGTGTTATGTTTATTATTTTGGTAGGAGTATATGAGAATTGCATGCTATATTAGGGCTAAGGATTTGCTTAGGATTGAATGATAGAATGCTAGAGATGCCTTTATATGCCTATTGATGAAGTTTTTGGAACTGCATGTTAGTATGGATTTCATATGTTGGATAGAATGGCCTGTTTAGGCGATCTACCGGTTTAGATTACTCGATGCTCGAATATTGCTTGCTTTGTGCTTGTAGAGACCTCCAATAATATTAGCTATCTATAAAGAGAATACATTAAGTTACATGTTGCGTGGATTAGATAATTTTATAAGGTTAGGTTTAAATCTATCGTGCAGCTCTTGTTTGAGTCCAACCGTTGTATTGTTAGACCTTGCAGTCGAAAAATTATTTAGTGCATGTGGCATGTACCTGTATTCATGAGGTAGTTAGAAGGTATTAGAGGGAGTCTCTTTTACAGCTGATAGTGGAGAGTGGTGTGAAGGGAACCCTAGGGCGGCCTAGGAAGAATGTTAGAATGTGCTTGTGAGAGCATCTTCGGAAGAGGGATATGAGAATGAGAATCTACGAATTTAGCAGTGTGTGCTCATTTGAGAGCGGGTATATGTTGTTGGATCGGGTGATAGTGGACATGAGAAGATACTTAGAGGATCCGAAATGGTTCTTGAAGAAAGTACGTATAGGTGTGGAAGGTAGTATTGGGCACATATTACTAAAAGCACATGATCCATACTCGAATCAAGGAAATTTCAGGGATTTTAAGGATCTGGTTTGGGTAGATGGCATGGTTTGTCACCATGATTCACTACAGTATGTTTCTGTCCTTATTGGATTATTGGTAATGATTGTTTAGATTGGCGATGGGTCTGGTGATTGCTTAGGCCTTAGTGGCCATATCAGTATGGATTTTGAATGGTGCAGACCTAGGTGAGTTAGTTGATTTTGAGGTCACAAGGTCCTTGCTCGAGTTAGTGCCAATTGAGTCGCGGTACTCAAGAAGGTAGCGATTATGATGATCAGCTCGAGGATTGCAGACAGAAGCTGAGTGATTGGTAGATAGATTGGGATGTCACTATCTTATTTGGGGGTTATGCACTTCCAACTTTCCACGTTCGGTGGAAAGAGAAAGCAGACATGTAATTTTCAGAGTTGGGAGGTTGACCCAACATGGGGCTAGATAATTGCGGTTCTTGGCGACAAGTATGGCAATGTAGGAATACACAAGAGGATTCTTGTGGTATGATTGCCTATAGATGAGATCAAGGGTCTCTTTTCTTTGTATTTATTTAGGTTAGATGTTGATTGATTGTTTCAGGTGAGCATGGAAACTAAAGATTTTGTTGTCCTAAATGTATTTTGACTACGAGAATGATGCCTCTGGAATTTGAGAATGATTCTCGTAATGAATTGATGGATGGGGATTTATAGGCAAGGTGTGTGGTGGTCTTTTTGTTCTTGATAAAGAGTTGGTGTTATGAATAGACTGTCAGAGGTATTGCTTGTGTATCTGCATAGGATTCTTGATGTTAAGAGCAGTCATGATTGGGGATATTTCGAGGTCTCCATCATTGATTCCAAAATCTCTTCGAGTTTATTTGGTTTTTATCTGGAAGAGTATCTTGTGTTGTGATATACAATCCAAGGGTCGGGGATGTTGTGTATCTGGTTGAGTCGATTTGAGTTTGATCTGTTTACAATGCTAGTTAGTGGTAGTTCGAACCCTAAGTGGGAGAGAACTGGGCATTCTGCTTAGTGGATTATCAATATGTTTGAGTTTATGGTTTCATAAGAAGGGGTTAGGTATCTACAGGTTCAGGGCAAGTTTCCATTAGATGTACGTGTTTAACTTGTTTTGTTGTCACCCAACAATTTTTTATTTCCAAAGTAAAGAATTCATTTATAGTGCCAATCAACTTTATGAGTCATATAGTTATCAAGAGGTCATTACTCTTCCTTAATATAGAGATACTATCAATAAAGAGTTTGAAGCAACCATGGTTAATAATATGTGGATTGCCTTTAGAAAATCCTAATATTTTGTTATTGGTTAAAAATATGGTAATATTTAGAAAATTCATAAAATTTTGACCAAATTAATATAAAAAGACATGATACCAGCTAAGGTGTTGTTTGATTTTTATGATGAAAAAATTTTACGGACCACATTTGCAGACTTTTGCAGTAGAAGAGATAGATCAAACGTCTGCAATTTGAAAAAAGAAGATTGTTTGGTTTTTTAACATCTACAAACTGCTGGAATTAATTAAAATCTAATTAAACTTGTTTTTCTAGAAAGAAAATTAAAAAAAAAAAATTAAAAGAGTTTTTCAATAATTTTATGACTTTATTATAGATAATTAACAAATATAGATAAACTTTTATGTATTATTGTATAAAAAGTGAAAATAAAATGGTACAGTTAACATATATATTTGATAAAATCAACAAACTTTGGCCATAAACTTATACTCAAACATTGTAATTAGGGATAGAAGAATTTAACATATAAAATAGATGAAGATAAACTTTGATTATAAATGAAAATTTTCATGTTACTTTTTCAATTAAATCAATTAAAAACTAGGTATAAATATTTTTCCCAAGAAATGAATGATACTGCATTAAATATTGTTTTATAAATATTAGCACAAAAAATATAAGATAATATTAAGATTTTTTTCATATCTATATAAACAGCTCCAATGATCATTATTTATTTATAAATTTGTCACAAAAGTCATGATTGCCGAACCTTTTTTCTTCAAGTATTGTAATTGTTTTATTAAAATTATTTATCATAGATAAAGTTGGAATAAATGTAAGTTTAAAAAAAATACATATGTTTTTTTAAGTTAAAAGATGTTTGAAGGCTTTGGTCCACATCTGCGCAAAGAAGATGACATGCAAACTTGTTTAAGTCTGCAGTCTTAAAAAAAACAAACAATATGCAAAGTCTAATGCAGGGCCGGCTCAACGAGTTTGGGGGCTCTAAGCGAACCAAAAATTTGGGGCCCTTTGGCATTTACTATACTTAATGTTATAAACTCTCCTCCTTTATCCGGGCTTGGGACCGGCAATAATAAACTAAAAAGTTTACAAATGGCAGAGTTAAAAAAAATTTATGTATATGTTTTTTGTAAATATATTTTATGACGTAAAGTTAATTTTTCTAGCTTTTTTAGATGCAAATTCTTTAATCAAATTTTCATAATCAATTTCTTTTACTAAATGTTTTTCAATTGATAAAATTGCTAATCCATTTAATCTTTCTTGTGACATTGTAGATCTTAAATAATTTTTTAATAGTTTTAATTTAGAAAAACTTCTTTCGGCAGAGGCAACGGTTACAGGAATAGTTAACATAATCCTATAGGCAACATATGCATTTGGAAAAGAACTAAACTTTTTAATGTAATTAAGTATATTAATAATCGTATCACGTTCTAAATGTACAATATGTCTTAATAGTGTTAGTTCATGAAATAAATCTAAACCATTAATATCTAAGCTATCATCATGCTTTAAAGTTTTTTCAAGATTTAAACAATGTTTTTTTAAAGTATTTTCATCAAATGATTTTAATTTTTCTATACTAAATAGAAAACCAAAAATATTTTTGAACTCATTAAATTGCTCAAATCTACTTTTAAGTGAAGTAATGACTTTATCTATTATATATAAAAAGTAATCAGTTTTAAATAACTGAATAGGAGTTTTAATAGTTTCATTAGCAACATTTTCATCATATCGTCTATTTCTTTGAATGATACGTTTTTCATGAAATTCTGGGTTTACATTCATTTCTAAAGCCAATTCTTTTGCATAATCTAAAGCCTTTTCAAATCCGTTTTCTCTATATTCTTCAAAGAAACACAAAAGTCCATTTAGTTAATCTATAGCATCATCGATACACATATCATTTGATTGCAAGCTTTTACTAACAGTGTTAATAGCAAACAAAACATCATACCAAATAATCATTCCTAATAAAAATTCATAGTTTTCAAGTTCATATGTAGCTAAACATTTAGCCTCACTTTTAATTTTTGGATCTCCACAATTTTTAGATAATTGTAAAAGTGCTTTTCTTAATTGTGGTGCTTGAAATCTAATTGCTTTTACACTTTCTACCCTACTTTCCCAACGAGTTTGCGATAATGATTTAAGTGTTAGGTTTGATATATTATCTTGTAATATTTTCCACCTTTGAGTTGATGAAGCAAATATCGAATATATACGTTGTATAACTCCAAAAAATTCACTAGCTTTTTCACACGAATTAGCCATATCACAAATTACTAAATTTAAACTATGACAACCACAAGGAGTGTAGAATGCTCTAGGGTTAATATCTAACAATCGTTTCTGTACACCTTGATGTTTTCCTTTCATATTTGAATCATTGTCGTAACCTTGACCCCTAACATCATTTATATCTAGTCCTATATTTTTAATTTCATCAACTATAGCATCATATAAGCCTTTACCGGTTGTATTATCTACAACTAAAAATCCTAGAAAGTACTCCTTAACTTCTATTGGAGTGGTTGAAAGATCTAAACATCGTAAGATAATTGACATTTGTTCCTTATGACTTGTATCATGAGTACAATCAAGTATTATTGAAAAATATTTAGCCTCTTTTACTTTTTAATAATTTTAGTTTTAACTTCTTCTCCTAATAAACTAATAAGTTCGTTTTGCATATTATGTCCAAGATAATGATTATGAATTTCTTTGTCATTAATTCTCCTAATATGTTCTTGCATAATAAGATCAAATTCAGCAATCATTTCAATTATAGTTAAAAAATTACCATTATTTTCCTCATAAATTTTTTCATTTATTCCACGAAATGCTAAATTACATTTTCCTAAAGTTTTAACTACAGCAATGATTCTTATTAACACGTTTTTCCAATGATCTTTTTCTTTATTTATTTGTTCTTGGATTTGCTTGTCAATTGTTTTATTATTTGTTAATCTAGTTTGTAAGTCAATCCATGACCTCATATTAAGAATGTGTCCGTTACTTGCTTCATGTCTTTTTAGTATACTAGAAATATTATTCCAATCATTGTTACATTTATGTGCTAATGAACATGTAGATGTATTCACATTAAATAATTTACAACAAAAACAAAAAACTCTATCTACATCTATGGAATAAACCAACCATGTTCGTTCGTATTTTTCTCCATTTGGTATTTTTTGCATATAAAAAGATGTACTAAAGCTTCTTAAGTGTTGATCTTTGGGAAATTTAAAATCATAAATTTTAATAGGACCTTTTTCTACAATTAAATCTCTTAAATTAGTACTAATATTATTCCATCTACTTGGATCATATATGTTTAAAGGTGTGTTATTATTTTCACTATTAGTTTGTTCGTTATCAATTTCAATATTGGTTTGTTCGTTATCATTTTCACTATTAGTTTGTTCATTATTAATTTCAATATTAGTTTGTTCATTATTATTTTCACTATTAGTTTGTTCGTTATCAATTTCAATATTAGTTTGTTCAATATTATTATCAACATTAGCTTGTTCTGGTTCATTATCAACATTAATTTCTTCTTGTTCATTATCAACATTTTTGTTTGTAGTTAAATATTTTAAAAATGAACCTTTTTGTTTATCTATAAAAGCTTCTTCTTGCATTTTTCGTTTCCTTTTTGAAGCACCTGATTCGTATTTTCTCTTTGACATGTTTATTAATTATTTGATTAATAATAACTATAGTATAGAAGATATAGATTAGGATTATACCGCCCTTAAGATAATGGAAAGCTCAAAAATAACGGAATCTGCCAATCTGAAATCAGTGAACAATGGAATCTGCTAATCTGAAATAAAAATTCAGAAAATTGAAAAGATTAACAAATTTGATCATTCATGCCATTTGGAAAAAGCCAAAAACAATTAGAATACAAATTACATAACTTAATAATAAAACATTGTTTTTAATTATAAGACATTACATAACTTAATAATAAAACATTGGAGTTTGGGGCCAATCAATCAAACTAAAAGCCAAAAAGCATCAACCTTTTTGAGTAATGAATATATATTATGACTAATAATAAAGAATCTTTTTTTGCATTAATTCATATAACTAGATCAGATATTCATGTCAAACAGCAAGATAAATACTAAGGTCCCTACTTCGTTTAACTAAAGATGAACATGTGTAAGCAAATCAAAACCAACTAGTCCATTAATCAACAATATAGATTGACATTTTTAGACCAATAACAAATTTTTGGAGAGTAGCGTCTGTAATTTGTCCTTGACAAATTTTTTTGTCACATATTCTAATCTCCTGTTTTGAATCCAAGGTTGGAAGATCTACATGTGAATACTACATTTTATTATGATTATATGATGTAAGAACCCAACTCATTTCATATATAAAAATGACAAGTTTTTTGAGATTTTCTATCGTTTAAAATATTAAAGCCTAACCTGATACATAATGTAAGCCGGCCCTGATCATCGACTATTAACAATAAACAATTTAACATTTAACCACATAACACATTACCCCAAATCCCCAATTATATAATCTTATAATCAGACAATAGGAAATCAAAAATCAAAAGGGAAAATACAAGCAAATTACCGTTTCAATTCAATGCCAACAGTCACAGAAGAATCGATTTTTGAGCGATCAGTAATGGAGAATCCTGAATCCGATAAGCAGAATCCTGAATCCGATAAGCAGGTCGATTGGAGAATCGATTGACGATTGGAATCGATAGGCTGTGGATTGTGGAATGGAAGAATCGTCACAGAGAAGAATCGATTGAATGATAGAATCGTCGAATCGAGTCCGAGAGAAAAGAAGGGAAGTTGATTAGTCGTCACAGCGTCCGTTACTTGTTCGGTGATTGTTTGGATCTTTAGTCAGCCGTCGTTTTTTTTTGTTGAGGAATGGATAGTATAGTTGGACTCAATAGTCAATAAATTGGACTTGAAAATGGGGCCCCTTACAATTTGGGGCCCTAAGCCCCCCCTTTACAAACAATAGCGTAAGGCCGGCCCTAGTCTAATGTCTATGCATGGTATGCACGACACAAACAGAATAGACCAAAAAGATCTGCAAACAAAAACAAACAACATGTAAATTTGCGAAACCAGCCAAAAAGATTTGCAAACAAAAACAAATGATACCTAAATCTGCGAAACATGTCAAAATGAGTGTTTCTGAAATTTTAGCATGTATTCTATGCTTGTTCTATAAATGAAATTTAGTTTGAAATTTTTCATAAAATTTCCTAAAATATGAATCTTAAAGGGTTCCTTCTTAGGTGTTTGCATTATAGGGCTTGTGTTTAACCTTTCAAAGAGGTCTATGAAGTCGGATTTATCTTGCACGATTTAAAGATCAAAACAAGATAATTTGTTGGAATTTCTTTCTTGATCCCCATAGAGATCCATTCTTTCCGTTTTGTTTTTTCGGACCAAAAAATCAACTAATCATTACCTTTTTTCTGGACTAAAAAGTTGTTTACAACTTACCATTTTTTCTAAATTAAAAAATTTATTACTCATTTCCATTTTTGGACAAAACAATCAATTCATCCTCATAAATTGATTTTTTTCCGACCTTTATAAATCAACTAGGCGAATGTCCGTGCGTTGCGCAGAAACACCTATACAATTGAAGTCTTTACAAATATATGTTTTTTTTAATATAACAATAACGTTGTTGTTAAATTTGATATAATAATTTGTATATTAAATTGATATAATATATTGATTATTTTGATTTATATGATAATATATACATCTATTATAACTTTATAATCTCAATCGTTTGAATGATTTCTATCCGCGAGTTACAAATGAATAAAATTAAATATAATATATGGTTTAATGTTATTTATAGTTTTTGTTATTGTTAATTAATTTTTTAAAATTTATTTACTTAATGTTTTAATTTCAATCATTAAAATTATTTAAAACATCAAACATTATTTTTTGATTTTAAAGGTAACAATATAATCATTTATATAGAGTTATTTTTAACTATTTTTTAAAGCTACTTATTTGGAAATTTTCAGCGATTACAAAAATATCTTTAGAAAATATTTTAGTTAAATTGAGATTATAATTTAGCTTTTGCATTTATCACTACAACTTATCACTTTTAATTATTTACAAAATATTCTTTGGTTTTTTAAGTGGATTGAAATTTATATTTAAGTTGACATTGTAATACGCAGAAAGACCTATATAGTTATAGTCTTTACAAATATATGTTTTTTTTAAATATAACAATAACGTTGTTGTTAAATTATTATAATAATTCTTATACTAAATTGATATAATATATTGATTATTTGAATTATATGATAATATATACATCTATTATAACTTCATGATCTCAATCGTTTGAATGAAATCTATCCGCGAGTTACACACGAATAAAATTAAATATAATATATGGTTTAATGTTATTTATAGTTGTTGTTATTGTTAATTATTATTTTTTCAATTTATATGCTTATTATTTTAATTTCTATCATTATAATTATTTAATACATCAAACATTATTTTTTGAATTTAAAGGTAACAATATAATCATTTATATAAAGTTATTTTTAACTATTGTTATTGTAAATTATTTTAAGCTACTTATTTGAAAACTTTTAACGATTATAAAAGTATCTTTAGGAAATATTTTAGTTAAATTGAGATTACAATTTAGTTATCACTACAATCTATCACTTTTAACTATTTACAAAATATTCTTTGGTTATTTAGTTGGAACTGAAATTTATATTTAAGTTGACATTTTGTTAACAATTTAAGTATGTTGTCAAAACTGTTCAAAAGTTGTAGCTTTAAACTGATAATGGTTTACATATAACAACATATTAAATCTAATAAATTAAGTATAATATATTAAAACTTAAAGACATAACTTTATAAGTAGAAGTAAAGATATTATTTTAAAATTGAAATTTAGTTTATTTATTATTACACTTTAGGTTTGATATTTATTTAACTTTTTTAACTTAATTATAATCATTATTAGAAACACACTACAATTTACTACTTTTAATTATTTACAAAATATTTTTTGGTTGTTTAAGTTAAACTAAAACTTATCTTTAAGTTGGCCATGTAATGTTATCTTTAGATTAATAATTTAAGTATTTTATACAAATTGTTCCAAAATTGTATCTTTAAAATGATAATGGTTTACATCCAACAATATATTAAAACTAATAAATTAAGTATAATATGTTAAAAGTTAAAGACCATAACTTTATAAGTAGAAGTAAAGATATTATTTTAATATTGAAATTTAGTTTATATATGATTACACTTTAGGTTTGATATTTATTTAACCTAATTAACCAAATTATAATTATTATTAGAAAGAAATTGAAAAGTCATGGGAGTTTAAAATGAATGTGGTGAAAGGAAAAATGCATGAGAGTTTCAAATGAATGACCTCTACATGCGGGTTATTCATGAAACTAAATATAATATTTGGTTTAATATTATTTATAGTTGTTGTTATTGTTAATTCATTTTTAAAATTTATTTTCTTAACGTTTTAATTTATATCAGTGTAATTATTTAAAACATCAAACAATTTTTTTTATTTAAAATGTGACAACATAATCATTTACATAAAATTATTTTTAACTATTGTTATTGTAAGTTATTTTAAGCTACTTATTTCAAACTTTTAACTATTCTAAAAATATCTTTAGGAAATATTTTAGTGAATTGATATTACAATTTAGTTTTTGTATTTAGCACTACAATTTATCATTTTTCACTATTCACAAAATATTCTTTGGGTTTTTTTAATTGAAATTGAAATTTATATTGAAGTTGATCGTGTAATGTTATATTTAAATTAACAATTTAAGTATTTTGTCCATACAATTCAAAAGTTGTAGCTTTAAATTGATAATGGTTTACATACAATAACATACTAAATCTAATAAATTAAGTATAATATGTTAAAAGTTAAAGACATAACTTTATAAGTATGATGAAAAATATTATTTTAATATTGAAATTTACTTTACTTTTTATTACACTTTAGGTTTGATACTTATTTAACCTTATTAACCAATTTATAATCATTATTAGAAAGACACTATAATTTATCACTTTTAACTATTTACAAAATATTCTTTGGGTTGTTTAAGTTTAACCAAAATTTTATACTTAAGTTGATCCTATAAGGTTATATTTAAATTAACAATTTAAGTATTTTATACAAATTGCGTTGCGCAGAAGCATCTATATAGTTGAAATCTTTACAAATATATGTTTTTTTAAATATAACAATAATGTCGTTGTTAAATTTGATATAATAATTCTTATACTAAGTTGATATAGTATATTGATTATTTCGAATTGCATGATAATATATACATGTATTAAAACTGCATAATCTCAATCTTATGAATGACCTCTACCAGCGGGTTACTCATGAAATTAAATATAATATATGGTTTAATATTATTTGTAGTTGTTGTTATTGCTAATTAATTTTTAAAATTTATTTGCTTAACGTTTTAATTTCTAATAGTGTAATTATTTAAAACATCAAACAATTTTTTTTTAATTTTAAAGGTAATAATATTATCATTTATATAGAGTTATTTTTAACTATTGTTATTGTAAGTTATTTTAAGTTACTTATTTCAAAACTTTTAACGATTATAATAATATCTTTAGGAAATATTTTAGTTAAATTGATATTACAATTTAGTTTTTGCATTTAGCACTACAATTTATCACTTTTCACTATTCACAAAATATTCTTTGGGTTTTTTTTAAGTGGAACTGAAATTTATATTGAAGTTGATCGTGTAATGTTATATTTAAATTAACAATTTAAGTATTTTGTCCATACAGTTTAAAAGTTGTAGCTTTAAACTGATAATGGTTTACATACAATAACATATTAAATCTAATAAATTAAGTATAATATGTTAAAAGTTAAAGACATAAATTTATAAGTAGAAGTAAAAATATTATTTTAATATTGAAATTTAGTTTATTTTTATTACACTTTAGGTTTGATAATTATTTAACCTTATTAACCAATTTATAATCATTATTAGAAAGACACTACAATTTATCACTTTTAAATATTTGCAAAATATTCTTTTGGTTGTTTAAGTTTAACTAAATTTTATATTTAAGTTGATCCTGTAATGTTATATTTAAATTAACAATTTAAGTATTTTATACAAATTGATCAAAAATTGTAGGTTTAAAATGATAACGGTTTACATACAACATATTAGACCTATTAAATTAAGTATAATATGTTCAAAGTTAAAAACAAACTTTATAAGTAGAAGAAAATATATTTTTTTAATATTGAAATTTAGTTTATATATGATTACACTCTAGATTTTATATTTATTTAACCTTATTAACCAACTTATAATAATTATTAGAAAGAAATTGAAAAGTCATGGGGGTTTCAAATGAATGTGGTGAAAGGAAAAAATGCATGGAAGTTTCAAATGAATGTGGTTCAAGAAAAAATGCAAGCTTTATAAGTATATAATGATTTCTCCACCTCCTATAATTGATTTTTTTTCAACCCTCATAAATCAATTTTTCTAACTCCTAGAGATTGATTTTTTTCCAACCCTTATAAATTGATTTCCGCTTAGCCTTTTTTAAACATTATATAAATTCAAGTTTTTTTTATGGAAACGATCAATTTTGAACTTCCGCTTTTGGACCGTGGCACAAAGTCTTTCCTTTAGCAGTACGAAAATAAATCAAGTTGATTATGATGATGTATTGGATTCTTTTGGAGGAAAGTGATGTTTGGAATTAATCAAAATCGATAATATTTCATTTTGGATTGAAATTTAATGGAGTTGAGATGTCATCCTTTCTATTTTTGACTTTTAGAGGCTTTAGAATTTGGGAGTGTTTGGATCAAAGATCCTATCGCTCGTTTGTTGAAGAAAAATCATTATAAATATCGAAGGGTATTCTTCAAGCATTATGGTAGCGAAAGATATTTGGTCTAAAGAAGAAACAACATTTAGTTTGAAGTTTTTACTTCTGTAATATTGCATTTTGTAATTTGAATAGACCCTTACTTGAATACGATACAAGTTTTAGTTCGCGAGTACATTCAGGAGCATGTTATATGATATAGCAGAAAGTCCATTTTGGCATGAGCAAATTAGCATCATTACAATTGTTTGATGCATTTATAATTTTGAGGTACTTCCCTTGAGGTTAAAGGTCCGTATCCAACGACATTTGAATGGTTCAATCTATCACCATCATTTCCCCCTCTATGTTGTTTATTAGAGTTTAGTCCTTAGAAAGTTTTTGGCACTACTTATTTTTTTGCATGGAAGGTTGAAGTTTGAAGCTTTATTTTTGTTAAAAAGAATTTGTTTTGTATCAAGATGGATTTCGTTAAAGATGATTTAAAGCCATTTTCTTGTATAAGCAATGTGTTGTTGTCAGCATAACTTTTTATAAAGTGATTGTGTTTGACTATGTTGCATTAATGTAGTACTTTCATTATATGCAACCTTTTTCCCATTGTTGCCTCGTAGTTTATGTGGAATCCAAAAATACCATTAAGTGTGTGGTTATTAGAGGGTTATCATGACTCCCAACTTATAAGGAATGTTTCCTTTTCTCGTAGGATTTTTTAGTAGACAAAATTGCAAAAATGGTCCCTGTGGTATGTCCAAAAATGCTACTTTGGGCCAAACAGGTTTGGACTAGCACCAATAGTCCAAAAAATTTCATTTTCCTGCGATTTTGGTCCAAAACAGTTTAAAAAATCTAAAAATGACGGATTTGCCATTTTCCATTTATTTTTTGCTTTTCTTTTTGTTATTTAATTATTTTCTAACTAAAAAAATATAAAAAATAAAAGAAAATATTTCTCTCTATATCTATACTCTTTCTTTCTCTCTCTCTCTCTCTCTCTCTCTCTCTCTCTCTCTCTAACGTGATTGTGTTCTTCCCCAAAATACACACATACACACACTGATGGAACTTCAGTACTCGAGCAACCATCTTGATGAAGCACAAGATGTTACCTAAGAAGACAAGTTCATTGTTGCCGGTCACTGCCCCCAGCCACCGAATTGCCACCCACAACCACCAATGAGGTAGCGTATCTATAAACCACCCAAAGCTCCTCCCTTTTGTTCTTGATTTCTTGTTGATCACCCTCTTTCACGTCACTGTAAACCACCCTCCCGCCACCTCCCCATCTCCTTCCTTCATCCTTATCTCTCTTCCCCAATCTAACCTAAATTTCTATTTTGACCTATATTTCTTCACATTTATCTATAAAATCAAGCCCTACTTTCTTCATAATCTGAAATGGGCAAATCAGAGAAGGTGTAAACAGGTATTTCGTGTGTAACCAAGTCGAATCCGACGATTGTTCTCTACAAGAATCATGAAGGTTTGGTAAATTTTGGAGGTAAATGTTTGCATTAAATCGTCATCGGAGATACGGTAACATGTAACCTGGATCGCAGAAGCTATTCCAAGTACTGATTCGATTAGACGAGTTTCGAATTTGCTTGAATGAGATTTCGATTTGGTTGAACAGGATGTGCTCATCAAAGGAGTGAAGGTTGATCGAAATGGTTTCGCTGATGATTCGATTTGGATAGCTGAGATGAACTGGGTCTTGACCGAATACATGGATTTTCTATGACTGGTTTTGATAGAAGATAATTTTGAAGAACATGATCTAATTTTCGGAGAGAGTGATAGAGATTTTCTTTTATTTTTTATATTTTTTTAGTTAGAAAATAGTTAAGTAACAATAAAAAAAAAGCAAAAAATAAATGGAAATGGGCAAATCCGTCATTTTAGATTTTTAAAATGTTTTGGACCAAAATCACAGCAAAATGAAAATTTTTGGACTATTGTTGCTAGTCCAAACCTATTTGGACCAAAGTACCATTTTGGACATACCATAGGGACTATTTTTGCAATTTTGTCTTTTTAGTATGATTAGGATTCTTATTTTTTTTAGTATGATTAGGATTCTTATGATATATAAAGCCCTTTAGATCATTTATTAATTATTATCATTCATTCAATTACATCTTCTTTCTCTCTTTTCTTATTAGAGATTTATCAACCATTAACCTTTTAATGTCGATTCCATTATGGGTGAACGCAATGTGGTTCGGTGCGGTTATTGGTCAAAACCTCACCACTAACCGCAAATGCGGTTAATCCATTTTCAAAACCGTTTTGTGCGATTATTTTTATCATGTGGTTAGGCGGTTATTTTGTGGTGCAGTTTTTTTTTTTTTTTTTTTTTTTTTTTTTTTTTTTTTTGTTTTGTTTCGGTTAGTAACTCCATGGATTTTGTGCGATTATTTTGTGGGGTTTTTAACCGCAGTTCAGAGTTCAAACATATTACTTGTAATGATAAAAAACCATAAGGTATAAAACAATTAACTTAAATCACAAACAACTAATATCTTAAAAACATCAAATCACTGATAATTAACAATAAATATCTTAAAATTTGTCAAATTTCATTATTTTCCAAAGTTAAACATAATAAAAAATCAACACTTTTGTCTTCTAGAATTTTATCTTTCTTTCATCCATGAAACTTGTCTTATTTTTAATATTTAGTATATTAATAATTAATAAAAAAATTTGTATATAATATATGCGGTGTGGTGCGGTTTTTAAAAACTAATAATCACACCGCACCACAAATTTGCGATTTTTGGAAAACATAAAACCTCACCATCGGTTTTTATTACGGTTGCGGTTTATGCGATTAATTTTATTTGCGGTGCGGTTTTTGTTCAACTCTAGATTTCATAGTGTTTTTTTTTTTCGTTTTTTGGGTTTCCACTTCATATCATAGTATTCGATTGTGGTTGTTTAGTGCTACTCTTTTTATAACACACATCGCAACATGAAAGAATAATACCCTCTTCTATCATAAGAAAATACAGATATCTTTCTCCTTTTTATCTCGTCAGATTATATATATCTCATGCTCCTTCTTCATTCTGTCAGAATATACATTTCTCTATTAATTTCTGTACCCGGCACCTTTTGCCCCATAAAACATCACACCATTACTATCCAAAGTAGGATACTAAAATATACAAAGAAATGTAAGATTTTCCTTATTCTTTCTTTTGCTTTTTCATACATTTGTGCATTGTAACATCTTGCTTTATGGGTTTTTTCGATTTACAACATTATACTTTTGATTTTTTTTAATTAAAGTATAGTACTTTGAAAAAACCACCCTATTATATCACACTACTTTCACTTTTCTTTATTGTTAGGATATTATATTTTGAAAAAATTACTCCCTTACAACATTTTTTAATATATAAGACCGGCTAATGTTTTTCTGTTCTTTTTATACACAAATTGTGGCTAAGCTTTTGGTCGGAAATACACTACAAATCACTTGTGAACGATGGGGCAACAAAGTGATATAAAAATGTAACGCTGGTTTTCTGTTTTCGATTTGTATTTATTTTGAATATGCCTTTTTGAAACACCATATAATAATATACAATTCTTTAATTTGAAATTTTGAAATATTTTAGCGTGACGAGTTTTGGATCTATATTTAATTTGATTTGGTTTTTTTTCTTAAACGATAAATTTTAGCAGAATTAATATAACATCAAAAAAGATGGAACACAGACTCGTTCTCGATATTTTGTTAGTATAAAAGACGTAAATACTCTTTTCATATATTGTCAGATATCCACAAGGGCCGGCTTTATATGCTCATTCACAATCTCCCAAAACTCAAACTTATTACCTCCCAATCTTTTCGCCACAATGATATGAACATCATGTGCGATCTCGAATATTTCAAAATTAATGTCTAAAACACCATTTTTGCCATCTTTTAACCCTTCCATTTTTAGTAACCCACCATCATTTTTCATCACTTTCAACATTGAAATCTTGGCTATTTCTTCCAATTTCAAAACTATGGTAACAAACGATATTTTCGACATGAATTTCACTTCCTTCTCATCTATGGCATCATCATTGAACAATCCTGACAAGTCAAATCCCGGTGACAAGGAAATGATATCAAATGCATTCAAGTTATCTGGTTTTCCCAGATATCTTAAGTCCTTGATTGTCTCTCCAAAAGAGCCCTCAGAAACAAAACCCTTTTTAAACCACGAATTTTCCATGATCTTTGCAATGGAAATCCTGGTTTTAGGGTTTGGATCCAAGATTTTTGACACTAACTTTCGCGCTTCAGAAGGGAACCAATTTGGGAACTTGAATTCCGCCCTTGTAATCTTTCTATACATCACCATGAGATTTGAATCTTGAAACGGAAGAAAACCAGACAAAAGCACAAACAAGATCACCCCACAAGACCAAATATCGGCTTTTTCCCCATCATACCCTTTTTGGTAAATTACTTCAGGTGCCACGTAGGCGGGTGTGCCACAACTTGTGTGAAGCAAACCATCTTCTTCCCATTTGGTATCAACCAAAGCACTTAATCCAAAATCTGAAACTTTCAGATTCCCATCTTCATCTAATAATAAATTCTCAGGCTTCAAATCCCTGTGGTAAACTCCTTGGTTATGGCAGAAATTGATGGCTGTGATGAGTTGTTGAAAGTATTTTCTTGCAGTGGCCTCTTTTAGCCTCCCTGTAGCCACCTTATCATAGAGTTCACCTCCTTTTAGGTATTCTAGAATGAAGTAAATCTTGGTTTTTGTAGCCATGACTTCATAGAGTTGGACTACGTTCGGGTGTTTGACTAATTTCATCACTGAGATCTCTCTCTTGATTTGATCAATCAACCCTACTTTCATAACCTTATCTTTGTTTATAACCTTAACTGCAACACTCATCCCTGTTTCAAGGTTTCTTCCATGGTAGACTTTTGCAAAATTCCCTTGCCCTAATAATTTCCCTAACTCATAACGTTCCATTTGGACCACAACAGATGTAACTTGAAATGGTAAACTATGTTTTGACCTTGAAAGTACTTTGAGAAACTGTAGAGAATAATATTACCAGGTAGCTGAGTGTGCTTATCTCCAATCTCATCAAGGAGAAATGAGGATGGCTTAAATGGAACTCCATATTCAAAAGATATCCGGGTTTGAAAACGCATTTCTCTGCATTCCCTGTTCTTCTTTTATGAAATCGACTAGAATGAAGGTTTTGAGCTAGACCTTTTGTCGAACAGTTGGAAGGCACTTGCAGAAACTCCAGCAACTTTATGAACTGAAACGAAGAAAAAAAGTATGTTAGTGCTAAACCGATCCATCAAATGTTCTTGTTTCATTTCCAAATTTGAGGAGTTAATTAAACATCATAACTCAAGATGCATACGTTTCAAGTGCAAGTAAATATCAAATCATAACTAAATGGGTTAATCAAATATACAAATATGATGAACAAATCAGCAGCAAAACTATATAATCAACGAACAACTCACCGAAGATGCATATAACTTTCAATCATTGACCACATAGCAATCATAGATCTAGTGCGAGAACTTGTAAATAAAATCGAAAATAAATAAAGAAAGAAAACTTGGGAGGATTTACCTTTTTTGATTCAAATTTAGGAGGCGTGTAGCGTATGAAAGGAATACATGCATAAACACGCACCTGTGTGGCTTTATAAATGTAACAGAGAAATTTGTATTATAAATTATTTTGGAATTTCTTATGTCACTAATGACTATCTTTAAAATGGTAACATTACTAATCAAAATGGAAGTTGTTATGTCACTAATGACTATCCTTTAAATATCATAAAACAAATATTTGTTATATAAAGATAAACTTATCAAATTGCATTTTGCCGAGTTTTACAACACGATAATTTGGGGTGATGATATTAGTTAAATATAAAATAATTTATATTGTTACAACGTAACACATTGCTTACGTATATGAACGAACTACGAAACAAATTCGAAAGTCGCAACAGGCAACTCGCAACCATAATTATTTAATTGAATCGATACATAATATTCATATTATATTTTTATTCATGTAATAAAAAGAAGTTTGAGTTTTTCCAGCTCCTTTCACTCTATTCCTAGACTTGCTTTTGTATTAGTTTATGGAAAAAGTTTTAGTGGGTGGGTCTTGCTCAAAGATATGCTACTAGTGGATCTTATCTAAAATAAACAAAATCATTTCCCTAGATGTTATTATCATCCATTACATATTCAAACTCTAAAAATAGATATATAAAAATAATATAATTTTATCATTTTCATCGATTTAGTAATAACCTTTTTGTAAAAGTACATTATTTTCACATATTAAAAGGTAAGCAATTGGTTTTTTGGGTTATTGCAAAGTAACCAATCTCGTATTTTACCCCTCGAAAATAGATTAACTTGGGTTATAACTTTATTGAAAACATTTTACTTTTTGAACAATCTTTGAAGTGATATATGATAACCAGTTGGATATATATTAATAGTTTTAGAAAAATATTATGATCATAGTTATTAACGTTTGATAAGTAATTATAAGATATATGTAAAGTTCAAAATTATTTTTTCTAGGAATACAAGCACTTAAAAGATCGCATCGCCTGATGTACGTACACTAACACCCCTAGAGACGAAGGCTATATAACTATAAGGTAGGCATGAATGTGTTAAGCCATAGGGTGCGTGACATCGACTATATTCTATGAACAAATACATCTTAAATGGTTGAAAATGTTAAAAATGTATTTTGATTATCAAACCGATTGTGTCTTGGTTAATTTATTTTTTTTAATACAATTACCTGGTGTGTTTTTTTTTTCATTTATTTTGATTTTATATATAAGTCACCTCATCGTATCAAAAGTTAATGTAGGAGCGTTCTTTTCACACTAATCATAAAACTGTTATCTTTTTAGTTTTTATGATCAATACTCGATAATTATAGATCTAAGATTTAGTAGCGCCTTCCTTAAAACGAGCCAAAAGGCAAATAAGACCCCCCACAAGTTCTGTTTCAAAATAGTGGTTTAATATGATGTTTTCCCGTGTTTATGGTACACTTTAAGTGTTTGTTTTTGTCCTTTTTTTTCATGTGTTTGGTACATCGAATCCATTCTGGACTCCAATCATAATATACTTTAATAAAATGTTTTACAATTAACTATAGGGACCAATTCGTAGCTACGCGGTGACATGTGTGACTTTTTTCTTTCATAAGTTTGTATCAAAGTGAGTTTTTCCATGAAGATATAAGGACATGACACCTTATGTTATAACCTAAATATACAACAAGTTGAAGTTAATAAACATAATTGATGATGAAAAAATATCTATATATCCAAATACGTCTTATTTTTAAATTAATTAATCATAAAGTTTAATTTGAAAAGAAAAAGTTATAAGCATATAAATTCTAAAAAGATATCCTTTCAAAAGTTTTCACGAAGACCGTCAAAAACCTCAGAAACTCAACATGCACAACAACGATTTCTATATCATTTAAGGATAAAAAAACAAAAGGTTTTTAGTTACTTACAAACAGAAACCTCACTACAAAACCTATATCTACTCTCACAATATCACTCAACCTATATCTACAACAATTACACAAGAATCGTAGAAAAAATACAGAAAACAATAACAGAATAGAGTAAACCCTAACCATAACTCTATACAAACGAGTTGATAGAGAAACGAGAGAGCTCGGTATGTGTGTGAAGAACAATATGAATGAAACTAGGTTATATCCCGTGTAATACACGGTTGACAAAATAAAAATAAAGACTAAAAATCATAATAATTAATCATAACTTTGCAAAAAGTTTCTTTTATACAACATTGTTGGAAATCAAGCCCTCACTCACTCTTTTGAACACCGATCAAAACAACATGTTTGTATATATATTACTTTCACAAAATCTGATTACCTCCTACTGAATACATTTACTATTGCTACCTATTTATAACAAACAAAACACTAAAAACACATTCTCATAAACATCCCAGGTTTTCCTTCTAAGAAGCAACAAAGTCCACCGTTCACTTTGAAGTCCAACAAATTTGGTCAACTCTAGACCAAGTCATTAACACGCAGAATATTGATGACCCATGTAAATGACCCGTACCCGACTTGACCTGTATTCTATCCAAACCATCAAGATTAACCCAACAATCTGTAGCTATATCATGGTTATTTTTAATTCATTTTTACTTTATATTAAAATACCTTTTCTATTAGAAGTACATTGTTATAAAATGCTTTGAAAATGCAATTTTTGCAAAATTTTCACCTTACTAAAACAATCCCATTTTGACCAAAATATGTTCGGTTTACACAATTTTTACCAAATGCCAACACAAGCCATATTTTTACCAATTTCACTTTGTCAAATTGTCCCATTTTGACAAGAATGTGCTCATTTTAGTCAATTGTACTTGATATAAAAATGTTGGTTTAAAATGCAATAATTTGCTTTAAAATGCTCTTTTTGCATGTAAACTCAACTTTTTTTTAAACCATTGTCACCTTATGCCAAAACAGCCATTTTTTACCATAAAAAAATAGAATGCCATAATAATTTGGAGAAAAAAATAAAGTACAATGCAATAATAATACTTTGCCGTTTATTACAATGTAGGATGCCATAATAATAATAAAAAAAAGAACACCATAATAACTTGGAAAACAGAATAAAGTAAAATTGTGCAATTAGGTAGGTTTCAAGCCTGTAAATCCGTAATAACAATAAAAAAAATAAAATATAACAATCAAATTTATCAAAAAAAAACATCAAAATGACTAAATTGACAAAAAAAAAGTGTCATAACTGTCATTTTTTGGAAAAAATCTCATCCATTCATTCCCTGATATACAAATTACTGGAATGCTCCCTCTCATAAATAAAAATATTTGAAGGATGGTCCCTGTTTAAATTTAAAAAAAAAAAAAAAAAAAAAAAAAAAAAAAAAAAACACTTGCAACATCCTCTTTAAAAATTACACTTCAATCATCCTGTAACATATGCAAAATGGATTAAAAGGAGGGGTAACAATGTAGCTGTAACGTATGCAAAAATGGAGTAACAGGAGGGGTAATAGCGTAATTGTAATTCCTCCAAAAACACTTGAGTACATACACAAATATTAGCTCATTCAATAAGCAACAATATATTGTTATTATGGGATCATGTTTATTGTATCATCCTACTATGATACTTATCATGAGGATTATAACATTCTACTTTCAAAATAATATCATTGTACTTTGAATCTAAGATGCTATAATTGAAAATCACCTACACATATACAACAAAATACATGCACGAATAAGCAATCGATTCTATAAACATAAACATGTTATAATTTCATTAACGGTAAAGAAAAAAGGAAAAATGAATTATGCAAGAACATGTAAAGATATAATAAAATTGAACAAAATTACTAACCTTATATGGACCACCAATGATTATGTGTTTAACCTTATATGGGCCCTGCATATTAGAAAGAGATGTGTGACGCCAAATTTAGCAAACTTAAGCAGAAAATGATTAATTAAAGGCTACTTTAGAGTGCATATCATAAGAACAACAAACATGTCAATATTTCAACACCGAGATATACCCAAATAAATATACCATTCTGATTTTGAATGGATGTAAGAGCTCATGTATAAGGGTCACACCAATAAACTAAATATCTAAAACAATTTTATAAGCATAAGAGACTAACAGTAAGTGATTGTGATTGTGCGTCAAAACGAAAAAAAACAGCAAAACCTACACATATGGATCTTTGAAGAATTTATTTTACCTTTTGACTGAGAGAGTGAATTCTCGGATTGATCATAGCAAGATCATTGTACCTGAAATAATTAAACCCAATGACTAATAACTTCAATCTCGTCTTCAAGAAACCAAAAGAAGCAAAAGATGGTACGAATGCCAAAAGCAAATCAAGTATTTCAGTCAAAGAAGAGCAAATATACCTACAGTGTGGGTTTATGATTTATTTTTCATGGTGAAGCCCGGGTGACAGCGACGGTTGGGGATCTATGGTTTTCAAAGAGAGTAGCGGAGACGATGTCTAGGGTTTTTGTTGACGGTACATTGCTTATTAGAAAAAACTAAGATGAAAACTTTGATGACAAGGTTATGTTTTCTATCATGTTGAAGGATGAGTGACGACGAATATAGATGAAAATCAAATTGGATTTCCTTCAAGATTAATATATGTGTCAAAATTGAGAACCACGTCCTGAGATTGATGAGATTTTTAAAGAGGGTGGAGAGAATAGGGTTTATGGTGAGGGAGGATGGTGGTCTCAAATTCCAGTGATCAGTAGCTGATATCTCGGCCACAAATTGGAAAGTCTTATCAGTTACCAGACGAATTTGATTTCAAAATTAGGAGTGGCAATTTCGGAAATTCAGTTACGATGATAGGAGCGGGAAAAATTCGATGGGGTGAGGCTTAGAGAATGCTACATGGCAAAAAAACTACTTATTTATTATATTAGGGGATATAACGAATTCAACTGCGTCTAACAAAATATATACTACGGGTCATGGATCATGGATCGGACATTGGATCAAATAAGATCTGCACGTTTATTCCTACAAATTAGTTAAAAGCGATCCGCAACCCAATAGAATTCCATAACAACATAATCAACCCCTTGAACACAATATATAACAAACCAAACCCTGATCAAGAAGTTCATATTGTACACAACACACCCTTATGTCAAATCTATTTACAAAATAAATAAAGAGATTGAATAAGAAAATATATACAATTTTCAACATCTCACCTCAATCGAATTATTTTTTTTTTCATTTTTATTAAACACACCAACCAAGCCCATTTTATTTGTCAAAAAATCATGTTGTTTAAAACTTACAGACTTGGTTAAAATGTCAGCATTTTGATCAAAATAAGAAATTTTAACCAACTTCAAAACACCATTTGAAAAAAAAACAAATAAAATGCAAGTCGGTTTCAAAATGTTTGGTTTGTTCATGAAATACAGGATTCATAGCTAACTTAATAATTGAATCATTGTCACAATATACAGACATTGGAGATAACCCTTTAATTCCCAACTCAAATAAAATTTTGAGAATCTTTATTTCACAAGTTATTGAACCAAGTGCCCTATATTCAGACTTAGTAGAACACCTAGAAACAGTAGATTGTTTCTTACTCTTCCATAACACCAAGAAATTATTAAAATAAATCATATAACTAGTAACAAACCTACGAGTGGATAAACACTTTGCCCAATCAGCATCAACATACCTTTTTAACTCAAAGACATCAGACTTTGTAATAGCAATACCCTTTCCAGGACTATTTTTCAAATATTGTAACAACCTAAAAGCAATTTTCCAATGCACTTTTGTAGGTTTATGCATAAATTGACGGAGAAGTTGAACACCATACGAAATATCTAGTCTCATAATGGTAAGATAGATCAATTTACCTATTAACTTTTGGAATTCAGTTATGTTGGACAACAACTTATAGTTTTTACTCATTTCACCAGAACTGACAATTAAATTTGTTTTAAGAGGAATGGTAACTAGTTTGAATCCAAGCATACCATACTCATGCAACAATTCAAGACAATACTTTTTTTATTTAAACAAAGACCATTAACAATGTTAACAACTTCAATTTCTAAAAAAATATTTCAAAACACCAACATCCTTAATTAAAATTTGAATTTTCAAAAAATCTTTTACCTATTTTAGTTCAACTTCATTATTTCCAGTTAATATAATGTCATAAACATAAACTAACAAGATAGTAATTGAATCTGCTACATTTCTAGTAAACAAAGTGTAATCACTAACACTTTGCTTAAACCTAAATTTAAACAAAGCAGAACATAATTTTTCGTTCCACGTCTTAGGAGCCTGTTTTAAGCCATATAATGACTTAACCAACTTACAAACTCTTGTATCATTTTTAGAAAAATATCCAGGAGGAAGAGACATGTAAACATCTTCAGAAAGATCTTCATATAAAAATCATTATTTATATCCAATTGATATAAAGACCATGAATTATGAACATATAATGATTTGTACAGTAACAATCTTTGCAACATGTGAAAATGTTTCTTCAAAATCAATTTAAAACCTTTAGCAACTAACCTGTCTTTATAATGTTCGACTTCCCCATTGGGCTTATACTTAATTTTGTTGACCCATATGCAACCAATAGGTCTCCTATTCTTAGGAAGAGAAGTTATATCCCAAGTATGATTGCGATAAAGGACTTATATTTCTTTATTCATGGCTCTAATCCAATTAGGATCAGAGGAAGCTCATCAAAATTTTAGGTTTTACAGTTTCTTTTAAATTTAACACAAAACACCTAGTATCAATAACTACAAAAGAGTAAATAACTGATCTTTTTATTTCATACTTATGTTTAACCTCTACAATATAGTCGGTAAATTTAGCAGGCATATGTGACTCCTTCCTAGAGCAAGAAGACCCAATAAACTGATCAAGTAAGGGTAAAGTAAAATATTGAATACTTTCCTCAGAATTAACAGATTGAATTGGAACAAAGTCGTCAGTGGTAGGCACAACTCCCTTGTCACTCTGGTTGTTGACCTCATTAGGTCCAAATTCGTCACACGAAAAGGGATCACAAGGGCCACTATTATCAAGAGAGAAATCAATAAAAGTTGACCTTGACTTGTAAGGAAAGACTGGATTGTAAAATTTTACATCCCTAAAAGAAGAATTTTATCAGCAGAATAACTAGGTAAAATACACTTCTCAGAACGTTCAGAGATTTATCAGTAACATTAAGTTTAACTGTAAAGCAAAGACAACCAAAAACTCTCAAATGTTCAAGAGTAGGAGTCTGTTTAAAAACAAGTTCATATGGTGATTTTCCATTTAAAATAGAAGTCGGCATTTGATTTATTAAAAAACAGACGTAAGAATAGTATCACCCTAAACTCTAATAGGAACTCCATATTGAAAAAGAAGAGAACGAGCAACACTTAGAATATGTTTGTGCTTTATCTCAACAACTCTATTTTGTTGTGGAGTATAAGCACAAGATATATGACGTACAACTCCACTATTAAAGCAATAAGATTTCATAAGACTATTAATAAACTCAGTACCTGAGGTTAAATAGTCAAGATAATATAGACACCTAGATTCTTTACCACTCTCCACCATCTCCTTTGACAGTAAATCCTGAATTTTACAATTATGCTCAGAAAAATATCTTCACAATTACTGTCCTTACAAAGCTTATGGACACACATAAGGTTAACATTAAAGTTAGGAACAACAAATACATCAAATAAGTTATGATTGGATGATTACTGACAATTTCCAATTTTATTTATCCTAGTAGAAGACCCATCTGGATACTTAACAAGAAGATGAGTCTGGACACATCTACAATGTTAGTAAGTTGGGATTCAGAGGCAATCATATGTTGATTGGCTCCTGAATCAACAATCCAATTTTGTGAAGGGATAGGGAAGAAAATAGAATTAGAACATGGAAACAAAGGAATACTTGTCATATTAGCAGCGGCAATAACATCTTCAATAGTAGAACTTTCATTTATAAGATGAAGAAATTTATTGTATTGTTTACTAGTAAGATAGTGAGAATCACCTCCAGCAAAAGAATCAAAAGAATTAGAAGGAGAATTGTTAGAAGCTATAGAAGATGAATTAATAGAAGCCGATCTATTCTGCTTATTCTGACTATTACCATAATTTTTAGGTTTAAAGTCTTTGGGATATCCTATTAGCTTGTAACACCTTTCAATAAGATGACCCTTAAGACCACAATGTTACATTGTAATCCCTGATTCCTAGACATACCTTGATTCTAATTTCTTTTAAAATCATTAGCCCTGCTATTAAACACAGAAGCTTGAGTTTTGGAAGTACTAATAGAAGATAACGACCCATTAATAGAAGATAACGACCCATTTTCCTGAAGAGACTTTTCCCTAGATAAATAGAGAAAGAAGTTTTGACACATGGAAGAGGTTCCATTAACAAAATGTGAATTTTGACCTGATTGTAAGGAATTGCATTAATTCCATACGTTTAGAATGATCATTAAGTTTTGTAGCAGCTTCGCAAACACACTCACTTAAGCTAGTTAGGCCATCAAATTCTTTCCAAAGAGACTCAAGTTTATTAAAATAATCAGACAAAGAAGATCCATTTTGTTTAAAAGAGTTTATCTGGTGATGAACATTAAAAATCACAGAGCCATCAGATTTATTATAAGTTTCAAACAATTCAGTCTAAATATCCTCACCATTTTTGGAATAGGCATGACCAGCAGACTCATATATAGGCCCTAGAATCTAATAACAAACAAAAACATTAGCACGTTCCCATTAAGATGCCTTAGATGCCTCAACTTTATCTAGTTTAAGAGTTTCGTCAACAAACCCTAATTTGTTACAAACCCTAAGACCTCTCATCATAACACTACGCCATAATTGATAATTCTCGTTTCTAGTTAATTTTATAGTTATAATAGAAGTTATAGAATTATCATACTGATGTATAAACAAAGGATCATCAAAGTCAATAGGAATATCCTTACCACTACCACCAGGAGTTTCACCAGTCATGATGAGAAAAGAGAACAATCAAACACGAAACAAGTAAAGATCAAACAAGAAAGTAACTTGTGTACTCAAGACAACCAGGATCTCCTAGAGTGATAACTATAAAAAAGATAAAAGAACAGGAAGCCCTCATAGAGCAGATAAACAGAGACGATGAGTAATCGACTCTCTAGATCCATTCTCTACTAGAGTTTATCGGTGATGAACTCTAGGCTCTAGAGAGTTATTTCAGATGTAGAGATTAATCAACCAAAGACGAAGCCACAAGCAGCGAGACACCACCACAAACCGCAAGCCAGAAGATCTACAAGATCAAACAAACAACTCGTAGTGCTAGAATCTTAACAAGAATCAAAACAATGTTTTGACTTAGGAGTGGAAACCCTAGATCAAAACAGAAACCCAAGATTTTCACTTAAAATGTTACAATCGAAAGGACTTTAACAAAAAAAACCTCCGATCAAACATATTCAGTGAAGATCTACAAGGAAAAAGCAGAAACAAAGGTAGAAACAAAGTTACCTTTCGGAACGACGTCCTTCGGAACACCGTTAGACACACAAAATCAAGTCGTGAAGCTCTGATACCATGTCAAAAACATTAGAAACTCAACATGCACAACATCAACGATTTGTATATCATTTAAGGACAAAGAACCAGAAGGTTTTCTTCAATTACTTACAAACAGAAACCTCACTACAAAAACCTATATTTAATCTTTCAATGTCACTCAACCTATATCTACAATGATTACACAAGAATCGTAGAACAAATACAGAAAACAAGAACTCAAGGGAGTAAACCCTAACCATAACTCTATACAAACAAGTTGAGAGAGAAAAGAGAGAGCTCTATATGTGTGTGAAGAACAAAATGAATCAAATATGACGAATTCAGCTCCTTCCAACAAAATATATACTTCGGGTCATGGATCATGGATCAGACATCGGATCGAATAAGATCCGCGCGTTTATTCCTGCAAATTAGTCTAAAGGAAGTCGTAACCCAACAGAATTCCATAACAACATAATGAACCCCTTGAGCACAATATATAACAAACCAATCCCTGATCAAGGAATTCATATTTTACACAACACCCTTATGTCAAATCTATTTACAAAATAAATGAACAAAATAAATAAAGAGATTGAATGAGAAAATATATACAAAGAAAACATAGTTTTCTTATGAAGATTTGTCAATATTTAATAATTCTTCCTTACAATACTAGACCATAATCCTCTTTTAACTCCTATAATTCAAACAACAGACATGACCTGTCTCTGCACTGCACAGGTGCAGGGTGTGCGACTGCATAGGCCTTCATAAAATAAGTTCTAAGTTTTAAACAAATTATCTAGTTAATATGTTAATATGTATCATTTTATTCAAGATTCATAAAAGTATTCTGGTTCTGCTAGCCTAAGCATCATTCCTCTTGGCAGATTCCTAACTGGTTCAACTAGCTTAAGCATCATTCCTTTTGTAAGATTCCTAACAAACAGGCATATAATTTCTTCAAATATCATGTTTTACTCCAAGTTACATTTTCATCTACTTAGGCTGTGTTTGGCGCGCCGTAGCTAGCTGATAAGCTAGCTTATTTTTCGAGCTTTTTTATGTTGTCGTGTTTGGTAAGCCAAAAAGTAGTTTATAAGCTAGCTTTTTGAAAAGCTACTTAGACTAGCTTTTTAGGAGCTTTTTTAAAATTTTCCAAATACACCCCTTAATTAATTATAGAAACACATATTCTTACATGTCGTTTTATGTAATTTTATATATTTCAGCTAGTTTTACCAAACGTTATTTTTTATCAGCTAGCTTTTCAGCTATCAGCTAGCTTTTCAGCTAGTCCGCCAAACATAGCCTTATTTATACTCCAAATCTACACCACCTCTCAATTTCTTTTTATCAAATTAGTTTTCAGAAATTAAATATTTATCCCCTCAACTTTTTATATATATAAGGGGCTCATTTTTACTTTTCACGTAGAGCCTTAAAAATTAACATTTTAACATTATCAAACAATCGTTAGAAGGTCTTCACGAGCACATAGTCCTCTGCTCCGCCTCCAAAATTTTATTGGTACAAATGCACTTTCTTCATGCATGCATACCGTCAGTTCCATATGTCTAAATACACAAATTTGCTTTGCCTCTCTTTCCTCTCAAAGTAAATAATTCATTCATATTGTCAATCAACTACATGAGTCATCTAGTTATGAAGAAGCCATTGCTTTTCCCCTATGGAAAGAAGCTGTGGACAAAGAGGTTGAAGCATTGACGACTTATAAAATCAAATACAAAGAAAATGAAGGCTTATTATAAATCTCAAGTATTTTATTTTGAACTTTTTGTCAAGAGATTATTTTTAACTAATCAATCTCGCTTTTGTCATTTTAACAGCGGGTGAATATGCTTTTGTAATATATTTCCTCCGCCCAATATTTATGGTTTATTTTTTATTTTTAAAGTATTTATTTTTCAACTTTAACCTTAAAAACACAATCCATTCATATATTTTGCCTCAATGATTATTTATAAAAAAAATAAATAAATAAATAAAAACTTCAAAAATCAAAAGTAGTGGATAAATATAAAACAGAGATAGTACATTATTTGTTCATCATCATTACAGATGATGAATCATGTCCTCATATTTCGGTAAATATTACTAGACTAAGAACCGTGTTTAAACACACTAAATCTAATTATAGAACACATAACATAACCGAATCCACAAACTTTTAATCCACAACACATGAAAGTCTCGAACTTAATACACTATGTTTCTTCTTCTTCTTGCTCGGTTTCGCCACCAAGAACGAAATCCGACCAAACCCAAACTTCTTTCTCTTTCCCGAGCGCCGTTTCCCACCACCATCACCACCACCACCACCACCACTACCACTGCCGCCACCACCATCACCACTGCTGCCACCATCACTAGTAGCCTTCCTCAGCATTTGTGCCAATGAAACCTTCCTTCTCATAGAACTTTTCTCCGAATTCTCTTCTGTCAAAAGCAACTTCCTGCTCAAAATTTGCCCAATCGACATCGTTGGCCTCAAAACCGGACTCGACCCGTTACTTACCAAATGGGCCCCGTTTACATCAAACAAACGGGTGTTATTCATCCTACAAGAAGAATTCTTGAATTTGGTCGCGTTTTGAACCGTTGACTTTCTTCGTTGACCATGATCCGATCGCCATTTTCGAAGAGCTTCTTCTGCTTTTAACTTGTCACCATTAGCAGCTTCAACTTTACTCAAAGCTTCTTCAAGAACCCTCTTACTGTTCTTCACTTCTTCTGTTGCTTCCTCTACCTTTTTCAAGATCTCAGATTTCGATACCTCTGATTGGTCGATTTCAATATTTGATGAAGCTTCATCAGCCTCTCGAGCTTTCATCTTTAAAGAAGAGTATTCCTCGATTGAAAGAGTTATGCCTTCGCCTTCTGATAAATTTTCACTTTTTAATAAACAATTTATCTCAGATCTTGCAAGTGCTTCACTAGCTCTTGCAGCTTCTTTCAATTTTCTAGCAGCAATTAGACGAATCTTGGCTGTTTTTATCTTTGATTTAGTCTGTTCAATCTGATTCATTGCTCTTAAAACTTCTGATTTGGCTAACTCACCAACTTTTTTGAACTGCTCAGTTTCAGAAGTCAATCGTTGGAGCTCCCTTGGTATGTAATCATCAAGATTCTCTTCATGATTTTCTTTAAAAGATGAGATTTTTGAGGAATGTGAAGATAATCGTTGACGGGTTTTCTCAAGTTCGAATCTTTCTTTCTCAATCTTTTTGTTGTACATTTCCACAGTTGCTCTGATGTCTGCAAGATCGTTTGTTGTTCTTGTTAAGTTCAGTTTAGCTTGCTTTAATTCCATCAAGATGAATCCTGGAGCTGAAGAAGGACACATGAAGTTATCATCATTTGATTGTGGGTTTTTGTGATTTTGGTCGTTGGGTTCTTCAAGTTGATTATGAACGGGTTCAGATTCTTTCTGTAGTTTTGCTTTCAATTCTTCAAGAGTAGTTTTTGTTGCTTCGAGTTCTTTCAAGACTTGAAGGGTTTCCCTTTCTTTAACTATGAGATCGTTAGCTAATTGCACAGCCTGCTCCTCAGCTTTTGCTGCATCAAATTCTTCTTCAATGATGCCATTCTGCAATCACATAAACAAAATAATGAATACAAAATCAAAATTCAAAATGTAATCTGCAACTTAAACTATGTAAGTATCAAGATTTTCTTCACGATAACACTCATTGATTTTGAAGCCGAAAAGTTGTTGCTTGAGCTCAAAAGTCTAAAATCAGATCCAATGGTTCAGAACCACTTTACAAAAAGTGTAATTTCTTTATCTATGAACACAGCATATAGAGGATAACGTTTGTGTGTCATACAACAAAACCACATTGTTAATCATTTTGCTTATAAATATAAAATTAAACTTGAACCACAGAAAATATGAAGATATACAGAGAGTGTAAAAGAGTAGGACCTCAGAAGAATGTGGGTGCTTATAATGGGGTTTCCAGAACCCGACTCCACCGAATCGGGACACAGCCTCCCTCACCGACTCAAAGGGCGCCGACGTGTCTACTTCCCCCCTCACGAGACCACCATTGCTTTGTTCCTGCTCCGAACCCGTTTCACCAAATCCGGGTTTGACATTGTGAACCGAGTCAAATGCTTCAACTCTCCCATCATCAGTTTCATCCATGGACATATCAAACAAAAAACCTCGATTTTGATGGGGGTAGTTTTGGGGTTTCCGTTGTTTGGATCTGAAAGTCGATTGAATGAAACAAAACCCTAAATAGCGTTCGGAAAATGAGAGTGGAAGTGAAGAAGAGACAAAAAGGTAAGGTGAGGTGAGAAGTTAACGTTACGTGAGATGGCGTGTTTTTGTCTAGGCAAAAGTGCAAGTAACGGCTCAATTTCCCCCACAAAGAAAACCAAAAACAGCTTTAGTCTTCCGATCCCCACTCTCACTATTAAAAAAATCGAATATATTTTTTATAATCTTAATAACCATGATGAAATATAATATAATATAATCAGTATATTATATAAATATATTAATGCCTAACACACTTATGAGCGGTGTCTTTTCTGCACTTCACATTTTGACCACAACAATTTTAGAGTTAGTTTGACCCAATTTTGGAGTTTCTCAACTTTGGTCTCTCTCGCTTCTTCTCTGTAAATACAAAACACACGTCTTAAAGTCAATGTCTGTGTCAGCATTGAACCGATTATGATTTGTCTTTGTCTTTTCGTTGATTTCTGATTTCATCGTTGTTTTTTCTTTGCTTCCAACAACTTGTGGTGGTTTCCTGTTTTGGCTCTTGATGGTTGGGTTTGGATGGTTTCTTGTTTCGTCTTCGGTTTCTCTTCAATTTTATGTTACTATGTGGAAATTGATTCACCAAAACACTTCCTTGCTCCAACTTCTAACACCACCGATTCATCTTGCCAAAATCGGAGACATTGATCCTTTTCTACACCGCTTCCTCCATCGGTGCAGCTACAATTGTGCTTTGAGTGGCAATGTAGCTTGTTTCGCTCTGATGTAGCAAGATGTTGATCAATTTGTCGATATGAGCCTTAATTTCTTTTCTATTTTGGGCTTTGGAAAGCATAATGTTTGCTACGGAGTGATGGTTGTTGATATACTAATCTATGGTTTTTTGTTTCTTTTTCAAGGACCCACATTTATGTTTTACCTTTTCTTGGTATGTTTTGAAAACTAATAAGATATAGAACGATTAAGGTTTCATATTAATATCAAATGAGAAGTACAAAGATACCATGAAAGGAAAAGATAGAATATATAGATTAGCTAATTTGGGTTTTCTAGCTAATGGGTCAACATAATACAAAATAAAACTCATAATCTTATTAAGCTAACATCCCCCCCCCCCCCCCCCTTCAAACTCACAATGCAACAGAAATAAGCATTAAGAGTTTGTCGGACAGAAAATAAAATCGATGAGCATTCAATGGCTTCGTAAGAATATCAGTTATCTACAGAGTGGAGGAAACATAAGGAAGAGAGATAATGCCCTTCTGGAGATGATGTCTTGTGAAATTACAATCAATCTCAATGTGTTTTGTGCGCTCATGAATCATTGAATTCTTGGCAATCATTATCGCACTCTCGTTGTCACAATACAAAGGGGTAGGCTAAGAGATGTGAACGCCCACATCTGCAAGAAGTCATCTCAACCAAACAATCTCACAAGTAGTGATAGCCATGGCTCGATGCTTAGATTTTTTAGAAGATCGAGAGACAACATCTTGTTTCTTACTTTTCTATGATATCAATGAATCTCCAAGAAAGACACAATACCTAGTAGTGGACTTACGATCATAAATATCACTATCCCAATTTGCATCACTCTAGGCACGCAACTCAAGAGAGGATGTAGATGGAAACACAAGAGTATGGAACTGAGTGTCATACTCAGGTAAATCAAACTCTCTACAATGGTACGATAAAGGCTTGGATCTTATAACGGGATACCGTCAGTTGGAGAGTACTTTGCATTACTCTCTATAGGCATATCAATTGTCCGACTATACGTGAGTTGTGTACATTCAGATAAATCTGAAATATACTTCATTTGAGATAAAAGATAACCCTCTAGAGACCGAGCAACTTCAATCCCCAAGAAATAACGTAGCAAGCAAAACGGTAAGCTAAATCACGCTTTAAAGACTCTATACCATCATGATCATCACCAGTAATAATCATGTCATCGACATATAAGGAAAGAGTAATCTGACTTGCATTCGTACATCGAAAAATAGAGTCGAGTCATGGTTACTTGGTTAAAAACCAAGCGAAGTAATCACCGTAGAAAATTTCTCAAACTAAACACGAGGGGCTTGTTTGAGGCCATATAGTGCCTTCCGAAGTCGACAAACTTCACCTGGTTGGTGAGCAATACCAGGGGGAGGAGACATGTATACTTCCTCATGAAGATCACCATTCAAGAACGCATTCTTGACATCCATCTGTTAAATTTTCCATTGGCAAAAGGAAGAAACTGCAATCAAGGTGCGAACAATCGTCTTTTTTGCAATAGGAGTGAACGTCTCCTCATAATCCATACCATACTTTTGTGCGTACCCTTTCGCAACAAGTCTGACTTTATAACGCTCAACAAATGTACCAAACTTTGTTTTTATTTTATATACCCAACGATAACCAATCGTGTTCTTTTCGGGCAGAAGCGGATCAAAATCCCATGTATAAGTCTGATAAAGAGTGCAAGTTCCTCAGCCATAGCGGTTTGCCAAAGGGGAACAAAAACAGCCTCTGTATAGGATGATGGCTCAGAGATACGATGTAAATTAGCAATAAAAGGAGGCAAATACTGGTGAATAAGAGAAATAGACAAAGTCAAGAAGCTTTGTAGACTTCTTATTACGATAAGGCCTCGATGGAGGGGGTCTTGATGATCTACAGGAAAATGATCAACGAAAGGTGGTGGATCAACAACAGGTGGTGGATCATCAATGTCAATACTAAATTGATCAACAGTATGAAATTCCTCTCGTGTTGCATCATGTGACTGAACAGGAATGCTATATAATGGAATATGCTCTAAAAATGTGACATTGCGAGAGAAATACAGTTTCTAATTTGATGGATCATAGCACCGATAACCTTTCTGACCAATACCATATCCCAGAAAAACACAAATAGCTAATTTTTAAGACAACCTATATCTCTCTACATGAGGCTTCAAGACAAAACTGTTACACCCAAATACTCGTAATGAAGAATAATTTGGAAGTTGTCCAAATAACATTTCATAAGGAGGCTTCCCCGAAGTGTACACAGTAGGAAATGCGATTAATAATATAAGTGACGATATAAACAGCTTCTCCCCAAAACATATTGAGAACTTGAGCAGAAAGTAGTAAGGATCTTGTAGTTTCTAAGATATATCGATGTTTTCTTTCTACAACACCATTCTACTGAGGAGTGTCTGTACAAGATGACTGATCCACAATGCCATCAGATGCCAATAATTGTTTAAAAGCACTAGAGGTAAATTCTCCTCCCAAATCACACAAATAGCTAATTTTTAAGACAACCTATATCTCTCTAAATGAGGCTTCAAGACAAAATTGTTACACCCAAATACTCGTAATGAAGAATAATTTGGAAGTTGTCCAAATAACATTTCATAAGGAGGCTTCCCCGAAGTGTACACAGTAGGAAATGCGATTAATAATATAAGTGACGATATAAACAGCTTCTCCCCAAAACATATTGAGAACTTGAGCAGAAAGTAGTAAGGATCTTGTAGTTTCTAGGATATATCGATGTTTTCTTTCTACAACACCATTCTACTGAAGAGTGTATGTACAAGATGACTGATCCACAATGCCATCAGATGCCAATAATTGTTTAAAAGCACTAGAGGTAAATTCTCCTCCCAAATCACACCGAAGACATTTTATGACAACAGAGTGTTGAGTCTTGATAAGAGCTATAAATTCACTATATACGGTATGTACTTGACCAGGTTGTAGCATGGTCCTTTTGGGTTGCCTTCACCGAAGCAACTTGACTGGATGATTAGTGGAGAAAGAGGATATTATGGTTTGTTAATATATTATATGAATAATATATTAAAAGAGAAATCATATTGATTAATTAATATTGGTCAAGAATTAATTAAGAAACTAATTTTGTGATCAAAAGATATTAATTAAACTTAGAGGACTGGAATTGCAATTATAAGATAAGTGGATTTTGGGTTGTGGGTCATATGGATAAAGGGGTGGACAAAATTAGGGTAGAAGCCCACCTTGAAATCGTCCAAGGCCTTATTCCAGAAGGTTCCATTGGACTGCTTAAGGCCTAAGCTACCCAATTAAGGTTTTGACTGAAACCCTAGCAGCTCCACTATATAAGGACCCCTAGGGCTTCCGAAACCCTAAGAAGTCTTAGAGCCGATTTTGAGCCTCTCATCCTCTCTCTTCAAGATCATCCAACTTGCTTTGGTGTTTGTGATCCATTAGAGGCATCACATTGGAAGTGTTAGGTTCTCACAAGCTAAAGATCTTCAAGCAACAATCAAGGTAATCATCTAAACTTGTTTTATTTGTTATTTTTCGGATTTTGTATGTTAGATCCAGGGTTTGTAAGCTTTGGATAATTTGCATGTACAATAGAGAAACCTAGATCCAAAGCTTTAAGGTTTGCATGTACACCATATGATTGATGTATTGTTTATAACTCATCAGTGGTATCAAAGACTTGATTGGTTTCTATTGTATTTGATGCATTGTATGATTATTCATTACTTAAAATCAAAATTTTTGCTTTCTGCCTGACTAACTCGTCGAGTCACCTGATGAACTCGACGAGCCCAGATGGTGACTCGGCAAGTTGGAGAGTCAGACAGAGGATATTTCGGTATTTTGGCCTATTTTGACTTGGGATAATTACCAAAAATGTTTTTGATTGATAAAATCTAAATTTTTTTTTAATATGATGTGATTATCCTTATCAAAATAGAAGATAAGTTTTAAATTTATTAGATAATTATTGCCTTATGTGATAAACTTTAATTATTTGAATTATATGAAAGAATTATCTTGCCATGGAATTGGATTATGTCAAAATTAGATAATCACCAATTAATTGTTTAATTAAATTATTTGAATTTTGATCTAGAAAGCTTTGAAAAGTTTCAAAACTTGCCCTCAAGTTTTGGAATTTAAATTTTGATTAAAAGGTTTAATTTTGAAATATTTAATTTCTAAACCCTAGAATTTTACAAGTTTAAAAATCAACTCTTATACTATTATAATATTATAAGAATAATGATTTTATATATATATATATATATATATATATATATGTGTATATATATATATATATATATATATATATATATAAGATTAATGCTAGTCTTACCGTTAGTAGGCCTCATTCACGAAGCCGATCTATAAGCGGGGGTATAAGGTTGCTGCCTATAAAATGGCAGTTTAATGGGTGTCCACTCTCACCCACTGCTTCCTTGATTGGTGGAGGGTCGTTAGTCGAACGGGTAGGATAGGGCAACCAATTCCTCATTAAAAGTATAATGGTTAATAAAGTAACTAAATGTCTTTATAAAACTCTCAATCTTAGTTACTTTAGGAAAAATGTGAAAATGATGTTATTCCATGAAATTACACTTTGTACCCTTGCCAAGACTTTAGTGGAGCGTGTGTGGTTAACCGGAACACTGTTTTGGGTCTAGCAAAGGTGGCAAAGGGTGACTCGATGTTTGTCATAGATCAATGGAGCGTGTGTGGCTAACCGGCACATTGATTAAGTGACTGTAACATTGAGGGCACCAAGTACATTTGCATGGTTATTCATACTTTGTTTGTGATCCTCGGTATCACAGTCACAAACTTGAAGGGCATATCGAGATTTAAACATGCAATTGAAAAGTTCAATGAATCTCAAAAGATCTAGGAGTTCCAATAAATTTAAAACTTAATCTTTTTCGTTTTTCATGGTGGAAATTAGTGAATCGTCATTCACTTACCGTCAAATTATTTGCGATTTAGATTACGACATCCCTCTTCTAAATTGTAAATAATGTTGTTTGATCCTAGCCCTAATTTCTCATTTGGGTGTTTAATTGAGGATTCTTATCTAATCAAACTTTGTCTCACTTCTTTTTCAGATGTCTGCCTCAAACAACAACAACGCTTCTGTTTCAAACTCTTCTGGCTCATTCTCACTCATGAATTTGTGTGGGAGGGTGATTTTCGATGGGTCCAATTTCAATGATTAGATCTGCAACATTCGAATGGTTACTTGCTACGAGGATAAGGATTATGTCCTCGACAAGGAGCTGAAAGAAGTGAATGTCAACACTGCTACTCCTGAGGAGATCGCTGCCTTTGAGGCTCATGAGTGCGATGCTACGAAAGTGCATTGCATCATGCTCGCGACTATGACTGTCGAACTCCAAAAGTCCTACGAGGACTACTACCCCTATAAGGTGCATCAGGATTTACTAGACAGGTACCACCAAAGTGCCAGGCAGGAGAGGTACGAGATCATCACTTCGATGATCACTACCAAGATGAGGGATGAATAGTCTGTCACAGCCCATCTACAGAAAATGCAGAGATATCATTTTCTAAAGTTAAATGTTAACTTTGATGAAGAGTTGGCGATTGATATCATTCTTCGCTCCTTACCTCTTTGTTACAACCAGTTCCGCATGACCTACCACATGAACAAGGAGGAGGTAACTTTGAGCAAGCTTCAAGGCCTGCTGAGGACTGCTGAGAGTAACCTCAAGGACAAATATGTTGCATCAACTCCTACTGTTGCCCCCATCTTGGCTATTGGGCAGGGTAAGGGTAAGAAGAGGAAAACTCCTTCCAAGAGCCACCACAAAGGAAAGTCCCAAGATGACACCTCTTCTAGTGGAACCAAGGTTGGTCCCGCTGCACCCTCCTCCAACCCGAATGATGCAGAGTGCTACTACTTCCATGAGAAAGGGCATCGGAAACGAAGCTACCCGAAGTATCTGCAGGACATCAAGTATGGAAAGATAAAACCATCCTTCGTAGGTACTTATACTATTCAATATAATAACTCGCCACATGCTATTTCTTGGGTTCTCGATACAGGATGTGGTTTTCACATTTGTTCTGATTTGCGGGGCCTAAGAAGAAGTAGGGATGTGGAGCATGGGAATATAAACTTGATCATGGGGAACAGAAGAGCGCCACCTATCACCAAGATTGGATTTTACTCTTTAGTGCTTAGTAGTGGGTTAGGACTAGATTTGAATAATTATTGCTATTCGCCAGAAATGGCAATAAATATCATTTCTTTTCATGGTTTATATAAACAAGGTTTTAGATTTTCGTTTGATAATGAAAAAGGGTTCTATTAATGCTTTCTTTAATGGTGTTTTCTATTTTGAAGCATTGCCTTGTAATGGAATATATGAAACTGTGATGGTTGTAGACAACTTAGAAAATGATGTGTTGTATGTCGATTCTTCCAATGACTTGGATAAAGCATGCTTGTGGCATTGTCGTCTTAGACATGTCAACAAGAAACGCATAGCCCAACTCCAAAAGGATGGAGTTTCGGAGTCATTCAACCTTAGGGGCGATGACGTGTACGAGTCTTGTTTACTTAGAAAGATGACCAAGTCACCCTTCACTGGTACTTGTGATAGGGGTGAGGGTTTATTGGATCTCATACACACCGATGTGTGTGGGCCCTTTAGATCCACCATAAGGGATGTAAGCCGCTTTTATGTGACTTTCACCAATGATTATTGCAGATATGGGTATATCTAGTTAATCAAGCACAAGTCAGAAACCTTTGAAAAGTTCAAAGAATTTAAACAAGAAGTGAAGAATCAGTTTGGCAGGAAAATTAAGATGCTCCGATCCGATCGAGGTGGTGAGTACCTTAGTCGTGAATTCTACGACTATCTCAAGGAATACAGAATCATTTTGCAATTGACACCACCTAGGACACCGCAGTTGAATGGTGTGGCTGAGAGGCATAATTGAACCTTATTGGAAATGGTTCGTTCCATGATGAGTCGTGCTTCGTTACTTATCTCATTCTGGGGGTATGCCTTAGAGACTGCCGCCCATATCCTTAAACTAGTCCCTACAAAGAAGGTTGCCAAAACACCTCACGAGATGTGGACAGGGAAAGCTCCCTCGTTGGCACACATCAAGGTTTGGGGTTGCGAGGCTTTCGTAAGACGAGAGACTCACAACAAGCTCGAACCTCATAGTGAGCGGTGTATTTTCATCGGCTACCCGAAGAAGTCCTTTGGATATCTCTTCTATAGACCGAGTGACAATGTTGTCTTCATTATGAGGAGAGGGGTTTTCCGAGAGCGAGAAATCATAAGCCAAGGGGACAGTGGGAGGCAAATCGATCTTGAAGAGCTTCAAAAATCGAATGATGAAGGAACCTTTAACATTGGCGTTTAACTTGAGGAGGAAACTCCTGTTGAACCTGTTGATGAGTCCCTGCCTCTTAGATGTTCCATTAGAGTTAGCGTTCCACCAGAGTTTTATGGTTTTCATATTACTACTAAAGGTGATACGTTTATTAGTGATAGTACACTAGTAAGTTTTGATGAAACTAACAGCTACAAGGAAGTTGTGGCAGGCCTGGAGTCTGCAAAATGGAAAGAGGCTATGGATAGCGAGATTCACTCCATGTATGACAACCAAGTTTGGAATTTGGTTGACAATGTGCCAGGTCGTAAGACGGTCGAGTGCAAATGGATCTTCAAGAAGAGGATCGACATGGATGGGAAAGTACACACTTATAAGGTGCGATTGGTTACGAAGGGCTTTACTCAAACTCCCGGAGTTGATTATCATGAGACCTTGTCGCCAGTTGCGAAGATAAAGTCTATTAGGGTTATGCTATCCATAGTTGCGTTTCATGATTATGAAATATGGCAGATGGATGTCAAAACCGCTTTCCTTAATGGGAAGTTGGTTGAGGATGTTTACATGAGTCAGCCAGAGGGTTTTGTCGATGCGAAGCATCCTAATAGAGTGTGTAAGCTTGAGAAATCCATTTATTGATTGAAACAAGCATCTCGCAGATGGAATCTTTGTTTCGATGAGAAAGTCAAAGAGTTTGTCTTCCTGCGAAGCGAGGATGAGTCCTGTGTATATGTCAAAACCGGTGGGAGTATAGTTAGCTTCCTTGTATTGTATGTCAATTACATACTACTCATAGGAAACGACATCGCAACCCTATAGGAGGTTAAGTCTTGGCTTGGGAAGTGCTTCACTATGAAGGACCTGCAGAGAGGTTGCCTATATTCTAGGAATAAGGATAGTGAGAAACAAGAGTAAAAGGCTAATAGGACTTAGTCAAAATACTTACTTGGATAAGGTACTAAAACGTTTTAGTATGGAGAATTCCAATAAAGGGGAGTTACCGATCCAAAGCAATGCCAAGTTGAGTAAGACTCAAAGCCCGAGTACCAAATCCGAGATAGCAGAGATAAGCCGAGTACCTTAGGCTTCCGCATTTGGCTCAATCATGTATGTTATGACTTGTACTTGCCCTGATGTGGCTTTCGCTTTGAGCATGGTCATCAGATATCAAGGGAACCCTGGTAGAGAGCACATTGGACCAAAATCAAGAATATTCTTAAGTACCTTCGGAGGACCAAGGAATGGTTTCTTATCCTAGGTGGGAGTGATGAATTAAGGGTACGAGGGTATAGTAACGCCAGTTTTCAGACCGACCGAGACAACTTCCGCTCTCAGTCGGGCTAGGTCTTTACCCTAAATGGAGGAGCAGTGACTTGGAAAAGTTCCAAGCAAGAGACCGTAGCTGATTCAATGTTCGAATTAGAGTACATAGCAGTGAGTGAAGCGTCAAAGAAGGCAATATGGTTGAAGAACTTTATTGGAGACCTTGGCGTTGTACCGGCCATAAAGGAGCCTATAGAGATTTTCTACGATAACAAATGTGTGGTTTCCTTAACCAAGGAACCGAGGGATCATGTCAAATCAAGACATATCGACAAGAAATATCACTTTATTAGACATCGGGTAAAAGAGGGACTCCTCATAGTAAAGAGGGTATCGTTAGAAGAGAACCCAACAGATCCCCTTACGAAGGGACTGAGTAGGGTTAAGAACTTGCAGCACGCTAGGAGCATTGGGCTGAAGGACGATATAAGCTTTAGTGATTAGACATTTTTGAAACGTGTAATAGATAAATTGTAATTAACATTTGATGATTAAATAAAGGAGTATTATTTATAAGTAAAGTTATTGTCTTGTGTTACTTATTTACCTATTGTTTCACTTTGCATGTTTTGACTTCCTGAATAATAAGATTATTCGAACTATCTATAGTCACTCTTACTTTGGGAGTAGGTATGAAAGAAGACTGTCATGAATTGGCTTGTAGATTGTCTAAAGTCTATTAGACATAGCAAAAGCTTGTTGCAACGTTCATGAGTACTTATGAAATAAGATTTGAGTATTGGATTAAACCCGTGCTTACTTGAATCACTTCATGGAATTAATCACGAGTGATTGTGAGACGATAATATCATATAGTCTTTAAACCTAGATATATGGTTTATTGTTTGCAAGTTGGTTATGCATTGATAATGCGTAAACGCATCAGTAACTTGATGTTATAAAACACATTGTTGTGTATGATTTGATGAGTGAATAGTAAATGCATATAAGTCGAAGTTTATCTGTTCCTTTTATCCTAAGAGGGTAAAAGCGATATTTGGGCCCCTCGATGATTTGGTTTGACTTATCTATCGGGCCCGGTCAGGACTAAGTTGATGTGTTCAATTAAGTTCTATGTCAGACAGATCAGAGATCGAGAAACAAACTGCTGGACAATAAGTATGACTATGTTCCATGTAATTATCCGCACGATATCTTGAGAACGGAGGACTATACGATCCCTTATCTAAAGGACGAGTTAGAGTTCGACAGCAACTTTTGAGAGCTACAATTGCTAATCAGATTTTGAATTCATACTTGCATCTATAGTTATTAGAGTTATCCAAGTGGGAGACTATTGGATTAGTGTCTAAGTCCATAACTATATTTGGTATGTACTTGACCCGGTTGTTGCATGGTCCTTTTGGGTTGCCTTCACCGGAGCAACTTAACTGGATGATTAGTGGAGAAAGAGGATATTATGGTTTATGAATATATTATATGAATAATATATTAAAAGAAAAATCATATTGATTAATTAATATTGGTCAAGAATTAATTAAGAAATTAAGTTTATGATCAAAAGATATTAATTAAACTTAAGGGACTGGAATTGCAATTATAAGATAAAGTGATTTTGGGCTGGGGATCATATGGATAAAGGGGTTGGTAGTATGTCAAGTCCACCAAGAAAATTACACCCTTTGTTTGCAAATAAAACGTAATATAATGGTAAAAAAGGGTATCCATCCTCAGGGAAATGGTTGTATTCAATCACCAATACAATCTAAAAGAACTATTGTAAATAAACTAACTAACTACAATTAAACTGAAAAGGGGGGGGGTGTTATGATTGCTTGAAAACTAAAAGACTTGAATAACTAAAAACTTGCAATTAAGCAAGATAGTGAGATGCTCAAATATTAGAGAGAGTTGGTTAACTAAGGCAATTCAACACACTGAACATTTGTGTGTTTATCATTAGGATTCAACATGAAGCTTATCATTCATCCCAAATTGGTTATAGCAATCATGAAGCATGATATGCCAAGATTCCTCTTAGGTGGTATGGAGGTTGGGGAAGCCCACAACACACCTTCTTAATCAAGATCAAGGGTTTAATTGAAGCAATTGAACCCAAGAAGTTAATTAGCCTTAAGAAAGAAGGAATCCCCAATTCCTAGAGGATGTCAATGCTTACACATCCATAAAGGAGCTATGATTCATAAACTAGAGATGATTTTTACCATCATAAAGACCTTGTTCTAAGTTAATTCAATGATTCAATGCAAAACCAAAGAAATAAACTAACAATAGCTCATTCAAGTGCCAAGCTCATGATTAAAGCATTAAACAAGCATAAGAAACATGATCTAGAACCATAAACATAAGATAATTGATAATCTAGCATGAATCCTTCAAAAACCCACAAACATTCAAAGGTTTTAACCAAAATTAACCAATATAGAGAAATTAGCCACTCATGGCAACAAAATAACAATCACAAAAGTCTAATTGCGTAAAGAAACTACCAATGACTTGAAAAGATGAAAAGAAATGGGTTTCAAGCTCCAAAATCGCCTCCTCCAGGTCTCCAATGGTGAAAAATCGAGAATGTTGCTGATGGATCTGATCCCCCAAGGTTATGGTGTGCCAAATGACCAAAATGCCCAAACTGGGCAGTTGTTCCACCCGCGCAAGTGTTGCTGTAATGCTATTGGCCCTTCATTCCACCACTCCACCCTTCCACTACCAAAGATTCCTTTGGTCCCCTCCATGTCCATGTGATTTAAACCAACCAATCATCATTTAGCTACAAAAATGGATGCTCCAAGCCCAAAAATAGAAGTTTATGACTAATCTTCACAAGCCCAAAATATCCAAGCCTTTAACTCTTAAGGCCCAAATCTTCTTTTATGGATCCGCCAAGCCCAACAATGCCTCGAAAGCCCACTAAGCCCGACTCCAATCAACCCGCAACCGCAACGAACACCGAAAACCTACAAAATACCGTATGCAAAATAAAAAGCACCTGGTACGATCCTAAATAAAGAAAATAAAGAATATACAATGCATTAATAATTAAAAAGAGCTAAAAAAATTTAAAATAAACTAGTAAAAATAAAGAAATAAAATAAGCTATCATGGGTGGACGAAATTAGGGTGGAAGCCCACCTTGAAATCGTCCAATGCATTATTCCAGAAGGTTCCATTGGACTGCTTAAGGCCTAAGCTATCCAATTAGGGTTTTGACTGAAACCCTAGCAGCTCCACTTTATAAGGACCCCTAAGGCTTTATAAATCGGCACCCAGAAACCCTAAGAAGTCTTAGAGCCAATTTTGAGCCTCTCATCCTCTCTTCAAGATCATCCAACTTGCCTTAGTGTTTGTGATCTATTAGAGGCATCACATTTGAGGTGCTAGGTTCTTACAAGCTAAAGATCTTCAAGCAACAATCAAGGTAATCATATAAACTTGTTTTATTTGTTATTTTCAGATTTTGTATTCTAGATCTAGGGTTTGTAAGCTTTGGATAATTTACATGTACAATAGAGAAACCTAGATCCAAAGCTTTAGGGTTTGCATGTGCACCATAGGATTAATGTATTGCTCATAACCCATCAATAAACAGCTTCTCCCCAAAACATATTGAGAACTTGAGCAGAAAGTAGTAAGGATCTTGTAGTTTCTAGGATATATCGATGTTTCCTTTCTATAACACCATTCTACTGAGGAGTGTCTGTAGAAGATGACTGATGCACAGTACCATCAGATGTTGATAATTGTTTAAAAGCACTAGAGGTAATTTCTCCTCCCAAATCACACCGAAAAAAATTTATGACAGCAAAGTGTTGAGTCTTGATAAGAGCTCTAAATTCACTATATATGGTGAAAAAGTCAGATCTACACTTCATAAGATAAACCCAAGTATAACGAGTGTAATCATCAATGAATGAAACATAATAGTTAGCTCCCGATTTAGAGGTGATCGGAGATGGACCCCACACATCATAATGCACGATATCAAATGGAGCAACAGAACGAGTGTCACTTTTATTAAACGGTAAAGCAAAAAAATTTCCCAGTTTATAACCACAACAATCAGAAATATCATTAGTTTTCAAAGAACCTAACACATCAATGGAAACCAACAATTATAAACGAGACGCTGACACATGTCCTAAACGAGAATGCCAAAGATAAAAAACAGACGACGAAGGGTTTAAACGAAAAGATGACAAATTGCACTAGATGCAGCAATATCAGCAACATGTAGCTGCTCTATAACATAGAGCTCCCCGAGTCTAATGCCTATCCCAATCACCCTCCAAGACTGAATGTCTTGTACACAACATAATGAATCAGAAAAGAAGACCCAGTAACCATATTTAAACAACTGACTGACCAATACAAGATTCAAAGCAAGTGTGGGAATGTAATACACATCTGTTAAAAATATATAAGGGGTGACAATAGAACCAACACCCTCTACTGACATGGGTGTAGCACTAGTAAACATAACAGAGACAGGTGTACGATAAGATAATAAAGCAAAAGAAGACAAATGTGGTGACTTGTGATGAGATGCACTAGAATCCAATATCCACAAGGATGAAGGAATACCTGACGTGTTGGATGAAGACATACCTAAACGAGACATGGAAGCTAACATGGCAGTTAGATTGGCAGCAATGAACTTGAAAATCCCAAAAATACAGTCCAAAATTTTCGTTTTTAATCATTAAGAAAACCATAGTCATTAAACATCATATAGAAATCATAAATAGTGTGACTCAAAATATCATAACATCTGTCAAAATATACCAGAGTATAAACATCCCAGGCTAAATAAATGATGGGTGCACTGCAATCATCCCGAGCTCTTCTCATTGCTACAGAAAGTACCTAAAATCCAAACTGAAAACTGTAAGTACGAAGCTTAGCGAGTCTCCCCAAACTAACACACACCATACATATCATCACATAATAACATACATTGGGCCTTGCCCGCTACATCAGGCCCCGCCCGACATCGGGCCCCATCCGACATCGGACTGAAATCCAGTATACATACAAACATATCAACAATGCATATAACGTAAACACATAACATAAACATAACTTGGGCCTAGCCCACTACCTCGAGCCCCGTCCGACATCGAAGTTCGGCATCGGACCGAATTCTGGAATCAGGCCCTACCCGGTATCAGACCGAAGTTCGGTATACATATATCATATCAACAAGCATATATCACATAACATAAACATATAAACATATAGACATTCCTCGGGCTTGACTTGACATCGAACCGAAATTCGGATTATATAACACAAAACATATAAGCTAAACATTCCTCGGGCTTTCCCCGACATCAGACCGAAGTCTGGAACACATAACAAACACATGCAAGAATCATGAAGACATCAAGCATAGAAACATTCCTCGGGCTTTCCCCGGCATTGGACCAAAGTCCGGAAACAGATAAGCTACATCGGCTAACCCTAATATCGGACCTAAGTCCGACATATGCTAACATACATAAACGGTCCAACATTGGTGTGTTAGACCCCTTCATATGGGAGAAGACTCACCTCGCACTGCTGAAGTCCCGCGGACAAAACCCTAGTTGTTGGATGACAGATTCCCGATCTGTCAATATCAAAATAACACCCAATTAATAATTGGGTTCCAACACATAACCATAATTCCATGATTGGGGTAAAATACTACTTTACCCCCATCTTAGCTTGATTCAAGCTCAAGGCCTAATCCAAAGGCCCAAAAGTCAAACTATGAACTAAAGCCCAACATATGGCCCAAATTTTCAAATTAGGCCCAAACCTTTACATGGTCTTACCCTAAGGCCCAACCATTTATTCTTGGTCTAACACTTGGTATTCCAATGCTCCAGCACCTCATAATCCTTAGGGCCCAACTATGGCCCATCTATGGCCCAATTTTCCAAATTGGGCCCAAACCTTCATATGGGCCTTATCCTAAAGCCCATCCATATATTCTTAGTCCATATGGTTGTTCTTGGATGGCCCATCAATAGCCCAATCACCAAAGCCTAATAGAAAGGCCCAACTCAAAGCCCAAGTAAAATTAGGGTTTTCACATAAAATGACGATTAGGGTTAAGTGTTTCCCACTTAACCTATTAAGGACTTAATTGTAACGCCCGTGTTTCTAGGCTTGCCATTTTTAGCAATGTAATAGTATAGGTTAACCTTTGTAACCCCAATTTGAAATAATAAAAATATATTATTTGTGAATTTGTGAATTATGTGAGTTATGTGTTTATTTGTTTAATTATGTGATATAATTAAATTAAGAATAAAATAAGCGTCAAAATTAAAGTATTAGATATGCCCGATATCTTTGCATAAAGTTGTAGTGGTTGAAACAAGGATTCCGGAGATATAAGGAATGCCAAAATCCGAGTTATAACGAAGAAGTTATGACTTGTCGAAGTTTCGCGACAGAACCGGCACGACGCCGAGTGACGTAAAATATGAATTTAAGATAGAGCGATATTTAGCCATAGCGATCTAAATGAAAGTCGTAGATTTCGTTAAACCGAGAGCGTGCATAAAAGGAACGCCCAAATCTGACTTCGTATGAGGAAGTTATGATTTTTCTAAGTTTCGACTTAGCAGTATGCAGCCCGAATACTCGATTTGAGATCGAGCGGTTTTTAGCCGAAACAATCTAAATGAGAATCGAAGATCTCGTTGTTAGTAGCGAAACGATGAAAAGTTAGGCGAGAACGGACGGCAGACGAAGAAGTTATGAATTTATAACGAAGTTTTTCTGTCCCGGCCTTCTAAAAATAAATAATAAAAATAAAATTCAAAATTAGCTGACGGAGTTTAAATGAAAGTTATAGATTATTGTCTGAACTTCGCGTAGATATAAAGAACGTCGAAAACGGAGCTCGTATGCGAAAGTTACGCAATTTAGAAGTTCGGCGAGTCAATTACGCCCCGCGTAATTTGAGTACGCCCCGCGTAATTTGAGTACGCCCCGCGTACTCAGGCGGATGCAAGTTGCCTGACCAATACTCGAGTGCCACAGATCGACGCATGCAGTGACGTCAAAGTACGCCCCGCGTAACCGAGTACGCCCCGCGTACTGGGTACGCCCTGCGTAATTTGAGATTACGCCCCGCGTAATCCCAGACCCTCAGCCTATAAATAGAACTCGAATTCAACCATTTTCTCTTGTTCAAACTCTTCCCTCTCTCTAAGTTTTGCCTCGATTTGCGTGCCAATCATATCCCGAAGCCCCGGTATCATTCCCGAGCCCCGAAGCAAGATCCGAAGCCCCGAGGATCCCGAAGAGCGTTATTCCCGAGCCGAAGCTCTGCCCGCGAGGAGTTCGATTTTGGTGAAGATCTTCCAGATCTATCGAAGTATACTACTTCTATAAGCCGTAGTGCTGTCGGATCATCTTCTGATCAAGTGAGTGTGTAGTTATTTTCTTTCCAACGCAATATTATGAAGTATTTAATATAAAATACGTGCTACGTGTAAATATTTTGTGGTTATATGTGTGAATGTATATTCACTCTCTTCTATCTCATAGATCTGATATATTCTCTATGAAATACGTGTTATGTGTGTATGCCTCATATGTTATGTGGAATATGTATTGATTAAAGCATGCTATACAGGTTTTATAAACAATGTATAAAAATGTATATTTTTATCTACTAATATGTTGGGTAGAACATGGGTAGATAATTGGTGTGAAATAAACAGATGAGAGGCCTCGGTGTTATTGGTGATATTCTAGTCATTCAGCAGAGTATGGATGACGACCACGGACTATTCTAGACTGTCATGTGGAACACTAGCAGGCTCATTACCTGTAGGTGTTGTGAACGACGTGTTCACCGGTGTACTCTATCCCCCACATGGTTGCCTTTAGGACACTTATTGTTGAGGCAGCCCCTCTGCAGTAATGTCCGTCCCGATGAAAATCCTGAAATAAGTTCCTTATAATAGACGTTATTTTTAGGAACGTAAGGTGAGGATAACGGGAATGGGTAATCGGGTTTATTGTTGATTGTTGTAATTAAATATAATTATTGTGGGTTTGAAAACCCTATATGCTCACCAGGCTCCCAAGCCTGACCCACTCAGTTGATTTGTATTACAGGAAGTGGCGCAAGAGCTTAAGATGGGCGAATCATCAAGTTGTTTTGTTTACAAGTCTGTATATGTGTATATTTGTTGAACGACTTGTAATGTTATCGTTTATGCTTTATGATCTATATCGGAACATGACATCCCGACTTTTGATTATGAAATGAAATCATATTTCTATATGAAATGTTTTGATAAATATCTATTTTATCATGTTTTGTTTTTGGGAACAAATTCCGCATCTCTTTTAAAATCAAACGGATTTACTCTGAAAATGTTTAAAAAGCATAAATGAAATCGGTCTTTTCTGGCCGAGATTTTGGGGATGTCACATTAATCCATTAAGTCCATCAATCTATTGGATCAATCATGTAGTGTGGTAGGCTTAATACATAATCCCAATCCGGTCCTCTAAAAATGTGGGTCTCGACAATCCAAAACCCATATATCAAAAATTAGGGTTTTCTAAACCCTAATTAGGGTTTCCAACCCAATTAGGCCCAAAAGCTAAGTCTTTAGATCAATTAGGGTTTCATTAGGCCCAATAGGGTTTCATATGTCCGACACCACCCACTACCACCTCGGGTAGTGGTGGACAATAGCGGCTCACGATGGTGGTTATGTTTCTAGTCCAAATATGTCCAAGCATCACAAAAGCAACCAAAATTCAAGCAAAAGCACACCGCCACCCAACACATCGGCTAGTGGCGGCGGAAGGCGGCATCCAGCACCTCACGGTGGTGGTTATGAGTTTTCTTTGATTATACTAGTCACTAATTACAATTACATAATGAAATAAATCGAAAGAACTTACACACAATAAGATAAACACACCCACACAACCACCCTTGTGGTGGTCGGCGGTGGTAGATGGTGGTAGCCACCACTCCACGGTGGTGGCGGTGGCTTGTCTCGCAAATTCCGACCAAACATCCCCATACACAACACATGCTCGTAACATAAATACACACACACACACACACATTTTGTTTGCACAAAGGAGCCAGCCACCCACCTGGTAGCGCATGACGGTGACACTAGCACAAAACGAAGGCAAGAGCAGCGCTTATGGCATTTCACAGCGGCATCAAGAGGCTAGTATCCGGCGATAGCTCTGTCTTCAATGGGTACGGGAAGCGGCGGAGGCCGACGATGTAACTACAGAAGGAATGTGGCGGTGGTTGCCCCGACTGGAACGACGTCCTAATGCAGGTTTCCGTCCTCAACCACAGCGGAATCACGACACTGAATGTATCCCGGGTTCCCGACTGTCGTGGTGGCGCTTCAATGGCGACGTAGTGGGTGGCGGATAGGAGCTTCACGTGGTGGTTCAAGAAAGAGAAGAAGAAGGATGGAGGAAGTTCAGTGCTCGCTTGGCGGCTGCTAGCTGATCGGAAAAACAAATGGGTTACATGGATGAGGGCGCCGACAGTGGAGGCATAACGGTGGTGCGGCGCTGAAAGTTGAAGAATTGAAGGCGGCGGTTGATGATTGTTCATTAGGGTTAAGGTTTGTAACATTGTGATGGTTATATACCCGGTTATGAGCATCTATCCCATATTTACATTAACAGCCCCCCCATCCTAATTCCTTTCAAATAAAGTCAATAATTTACCCTTTTAACCCCAACCATCCAAAATCCCTTCAACTTAAGTCCCAATAATTACCATGCAACCCTCATTTTTCAAAATCCTTTCATGATAAGTCCAATACTTTCCAAACACCCCCTGTCTTCTAAAAATCTTTACAAAATAAATCTGAGATTACACTTTAACCCCCGAATAATCCAAATTATAACATTTGGCTCACCAAAACAAACACCCCACCAAATATTATGGATTTTAGGGCTACTATTCATTTATAAATCTTTATATACTTTTTTATCTACTAAATGGGATGTTACAACTCTCCCCCACTTAAATTAGATTTCGTCCTCGAAATCATTCCTTACCATCCCTCAAACCAAGGCTCTGATACCAACTTGAAACAACCCAAAAATACGACCCAAAAATTTCAATTTTTATTATAACAAAAACCATGAAACTGAGTATCGCATAATAAAACCATACGTTGCGTGTTTCGAAAACCATAATAAAATACTGTGAGAAGAACTGTATCACAACTGTATCCAACATATCAAGAAACTGAATCAACTCCTAGGACAAAAACTGAAGCTGTGGTGTGTGCGATGCCATCATCCCGAGCTCTTCCCTTTGCTTGCGGAAGTACCTGAAACCAAAACTGAAACTGTAAGCACGAAGCTTAGTGAGCTCCCCCAAACTACCACATACCATACAATACATATAAAGCACATACTGGGCCTTGCCCACTGACTGGGACCCCGTCCCCTGCATTGGACCGAAGTCTGGACTAACTATTTGGGACCCCGTCCCCTGCATCGGACCGAAGTCTGAAAACTGACTGGGACCCCGTCCCCTACATCGGACCGAAGTCCGAAACTGACTGGGATCCCGTCCCCTACATCGGACCGAAGTCCGAAACTGACTGGGACCCCGTCCCCTGCATCGGACCGAAGTCCGGACTAACTGAACATAGCATAGCATAACATATCAACTAGCATAAACACATAAATTCTGTCTGAGCCACGGAGGCGTCAAACATACTAACTACTGCATTGGACCGAAGTCCAAAAACTACTGCTGACTGAACGGGCCGGCGTTGTGGCCTTAGACCCATTCCTACTGGAAGGAAACTCACCTCGTGAACTGGCTGCTATGTGTATGGCTCTGGAAGCTAACTGCTGCAGCTCCGGTATCTCCCCGGCTACAAATCCATAAACACACTCAATCAGATGCTAATCACTGCATTGGGTAAATGACTCTTTTACTCCTGGTCAAAGTCAACCCTCCCGGTCAAAGTCAACCTACAGTTGCCCTGACTCGCCGAGTTGGGCCGCCAACTCGCCGAGTTCCTAGTCTCACTTCTCAACCCTACTCGTGGCTACTCGTCGAGCATGGAATCGACTCGACGAGTACCCTCTTGATTCAAAAGCTCAGGCAATCTGCATCCGACTCGTCGAGTCATATGAACAACTCGACGAGCTGTTCTTCGATCTAAGAAGATTGTCTTGGACTCGCCGAGTTGTATGAACAACTCGTCGAGTCCCTCCATTACTGAGTCTAACCTCTGACTCATTGAGTCCATCCTACTGCTCACTGGCCTCCACTCGGAATCACTCAAAGAGTAAAGATCGGGGACTCGCGGCCTGACTCGCCGAGTCCGAAGAACGACTCGCCGAGTCACATGCATGCAGATCCTAAAAACTCGATTCTAATCAAAACCACCGCATACAATTTATAGATCTGAGTTTCTAAGGCTGATTTACCACGTAAAGTTTCCAACTTTACGTGTACATACGCATGAAAAGGGATATAAAGGCTAAAAATGCACTTAGAAGAGTAGATCTAGAGCTATCATGCAAAATCGCTCTATAAAGGTGATAGATCTACGATTTTGGAACTGAAGCATGGCTAGATCCGAAGGCTAATCAATCTAATGTGATCTCTCTACTAAGAACAAGCTAAGAAATGGCTAAAAGAGGCTAAATATGCTTGTGAAAGAGAAATAAATCATAGAAACATAAGGGAATCGGCTGATACCTCAATAAATTCTGAAATGGGTGCAAGACCTTGGATCTTCTTCTTCTCCTTTGGATCTAGCCTCCTTCTTCTCTTCAAAACTTCAAGATTCACACAAGAAATGCTCAATTACTCAAGGGAATGATTAGGGTTTGCTAAATGATGCTCTGAGGGTGAAGGGAACGAATTTGGGGCTCATAAGGTGGTTTAAATAGGGTGCAAACCTGGGGATTTAGGATTTCTACCTGGCAGGCAGACTCGCCGAGTCCCGAATATGGACTCGCCGAGTCGCCGACTAACACGTGCTCGAAATCTCGTCTCTACTCGACGAGTCGGGCCATAGACTCGTCGAGTCCCTCTCGAAAACTTCTAAATAAAAGCCACGGAAGCAACATACCAGGAATGGGGCATTACAATTCTCCCCCACTTGTCTCAGACTTCGTCCTCGAAGTCTGCTACGGCTGAATCTGCAAATAACTCCGGGTAGTGCTCTCTCATTTCTTCCTCAGCCTCCCATGTCCACTCAGACCCCTTCCGGTGCTGCCACTGCACCTTCACTAACTGAATTGCCTTGTTCCTCAAGGTCTTTGTCTTCCGGTCCAGAATCGCGACCGGCCTCTCAATATAATTCAGGATGCTATCAACCTGAATATCTTCTAAGGGAACCACTGCTGACTCATCCACCAAACACTTCCTCAACTGAGACACGTGGAAAGTGTTGTGTATATGGCTAAGCTCTACTGGAAGATCCAACCAATAAGCAACCGGACCCACTCGGGCCAAAACCCTGAAAGGACCAATGAATCTGGGGCCCAGCTTGCCCCTCTTCCGAAACCTGATGACACCCTTCCAGGGTGAGACCTTCAGAAGGACCATATCGCCCACCTGGAACTCCAAGTCTGAACGCCTCCTATCGGCGTAGCTCTTCTGCCGACTCTGCGCAGTCTGCAGTCTACTACGGACCTGCTGAATCAACTCGGTTGTCTTGAGCACCACCTCTATGCTCCCAACGACCCGCTGACCGACCTCGCCCCAACAAATCGGGGTCCTACACTTCCTCCCATAAAGCATCTCAAAGGGAGGTCGATCAATGCTCGCATGATAACTGTTGTTATACGAAAATTCCGCTAATGGAAGATACGTATCCCAACTGCCACCGAAGTCTAGAACACATGCCCTGAGCATGTCCTCAAGAGTCTGAATCGTCCTCTCGCTCTGCGTGTCCGTCTGAGGGTGGAAAGCGATGCTGAAATGGAGACGAGTACCCATCTCGTCGTGAAACCGCTTCCAGAATCTGGATGTAAAACAGACGTCTCGGTCTGACACCACCGATACCGGCACTCCATGACGTGCCACTACCTCACGCACATAGATATCGGCTAACTTTTCTGCCGATATGCTCTCCTGGATCGGGATAAAATAAGCACTCTTCGTCAACCGATCCACTACTACCCAAATCGAATCTACGCCTCGTGCGGTCCTGGGAAGCTTGGTGATAAAATCCATGGTAATGTCCTCCCATTTCCACACAGGAATGTCTAACGGCTGCATCTTTCCGTGAGGCCTCTGGTGCTCCACCTTGACCTTCCTGCAGGTCAGGCATCTCTCAACATACCAAGCGACATCCCGCTTCATGCAGGGCCACCAATAATCGGGTCAAAGATCTCTATACATCTTCGTCGCCCCTGGGTGGATAGAAAATCGTGACTTATGAGCCTCGTCCATCAACACCTGCCGTACCCCACCCCTAGTACGGTACCCACACTCTCCCATGAAGTGTCAGCAATCCCCGACTGTCATAATCAAACGAAGCTACTCGGCCCACTATCCTCTCACACTTTTGCCTCTCCTCCTTGAGGCCCTCAACCTGAGCCTCTCTAATCCGTTCCAACAACGGAGTAATCACTGTCATCCTCAAACACAAATCTCTAATAGGGGCTGTCGACACCTTGCGGCTTAGGGCGTCGGCCACCACGTTGGCCTTCCCTGGATGGTAAAGGATCTCACAATCATAATCTTTCAGCACATCCAACCACTTCCTCTGCCTCATGTTCAGACTCGGCTGATCCATAAGGTACCTCAAACTCTTGTGATCCATGTAGATAGTACAACAGACCCCATAAAGATAATGTCTCCAAATCTTGAGGGCAAACACAACCGCCCCCAGCTCTAAATCATGAGTAGGATAGTTAGCCTCATGAGGCTTCAACTGCCTCGAGGCGTAAGCTATCACATGGCCTCGCTGCATCAACACTGCTCCCATACCTGTGATTGAGGCATCACAGTAGACTACAAAGTCCTCTACCCCCTCTGGCAAGGTAAGGATTGGAGCCTCGCACAATCTCTGCCTGAGGGTCTCGAACGCTGCCTGCTGCTCGGGCCCCCAACGAAATACCACCGACTTCTTGGTCAGTCGGGTAAGCGACACTGCTATCTTGGAGAAATCCTGAATGAACCTCCGATAATACCCTGCCAACCCTAGGAAGCTCCGAATCTCGGATGAAGACTTCGGGGACCTCCCACTGCATCACGGCCCTTATCTTGGCCAGATCTACCAAAATACCCTTCTGGTTGACGATGTGACCAAGGAACTGCACCTCGCGCAACCAGAACTCGCATTGGGAGAACTTTGCGAAAAGTCTCTCCTTCCTCAAAACTTCCAGCACCTCCCTCAGGTGCTCCTCGTGCTGCTCATGCATCTTGGAATACACCAAGATATCATCTATGAATACTATCACTGACCGATCCAACATCGGTCTACACACGCGATTCATGAGATCCATGAACGCGGCTGGAGCATTGGTGAGCCCAACTGGCATCACCACAAACTCATAATGACCATACCTGGTCCTGAAAGCAGTCTTTTGCACATCCTCATCCATAACCCGCATCTGATGATATCCGGAGCGTAGATCGATCTTGGAGAACCAAGACGCTCCATGAAGCTGGTCAAACAAATCATCTATCCTCGGAAGTGGGTAACGGTTCTTCATCGTTACCTTATTCGACTCCCGGTAATCTATACACATACGGTGCGACCCATCCTTCTTCCTCACAAACAGGATCGGCGCTCCCCAAGGCGAGCTGCTCGGCCGAATGAAACCCTTGTCTAGCAGCTCCTGCAGCTGCGTTGACAACTCCTGCATCTCAGGGGGAGCTAGACGGTACGATGCCTTGGCTATCGGAGCCGCACCAGGAATCAGGTCGATCCTAAACTCAACCTGCCTCTCAGGAGGTATTCCCGGTAAATCCTCGGGAAATACATCCGGGAAGTCTCGCACAACCGGAACATCATCAACTGTCGTCTTGCCCTTCTCCCGGGCATCCAAGACATAAGCTACATAACCAGCGCAACCCTGCTGAAAATAGCGTCTCGCTCTCGTGGTAGAACAAAAGGTTGGTCCGCGTTGTGGCCTCTCGCCCTGAATCACTAACTCTCCCCCACTGAGAGTGCGAACCCTCACTAGCTGCAGCTCACAATCAATCACCGCCCCATTGGGACTCACCTAATTCATGCCTACTATAACCTTATTCCCTCGCAGGGGAATAGGAACCAGGTCCACCGAAAACTGCTCGTCAAACAACTGAAGAGAACACCCTCTATGCACTCTGGCGACCCTCACGGTCCTGTCATATGCTATCTCAACCTCTAGTGGACAATCCAGCTCCCCTGGAGCTTTACTAAATCTCTTGCTAAGCGCTAGCGATACAAACGATCGGGTAGCCCCCAAATCAAATAATACCATAGCAGAAATGCCATTCACAGAGAACGACCCTATATAAAAACATATAATCATAAGCAATAATCAACCAATAATAATAAAGAGATGAAGGGAAAAATACATACCCGTCACCACATCAGGAGTTGCTCGCGCCTCCTCTGCTATCATCTGAAAAGCCCTACTCTTCACCACTGGCGCCTCGGCTCGGCCCTACCGGCCATCTGTAATCCTCAAAGTAGCAGGGGAAGGTGCAGCCACCTTCCCTACCGCGGCTAAACTCGGGCACTGGAACTTTTTATGTCCCCTCTGATTGCACTGAAAGCAAATCAGATCTGATGCTGCAATGGCAGTAGCAGGGGTCGTACAATCCCTGCTCAAATGCCCAGTCCGACCGCACTTGAAGCAGCCAGAACTCCCTGCCTTGCACACCCCATCGTGCATCCTCCCACACTTGCCACATCGACCGTGGCTCGGCTGAATCCTGGATCTGTGATCTGAAACCTTGGGCTTTTTGCCCAAACCTCCTGAACCCGAAACCACCTCCGGTTTCCTCTTCTTCTCCATCTCGAGATCAATCTCCCTCTCTCGAGCCCTAGCAATCATGTCATCCAGCGTTTTACAGCTGGACCGGCTCACAAACTGGTGGATATCGCTCCGCAACATCTCACGATAACGGGCCTTCTTCATCTCCTCATCGGCTGCATACTGAGGAACAAGAAGAGCCCTCTCCCTGAACTTGGCGGTGATCTCCGCCACGGTCTCTGTAGTCTGGGTGAGGTCCTGAAACTCTCTGGCTAACTGCTGCACTTCAATAACTGGTGCAAACTCCGCCCTGAACCTGTTAGAGAAATCAGCCCAGGTCATGGCATCTAACGCTGCATCATCTCCAATGGTATGTCCGACCTCTTCCCACCAATCACGTGCCCTGTCCTTCAGAAGACAGGACGCCAATCTAACCTTGTCCCCCTCGGGACACCTGCTCGTGTGGAACGCGTTGGCCACATCCGCCAACCATCTAGTACTCGCTATGGGGTCCCGCGCCCCGTGATAATCTGGAGCTCCACATGCCCTGAACTCCCTGAACGTAAGCGTGCGCGACCCCATCATGGTCGCCACCACGGCACGGAAGGTGCCCAACCTTTCATCCATCAGCTCTAGGATACCCTCCTTGATCGAACCGAAGATCACAGGAGTCTGCTCCAGTATGATACGAGTAATCTCTGAAGAAAGAAACTCTTTGGTCTGCTCATCCATGCGCTCGTCCCCCGAGCCTGATCCTGATCCCTCCCCGGCACCTCCACTGTCGGCTGCTGGCCTCGAACGCAAAACCACCATTCTGAAACACATCATAGCAACATCAGAAAACTGGAATATCTCAAGGGATCTTTGATACTACTACTAGCTTCCTGGTCTTGTCTCGGCCTTCCTTGATTCGAGTACGGATCCTCTGCTTTCAGTAGTACGAGCCCATACTACCTTCCACATCTATCCGTACTTTCCTCAAGAATTTCCTTGACTCCCCCAAGTCACTTCTACTACTACTGATCTCTGCTACTCTCATCCTAGGCTTGCCCTAGGGAAATCTCTGACTCCACTCAAACCAGTCCTCAGCTGCTGAAGGCCTCCTTGTAATGCTAATTAGCCATCACCTGAATACCATCACATGTGATGAGGCTCGGATAATCCTTCGAGTAAAAGGCTCATCCCTACAATGGTTGGACTCAAACAAGAGCTGCGCAATAGGGCCAAATCCAACACTCTGAGATTATTCAACCCTGATCACATGTGACGTGACGTATTCACCTAACGGCTAACTCTCATCACCAAGAGTTCTACAAAGCACGAAGCAAGCAGCATTCGGACACCGGAAACTACTCAAGCAAATCTACTCTCATAACGAGGAACTGTACTAGCATACAATGCTAACCTCGCGCTACCAGGCATAACCTAAACAGGCTATCCTACTGCTGTCTATTCAATACTAGCATGCAATTCTCATAAAGCTGAAACACATATAGCAGGCACATAAGGCATCCTCCTAGATCCTTAGTCCTATACTAGCATGCTGTTCTACTGAAACTGGAACAATTAATCATAATAAAACTTCTATGGGTAATTTGGGAGTACTTACTTGAGCTCGGCTGATCGCATGCACCACACCCTTATCTTGTTTAAAAATTCTTTTCTTTCTAAGTGCTTTTCAAAATCCTTTTCTCTCTTTTTTTTAAAAAAAAAAACTTTTTACCACTTCCTTACTTTGAGTTCAGAAACACTCAGGAGTGCGCCCAAATCCCTCAAACCAAGGCTCTGATACCAACTTGAAACAACCCAAAAATACGACCCAAAAATTTCAATTTTTATTATAACAAAAACCATGAAACTGAGTATCGCATAATAAAACCATACGTTGCGTGTTTCGAAAACCATAATAAAATACTGTGAGAAGAACTGTATCACAACTGTATCCAACATATCAAGAAACTGAATCAACTCCTAGGACAAAAACTGAAGCTGTGGTGTGTGCGATGCCATCATCCCGAGCTCTTCCCTTTGCTTGCGGAAGTACCTGAAACCAAAACTGAAACTGTAAGCACGAAGCTTAGTGAGCTCCCCCAAACTACCACATACCATACAATACATATAAAGCACATACTTGGCCTTGCCCACTGACTGGGACCCCGTCCCCTGCATCGGACCAAAGTCCGGACTAACTATCTGGGACCCCGTCCCCTGCATCGGACCGAAGTCCGAAAACTGACTGGGACCCAGTCCCCTACATCGGACCGAAGTCCGAAACTGACTGGGACCCCGTCCCCTACATCGGACCGAAGTCCGAAACTGACTGGGACCCCGTCCCCTGCATCGGACCGAAGTCCGGACTAACTGAACATAGCATAGCATAACATATCAACTAGCATAAACACATAAATTCTGTCTGAGCCACGGAGGCGTCAAACATACTAACTACTGCATTGGACCGAAGTCCAAAAACTACTGCTGACTGAACGGGCCGGCGTTGTGGCCTTAGACCCGTTCCTACTGGAAGGAAACTCACCTCGTGAACTGGCTGCTGTGTGTATGGCTCTGGAAGCTAACTGCTGCAGCTCCGGTATCTCCCCAGCTACAAATCCATAAACACACTCAATCAGATGCTAATCACTGCATTGGGTAAATGACTCTTTTACCCCTGGTCAAAGTCAACCCTCCCGGTCAAAGTCAACCTACAGTTGACCTGACTCACCGAGTTGGGCCGCCAACTCGCCGAGTTCCTAGTCTCACTTCTCAACCCTACTCGTGGCTACTCGTCGAGCATGGAATCGAATCGACGAGTACCCTCTTGATTCAAAAGCTCAGGCAATCTGCATCCGACTCGTCGAGCCATATGAACAACTCGACGAGCTGTTCTTCGATCTAAGAAGATTGTCTTGGACTCGCCGAGTTGTATGAACAACTCGTCGAGTCCCTCCATTACTGAGTCTAACCTCTGACTCACTGAGTCCATCCTACTGCTCACTGGCCTCCACTCGGAATCACTCAAAGGGTAAAGATCGGGGACTCGCGGCCTGACTCGCCGAGTCCGAAGAACGACTCGCCGAGTCACATGCATGCAGATCCTAAAAACTCGATTCTAATCAAAACCACCGCATACAATTTATAGATTTGAGTTTCTAAGGTTGATTTACCACGTAGAGTTTCCAACTTTACGTGTACATACGCATGAAAAGGGATATAAAGGCTAAAAATGCACTTAGAAGAGTAGATCTAGGGCTATCATGCAAAATGGCTCTATAAAGGTGATAGATCTACGATTTTGGAACTGAAGCATGGCTAGATCCGAAGGCTAATCAATCTAATGTGATCTCTCTACTAAGAACAAGCTAAGAAATGGCTAAAAGAGGCTAAATATGCTTGTGAAAGAGAAATAAATCATAGAAACATAAGGGAATCGGCTGATACCTCAATAAACTCTGAAATGGGTGCAAGACCTTGGATCTTCTTCTTCTCCTTTGGATCTAGCCTCCTTCTCTTCAAAACTTCAAGATTCACACAAGAAATGCTCAATTACTCAAGGGAATGATTAGGGTTTGCTAAATGATGCTCTGAGGGTGAAGGGAACGAGTTTGGGGCTCATAAGGTGGTTTAAATAGGGTGCAAACTCGGGGATTTAGGGTTTCTACCTGGCAGGCAGACTCGCCGAGTCCCGAATATGGACTCGCCGAGTCGCCGACTAACACGTGCTCGAAATCTCGTCTCTACTCGACGAGTCGGGCCATAGACTCGCCGAGTTCCTCTCGAAAACTTCTAAATAAAAGCCACGGAAGCAACATACCAGGAATGGGGCGTTACAACACGCTCGACAACTTGATCGACATGGCCACAATTCTGAGCATAACCCCAGCCTTCCTAAGGCAACTCAAGCCAACCCTCATAGGGTTCTAAAACCCGAAGATGCACGTATTCTAGGTATTATGATCACACTACTCAATTTGAAATTCAAAGTCTCGATATAGTCCGACTCCATGACAGACCGCCCATATAGAATCATTAAAGTTGAATCCCGCTGTGGGTGACTTAGCATTACCTAGCAATCTGTTACTCGAACCATACATGAAATCCTAAAATACCATCACTACTTGAGACACTGAAACTGTTTGAAGCACTGAACTTCCTGAAACACTAAACTGCTTGAAACAGTATGTTGCACACTGGCTGCCTTCCAAAATCCACCAAGACCTCCTTGGTCTCAATTCGTTTGTTAGTCATCTAAAACAACGAGTTCCGACCCGGTTGTGGAGCCAAAGGACTCCCACGTAGTTGCCTCACACAATTTCCAAATGAAATCCTTGTCTGCCAATAGTTGCCATTAGTTATCTTGCCACTATGGCTCTAACGACCTTTTGATCTAACCACTCGAGTCCATACGTTGAATCCCGACGACACCAAATCTAAGGCTAAAGGTGAATGTTACATGACCAAAAGGTAGCCTTATACGACAAATGACCTTATACGGTCCATTACTTCCTCGATCCCATGACTGTAGTGACGTTCCTACGGTCTTATCACTGGCTCAACCAGGTCTAATTCACCTGGGGAATTCCATAAACCAATCTGTGGATTTGCCACGCCCTCACTGTTGCACCCGAACTGGTGGGTACCACTGTTCCTTCTGCGTTCTAACAATACGCCCATGCTATCTATTAACCTAATGAATTCTACGGCTACATCCACAGACTTACAACACTCTAGCACTATCTGAAAACCTTGTGAATGCTACAGCTACATCCGCAAACTTACAACACTTCTAGCACTATCTGCCAACCTTGTGAATGCTATGGCTACACCCACAAACTTACAACACTTATAGCACTATCTGCTAACCTTGTGAATGATACGGCTACACCCGCAAACTTACAACACTTCTACCACTATCTGCTAACCTTGTGAATGCTACAACTATCCCACAGTCTTACAACACTTTCCACGATGTCTCAATCGTTGATTAATAATCCGAGCACATCCAACGTCGCACATACACACGACCTAACATCCAAAAACTGAACCCGTGTCCTGACTAGAATCCCCAACCTAATTTCCTGAAATCGGCTGTCAAACATTCCGAGAACGTGATCTCATTACCGACAAGTTTTCCAAACTTTCAACTCACACTATCATCAAACCATACAGCCGCTTGGGCTATCTTCCTTCTTGACAAGGATGCGAAACTTATTCTAGTTTCAAAACTACTCCTACTTTTGAATCCCTGGACGATTCTCCCCCACTTAGATTCGACTAAGTCTTCACAATACATGAAAATTGAAGAATTCCAAATCCTTACTTTCCAACGATCGATCCGATGACAACCAACTCTTACCAACTAGTGCTCCATTACTAGTCAATCCAAAAGATCACACAACTTCTAAGAACCATATGAACACTTCCCGAATCCACAATTAGGGAAATGACCTTCCGCTACTCGCTAATAATTCTCGGTATGCAATTGGCATATGACATCTCTCGAAAATATAAGTGAAACATAAATAGAGTATAAACCCAAAGTTACACTTACTCAAATCCTTGGAATGAAAGGCTCCACCGTGCAGTTTCCCGCACATGTTGTACTAAATTCAGCCCTGCTGGTCTCTCAAAAGTTGATCTGAAATCTTGGGTCTCCTTCTGAGACCCTTCAATATAAGCAACTGATCTGGTTCCCTCTTCCCAATGTGCTCAAAGTCGATATCCCGTTCTCGGGCTCTAGAAGTCATATCATCCATGGTATCGCACCCCGAGATACTCACGATCTCCCTGCTATCATTCTGCAGTATGCCATGATACCTTACTTTCTTCCTTTCCTCATCTGTTGCATACTGCAGTACCAAATAAGCTCTCTTCAGAGACTTAGCAGTGATCCCTGCCACAGTCTCAGTAGTCTGGCGGAGATCTAGCAACTCTTGCGCCAACTATTGCGCCTCAATCGCCTGGACAAACGCTGCCCGGAATCTGGACGAAAATTCATCCCATGATATAGCATCGACCGCATCATCACTCAACTCAATACCAACCTCTTCCCATCAATCACGTGCCCTGTCCTCAAGGAGGCAGGAAGTAAGTCGGACCTTGTCCCTCTCGAGCAATGGCTGGTAAGAAAAGTGTTGGCGACATCTTCCAACCATCTGCTGCTAGCAATGGGGTCCCTAGCCCCATGATAATCTGGAGCTTCACAAGCTCTGAACTCCCAAATCATCAACATACGAGCCCCAATCATGGCAGCTATCACAGTGCGAAATGCACTCCGCCTCTCATCAAGAATCTCCAAAATGCCCTCCTTGACCATACCGAAGATCATAGGAGTCTGGTAAGTGATACTGTGCGTAATCTTAGATGGAATGAACTCCCACATCTGATCATCGAGCTGCCCGACTCTAGGGTCCGAGCCTGATCCCTCGTTGGCACCATAACTGCCATCTGATTTACCACGTAGCGTCACCATACTCGGAAATATACCATAAAAATCATTAGAATACTCATCTTAACTCAAGGGATCTCACACACTACAAGTTCCATGGGTTCACCTCAGCCTTCCTTGATTCGAGTATGGATCCTATGCTTTCAGTAGTACGGGCCCATACTACCTTCCACATTTATCCATACTTTCCTCAAGAACTGCCTTGACTCCAACAAGTCCCTTCTACTGCTACTGATCTCTACTACTCTCACCCTAGGCTTGCCCTAGGGTAATCACCAATCCACTCTCCTCCATCAGTTGCATAAGAAATTCCTGCTATCTCCCCCTAACTAGCTCGCGAATACCATTACATATCACTAAGACTAGATAATTCTTCGAATGAGAGATCCTACCCTATAACTTTGGACTCAAACAAGAGCTGCGAAATAGAGCTAGAACTAACCTTATGAAATTATTTAGTCCTCACAATATGTAACTTAACATATTCGTTTACTAGCTATTCAAAGATAACTAGAACTCCTAAAAGCACAAAGTAAACAACATTCAAGCATCGAGTAATATTATCAAGCATATTCTAATCAGGCCATCATATCACTGATTAATCTATACTAGCATGCCGTTCATAAAGTTGATATACATACAACAGGCACATAAGGCATCTTTCCTAGATCCTTATCCCTAATCTAGCATGCAGTCCTCATAAACATATCATAACATAAACTTGTATGGGTAATTTGGGAGTACTTACTTGAGCTCGGCAGATTACATGCACCGCACCCTTTTCTCTTATCAAAATTATTTTCTCTTTTCAAAGTTATTTTTATAAAAATGATTTTCTTTTGATAATTTTCATACCAAGTCCTCAGTTTGAGTTCAGACACACTCGAAAGTGTACCCGGATCCCTTAAACCAAGGCTCGGATACCAACTTGAAACATCCCAAAAATACGGTCCAAAATTTTCGTTTTTAATCATTAAGAAAACCATAGTCATTAAACATCATATAGAAATCATAAATAGTGTGACTTGAAATATCATAACATCTGTCAAAATATATCAGAGTATAAACATCCCAGACTAAACAAATGATGTGTGCACTACAATCATCTCGAGCTCTTCCCTTTGCTATCGAAAGTACCTGAAACCCAAACTGAAAACTGTAAGCATGAAGCTTAGTGAGTCTCCCCAAATTACCACATACCATACACATCATCACATAATTGTTGTGTTTTGGTATACTACAACATCCTATGGTTCACATACAACCATAAATACCTTGTATCTATGTTTTCGCTAATTATACATGCAAATTGTTTCCAAGGTATTAATCTTACAACTAGCATGCGTTTAACATAAAAAAATATAATATACTAGTTAGCATGACATACCTTTTATGGAGCTTGAATTCTTGGTGTATTTGGCCTTAAAGAGCTTAGCCCCAATAATGTGGAAGCCTCAAATGGAATCACAACACACCATGGACAAAGGATGAACTTGAGAGAGAATTCCATGCACACAAAAGACACCATGAACTCTAAAAAGATACAAGTGGCGATTTTGGTCAATGAAGTATCTATTTATATGTGGGATTTATAGGGTCATGGATATAACCCAAATCCATACCCATGGGTTTTATGATCCATGGTTCATGTGGCCCAACTCTTTATGTATCCATACATAAAATTGGTCCAACATGAATCATAAGCCCAACACATATAAATATAACTAATTATCATAATTAGTCCCCATAGATTTAATTAGTCTCTTTTGACCACTAAATTAATTCTTGATCAATACTAATTAAAACATATGATTTCATATTAATATATTATAACTTATAATATATTAATAAGCCATAATTAACCTTCTCTCAAAAGTCCACCCTAACAAATTGTCCTAATGATATGCAACCCAAATGGACCATGCTACTCTCGGTTCTAATACATACCAATAATAGTTATGGGCTTAGACACCTAATCCAACAATAATAACATACATTAGGCCTTTCCCGCTACATCGGGCCCCACCCCGCATCGGACAAGTCTGACATCGGGCTCTGCCCGACATCAGACCGAAATTCGGTATACATATAAACATATCAACAATGCCTATAACATAAACACATAACATAAACATAACTTGGGCCTAGCCCACTACATCGGGCCTCGCCTGACATCGGACAATAGTCCGACATCGGGGTTCGCTCGGCATCGGGCCTCGCCCGACATCGAACCAAAGTCCGGTATACATTTATCATATCAATAAGCATATATCACATAACATAAACATATAAACATATAAACATTCCTCGGGATTGCCCCTACATCGGACCGAAATCCAGAACATATAACACAAAACATATAAGCTAAACATTCTTCGGGCTTGCCCCGACATCAGATCGAAGTCTGGAACACACAACAAACACATGCAAGAATCACGAAGATATCAAGCCAGAATCACGAAGATATCAAGCATCCAAACATTCCTTGGTCTTACCCCGACATCAGACCGAAGTCCGGAAACATATAAGCTACATCGGCTAACCCCGACATCGGACCTAAGTCTGGCATATGCTAACATACATAAACGGGCCAGCATTGGTGCATTAGACCCCTTCATATGGGAGAAGACTCACCTCTCACTGCTGAACTCCCACAAATAAAACCCTTGCTGCTGGATGACAGATTCCCGATCTGTCAATATCAAAATAACACTGTAACACCCTAAAGTCTGGAAGGCCAAGAAAGGAAAGAAAACCTTAATTTTAAGGGGCGACTCGGCGAGTCCAAGGAGGAACTCGGTGAGTCCGAGCGGGATCCGGGTCGAGGAGTAAGTGACCAACTCGGCGAGTCGGCTAAGTGGACTCGGCGAGTCTGGTCTGTGCGTGGAAAACCCTAAATTCGGGACATGGAGCCTATATAAACGTCTTAATCCTCTTCCTAGGGTTCCTTACTGCCTCTTTAGCCCTGGATACCAAAACCCTAGCCGTCATATCCTCTATTTGAGCCATTTGTTGCCTTAGAAGGTGCATTAAAGCTTGGAAAAGGAAGAAGGAACTTGGAGGAGCAAGAAGGGACTATAGATCTGGGATTGTGAGTTCATTCTGAGCATTTGGAGCTCGGGAAGCTAGTAGAGCAGGAGTTCAGTGAGTGGTCGGGCAGCAGCTAGTGGGATCATTAGCAAGTTCAGCCGGTGCAGGTGAGTTTCCCTTTGTATGAATGGGTCTACGGCCACAATGCCGGCATATGTAGTTATGAGTAGAAGACCCGGGGGTTATCCCTAGGCACAGTATGCTAGTATGATATCCGGACGAGGTCCAATGATAGAGGGCGGGTGCCCAAGGAATGGTTTATGCATTAGTTTATACTTGTTGTCTGTGTGATACTTGTATGTGCCTGGTAGGGAGGTGAGTGTGGGCGAGGTCCCGTATCTCACCAATAGCAGAGTGTGGATGGTGTTTCACATCTCAGTAGCAGCAGAGCAGGGGCGAGGCCCAAGTTAGGGAACGAGTGAGGGTAGGTTGGGCCCGTACCTCACTATTAGCAGGAGTATGGACGGGGTTCCATGACTCATCAGTAGCAGGACAAGGGCGAGGCCCAGAGATAGGCGAGGCCTTAGGATAAGATCCGTCAGTATGTGTTTAGATTATGTGATGTGATGTGATATGTTTACGTGCTATTATATGTTAGTGGACGAGGCCCTATGACAGGCGAGGCCTAAGTGAAACAGATATGTATCCAAGCGGGGCTCGAAGCCAGGCGGGGCCTGGAGCGGTGGGGCCGTTATAGCCGGCGAGGCCCGAGGTAGGGGGCGAGGCGGAGGATAGTGGGCGCGGCCCAGTATGTGCAGTATGTGGTTATGCATGGTATGTGGTAGGGTGGGGAACTCACTAAGCTTCGTGCTTACGGTTTTCAGTTTTGGTTTCAGGTATTTCCGGTAGCAGAGGGAATGTTTACTCTGATAACGAATATGTATTTTGGAAACTAATACTTGTTTATGTTTTGAAATGATGAATTTGCTTAACGTAATGTTTTATCAAAAGAAATTTTTAGTCTTGAATTTTGGGAAGTTACAAGTTGGTATCAGAGCCTTGGTTTGAGGGATTCGGGCATACTCTCGGGTGTGTCCGAACTCAAACCGAGGAATTGGTATAGAAGTTTTCAAAATGAAAAGACAGTTTTGTAAAAGGAGAGTTTTGGGAAAGAAAACAGTTTTAGAAAAGCAAAAATAATTCAGAAAGAAAAGAACTTTGAAAAGAGAAAAAGGGGTGTAGTGCATGCAATCAGCCGAGCTCAAGTAAGTACCCCAAAATACCCATACAAGTTATGATCTTATTATCAGTTAGTAGAACAGCATGCTAGAATAGGACTAAGGATCTAGGGATGATGCCTTATGTGCCTGTTATTTGTGCTTTTGAGCTGCATGACAGTGCTGATTAGACAGTTGTAGGGTAGCATGTTTAGGTTATGCCTGAGTTTATGAGTTTGTGTTGCATGCTAGTTCAGATTCTTGCTATGTGGATATGATTGCTTGAGTATGTTATGGTTAGATTTTCCCTTGTCTGAATGCTGCTCGCTTTGTGCATTGTGGGATTCTGAGTGATGGGAGTTAGCCATTAGGTGGATGCAACACGCCACATGTGATCAGGGTCGAATAATCTCATAGTGTTGGATTTGGTCCTATTGCGCAGCTCTTGTTTGATTCCAACCGTTGTAGGAACGAGTCTTTTACTTGAAAGATTATCTGAGCCTCGTCACATGTGACGGTATCCAAGTGATGGCTAGTTGGCATCACAAGGAGACCTTCAGCAGTTGAGGACTGGTTTGAGTTGAGTCAAAGGTTTCCTTAGGGTAAGCCTAGGATGAGATAGTGCTGGGAGCAGTAGTAGTGGTTAAGGGATCTGGTGGAGTCAAAGCAATTCCTGAGGAAAGTACGGATAGATGTGGAAGGTAGTATGGGCCCGTACTACTGAAAGCAGAGGATCCGTACTCGATTCGGGAAAGGCCGAGACAAGACCGAGAACCTGGTAGGGTGTGTTTGGTCTTGCATCAGTGATGAGTATTCTGATAGTGGTTGTGGTATATTTTCAGCATGGTGACATTGCGAGAGAGACCAGCGGGCGGGTCAGGCGCCGGAGAGGGATCAGGCTCGGGTTCAGGGGCCGAGCAGCTCGAGGAGCGGATGAGAGAGTTGATATCAGCTGAGGTTACGCGCAGTATTCTAGCTCAGACTCCTGTGATCTTTGGCACGGTCAAGGAAGGTATACTGGAGATCTTGAATGAGAGGCTGGGAGCCTTCCGTACCGAGATGATGGCTTTGTTGGGGGCGCGTACCTTGACATTTCGAGAGTTCAGGGCCTGCGGGGCACCAGATTATCATGGGGCTAGGGACTCCATTGCTAGCAGCAGATGGTTGGCTGATGTTGCCAACGCTTTTCGTACGAGCAAGTGTCCCGAGGGGGACAAGGTTAGACTCGCCTCCTGTCATCTGAAGGACAGAGCGAGGGATTGGTGGGAAGAGATTGTTCATGCCCTGGGAGATGATGCCGCGTTGGAAGCGATGACATGGAGTGATTTCTCGGCCAAGTTTAGAGCGGAGTTCTCACCGACTATTGAGGTGCAGTAGCTGGCACGAGAATTTCAGGATTTGACGCAGACTACTGAGACTGTGGCGGAGATCACCGCCAAGTTCAGGGAGAGGGCTCTTCTTGTACTGCAGTATGTCGCGGATGAGGAGATGAAGAAGGCCCGATACCATGAGATGTTGAGGGCTGACATTAGGGAGTTCGTGAGCAGGTCCGGCTGTAAGACGCTGGAAGATATGATTTCTCGGGCTAGAGAGAGGGAAAGTGATTAGGAACAGATCCGGAAGAGGAAGTCGGATGAGGTTCAGGTAGCTGCAGGTTCGGGCAAAAGGCCCAAGGGATCGGATTCGAGATCGAGGGATTATCAGGACCGCATTCGGTGCGGAAAGTATGGCAGGGCGCACGGGGGCACGTGCAGGAGTGGTAGCGGTGGTGAGTCTGGCTGTTTCAAGTGCGGTCGGACTGGTCATTTCAGCAAGGATTGTATTGTTACCGCCGCGCAGGGATCAATCTTGATATGTTTTCACTGCAACCAGCGGGGCCACAAGAAGGCCCAGTGTCCCAGTTTTTTTTCGGCAGGACGGGTGATGGCACCCGCCCCTGCAACCTTGAGGATCACGGATGGCCGTCAGGGTCGGGTAGAGGCACCTGCAGCAGGGAGCAGGGCTTTTCAGATGACGACCTTGGAGACGCGAGCAACGCCGGACGTTGTAGGTATGCAATTTCCCATTTTCAGTTCTTTTATTTGTGCATGATTTTATTGTTATGGTTCGACATCATTATCGGTAAAGTATTTTATTTTGAGTGGTTGATTGTGATCGAGTTATATGCCATCTGCATACCTTGGATATTTGTATGGTAGTTAGGGGATGTGCTCTATTGAAGAAGGTTTCGAAGGATGCAGTAATTGTAGCATGCTTGGGAGGGATTTGGTACGTCTCGCTAGTTCGGAGTGGTATAGTGATTGAGATGGATTGGTTAAATCCCTAGCTATGGCGGGCTTGGGTTCCTCAGTAGATGGGTTATGGAATGGTAGCAAAGATCGGGATCTCTTTTAAGTATTGAGCAGCAATGGGTAAGCAGGATCGAAGTGGGGGAGAATCCTCCGGGTGTGCCCAGAAAGGAGCACGCAGACCCAGAATGAGTATGTGACCCCCGAGAAGGAAAAGAAGTAGTTCAGCGTTTGATGGTTTGAGGAATTCAGGGTTGGGAGTTTGAGAAACTCCCCATCAGTTAGTGCGTGTGTTAATAATGGTTAATGCGTGGTTGGGAATTCAGGTTGTGGATCGCCCGAAGGACTCGAGGGAGTCGGAGTGAGGATCTTGAGAGCTGATGGCACATGGGTGCCTTTGTATTAGCAGTCAATGGTAGGAAGTGATGTAAGACTATGGGGCAGCCGTAGCATTCACTAGCAGTCAATGGTAGGAGGTGATGTAAGACTACGGGGCAGCCGTAGCATTCACTAGCAGTCAGTGATGGAAGTGTTGTAAGACTACGGGACAGCCGTAGCATTCACTAGCAGTCAACAATGGATGGTGATGTAACACTATGGGTAAGCCGTAGCATTCCTTAGTAGTTTCGTTAGCAGAGTTGGGGCGAGGCCCTTATCTCCTAGTGATCAGGTAGGGATCAGGAATGGGTAGTGGATGAGAATGATAGGGAGTTTGCCTATATAACCCTAGAGAGGTGAGACCTTGGGAGAGGCCGCTCCAGGATATGGTTGGGTGAGACCCGTGGGCGAGGCCTGAGCGAGAGTGATTAGACTAGTGGGACTAGAAGGTTAGAGGCGGGTGGGACCCGTGGGCGAGGCCCGTGAGTTTTAACAGCACAGGTGGGACCTGGTAGGGACCTTAGTGTCAAGTTAGGGGATTGGGGATCCCACGTTTGTAGTGTCTGAATAGCAGAATGGATTGAGCAGTTTTAGGTGGTCGAAGTTTCTTCAGAAGTCGCTGGGAGCGACTAGTGGTGGTGTTGGGACTAGCTATTGGTGGGAGCCGGTAACCCAGACATTGATAGGTTGGTAGGGACCAGGGTGGTCTCAGTTCATCCAGAAGGCAGACAAGAAATAGTAGAATTTTCAGTCAGTGGTACTGCGGGTAAGCAGAGTATGGTGGAATTCAGTTAGTTGAATCGAGGGGTGCTCGACACCAAGTTTTGGCAGAGGGGAGTGTCAATGGTTACTGACGGCGATGACCCGTACTGGTAAAAGCGGGGGGTGATGGAGTTGGTGAAGGATAGGGCCTTCATAGTGACAGAAGGAATAGTTGGTTATGGAGTTTTGCCTTGGGAGGGAAAGGAATTGTGCAAGGAAAGAAGGGGTGAAACCCTATAGGTTCAGTGCAGTACTCGGTGAGTACCTGAAGGATTGTCGGTTGAGTAAGTTGTGTTCCCAGAATGATCAGGGCCAGGGTTGACCCGAGATGATTATCCGCAAGGTTTGATGCTAGTCAGGATGATCGGGCGGAAGACTAGCGAAGGTAGGCGGCGGGTGTTGGAATAATTGGTGGAGTATTGGAGGCAGATCAGGCGGTGGGCCATAGCAAACTTCGAGGACGAAGTTTAGTTTAAGTGGGGGAGAGTTGTAACACCCCAAAGTCTGGAAGGCCAAGAAAGGAAAGAAAACCTTAATTTTAAGGGGTGACTCGGCGAGTCCAAGGAGGAACTCGGCGAGTCCGAGCGGGATCCGGGTCGAGGAGTAAGTGACCAACTCGGCGAGTCGGCTAAGTGGACTCAGCGAGTCTGGTCTGTGCGTGGAAAACCCTAAATTCGGGACTTGGAGCCTATATAAACATCTTAATCCTCTTCCTAGGGTTCCTTACTGCCTCTTTAGCCCTGGATACCAAAACCGTAGCTGTCATATCCTCTATTTGAGCCATTTGTTGCCTTAGAAGGTGCATTAAAGCTTGGAAAAGGAAAAAGGAACTTGGAGGAGCAAGAAGGGACTATAGATCTGGGATTGTGAGTTCATTCTGAGCATTTGGAGCTCGGGAAGCTAGTAGAGCAGGAGTTCAGTGAGTGGTCGGGCAGCAGCTAGTGGGATCATCAGCAAGTTTAGCCGGTGCAGGTGAGTTTCCCTTTGTATGAATGGGTCTACGGCCACAATGCCGGCCCATGTAGTTATGAGTAGAAGACCCGGGGGTTATCCCTAGGCACAGTATGCTAGTAAGATATTCGGACGAGGTCCAATGATAGAGGGCGGGTGCCCAAGGAATGGGTTATGCGTTAGTTTATACTTGTTGTCTGTGTGATACTTGTATGTGCCTGGTAGGGAGGTGAGTGTGGGCGAGGTCCCGTATCTCACCAATAGCAGAGTGTGGATGGTGTTTCACATCTCAGTAGCAGCAGAGCAAGGGCGAGGCCCAAGTTAGGGAAGGAGTGAGGGTGGGCTGGGCCCGTACCTCACTATCAGTAGGAGTATGGACGGGGTTCCATGACTCATCAGTAGCAGGACAAGGGCGGGGCCCAGAGATAGGCGAGGCCTTAGGATAAGATCCGTTAGTATGTGTTTAGATTATGTGATGTGATGTGATATGTTTACGTGCTATTATATGTTTGTGGGCGAGGCCCTATGACAGGAGAGGCCTAAGTGAAACAGATCTGTATCCGAGCGGGGCTCGAAGCCAGGAGGGGCCTGGAGCGGCGGGGCCGTTGTAGCGGGCGAGGCCTGAGGTAGGGGGCGAGGCCCAGGATAGCGGGCGCGGCCCAATATGTGCAGTATGTGGTTATCCATGGTATGTGGTAGGGTGGGGAACTCACTAAGCTTCGTGCTTACAGTTTTCAGTTTTGGTTTCAGGTATTTCCGGTAGCGGAGGGAAGAGCTCGGGGTGATCGCATGGCACACACCATAGTTTAGACAGCCTGGGAATGTTTACTCTGATAACGAATATGTATTTTGGAAACTAATACTTGTTTATGTTTTGAAATGATGAATTTGCTTAACGTAATGTTTTATTAAAAGAAATTTTTAGTCTTGAATTTTGGGAAGTTACAAACACCCAATTAATAATTGGGTTCCAACACATAACGATAAGTCCATGCTTGGGGTAAAAAGACTACTTTACCCCCATCTTATCATGATTCAAGCTCAAGGCCCAAAAGTCAAACTATGAACTAAAGCCCAACATATGGTCCAATTTTCCAAATTGGGCTTGAACCTTTACATGGTCTTACCCTAAGGCCCAACCATTTATTCTTGGTCTAACACTTGGTCTTCCAATGGTCCAGCATCTCATAATCCTCAGGGCCTAGTTATGGCCCCTCTATGACCCAATTTTCCCAATTGGGCCCAAAGTCTCACATGGGCCTTACCCTAAAGCCCATCCATATATTCTTAGTCCATATGATTGTTCTTGGATGGCCCATCAATAGACCAATCACCAAAGCCCAATAGAAAGGCTCAACTCATAGCCCAAGTAAAATTAGGGTTTTCACATAACATGACGATTAAGGTTAAGTGTTTCCCACTTAACCCATTAAGGATTTAATCCATTAAGTCCATTAATCTATTGGGTCAATCATGTAGTGTGGTCGGCTTAATACATAATCCCAATCCGGTCATCTAAAAATGCGGGTCCCGACAATCCAAAATCCATATATCCAAAATTAGGGTTTTGTAAACCACAATTAGGGTTTCTAACCCAATCATAACCCAATTAGGCCCAAAATCTAAGTCTTTAGATCAATTAGGGTTTCATTAGGCCCACTAGGGTTTCATAAGTCGGGCACCACCCACTACCACCTTGGGTAGTGGTGGTCAATGGCGGCTCACGGTGGTGGTTATGATTCTAGTCTAAATATGTCCAAGCATCACAAAAACAACTAAACACAAGCGAAGTTATCCTAGGTTCCCGACTGTGGTGGTGGTGCTTCGTTGGTGACGTAGTGGGTGATGGATAGGAGCTTCACGTGGCGGTTGAAGAAGGAGAATAAGAAGGATGGAGGAAGTTCTATGCTCGCTTGGCGGCCGCTAGCTGATTGGAAAAACAAACGGATTACATGGATGGCGACGCCGATTGTTCTGGCATAACAGTGGTGCGACACCGGAAGTTGAAGAATTGAAGGTGGCGGCTGATGATCGTTCATTAAGGTTATAGTTTATGACATGGTGATGGTTATATACCCGGTTATGAGCATCTATCCCATATTTACATTAACATCCCCTCCATCCTAATTCCTTTTAAATAAAGTCAATAATTTACCCTTTTAACCCGAACTATCCAAAATTCCTTCAACTTAAGTCCCAATAATTACCATGTAGCCCTCAGTTTTCAAAATCCTTTCATGATAAGTCCAATACTTACCAAACACCCCATTTCTTCTAAAAATCTTTACAAAATAAATCCGAGATTACACTGTAACCCCCGAATAATCCAAATTATAACATTTGGCTCCCCAAAAACAACATCCCACTAAATATTATGGATTTTAGGGCTACTATTCATTTATAAATCTTTATCTATTTATTTATTTACTAAACTGGATGTAATAGAACTGTCTGAACTGCTCAACAATCTTAGGATCCAAGGCCGATGGTGGTGTAGAATTTGTTTCATTCTCTGCTGAAGGTGCAGCAACAGTGTACTGTGGTGGCCTAAAAGATGGAAACGAGGGACATAATTAACCAGAAGGCATGTTCTACTATGAAGGCTGAGACTGTGCAGGTGATCTCGTTTGTTGTTGTTGTTGGTTTCCCTTGCTTGTCAGCAAAGGACAATTTGCCTTCCAATGGTCCTTCTTACAGAAAGAACATTCATCAAATGTAACTTTGGGACAATTCTGGTTTTAAGACGAAGGTCATTGTGGAACAGAAAAGACAGCAGGATCGGCTTTCTTGGGACCTTTGTCATCATGGGACTTGATACGAGTTTTGTAACATCCCAAAATTCAAGACCAAAAATTTCGTTTTTAGTTAGGTTATAATAAAACCAACAATATAAAAACATTCATAATAACATCACATGTCACGACCAAAGTGTCAATAATCAAAACATGTTATCATAAAATAAAATCAGAGTGTAATGCCAAAGATCTCATGTGTGGAAAATCATAGTGTGATGCGCTGCGATCGAGCACGCTCCTTTCCTTTGAAAACAAAGTACCTGAAACCAAAATTGAAAACCTTAAACACAAAGCTTAGTGAGTTCCCTTGTCATACCACATACCATATAGTAACATACATAACCAAGCATATATGGGTGCTGGTCTCCCCTTCAGTCTATTTCAACCAGATAACTGCCTAGCATATTTGGGTGTTGGCCTCCCCTTCGGTCTCTTTCAACCGGATAACGGGGACTATTTCACCCCTACTACTACCACATAATAACATAGCATAACATACATAAATATACTATCACACATATCTGGGTGCCCGACCTACCCCTTTGGTATCTTTCAACCGATATTCGGGAGCTGACCTCCCCTTCGATATCTTTCAACCAGTAACCGGGGACTATTTCACCCCTACCACTACCACATAATAACGTAACATAACATACTACTAGGCATGCATGGGTTCTGATGACCCATTCGGTATCTTTCAACCGGTATCTGGGGACTATTTCACCCCTACTACTAATAACATGTATCACAGAGCATCCTAGTACACAAACATAGCAGATACTGACATACCAGATAATTATCACAAAGACAATGATCTAACAAACAACTCCTACTGGTGGGCCGACATTGTGGCCTTAGACCCACTTCTATTAGAAGGTAACTCACCTCACACTGCTGAAGTCCCGCAGACACAACCCAAGCTGTTGGATGACAGATTCTCGAACTGTCAATATCAAAACATCACCCGATTAATAATTGGGTCCCAACACATAACCATAAGTTCTTGGAGTAACAGGCTACATTACCCCATCTTGGCTTGATTCAAGCCCAATGCCCAATCCAAAGGCCCAAAAGTCAAACTAGGAATCAAAGCCCAACATATGGCCCAATTTTCCAAATTGGGCTCAACCCATCACATGGTCTTATTCTAAGGCCCAAACATTAAGTCCAGTCCAAACATTTGGCATTTCTAATGGACCAATATTTCATAATCATAAAGGCCCAAACTATGGCCCAATTTTCTAAATTGGGCCCAAACCTTCACATGGGCCTTACCTTAAAGCCAATTAAATTATTCTAGTCCATGTGATTGTTCTTGGATGGCCTATCAATATCCCAATCAGCAAAGCCCAATAGAAAGGCCCAACTCAAGGCCCAAGTGAAATTAGGGTTTTCACATAAAATGATGATTAGGGTTAAGTGTTTCTCACTTAACCCATTAAGAACTTAATCCATTAAGTCAAATATTTCCTTAGATTAATTGCAAATGATTACTAATTAATTATTTTAAGTTTAGCAAATAATTCAGGTGCGGATCCCGATCAATCCCCAAAATTAGGGTTTCATGACATTAGGGTTTTCCAACCCAAATACTAGCCCATTAGTCACATGGTTAAGCTTTTAGATCACTTTGGGCTTCATTAGGCCCATTAGGATTTCATAAGGTTCATTAGGTTTCACTAGGCCCATTAGGGTTTCGCTAGTTAGGCACCACCCACTACCACCTCGGGTAGTGGTGGTCAATGGCGGCTCACGGCGGTGGCCACCACCTCACGATGGTGGTTATGGTTTCTAGTCTATTTTTTCCAAGCATCCAAAAATCAACTACACGCAAGAAAAAGCACACCGCCACCCAACACGGAGGTTGGTGGCGACAGGAGGCGACAGCCACCACCTCACGGTGGTAGTTTCGAGTTTTCTTATTATTATTCCAGCACCGGTTACAATATTACAATAAAAATACCAATTGGACACACACATACTCACTAAAATACACACATACGGTGGTACATGGTGGCAGCCACCACCTCACGGTGGTGGTGGTGGCTATACTCGATTTTCTGGCCAAACAAACACCATCTACAACCCATATACGTGATTCTGATTTGTTCAAAGGGCTTAGCCACCCACCTGGTAGCTCATGGCGACAACAACGACTATTCTGCGATGGCAGCCACCACCTCACGGTGCTGGCGATGGTTTTTGTTGGTTCCCAGTTAAGCAGCCACACACACCAATCATGCCCTTGCTCAGAAATCTGGACGCAACCACCCCCGGTGGTGCACGGTGACAGCAGCAGCAACACCATCAACAAACGTTGCGGTTAGCGGCGGCAACGACAACAAGCCACGATGACAGCAGTGGCTACGAACGTTGGTCCCTCCGATGATCGCCACTTCGTCCATGTCTTCGTCGGTGACAGGATCACCGGTGGGTTGAGCAACAGTAGGGAGATGGCGGGACATAAGAAACGCGAAGAGGGTGGCGGTTCCACCGAAAATAGCGACAACAATGCCCCAAGGTGAGTTTCTTCCGATCTCCCGCTGTTATGACGTCTAATGGAGGTTTCTGTCTTCAATGGGGTCGCATAGCGGCGACTCAGTAGGAGGAGAAGCAAGAGGGTAGGGTGGCGGCCGGTGAGGGAGGCATAAGGGGGAGGTGACGACTACTAACTCATTTACGGTTAGGGTTTGTACCGGGGGTGACGGGTTTAAATACCCCGATTCCCACAACTTGTTTCCATAATGACCAAAATGGTCCCTCCTTCCCCCATTTCTTTTAAAATAAGTCCATATTTTACTTTTTTAACCCTCAACATTAAAATTCATTACAAATCAAGCACAATACATACCAAACAACCATCCATTTTTGAATTTCTTTGCAAAGCCAGTCCAGAAGTTATCCTTTTAACCCCTAATATCTCAATTATGACATATTCAACCCTTCCACCTCTTTTCCTTTCAAATTAAATCCGGAATTACCCAAATAGCCCTTAGTCTTTAAAATCCTTTCAAGTTAAGTCCCAATAATTGACCAAGTAGTCCCTACCTTCATAAATATTTACAAAACCAATCCGGAACTTACACTTTTAACCCCCAACTTCTAAATTGTGCCAATTAACTCCTCAAATCCAACACCTTGTTATATAATTATTGATTTTAGGGTTACTATTCATTCATTAATTTGTTTATTTATTTATTAAAAAAACAGGGTGTTACAAGTTTCTTCAACAATAAACTGGTGAACAACCAAATTAACAGTGAGAAGAGGTGTGCGATGCAATATTGATTCATGCAAGCATTCAAAATCTAAACGTAATGCCATCAAGAACTGAACCAAATGTTGTTGTTCCCTTCTATCAATATAAGGCTTAGAAGCCTTCAACACATTAGATTTTGTAAGAGCCAACTGATCCTACAAATTCGACATAGCTGCATAAAATTCCTAAACACTGAGATTGTTCTGTTCTAAGGCTCGAATATCAAACTCTAATTGATATTGCTTTGCAAAGTTAGACTGAATGTACAACCTAGCCAAGTGATCACAAACCTCCTTTACTATGGCATACTTCGCTAACTGAGTACCAATAGACTGGATAACAAAATTATTAATCCAAGTAATGCTTTTGGAGTTATCAGTCTCCCATGAATCCAGTAAGGTTGCATAATTATCAGCCTTCTCGTCTGTTGGTTCTTCTTATCACCTGTAACAATCTCCCACATAGTCTTGCCTCGTAAGAATTTTTTCATAGCATAACTCCAATAGGCATAGTTTTTGTCATCGAGTTTAATACTAATGGACTGAAGAGAATCATATCTTAGGTCCATATATCAATATCAGTCAAATGAAAATAACAGTAAATACGAGTAGCAACAACAACAACAATCAAGATCTCGAAATCAACAAACCGACAGACGAAACGAAACCCTTTGAAACCGACGAAACGAACAAATCAAATCAAACCGAATACAAAAACGAGCAAGAAAACCATACCCAAAGTTGCAAATAGTACGTGAACAGTGTCGATGAACAGTAACGAAAGTACAGATGATCAATCGAGCTCTGATACCATGAAAAAACTAACAAGATATAGAACGACTAGGCTTCATATTATTATCAAATGAGAAGTACAAAGATACAATAAAAAGGAAAAGACAGAAAATATAGACCGACTAATTAGGGTTTTCTAGCTAATTGAATAACATAAGACCCAATACAAAATAAAGTCCATAATCTTATTAGGCTAACATGTTTTAGGGATCATCGACTGTTACCATGTCGATGGTAGCCAATATAGTTAGGTGAATTTGTGCTGTAAATGAAAGGAACATGAACAAATAGAGGTGAAGGACAATGAATGCAAAGGGAAAGGTAACTACATCAGGAACAAAAATGTGGTTCTTTATTTTTCTATTTTTTCTCTAGCTCTTTTACCATCCCTAAATGAAAATCTGTTTTGACTTTTTAAATTCTTGTGTTCGACTCCTATATTTTCTAGGGCTCTGTCAAAGGGAACATTTTCATCTAGTTGTAGTGTGTTTTCAACAATAATGAGTTTGGAAAGAAGACAACAGGGTTCAAAGACTTTATCACACTCATAAACAGAATATGGATTAAGTTTCATCATTTGGTTAGTTGAGATTTTCCTATTTTAATGCATAAACATTTTGATGCTTTGTTTTTTCGGGTTTTTTGGTGCTTCGCTTGAGATTTTCAATATGGGAATTCGATTTGAGGATGTTCGAAATGTTGGTTTTTATGTCATTAATTTAATTATAGGGCATGTTGACTTCATTACACCGAGTTCATAAACAATTTTCAACCAATATTTTGACCTTTTTCCCAAAGGTTATTTGTTTTTAGCCTAACCTAGCTCGAACGAGGGAAAATGGTATGTTTGTATAATATGTGAAATATAAAAACTATATAATTACATATTGCACTGAAGAATAAATGAATTCTTTATGTGTGTGTTGAATGTGATTATGGTGTGTTATAATTATACGTATGTGATTAACTGACATGTGCCTTTTTTTTACTGTTGCATACTTTTTCAAATGGCAACTTGGTGGTTAATAAAGTATATATTCTTGATAAAACATGATTGTGAACCATGGTGTGCTCCAATGCTTTCTCCTTAATAAGCAACCAGTAGCATACCTTAAAAGTTCCATATGTAAGGCCCTGTTTGATATGCATCTGACCGAGTCAGGTCAGACATTTTTGGCTGACTCGGTCAGACGAAAGGTGTTTGATAGACAAAATCTTGACGTCTGACTCGGAAATCAAGGTCTGACCGAGAAAGAAGTTGAGAGATGGCTGACCCAGAAAGAAAGTGAGAGTTTCCAATAGTACCATTGGCTTGGATTAAAATTCGTAGCTAATGAAGGTTATGGGATTAAAACTTAGGTCTCCCTTATAGAAGGGATGGTGTTTACCAGCAAGCTAAATGGCTTTTTGTGTTTTATTTCTAAAATAATATATTTAATGTCTATTATGCTGGAAGTTTTTTATACATTATTATTATTATTATTATTATTATTATTATTATTATTAATGTCTATTATTATTATTATTATTGTAATTGTTGTTATTATTATTGTTGTTTTTGTTATTATTATTATTATTATTATTATTATTAGTATTATTATTATTATTATTATTATCATCATCATCTTCATATTGCATAGAAACGTGTAGAGCATCGGGGTAAAATGGTCATTTTGCACCAGTCAGCACATTCAGTCAGATTTTCAATCAAACAACATGATTTCTTACTCAGTCGGAATTTCTTACTGAGACAGACCTTTCTCAGTCAACACTTTCTCGGTCAGCAATTATCAAACGGGGCCTAAATTGGTCCTTATGATAGGAATAGGTTGTTTTTGTTTTGTATTTATTGCTAAGATGTTATTTGTTTTTTAGTGCAACTTTTTGTTACAACATTGTTCTTAAAAAACTATTCAATTATAAAATGATGTTGTAAATAAAATGAAAGTATTAAAGCTATTTTTTGTGTATTTTGACGTTATGTAACTGTCAAACCAAAAGAACAAAAGGTTAGAATTTGTAGTGTTCTGTTTTTTTAAAGGATGACTTTATTCGTGTTAATTAAGAGATAAAATATATATCATTTTTAATGTTTTAGAACAACTTACATTATGATTTTTAGATATTACTGTGACCAATTCAGGAAAAACTGTGATACATAGTGGGGCAAATTCAAAGTAATAATATATATTTTTATATTTTAATATTTATTATATTATTTTTAAATAATATTATATTAAAAATCTAAGATAACGATATTTTATCAACAAGTTCAAGTTGTAGAGGCTGAACTCCATTATCACGTACAAGGATATGATGAAGGGAGATGATATTGCCACATACAATTTTTGATAGTTCCACTGAAAAAATATGAATTGACAATTTTGCCCCTATTTATTTAAAAGAAAGCAACCTCGTTTCACTTTTCAAAACGCACACCATAAATCCAGGATAATAACTGCTCCTATAAAATAGTATTTTTTTTACTGAAAGAAAATTATATTTTCAAACATCTTTGTATTCCACCATAATCTCACATCCCATGGAGGAATCGTTTGGAGTTTCGGAGCGGGATCATACAAATTAAGAATTGAAAACAAATGAACATTTGTAGCTTCTGTTTTCAAATAAGCATCCGATATTTGGAAGATCACTTTATATCACTCAAAACAAAAGATACCTCGTCATAAATATACATCACTAAACTACCTTTCGTCACAGCCATGGCGACAAAAGGATTGGATTTGATTGATTTTGTATTTCCCATATTAAGGTTCAAACTTTACCACCATGTAGCCTTCTTTGTTCGTTTTGTTGCAATGGCAATATCACCTCCCTATATGTATTCCCTCATCCTCCTCGTATTGGAATCAAATCACAACCCTTCCTCCGACATGGCGAGCAAACCCGGTAACGACGGCGCAAGCTCTAGCGATGTCAAGGGCTCAAGGCTAAGCGTATGTTCACCGGCGTTTTGCAATCGACAACATCTATGCTAAGTAAACGGTTATAGCTTCGAAAAAGTTGAACAACAATACAAAGATCTATCTGGGGATGCCGAAGAAATTAATTTCCTTCCTAAGCAACAAAGCGATCAAGTTGCGCCATCGGATGAAGAGAGCATGAGAAGAAGGAGGTGAGCATAGAGGCGACAGGCTGCCGGAAGGAGATACTGATAGGGGATAAATATCAGCCCCTATATTTCTCCGGTGTAATCTATTATTAAGAAGACAAGGAACCTACTTAGTGAGTTACCTATTCGAGTGCAAGTCCGTTTTAGGGATATGTTTGTACTCCGGCGACGTCCAGTTGGACCTCAACGCCCGGGCAAGAATTGACGTCGAGTGATGTTAGCTCTGTTATGTAAAATACTCGTTTTTTGTTTTCCGGTGAGAACTTCGTACGTCAAATCCCAATTCTGATATCCGCTTGAAGATCTTAGGTTTTTTTAAGGAAATATTGGTATTTCTCTCTAAGTAAAGAAGGGTATAATTGTCAATCTTATTATTTTCCAGTGGAAGTATAAAAATTTACCGTGGCAATATCACTTTCCTATGATGAATAGATGGGCTGAAAAGTAAAATACATTAATATACGAGGTATTTCTTTAACATTTGGGAAAAGCAAGGGGTTAATTTCGATATCCCTCAGGTTTCATGTTTTTTCCTTCTGTAAATCTATAAGCAATTGTGAGGGTTAGAAAATAAATTTTGGTTTTCTTTTCTTTTTTCTTTTTGCTGATTTCCAAGAAAAAAAAGGGTTTATTATTATTTTACTATTTGGGTAAGTATTTTAGGAGATGGTTGTATATTTAGTTTAAGGGGAGTGGTAACATTCTTAGCATTTTATCACATAAGCATTTTAAGTGCCATTTTATTTTATTTTTTTAAACACCTAAACTTAACATTTGGTAGGGAGTGGTAACACTTCTAAAACTTAATTTTATTTTTTATTTTTTTTTTCTAATTTAATTTAATTACTATATTTTAATAAACAAATATTTTTTTATTTAATATTAGATAATACTTGGTATATATCTTTTTTAATAATACACAATCATTTTTTTTATTTAATTAATATGACATATTATTTTTTTTATTAAAAACGTTACTTTTTTTTTTTTGTAATTAAATCATAAGTTGTTGAGATATTAATTTGGATGGATAAATTTTTGTTGAGATATTAATGTATAAATTAATTGGGATGGAGTCAAGAATAATCAAGAATTAAATACGCTGAAGTTTAAATATGCAATCCTACGCAATGCATTTCAGCCAATCAAAACCTCACAGCACTCTCTATTTCTTCTCGTTTTGTGTTTAGCGTGTTTTATTTGGCGAACCCCCTGGCAAGAGCTAGGGGGTGGTGTTCTATATTTTTGTCGAGGAAAGCGAGTGACTTGGTGAGTGCCACTCCGTTAGTCCGCATAGTCTTAATGATAATGTAATTCATTTTTAAGTAGTTCACTTTTTTTTTTAATTATGTAATGAAACAAGAAATAACAATGCACTTTTGTTAATATGTTTATGGTATTATGGTACTTCTTCACTACAACACTCAACTGTGTTTGAAAAATATACAATCAAAACTTTTTAATTTGGAAAATCCAACAATAAACATTATTATATATAAAGTTGTTCATGTTATAATTTTTAATTTAATGTTATCTGAACAACAATTCTGGAAAATTAAATTCACCAATTTTATAACATAATACTGAATTTTGATCATGTGTGTTCATGAAATTTTAAACTGATTGTGTGTTCATCGTTTATGAGGTTTGATAGATACATCTTTTAAGCCATCTAATATCATCATCCTTTATTTAACAGGAAAATCTAAAAAGGGATTCAGATTTCATGTCCAATACCATTGGCATATTTCATTATAGATAATAGATTCTGAAGTTGATTTTGATGCTGATGTTGATGTTGGTAATACGTTTCAAGATGGAAGGGGAACTGATGAACACGATGAAGGTATTTAAACAAGTGCTAAAAAATAGGTTTTTAGAATTTAGCATATAAAATTGTTATATTATGCACATGTGTATCATCACTTTAATTGTTTTCTTTCTTGTAGCTTTCTAACATATTTTAATTTTAATTTTTGAAAATGTTGATCCATTTCTTTTCCATGTATTGAAATTGTTTTTTGTTGCACATGTGTATCATCATTGTTTAGCAAGTTCGTATGAGTTCGATTGTTAGCCCATCTAAACAATTGCAGTAAAAACTATACTTTTTAAAATTTAGCATATAAAATTGTTTTTGATGATACATATGTGCTTTTGAATCCTAATTGAGATTGTTATCTTTGTATATTGATCTGGAATCCACATTTAACCCATTCACCTATAATTATCTTTCTTTTTTTGTCCGATGCCCTTTCTTTATCACTACATTCATTCACTTTATTGAGTATAGTGTTCATTCATGGCTTTAGGATTAAGAAAGGAGTGTTAGTGACCAAGAAGTTGGTGCACGTGCACCAAATGTTTCTAAAATTGCTCCTCCAAAGTTTTGGCTTCAAACAGTTCACATATGAGTTCATATTGTGTAACATCCCAAAAATCGGTACCAAAATTTTTTCTTTAAATCATTATTAAAACCATTTTTATAAAAACATGTCATTAAGCATAACATAATTCAGAGTATTAATTCCAAAACATAATTTCATTATCAGAGTAAAACATCCCAGGCTGACTAATCAATGGTTTGTGCCATGCGATCACCCCGAGCTCTTCATTCCGCTACCGGAAGTACCTGAAAACAAAACTGAAAACCGTAAGCACAAAACTTAGTGAGTTCCCCCAACCTACCACATACCCTGCATAAACACATACTGCACATACTGGGCCACGCCCGCTACTTCGGGTCTCGCCCGCTACAACGGCCCCGCCGCTCCAGGCCCCGCCTGGCTTCGAGCCCCGCTCGGATACATATATGTTTCTCTTAGGCCCCGCCTGTCTCTGGGCCCCACCCGCTAACCACATAATACAATTAGCATATAACACATAATTGAACATACCCTACTGTAATCCTGTCCTTAGGTCTCGCCTGTCTTGGGCCTCGCCCTATCCTGTCACTAGTGAGTCATGGAACCCCGTCCAAGCTCCTACTGTAAGTGAGATACGGGACCACGCCCACACTCACTCCATACCTATCTCGGGCCTCGCCTATGCTCTGCTAATAATGAGATATGGAACACCGTCCATACTCTGCTATTGGTGAGATACGGGACCTCGCCCACACTCACCTTCCTACCAGGCACATACATGCATCACACAGACAACAAGTATACTCTATCATGCAAACCATTCCTTGGGCACCCGCCCGACATCGGACCTTGGTCCTGAATATCATAATAGCAAACAGTGCCTAGGGCTAACCCCCGAGTCTTCCTACTCATAACTACATGGGCTGACACTGTGGCCTTAGACCCATTCACACAAAAGGGAAACTCACCTGAACTGAGGAACTCTTGCTGATAACCCTCTGACTGCTGATTGATAATTCTCTGAACCGCTGCTCCACTAGCTCCCCGAGCTACCAATATCAATATACATAACACTTAGATCCAAACATAACTCTTAGAAACCGTCTAAGTCCACTCTTGCCAAAGTCAAATTCTTGGTCAAAGTCAACCCTCTTGACTGACTCTACTCGCCGAGTCACCCCAAGACTCGTCGAGTCCATGAATTCAGAAACTCCCATAAAATGACTCAACTCGCCGAGTCACCCCAAGACTCGTCGAGGTCAACGATCTATGAGTCCCATCCTGCCCAACTCACTGAGTCATCACTTAATTCATCGATCTAAGTCTTAACCAGAAAAGGTTGAGGTTTTGCGATCCAACTCGTCGAGTCCAAGAACAGACTCGCTGAGTCCATGGCAATATTCAACAGACTCGCCAAGTTGTTCTTCCAACTCGTCGAGTTCCTGCCTATCTTCATCCAACTCGCCGAGTCCACCCATGTGACTCTCCGAGTAGCTTCAGTTCTTAATCCATACAGTGGCTTTTCGAGCCATGCAGGGGCTTCATCTTGTAGATCCACTCTTCCAAAGTCTATTCCTCACGTAAAGTTGCAAACTTTACGTGAAACCAAGGAGATATAGGCTTAAAATACTCTAGGGCTAGGGTTTGGGGCAAACATACTTAACCAACACACCAAAAACTGATACTTTATGGATCTCTAAACCAAGACACACCTAGATCTGAAGTAGAAACCTTAGATCTAGACTTCTAACTCAAAAAGGCTCCTTATCATACCAAAATGGCCCTAAAAGCTCATCCATGAGAAGATCTAGAAGCAACAAAGGCAAGGTGACAAATTGTTACCTTCAAACTGATGCTCACAACAAAAGGGTTGGATCCTCCAGCTCCTTAGTGGTCAAATCCTCCAAACCTTCCTCTTGCAAAAGCCCTAAACTCACTTTCTTCCTTCTCTCACTCAACTAGGGTTTGGTATCGTGTATAGCAGCTTCTGGCCGACAAGGGGGGACTAAGGAAAGGACTTAAGGTCCTTTAACTAGGGTGCAAACCCTCGGATTAGGGCTTTCCTTGATCAAACCAGACTCGCCGAGTCCACTTTCTGACTCGTCGAGTCGGTCACTTATTCTATAACCCGGATCCCACTCTGACTCGTCGAGTTCACCTTTGGACTCGACGAGTTGACCCCTTGACTTAGGGTTTTCCTTTCCTTTCTTGGTCTTTCTGATTCTGGGTGTTACATATTGGTTGTCGTATGTTTTATAATCACACACATGAAATAGATATCATGTTGTTAATAGTAGTGTATGCCCTTTTTCATGATATGCAGACGGGTTGTTGAGAATCAAATTAAGAAGAATGATTTGTTCATTAACAAGTGTGATTCGAAGCAAACATTGTACACTTTTGGATGCAGAGAATTAAAGGTACCACATATATGAAACTATAAGAGTTTAATTTTTCACAAATGTATCCTGGAATCAAGATTAATGAGACAGTTCATGAAATCCTTTAGGAAGTAGGGTTTACAATAGGAACATAAGAAGAATATCTTAATTTGTAAAAAAAATGTAATAAATCAGCCTTTGCTTGATGTATATTATGCATCCATTCCAAAATCCAAGGTTCTCCTTTTTATGTATTATGTAGTTAAGTTTAATAGCAACTTACTTTTATTTGGTTTTCTATTAAAGCATTATAGTTTTATGTTTTCTTGTTACACTATTGTACTTGGTGACTTTTTTCTAATAACTTTTATGAAATCTGTTATAACACAATACCAAAAAAAAAGATGCCTTGTGGGGATTGTTTGGAGGAAATCATTTTTTATGATGTATCCTTCCTCAAAAATTCTCTTTTTCAATTGTTGATTATAGCTTGTTGCTTATTAGTGATTCATGTACACAACATTCTTTAGTTTTATTTTTTAATTTAACGTTTCTAACGCTAAGTGATCAAGTCTAAAGAAATCGGGGGTGTACTACAACTACAATAAGAACTCTGTTTTATTTGAACACCAGATTTCAATCATTCTAACCACTTTCAGATGTTCAACAAGCTTGAACAAAGGTTCAAAAGCAAAAATCCGGTGAGTTCATAATTTCTTCACGTGGTACTTCTTCTTTTGTTGCTTATATAATGATTTGGAGAAATTTATCTGGGTTTATTCTAACCAGTTCATCAAACAAGCCTGACAGTAACTCCAAAATCAAGGCTAAACCCGAACCGGTCGGTCTGACCTACATATAACATCAATAATCTTTTTTGCTTGGCGTTGTGCATGGCATTGTGGAGGGTTTGTTTAGAAGGTATCCACAAGATGGTATGAGTGAAGATTTGGCTTACAAAAGTATTGTGGAATGCATAATGGGAACATATTCTCAACTCAGGTTTACTCCATGAACTTTCTTAAATATTGAAGGGTTGTTTTTTTTCACTTAATGAGCTTAGTGTGTAAAAAAGAAACAACCCATTGGTCTTGTTTTCCAAAAACATTGAATTTTTTCAAATTTTTATTAAACAAGGAGTGAAGGCAGTATATGAGTCATTAATTGAAGAAGGTAATAAAGAATTGTTAACAACACATAGTGGCTTTCTTATTATATTTCTTCCCTCCTATTACAACAATCAATGTACTTTGAACATAATTGAGTTTTGGTTTTATTTTCAAAAACCCATAGAGAAGGAAACAAAAAAAAAAGAACCTACGCATACTATTACTACTACCTCTAAACCTTCTTCAAGTAAGAAGAGACCCACATCCAATGAAGATGATGGATCAAAGAAGAAAAAAGACCCAAATCCCCCCCCCCCCCCCCCCCAACACTCTTGGTGAGTATACAGTACACAAATACTACAAAAACTTGATTAAAATACACTTTTCCCCCTACACTATAATTGTCATGCTTCCTAAAAGTAACGGATCAAGGATTAAAAATGTGATGAAATAATGAAATAGGGATGCAAATTGAAAACAAAAGCAAAAGGAAAAAATTATTTGATATAGCTCAGGGACCAAAAATGTAATTTATATATGATTGGATCTTATATGCACACAAATAGATTCCACAGCGAACGGAAATAAGAGGTAGATTCCCACTCAGTGGCACATACTTTCAAGTGAATGAGGTAATAGCAATGTACTTTCATTTTGTTTTTTCATATTGTACTGTAACGCCTTCAGATTCGGTTTAGATATTTAAGATATAATAAATAATATTAGCTAAAGATGATGTAGTCGTAATGATGGTCTCGTGGATATAAGGAACGCTTAAATCCGACTTCGTATGGAGAAGGTATGCCTCTTCGAAGTTTCACGATTAAACTAACACAACTATGTACGACATAAAAAGTGAATCAGATATAGGTTGCTTATTAGCCTTAGTAATCTAACAAAAGTTGTAGTAATCAGAAAAGTGAGAACGTGTATGTAGAGAAAGTCCAAATATGAATTCATATGAGGAAGTTATGATTTTTCAAAGTTTTAGCGCAGCAGTGCAAAAGACAAAATTCAAAATTCAAATCGGTTGATTTTTAGCCGAAACAATCTTAACAAAAGTTGAAGATCTCGCAAATAGGATTCCGTCGATATAAAGACAGTCGAGAATGGAATTTGTATGAAAGAGTTATGATTTTATATAGACTTTAAGAGTCTAAGCCTGTTAAAATATAACTCTAAAAATAAAGTACGAATTAGCCGATAGAGTCTAAATGAAAGCTGTATCTGTCGATAACTACACATGGATATAAAGAACATCGAAAATGGAACTCGTATGAGAAAGATACGATTTTTTGAAGTTTTTTGAAAAATGTCACGCGCAGGTAGGTGCGGGACATGCTTCTAGAAGGCGCAAACATGGCCCACATAATTTTTAACACATGGTAGGATTTGTTAGGATCTGCATAGCCGAATAGCGCGCATCATCTCAAGATAAGCGCCCAACATGCACCGTAAAACCCTATAAATAGAAGCGTTTCCATCTATTCTTTCCTTACACCTTTCTTATATTCTCTCTGGAATCTCTCAAATCTTTGGGCTCCGACCTTTTCAGACTTCTAAGCATTTTAGCGGGCCTATTGAGTATCTAGGATCCCGATGAAATGAAGTGTTCGATTCGGAGTTCTGCCAGTTCAATTTCCGACTTTTCGCTGTAAAACCTTTGTAAGTTAAGTTGCACTTATCTTAATTCAAGTGTAACTTATATTTATGTTCATAGTTGTTATTATGAATCTATAAATAATATTTATAAGTGATTTCATGCCATAATACTGATTAATCTACTTATAGGGGTGATGTCTAGGCTAGATTTAGTGAGGTGTTTAAAGTAATATTTCCAAACAGTATACTATGTATACCAAATGGACCCTAACTTCGATATAATCTTACATGGTCGCTCATTATCAGCTATACATTAGTAGACATTGGGATTGTTGAGGAATCTAGATTATCATTAGTCACAAGAATATAAGACTAAGACTTAGTGAATTCATACCTAGGTCATATCGAAGGAAAAACTAAAAGTGTTAGGCGTAGCTCTGCCTAAATATCAAGTCATCCACTTTTAACAAGTGAGTGCATATTTACTTCATTCTTACACATATATATGAAGTATTTAGATAATTAAATGTTGTATGCTCTTATGTTCTATGCTCAAGATGTTATGTGTTAGATGAAATAATATAAGACGAGTTTTATATGGTTTAACCATATATGTATTTTCATGCATATAATACATTGGGTAGTGAAGGATGATGGGAGATGAAAATGATGATAAGATGCCATGAATTTTATAGTACTACTGTACTAGCAATGTAATCACCTAGTAGGGTATTGATGATGACCACATACTATTCTATACAAGTCTGATGAAACATGGACAAGCTTGTAAGTTGTAGATGTTTATAAGCCACACACAAGCAGGTTTATAACTTGTAGGTGTTACTCAATCATACATGGGTATGTTTACAACCTATATATGTTAATATATTGTATACAGACAGGTCCATGACTATAGGCATTAATGAATCATACACGGACAGGTCTATGACTTGTAGGTGTTACTGAACTATATATGGGCAGGTCTCCAACTTGTAGCTTTTGGGGAATTACATGCAAACGGGACTACAACCTGTAGGTATGAATAACTATTCATGTGGGTACTCTGTTCACCCCATGGTTGTCTTATTAGGACATATTGCTAAGGAATCCGTGGGGCAACATTATTTACTCGTAGATCCTTTAGGATAGATCCCTTGAGATCACCAATTTAGGATTAGGGAGTGAGAATAACCGGAATGAGTAATCGATTTAATTGTTCGATGCGAAATATATAATTAAAACAAATCAATTATATTATTGTGGGTTGAAAACCCTATGTGTTCACTAGACTCCCAAACCCGACCCACTCTTTGTCTCACAGGTAGCGGTACAAAGGTACATGGATAATAATGTTTGGATCTGATGAGAGATTTGAGGAGGTGTAGGTCATAGTATAATAATATGTTGTAAGGCCTGTAATGACTACATTTATGCTTATATTTCTTATATCAGTTATGACATCCCAAATTTTTAATAATCAATGAAAAACATTTCTTCAGAAATACTTTTATGGGATAAATTTTGCATTTACAAAGAATATCATGTTTTATATAAGCATAAAGAAAATGTCTTTTCGCTGGGCGACGATGGTGTCTGGTTGCGTCTGTTTTGTCATCTAGTTTCATGGCACAATTATGATTGGCCATGGCGTGGTCCGTCAATCGTTGACCATTGAATCTTGACCAAGTTGATTTTTGGTCAAACTTTAGGGTTTAGGTCATAGACTGAGAGTTGACTATTTATTAATGTTTTGCTGGTTCGTAGTACCAGCCTTTCCACTTCCTGTGAGATGTGGTGTTTGTCTGCTTGACTATGAGGTAAGCCTTGACATGAGGTGTCATTGTATGCTTGTTTTCCTTGTGACTCTTGCTAGTATGTTTATATGATTTTCGAGTCAGACCCATTGTTATGTTATGTTGGGTGGTGCCCATTCTTCAGGACGAGATCCATTATTCAAGGCGGGGGCCATTAACTGTGTTGTATGTGGTATTTTGGAGAATTCATTAAGCTTTGTGTTTACGAGTTAAGTTTGAAATGTTTCAGGTACTTCTAGTAGTAAAGGGAAAACCTCGGCCAGATTGCATCACATACCAGAGATTCTGCATTATCAGTTTTATGATTTCACTCTAATAATTTATTGGAACTTATTACTCATGTTTTGAATATTATTGGTTTCGAATGATATCGAATGGTTTTACTTTATTTTAAAGAAGAAAAATTAATTCTATATTTTGGGATGTTACATATTTGGTTGAGTTTCAAATATCCCCTGAAATAGCAATGTACTTTTAGTTCAAATCGGTTCTAAAACCGAATTCATGGTATTGTAACTGGAACCCAACCCTCCAATGCAATTCGGTTCTTGATTCTTAACATTCCTATTTTTTATTTTCGGTTTTTCGATTCCGATTTTTTTTGGCCCGGTATCAAGATCGATCATATCCCTAATGTTATTCATATTTGCATGATTACATTATTGACCGTGAAAGTTACAGCCATTTACTTTTAAACTAAAAACATTTTGCATTTAAGGCAAAAGGTCAACGATTCAAACTTGGAAAAGAAACTTTTTACATTAACGACCCGATTTGGCTTAGCGTTAGAGCACCTGCAAAACTTAGTGGTTTTAAAGCACCTACAAAACTTTATCACCTAGCTTTTTGGTGTCTCATCCATACCAACATAGTGAAAAAACTTAAGCATATCTTTATTATATAAAATCTTTTTCATAAAGCCTATCTATTGTCCCACATAAATAAAAACAAAAATATGGAAATGAATTTAATATTATGAGAATTTTATTAAAAAAAAACTCTGAGAGTTTAAGTTATAAAGAAATAAAAAGGCTTTAGGTTTACAATTTACGCGATAGTTTTTGGATTTTAATAAAACTTATTTGATTGAAAAACTCATAATAAGCTCGGTTCTTAGATTCATGATTAGAGGTTCACAAAAATAGTCTTAGACAGATCTTGGATCGGTCTAAGAATGATATGTTCTCTTTTCAGACTGTCGTTACCAGATGGTCTAAACCAGTCTTTATTTGGGCCAGTCTTTTTCGATCCGGTCTTGTTTGAGACCAATTCAGTCTTAAGGTATTTACAGTTGTTTTTTCGGTTTCGGATTTTGGTTTTTATATTTATAACCGTTTGATCCAATAAATATTTCTGTATATATACTATAATTCGAACAAATTTTTTTAATGAAAATAATAATACGCATGTAATGAAGATGTTTTAAATTTTAAGGAAAATAGTAAACAAAAATCTTCTAAGGAAAATAGTAAACAAAAAGCATATAAAGAAAATTGTAATACATTACACTTGTGTAAGAAGACTCCACACTTTTTGGGACAAGTATTAGACCTGTCTCAGGCCTGTTTCGGAACAATGTAGTTTCTGGAACCAGTTTTCAGAATGGTCCGGTTTTTTACACCGGTCTCAGCCGGTATTTTTTTACCAATACTTTTTAGGGCCAGTTTTGTTCTAAACCGATTTGTCTCGGTCTTTTTTATGGTGACGAGTGATGATGGGCTAGGAGTTCGGAATTAGGAAACAATAGCAATGAAAATGGGTCATTAAGGATAAAGGCCCATTTACATAAAGATGAAATTGCGACCTGTAAGCCCAACCCGTATTTATTTCTCATTTAAAAGTGGCATTAACAACCTAAAAGATAATATATGATAATAACATTTACAGATAAATTGGAAATTAGACAATTAGTTCTAATAAACTGAAATCATTGAAAATAAAAAAAAAGTTAAATAAAATTTCATTTTCATCACTATAACAAACATACTTTTTCATCTTTATTTTATAGCTTTATCATCTAGTGCATTAACTATAATTTATATGAAATATATTTAAAAAATATCTATAACTTAGACCAAATCATTCAATAAAAAGGACCACATATATATGTCTTTCAAAGTGATATCAATATTAAATATTATTAATATTAATATTTATTTTATTTACAGAAACAAACAAAAAGAATAATTAAATAAACATTCCCGACCGTCAATTCCGAGATGATGTAGGGGTGAACAACTTGTTACAACTTACAATAACCTCGTAATTCTTTTAGATTGTGTATATACTTCATGCTATCATTAGGGCGATGTATCATCTATTATTGACTAGGTATGAGACCCATATATTACATGAGTTTATTTTAAAAAAAAAAAAATTAAATATGAAATTTTAACAATTTAAGAAGTTTGAATTTATAAGAAAAATGAGAAAAAAATTTTAATTATTAAAATTAATGAGACTTTAATACATTGAATACATTACATATATAAATTAAATCTTTTCTAATAAATACCTTACATATTAAATGTGCAATTTTAATTTAATAAAATGAAAATTACAATAAAATGACAAGTAGAAAATAGAAAATTCAAATATTTTAGAAAATGACATGTGTCCAAATGAAGGAGAAAATGACATGGGACAAAAAAACATTCATTTATTAAGGAAGATTTTGAAATCCCAGTGATAAAGGTTTAAACTAGGCTTCCCTATATATATTTTTTGAGAAATTAAATTACCTCCTATCTTTTATTCTTACCCACTAAAATTATGACAAATCATTATTCAATTTAATTTTATTTGATACATTCCTAATATAGTCTTGATGAGTTTGTTAAAAAAAATATGAAATGATGACAGTTATCATAATTTTATTGAGTAGGGATATTTGTAAGCATAAAAAGTAGGAAGCAATTTAATTTCTTATATTTTTTTAATAGAAGAGAAAATTCTAAGAAAAAAAATGAAGAGAGGAACAAGAATCCAAGTTATTTCATGGATGGAGTAAATCAAAGGGAAGCATCCAAGTTATTTATATTTACTGACTAAACAAAACATATTTTGAATATATTTGAAAATTAATAGATAACTCAGCTGAGTTTTAGACTTTTAGGCCTTAAAATTTTCAGAGCATTGTACAATCGTACACACTACACACCGTGATCATCAAGAAGCTTATCATACTCTAGTAAGTGAGTACTAGAGGTTGCAAATGTTTTCATTTAAAAATGAATACTTTAAGAAAGTAATGCAAGAAAAATATAATAAATTATTACATGAATTAGGATATGTTTGGTATTATAAAATGGAATCGCAAATGAATAAAATAAGTGCGATGGAACGACCTAGATAATGAATTAGATGTATATATTTTATTGTCATATTTGTTTTGCTGGAATGGATGAAATGAATCATTCAAATTTTTTTTGCTAAATAACTAAACTAAATTAGTCAGATAAATAAAAAATATTATTATATATATATATATATATATATATATATATATATATATATATATATATATATATATATATATATATATATATATATGTATATATATATATATATATTGCCACTAAATATATTCCATTCCCTTTTAAATATATGTTATATTTATTTAAGATAGTTAAAAAATCCTATATATCATCTAAAAAATTGTTTTAAAAAAAAATCATTAAATCTTAACGAATAGTTATGAAAGTACTTTTACTATTTTTTTGAAAACGTGTAAAACACAATTTACTTAAAGTTTTCTTTTAAAAAAAGTTATTGAAGATTATATGAATACAAATAGTTTTTAATTATAACAGTATATCTTTCAACTTTCAATTGCGTTAGACATATGGGTATGAGCAACGGAGAAGCGCGTTATGTCCATGTGACAGCTTAATAACGTCGTTATAACGGGAGGAACACCGCCCCCTAGCCGTTATTAGATATTATGTGATAACATGTTATGATGAACATGAGAGGTAACGCCAATTGTTTGCACATTTTTTTTCCGAACGATCATAATTTTGACCGGTTAAAAACGGTAATTTATTAAAAATAAAAATCAAGTTTTATTTATACTATAAATACACTCAATTTATATCAATTTTACCTACAAAATTCGTACCTTTCTCTCAACTACATATTTCTTTTATATCAATTTTACCTACAAAATACATAATTTTCTCTTAACTACATATTTCTTTCAATAATTCAAAACCAAAATATGGGTCGTTTTGATCCGGCCCATCCGTACAACGATGATAATGACGAAGACGATATGTTCGTGAGTATAATGTACCTGTATAAGTATTATACAGACAGACTATTACAGCCAGATTCAACTCCACTACTCACGCGACGTGCGACGTTAAATAGAGATCGTGAGGAAGGATATAAACGGCTAGTTAACGATTATTTTGTGGATAATTGTGTCTACTGGCCAAACGATTTCAAAAGAAGGTTTCGTTTGCGAAAAATGTGTTTGAAAGAATAGTCAATGCCACGGAAACAAGATATCGTTTGTTTCAACTTTTCTTATTTATAAATGTCACTTTTGGATAAAATAAATATAATTTTTACATGTTTAATATATATTTAGATATTGTTTGTATCAACTTTTCAAATTTATAAATGTCACTTTTAGATAAAATAAATACAATTTCTACATGCTTAATATATATATTTAGGTATCGTTTGTTTCAAATTTTCTTATTTATAAATGTCACTTTTGGATAAAATAAATACAACTTTTACATGTTTAATATATATTTAGGTATCGTTTGTTTCAACTTTTCTAATTTATAAATGTAACTTTTAGATAAAATAAATACAATTTTTACACGTTTAATATATATTTAGGTATCGTTTGTTTCAACTTTTCAAATTTATAAATGTCACTTTTAGATAAAATAAATACAATTTTTACATGTTTCATATATATTTAGGTATGAATTTTTCCAATTGAGATATAATGCTAGAAGTAAATGAGGCTTCATAGGGTTGCAGAAATGTGTTGCTGCAATTAAACTTATGGCAATGAGGGAGTCGCCCGATTCTGTTGATGATTATATGAGAATGTTTGAGAGGACCGCACGAGAAAGTTTGTATTTGTTGGCAGGAGGTGTTGTCGAAACCTTCGGTGACCAATACTTGTGCAAACCTTCATTGCATGATATGCAACAACTATGTGCGACACATGAAGAAAGACATGGTTTTCCGGGTATGCTTGGGAGCATTGATTGCACACACTGGAAATGGAGAAATTGTCCTGTGGTGTGGAAAGGCTAGTATTTGAGCGGTCATCTTGGAGCGCCTTCGTTGGTATTGGAGGCTGTTGCTTCAAAAAATTTATGGATTTGACGTGCTTTTTTCGGGGTTGCGGGTTCTAACAACGGTGTGAATGTTCTCGACCAATCACCAATATTTGACGATCTTTTGTCAGGAAAAGCCCTGGATGCTCCTTTCATAGTGAATGAAAATGAATATAAGTTTGGGTATTACCTTACAAATGAAATATATCCATCATATTCCATGTTTGTGAAGGCATTTCGACACTCGATAGACCCAAGAGTCAAATATTTCAAGAGACGACAAGAAGGAGCACGTAAAGACTTTGAACGTGCTTTTGGGGTTTTGAAATCAAAATGACACATAGTTGAATATGCGGCAAGACCTTATGAGTTAGATACTCTACGAGATATCATGTATGTGAAAGCCCCTCACTTTCGTATTTCTGAAAGACCCAAACTTTCATACTTGACAATATAGTTACTTCAAAACATGCTATTTGTATATTCATAAAAATAATATTTTACATCGATAAAGAGATTACAAATGAGTGGATACAAACCGTCTATTACAAAGTGTTATATATTACATAACTACCTGAGATACTATACATTTATACATACATGATCCCTAAATACAAAAGTAATATTACAACTATTCTAAACCTTCCGACAGTATATAACTATACTGGTTATTTATCTCCTGCAAATTTGTTAAACATTGAGAGGGTAAGCGGTGACGCTTAATGAGTTCAATAATAGATACAATATAACGTTATGTCATATATATACTCAATATGGCAAAAGCAAAGAGGAACAAGGAACAACAAGGGCATATGTGAATCATGTGACAAACTTTTCATATCAATTGATGATTTGATTCAAAGATATACAATCAATAAGACATAACGATTTCCATTCTTAATATACATCAATAAAGCTTCGACCCAAATGGCACAGAAGACATACACTTTCTGATTAAACATTTTGGTAGATTTCAGGCTTTCAGCCCTGTCTAACCTTCTGTCAATACCATAAAATAGAAATCATTCTCTTACGGAGACATGTTCTACATGGTCAGAGGCTTCATACCAGTACCAATGTGAATCTAAGTCCTTTCACTGATCACATGGTCAAAGATATTTCTTTGCTATTAAAAATAGCGAATAAAAATAACACGGGAGAATAACCCGAAATAATAACATTGAAAAACACATAGCACATATAACACATAACATACAATTGTTCCTATATATTAAACTCACCCTGAAATAATCAGGGGATAAAATAGTAATTTGAGCAACATTTCGGCTCTAAATATGACTTTCTTCATTGAAAACCGGAAGATTTATTGAAAACCGAGCTCTGCAAAGGTAGAGCTTCAAAACCGAAAAGATAAAATTTTCAGGCTTCTCGGGAACTTCGCGACGTGTTTCGGGTGCTAAAATTAATATCGGGGCTTCGGGGGATGTCAAAGTAGTAAAAATATGAAATTTGGAGTGAAAAATGGCAATTTTTAAACTTTACCCGGTAGATCTCACAGGCTTCTATTTATAGGGTGAGGGGCTCGGATCCGAGGGATGAGAAGGCTGCACGCGGCAGCAGATGCGACGCCCAGGTGGTTCGGCTCGCAGGCACGCACACGTCAGACAGGAAGGCTTCGGACTCTACACGCGTCGGACGGAGGTTGAACCGCGCTTCGGATGCGAGGGGTGGCGACACGCATCTGCTGATTCGGCTGCACAGCGCATCGGGTGACGTGGCCGGTTCCCGATAAGGCTTATCCATGCAAGATTCCTCGGAAAATGAGCCCAAATCTTCTAAAATCCATAACTTTCTCATACGGGCTCCGTTTTTGGCGTTCTTTATATGCACGCGTAGGTAAAATTATGCTCTACAACTTTTGTTTAGACTTCTTCTGCTAATTTTGAATTTATTTTTAATATTATTATTTTTAACAGACCGAGACTGATATATCCGTTAAAAATTCATAACTTCTTCATCCGACATCCGTTTTCGTCAGACTTTTTACCGTTGTACTACTATTGACGATATCTTTAATTCTCGTTTAGGTTGTGTCGGCTAAAAATCACTCGATCTAAAATTCGAGTATTTAGCTGTCTATTGCTAAGCTAAAACTTAGAAAAATCATAACTTCCTCATACGAAGTCAGATTTTGGCGTTCTTTTTATCGAACTTCTCGGATTTCGATGAGGTTTTTGCCAAAATCGATCATAACTCAGGTTAAGAAAGATGAAAATGATGAGTATTTGATAAGAAAAATGGAAAAGATAAGGTGGAAAACATGTAAGTTGTAACTGTACAAAGTCTTGACTTTTAAGTCAGCTTCGGTCTTGAGTTGTTTATCGACTATCAGTTGATATATCATACCTACAAAAAAAACATAAAAAGGCATAAAACTGATGTAGATATAGTAAACATGCCACACGAATTCCATATCTAATGATTTCATCCATCAGTTCAGTGATCAAATTAGACTATTAAAACTTACAAATCCAAGACATACAAGCACCAACAGGATGAAGCAAAAACTAACAAACATTATCCAAGAAAAACCAACATGTTTATCGGTCAAGATCTATTGACTGAAATTTTGTAAGAAGAATTGGGACATCTTAGAATCTCGATTCAATTCAACTTAATTTCAAAGCTTTTGAAACTGCAAATAAACAATATATGATTTTTACTCTGGATAATGGTTGGGGTTGAATTTTTTTAACGTTTTCTCTATGAAGAGCCTCCATTCTGTTTTTCACTGAAGCAAAAAAGAAATAAGAAACAAATTAGAGATATTGAGGGATATGCGGGCTTTGATGGTGAGATCGTACCTGGACTCGACGGATCCGCTTTCATAACTTTGAGGTGGTGGTGGTAGATGTTAGAGAGACAAAGAAAGGTGGAGAATATAGGGTTTCAAGGTTATTTGTGTGGACAGATCTAGTGCATGGGGTAGAATATGGTGAAGCCAACATTTGGTGGCGACGATGCTTACGATCGAAGAAGTAGCCAAGTGGGACAGGAGAGGAGAGATTAAGGTGAAGGTGTTGTTGTTGGTTTGACTGGGTTCTAAGGTGTTGGGACGGTGAATCGTCATGAGATGAAGTGAGATAGTGGTGAAGGTGGTCATGGAGGAGGGTGAACGGAGTTCCAGAATTCGTTGATAAGGGGATAGTTTAGAGTGTGTTAGTGGTGGGGAAGAGATAAGATATGCTATATTGCTATATAGACTTCATCTGTAGACCGATTCTATTTGCTTAAAATAGGGAATACTAAGTCTGATTTTGACCAATCTACTTAATTTTCTATAATATAGTTAGTGCATAAATTTATTGTACACCTTGTATTTGATCTTGTACCTCTTAAAATTCAGCAAAACATGCTAAATGCTTATTAAGGTGTATATATATATATATATATATATATATATATATATATATATATATATATATATATATATATATATATATATATATATAGTTAGGTTCAAATGTTTTCACTATCTATTGTATGCATGTATGATTGATTCTGGACCAATCATTTTAGTTATTTTAAAAAAGTAATTAATGCATATTAAATGCTGAAGATGTAATTAATATCCATTATATCTTCAACATGTAATATGTATTAATTACTTTCTTAAAATAAATAAAATGATTGGTCCAGAATCAATCATACATGCACACAATAGATAGTGAAAACAAAATAACCTAACCATATATATATATATATATATATATATATATATATATATATATATATATATATATATATATATATATATATATATATATATATATATATATATATATATATATATATATGAAAATTTGACCATGGTCAAAGTGGCGGGCAATGATTTTGATTGGTCTATACCCGGCGTTGCAATCTGTTCTCATCACCACGAGAGTAAACATAACGGCTAGCTAGGATGGTGTTCCTGCCGTTATGGCTGCATAATCGACAAAAACGCTGTACTTGGCCCATACGCGACAATCTTATAGTATTCATTTGGATCCCACACAACACAAGGTCTTTACTTTGTCTTTGCGTTATCTTACTAGTATGCCCGATAGATTAAATATGGGCAAATCGTCTCCCATTTATGGGCTAATGGGCACAATGTTCCCTGCATAAATTTGACAAGCAATTATAATCAAACTTTTATAGTTTTGAACAATTATAATATTCTATACAAAAAACTCAAACTATTGACACAATTCTCGTTTTATCTTTATATTAATAAATAATAAAAGATGGAAGCATGTTTATGATAAGATTTGTATCTCTTTGCAGACAAAGTTACAATAAGGTAACCCCGGTTTTACCTCAGCCATGGAAGATATGCATTCACATATGATCAGCAGGACCACAAGACGGTCAAAACCTCGTTACAAGACCATATGCAGCAGCTAATGCCTAAAAAAATGGTAAATAACACGATCTGATCAGTTAATGCATACAATTCTAGTCAATAGATGGAGATGAGTTACTACACAATTTAATTTCTTATTTTATTTATGGATATGAGACGGGTTCTTGTGATTTGTGCATATACGAACTGGGATAAGGAGTATTAATACTGAATCGAAGGGTTAATAATGATGATTTGAGAATTATTTGTTATTTCTTCAAGGTAAGAGACAAAAAGGGTAAAGGTGTAATTTATGCAAATAATGGGGGTGGGTATTTCTTGGATATTTGGAGTTTCACTAGGAAGTATAATATCCTAAAGACCTAAACCTATATTTTGTCAATTTTTGGCACTTAGTGAGACATTTCGTCAAATTATCGAGCGAGTTGTGATTTGTTACATGTTGGAAGTATGAGATTTTTATTCTAAGCATATATGGGTATTTGTATGCATTATAGTATATTAACTTGCATATTTGCAGATTGCGTGTGTGTTTTTCTGTGCTTGTAATCCTTGAATCGGGGATGAAATTGGGGATGTTGAATTAATGGGTCAAGATAATAATAATATAAAACTGATAAGATGCATGATTTTTTTATTTGATTAATTGATGCATGAGATACAAAGTGATGGTAAATGATCTGGTTAAGTTCGGAAAGATTAAAAAAAACAATTGAGTCGTGTGCATCGACAATATGTTCGTGTCGCGCCACATGAAAGTATGTATATAGTTTGGTATCCGATATTTATTTTATAGAATCGATCTAATATAATTATGTATTGGATGTTAGACATTATCTACTAATCTAATCGAATTGAATTTGTTCAACCTAGTATAGTTATCCAACATATCTAGTTGGATCAATCCAATATAAATTTAATTTGTATCCAAGTTTCATTCAATTTTACAACAAATAAGAATATCATCAATAGCTTAAAAAGATGCATTTCAAAAATACACGTTAAATATTCAGTAAAATAAATATGATAACAAATTAACAATCTATAATATCAAAAGCTCAAATGCGACTTGCAATGGATAACTAGGAGAAGTGACTACCGATGTTAAGACGACATGATTAGACTTTATAGGTCACGAGACATTATTATCAGATTTCAGTTGTAACTGATTGTATTTTATAAATATATAAATATTAAATTGGATATCCAATTCTAGATATTGGAATTTTGGAAATTATTAACATAAATTCATTTTGGGCCACGATTACAAGTGTTGAATCATTCCAACAACATTGAGAAAAGAGTTTGAGATGATTTCAAGTGGTCGTAAAAACTTGGTAGATATTGAAAGTAAAGACGATTATTTAGTATATATCCGTGTTTACTTAATTATTTGGGTTGTAATAAATTGGTAAGACACGTGAAAGTTGTGGTAAGTAAGTCATTGACATATATTTTAGAAAAAACATCATAAATGGTTCCTGTGGTTTTTCAAAGTCTGAAGTTTAGTCCCTGTGGTTTAACAACGTCATAGATGGTCCCTATGCTTTCAAAACTTTTGACGATTGGTCTTTATTGCTAACTCCGTTAAGTTTGTCCGTTAACTAAAGGGCATTTTCATCTTTTCACGATCACATGGACCATTTATGAAGTTTTTCTCTTATTTAATATATTATTATTATTTAATATTAAAGGTATCTCTCTCTCTCTCTCTCTCTCTCTCTCTCTCTCTCTCTCTCTCTCTCTCTCTCTCTCTCTCTCTCTCTCTCTCTCTCTCTCTGATTACACCATACCATTGTTTTAGATTTATATGAACACATGACAAACGCAAATAGTGAAGTCAATTTTGAATCAAAATCCTTTTTCTTTCACAAAGAACCTGAATAAAAATACTGAAGTTAATTTTGACTTCTAATTTTACAATAGGAACATTATCGTTGATTCAGACTTTCAATTCTATTTCTGATCACTGATACTATCATGTCGGTATACTGATTTCAAACCAACATCTGGGTCTAAATTCATCATGATCAATTATCAATTACGCAATCATAATATCTTTAATTTATCCAATAAACAGATTCATATCAATCATCATCCAAACTCATCTCATACTTCATCGATAATATCCACTTCTAAAATCATATTCATCCTGTATTTGAAAATCTCCATTTTGTTAATCAATACATGAACTATGACTCACAAAATCGACTTAATCAAGAATATCAACAAAGAATTTGAAAAACGAGTAAATCGATTATCATATGAGAAAATAGATTAGTAGATGCTGGTAGTAGATACATTATTCCTCCGGTAGATTGTGGAGACGCGTAAACCAAGAAATTGAGGTTTGAGACCCTTCAAATCAATGGAAGACCCATCTGACTCAGTTTCAACCTCCATAAATCAAACAATGGTGCATATGTTCTTACCGTTAATGATGGGTCTTCCATGTCACCAACCAAATACAACCATCGAACATGGTTAAATATCCATGTGAAAACCACACACATAACTTCTTATTCTTCTTATTATCTGTTTATGATTCTCCCTTCTTTAACCGAAAACTGATTTGTAGGTTTGATTTTTCCTTAATCCATTGCTGCCGATCTGCAGTCTGCTGCCAATCTTCGCTCGGCTTCTATCGATCATCGGTCCCACTTCTCCCTTCCTCTACATTTACTTGGACCTGCTCAGATTTTTCTGTCTGAAATGCCATCATTTGTTTGCTACCACTGACCCTCGCCATCATTAACTTTGTTTAGAAGGTAGAAAGAGACGAGAGAGGGACAGAGGGGTGGAGGAGATGAGAGGTTGCAATTTGGCTGTTGTCTGAAATCTAGATGTGCAGGGGTGGCGGAGACGAGAGGCCCCAATTGGGTGGTTCCGACCAAGTATATCACCAGTAATGGTGGGCTGAGAATGTGATTAGAGTATAGAGGTGGCAGTGGTACTTTTAGGGTTCATAAAAGAGAGAAATGATGTTGCAGTGCTAACGATGGGGCATTGGAGAGAGAGAGAGAGGGGGACCTTTGATATTAAATAATAATAATAATAATAATAATAATAATAATAATTATATTAAATAAGAGAAAAACTTCATAAATGGTCCCTGTGATCGTGAAAAGACGAAAATGCCCTTTAGTTAACAGTCAAACTTAACGGAGTTAGCAATAAGGACCAATCGTCAAAAGTTTTGAAAGCACAGGGATCATCTATGACGTTTTTAAACCACAAGGACTAAACTTCAAAGTTTAGGAAACCATAGGGACCATTTATGATGTTTTTTCTATATTTTAATTACTGACATTACTCAACTCATGTGGCCATGAATGTTTGTTTGTAGTGACTCCAAAACATGTGTAACATCTCAAAAATCACAATAAATTTCAACTTTTTAAAAACAACAGTTCAATCCATAATGTTTACAAAACCAATGTTTCAAAAGTAGTTTTCAATAATCAAAGTGTCCCAAAAATTCAGATAACATAAAATCGATGGATGTGCATGATCACACCTTCGCCTTGCTGCGGTCCTCAGAAGTACCAGAAACAAAACTAAAATTGTAAGCCAATGCTTAATGAGTTTCCCCAAAGTATCACCACATAACATAACAACAACAACATGCATACATAGCCTTCAACATGATTGGACCGCCACATTGAACCTTCAGCCTCTCTGGACCGCTCTTTGTACATTTAGCCTGACTGAACCGACTTGTACGCCTCCAGTCTATCCAGATCGCCCTGGGTGTCTTGGCCTTAAGTCTATCAGCTGGTCTGCCTTAACCCATTAAACTGCAACATATCAATATAAACATTATCAATTAATAACAATAAACACAGGTAGTCATACTGATCTACCAGGCTAATCACAAAACCAATAACCACATATCTCCGCATAACATCAAACAACAAATTGTAACGACCCAAAAATCAAGGGTAAAAATTTCACTTTTAATATAGTCAAAATATAGATATCATTTATTTCAAACATTCAATACATTATTAATTAAAACATTTATCAGAGTCCATCCCAAAATCATTCAATGCGGAAAACATGGGTGTGAGCATTGCGATCAATCCGATCCCTTCTTTTCCAAACCGATGATACTTGAAACAATAAACAAAACTATAAGCACGAAGATTAGTGAGTTCCTCAGAGCATATCCCATACAATCCACATAACCACATATTCCATATCAACAATAACAACTACATAAACCATATCAATCACATATCTATATCAATCACATAGCCATGCATATAAACATATATTGATGTTGTGGGCTCCCCCAAGGTCTTACTCTAAGATGTCATGGGCTCCCCCCATGGTCTTACATCTAAGTGTCATAGGCTCCCCTTATGGTCTTCAATAGGAAAGCCATGAGCTCTCCACATGGTCTAACATCAAGTGTCATGGGCTCCCCCATGGTCTTTAATAGGAAAGCCATGGGCTCTCAACATGGTCTTACATCCGGTGCCATGGGCTCCCCTCATGGTCTTCCATGCAAGTTTCACAAAGACAGCTAGCATATCCCATACCATATAGTCAATAGCATACCACATAATCACTAACATACCACATATATATGCATACCGGACATATCGGTAATGAATCTACAATAAAGACTACAACTAACTGAATGGGCCTACCTTGGTGCCGTAGACCCATTGGTATGGTGAGGAGACTCACCTGACACTGCTGAAGTACCGCGGATAAAATTCTAGCTGCTGGTTGACAGGTTCCCGAACAGTCAATCATCAAAACGAAACCCAATTAATAATTGGGTTCCAATACATAACCATAAGTCTACACTTCGGGTAAATGGACTACTTTACCCTTAACATAGCTTGGTCCAAAACCAAGGCCCACTAAAGACCCAAAATCCCGATAATCAACCAAGGCCCACTTATGGCCCAATTTTCCAAATTGGGTCCAAACCTCTACATGGACTTATTTTAAGGCCCAACCAATTATTCTAGTCCAAACAATTAGCATTCTAATGGCCCAATAACTAATAATCCTCAAGGCCCAATTATGGCCTAATTTCTAAATTGGGCCCAAGCCCCTCTAATGGGTCTTATCCTAAAGCCTAATAATCTCCTCAATCCATAATTGTGTTCCCCATTAGCCCACCAAGGCCCACATCAGCTTAGTCCAATAAATGGCCCAACAAGAACCCAAACCCAATTAGGGTTTTTTCACATAAAATAATGATTATGGTTAAGTGTTCCTACTTAACCCATTAAAGACTTAATCCATTAAGTCCAATATTACCTTTGGTTAATTTGCCAATGATTGATAATTAATATTTTAAGTTTATTAATTAATTCCAGTACGAGTCCCAATAAATCCAAACCAATAATTCCAAAATTAGGGTTTTCTAAACCCTAATTAGGGTTTTCTAAACCCTAATTAGGGTTTTCAACCCAATCATAGCTCAATAGGCCCAAAACTAAGTCCTTAGATCAACTAGGGCTTCATTAGGCCCACTAGGGTCTCATAAGGCCCATTAGGGTTTCATAAGGCGGGCACCACCCACTACCACCTCAGGTAGTGGTGGTCAATGGCGGCTCACGGTGGCGGCCACCACCTCACGGTGGTGGTTATGATTTTTTTTATTATTTTCGCATTGAATACAATATTACAAAGCAAAACCCGAAATAACACACACACACACACACTAATACAAGTACACACACAACCACCCTAATGGTGGCCGACGGTGGCATGTGGTGGCGGTGGCTTCCTTGGTTTTCCGACCAACACAATACATACAAACATAATACATCAGCACACCTAAACACATGGCAAAACACACACACAACAACCTCCCTCGAGGTGGCGGAGGTTGACCAGAATAGCCAATGAAGTAGGAGAGTTACGTGGGGTCGGCAGCGGAGCAATAGATAACCGCTTGGGGCTATGACGGCGATGACACACGGTAGAAAACCACCGCAGCGGACGATGGCGGCGTGTCATTGGCCAAGAACAGCGGTGGTGCAACGGTGGAAAGAAATGGAGACGGATGAGGTTGGCGACCCAACTTGCTAACGGCAGCAGCACGATCCTTGATCTCCCATTTTTTTACTAACACTCATTGGCTCGTGGCTCTTCATCTTCATCGGCAGTGGTGGTGATCGAACCAACTAGGTGGCGGCTGCCTGAGGTGTTGCGCCAGTGAGGGAGGCATAAGGGTGGGTGGCGGCTAAAGAGGTTCCACAACCCTCCTGTTGGCGTTCCTCACCCCGACTTTGGTCGCCAATGGATCTCCCGGGCAGTAGGAGGAGTCACGATGATCAGATTTGATGATGCAATCAGTAGCTGAGGAGGGTTCCAATGGTGGTGGCGGCTACCGGAAGTGAATAAGGAGGTATAAGGAGGGTGACGGTTGTAGAGGGTTAGTTAGGGTTAGGGTTTCGTTGGCTTTATATACCCGACAATGAAACATATTTCCATAATGTCACAAATGGTTCCTCCCTTCACCTTTTCTCTCAAAGTCATCCTATATTTTATCGTTTTAACGTTGCCTCCTAAAACCCTTCGCAAATCAAGTCTGAATTTTACGATTAAGCCCTTCCTTCTGAAATCTCTTTCAAATCCAATCCAATACTTACCAAACACACCCTAAATTCTAAAAATCTTTACAAAATACGTCCTGAAATTACACTATGACCCTCGAAAGTCTAAAATGTATCATTTGGCTCCCCGAAACCACTATCCGCTAAATATTATTGGTTTTAGGGCGACTTTTCGCTCATCAATTTTTATCTATTTATTTATTAAATAAACAAAATGTTACACAAATCAGGATATTTAATCCCATGGGCCGGCCTTGGTGCCTTCGACCCATAAGTACAGTAAGGAAAACTCAACTCAATCGGAAGATAGCAAATCCCACACCAACGTTTGCTGCACAACGGTTCCTCACATTAAAAACAATCAATACCGACCCTAGTTACTTTTTAAGGTTAAGCCCACAATCATGAGGCCCAATAATGGCCCAAACCCAAACTAGGCCGACTAATGTCCTAACCTATCTAGAGAACCCTAAGGCCCAAATATTCCAGAATGGTCTCCAGTCAGCGGTCCAAACTCCAACAGTTGATTCATGACGGTATGACCAACTCGTGGTCACATCTTGTGCATCAACTCGACCCAAACCCAACTCAGCAGGTTAACTTAGCCCATCAATTCGATTCCAATCATTGTCACGTTGTGACCTTTCCCCGAGTCACATCGTGACAAAATTAAGACAAAATAACCAGGGTGGTAAGAATCCCCACGATGTGACAGGCATAATCCTCACATCGTGAGAGTTTTACCGACCATCTTCGGAGCATTAAGCTCTTATTCCTTACAGCCATAACTTGGGACTTTCTAAAGGGTCATCTATAAAGCCCACATATTCGGGCTAGTCAATTTAGAGATAATAAGCACTAAAAATGACTTTTGATAGAAGATTACTTAGAATAAATAATCTTAACTAAAGTTATAGTATATGTCACAAGGATTCCGTACATATAAAGAACGCTGAAATCCGACTTATAACGAAGAAGTTATGACCCATCAAAGTTTTGCGACTAAACTGACACGACACCGCGTGTTGTATAAGTGAATTTTCGACGAAATACTTTTCAGCCTTAGCGACCTAAATGAAAGTCGTAGTAGACGTTAAACCAAGATCGTGCATATAGAGAACGTCCAAATCTGAGTTCATTTGTGGAAGTTATGAATTTTCTAAGATTTAGCATAATAATATACAGCCCGTAAATCGAATTTTAGATCGATCAATTTTTAGTCAAAACAATCAAAAAGAGAATTGAAAATATCGTTTATAGGGGCTCAACGATTGTAATACAGTTGAAAATGAAGCTCGTATGCGAAAGATATGGACAAAACTTAGTCCCTACTCTTCGAGCGTAGCGAATTCGATATAGATTTGTAAAAATAAGAGAGAGAATGCGAATTAGCCGATGGAGTCCAAGTGAAAGTTGTAGCACTCAGAAATACCAACACGTGAGTATAAATAACGTCGAGAATAGAGCTCGTATGTTAAAGATATGAACGAAAATTAGTCCCTACTCTTTGAGTGCGATGAATTCGATATGGATTTATAAATCTGAGATAGAATGATAATTAGCCGACAGAGTCTAAATCAAAGTTGTAGTACTTGGAAATAACTACGCGTGGATATATAAAACATAGAAATTGGAGCTAGTACGCAGAAGATACGGACGAAACCTAGGGCCTACTCTATGATCAAACCCCTATAAATAGAGTATGAATTCTTCATATTTCCTTACTTCATTCCTCTAAAATCTCTCTAGAATCCTTCTTTCTTTCTTGTTCGATTTCTCCTAGTTTTAAGTTGCGATAGAGAAACTCTGAGTCGTCAAAAAGTAAAAAGCCAACGAAAAGAAGTTTTTAGAGTTAGAGTTCTGTCCACATAATTTCCCGGTTTTCGTTAAAAGCCCTGTAAGTTAAGCTACACTATTTTGTTTTCAGTGTAACTTATATTTATAGTCATAAGTCGTTATTATGAACCTATAAATAAGATTTATCAGTAATTCCAAGTCGTGATTGTAACGCCCGTAGATCCGGGCTAGTCAATTTAGAGACGATAAGCATCAAAATGACTTTTTGATGGAAGATTATTTAGAAGGATTAATCTTAAACAGGTTGTAGTATATGTCACAAGGTTTCCGTGCATATAAAGAACGTCAAAATCCGAGTTATAACGAAGAAGTTATGACCTGTCGAAGTTTCACGACAGAACCGGCACGACCCAGCACGACGTAAATAGTGAATTTAAGGTAGATAGATATCTATCCTTAGTGATCTAAACGAGGGTCGAAGATGTCTTCGATAGTAGTCCAACGATAAAAAGACAAACAAAAACGGAGTTCAGATGAAGGAGTTATGAATTTCGAACAGAGTTTTCCTGTCCCGACCTACTAAAGATAATATATAAGTAATGTATTTATAATATATTAAAAATAAAGTCAAAAATAGCCAATGGATTCTAAACAAGAGTTGTAGAGCATAATCTCACCTACGCGTCGATATAAAGAACATCCAAAACGGAGTTTGTATGCGAAAGTTATGAATTTCTGAAGTTCGGGGCGCGAAACCTCAAAACTTTCAGATACCATGACGTGGTAAGCAGTGCCACAACGTGGCAAGTCTTCTGACACCTCCGGGAGTCCCCCAGATGTAACTTGCGATGACGCATGCAGTGACGACCAAGCCCACGACGTGGAAAAAGGTGCCACGACATGGCAAGGGCAAATTTTGCCCTATAAATAGATTTGAAGGGCCAGCCGAGTTTGGTTGCTCATTCTCTCATCTCTCTCCCATATTACATCGTTTTACGTGCAATTTTACCCCCCCCCCCCCCCGCCCCCGAAGCCCCGGTATGATCCCGAGACCCGAAAGCGATTCCCGAAGCACCGAAGATCCCGAGAAGAAAAGAGTTTCCGAGCCGAAGCTCTGCACGCGAGAAGTCCAGTGTGTGAAGGGATCACAGTTTCACCGAAGGATACTACTTCTACAAACTGTAGTGCTACCCGATCATCTTCTATTCAAGTGAGTATGTGGTCACTTTCTTGTAACACATAAATATTAAGTATTTGCTATGAAATATGTGCTATGTGTTTATATATTGTTGTTTATTTGAGATGTTGGTGGAATTGATGAACTATATAGGTTTTAATGAGTTAAATTGTATATGTATTTTGTAACTACAAATATGTTGGGTAGGACATGGGTAGATGAGATCCGTGAGTATGGATCAGATCAAGAGATTAGTTTAGATCCGTGAGTATGGATCAGATCAAGAGGTTAGTTTTAGATCCGTGAGTATGGATTGGACCAAGAGGTTAGTTTTAGATCCGGGAGTATGGATCAGGTAAAGAGATAAAACTTGTTATTAGTCCGGGAGTATGGATTAAGACTAAGTTAATTGTCCCTAGTCCGGGAGTATGGATCAGATATGGACTAAGATTAAGTTAATTGTCCCTAGTCCGGGAGTATGGATTGGGCACAGTTATTGATCCGGGAGTATGGATCAGATAAGGATTAAGGTATAGTTAATTGTCCTTATTCTGGGAGTATGGATTGGGTACAATTATTGATCCGGGAGTATGGATCAGATCAGGAGGTTAGTTTTAGATCCGTGAGTATGGATCAGGTAGTTTTAGATCCGTGAGTATGGATTAGGGGAAAAGGTTAGTTTTAGATCCGTGAGTATGGATCGGGTGAAAAGGTTAGTTTTAGATCCGTGAGTAGGGATCAGGTAAAGAGGAAAATTTTATATATGAGAGTTTAGATCGTGTCGTTGTGAGGATCAATAGGGTGGGATAAGAGTTGCCTTTATATGGTGAAATTGTACAAGTTTGAATGTTCTATATTTATAAATATATGATATAACATTGTGGGATGAAAAACCCTATATGTTCACCAGGCTGCCAAGCCTGACCCACTCAGTTTTCTTTGTATCACAGGTATCGATACGAAGACATATTTCACAGAGAGATTTAAAGGAGATATAAATCATTAGTGTAATTGAATGTAAGTTCTGTTTATACTTATATGTCTGTATCGGAACATGACATCCCGAGATTTTATTATTTAATGAAAATACATTCTCTTTGAGAAACGTTTTGATAAATTTTATCATATTTTGTTTTGGGAATAAATTCCGCAACTCTTTTAATCAAAAGGATTTACTCTGATTTTATAAAACAAAGTGTAAACAAATCGGTCTTTTCTGGCCGTGAAATTGGGGATATCACAGTGATACTGATTGGTCTATTTACGGGGATGATGTCTAGGTTGTGATTTAGTGAGGTGTTTAAAGTGATATTTCCAGACAGCATACTTCGTACACTAAACGGACCCTAACTCCGATATGATCCTACCTGGTTATTCCTTACTTAATAGACCATGAAAGTAGACTTTTAGTTAATGATAAATCTAGACTAATAATTGGTTGCAATAAATATTAGACTAAAACCTAGTGATAATAATACTAGGTTACGTCGACGGAAAAGACAATTGCTAGAAGCGAAGCATTGTCCGGATTACGAATCATCACTTTAACAAGTGAGTGCATAGTCCCTTTCATTAATATCATTTTAATGCAAGTATTAATTAAAGTATTAGATATATGTTCATGTGTGAAATATTTGATATTGCCTGAAATATGTGTTAAGAGCATTTCTGATAATATATGATGATTTAGAATAAACCTATATTGATTAAGATGAATATTGGGTAGAATCTTCTTATGAGTACGGGTGTGATATACACTGAGAGTAGAACTTTAAAATGTGTCATTGATCCGAGAGCATGGATTAGACATAGTTATTTGTCCCTAGTCCGAGAGTATGGAGTGGACATGGTCATTTGTCATTAATCCGAGAGAATGGATTAGACATACCTGATTCGGGAGTAAGGATTAGGTAAAGTTGTTAATTTTAGATCTGAGAGTACGGATCGTTTCGTTGTGAGGATCGGCGGGGTGGGGTCAAACTGCTTATATGAGGCGAAATTGTATATTGCAAGTTCATATATATATATATATATATATATATATATATATATATATATATATATATATATATATATATATATATATATATATATATATATATATATAGACGAAATTGCTTATATGAGGTAAAGCCTATATTGATTAAGATGAATATCGGGTAGCATCTTCTTATAAGTACGGGTGTGATATACACTTAGGGTATAACTTTAAAATGTGTCATTGATCCTAGAGCATGGATTAGAAATAATCATTTGTTCATAGTCCGAGAGTATGGAGTGAGCATAGTCATTTGTCATTAATCCGAGAGAATGGATTAGACATACCTGATCCGGGAGTAAGGATTAGGTAAATTTGTTAACTTTAGATCCGAGAGTACGAATCGTTTCGTTGTGAGGATCGACGGGGTGGGGTGAAATTGCTTATATGAGGCGAAATTGTATATTACAAGTTCTAATATATATATATATATATATATATATATATATATATATATATATATATATATATATATATATATAGAAAATGCATAAAAAAATACCAAGGCATCAAAAACTTTTTTTTGAATTTTTTTATCAAAAAATCGCAGCATTTTTTACAGTTTCGCTAAAAAAAAATCAACTTTTTTTTTTTGTAAAAATAATTTTTTTTCAAAATTTTTTTTCAACGATTTTGACCTAAAAGTTGCGATTTTTTGATAAAAAAAATTCAAAAAAAAGTTTTGTGATCTCTAAGTATTTTTTTTATGCATTTTAATGATTTTTAGGTTTTTTTTCCATAGAACCTAAACCTATATATATATATATATATATATATATATATATATATATATATATATATATATATATATATATATATATATATATATATATATATATAGAACATTGTGGGATTGAAATCCCTATGTACTCACCATGTTTCCCAACCTGACCCACTCAGTTTATTTGTATCATAGGTATTAGTGTGAAGATACATTACACTGAGAGATTGAAGGAGATGTAAATCATTAGTGTAAATGAATGTAAGGTATGTTTATGTTTATGTTATTGTATTAACGATGACATCTCAATGTTTTAATATAAATAAAATACATTTATTCGGAAATGCTTTTATAATATATTTATCATGTTTTTGGGACAAATTCTGCAATAATATTCGTCAAAAAGGATACTCTGATTTTTAAATAAGCATAAATAAAATCTTTAAAATGACCGTGAATTTGGGGGTGTCACAATTAGTATTAGAGCATTAGTTTAAACGAACTAGGAATTTTAGAAAATTTCTAGACTTAAACTTAGAATGATAAGCGATGATTCTGAGATGAGTGTCTGCTATATTTAGGAAGTATGCTTGAATAGACACAGACACTAGCTTATTTAGGAAAGATGCCTAAATTGATTTTATGTGCTAAAGGATTTATGCTATAAGATGCCTTATAAGCTTTATGATGCTATCGTTTGATCGGTACTATGGCCTATTGCCGACCGGATCTGGAAATTTATGTGTTCAAATTTCTAAACATTTAATTACGGTATTGGAACTGGAATATAACATTTTGGAGTAATAAGGAGGATTACACGTCTAAACATTGTCTATATTCTCGTCTCGATACACTGAAATCCTGCTTCCGTGAGTCATGGTGAAGACTCTTAGTGAACTAAGTACATGGAAGAAATGAGAAGGCTTACAATAGTGAATGAAACCTATCGGAAGATACCATAAGAGAGGTATATTGCCTTTAGAATACGTCTAAATAGATAACACGTCTGGTACGAGAGAAGTACACTTTTGATTGGTAGAAAGAAAGATTTTTTTGTATAATCCATGAAGTTATGCCATCGTCTGGTATTTCCATCACCAACCGAGTTGAAGCAGAATTGATGATTGAAGATATGCATGGAAGAAGTCCTAATAGAGTCTAGGGAAAAATTTAAGATTATTTGGAAACATTTGTATGTGTTAAATTGTTTTGTGATTTTAGGAAATAAGAACTGGGGACTACAAGACAATACTTGGGACGGGTATGAGTAGGTATGAAAGGTAGTAGAGGCCTATACTACCGGAAGCACATGACTCACACTTGGATCAAGGAAAGTCACAAGGTTACCAAGGCGCTAGTAATTGATTCTGTTTTGTTCATGTATGTTGTTAACATCGTTTCGGTAATGACTTAGAAGATAACTATTATTCCGACCCTGGTGGTCATATCAAATTGAGTCCGACTAAGATGAGTGTGTGGTTGAGAGAACCAAGTTCGATACAACGTCCGACTTAAGCAAGAAGATTGAATTGAAAGATAATTGAAGCGATCAATAAAAGTATCATGATCACCGTGAAAGTAAAAAGCTTGTAGCTGGAAGTGTTACATGCTTGAATGTGATTATATCACATTAGAACATGAAGGAAGGTATATTCCATTCTGGAATCTGACTCAAAGAGACCCGTGTCTAAGCATTGAATCATACGATGAAAGGTCATTAGAACATGACCCATTGGTCTATTATGGTAATCAAAGTAAAGATCTTATCTTAAGTTAAGTATGTTAAGAAGAAGGAGTCTCCAATAAAGATCAAGTTTGTAACTCAAAGGTTACGATTGAAAATCTAACATAGTACGAAGAGCAGATGCAAGATTGAGCACCGCCAACCATCAAGAAGTCCAAGATAGATACTTATTTGAAAGGACAAAAGAGTTACGATTATTACCTAGGATGAAAAGATAACATATGGAGTCTTTATACAAGCCATGTTTTGTTGATGATTCCTGTACGTAATCATCCTAAGGGGGGATAATTGTAACACTCGCAGATTCGGGCTAGTCAATTTATAGATAATAAGCGTTAAAAATGACTTTTTACAGAAGATTACTTAGAATAAATAATCTTAACCAAAGTTATAGTATATGTCACAAGGATTTCTCACATATACTGAACACTGAAATCCAACTTATAACGAAGACGTTATGACCCGTACAAATTTTGCGACTAAACCAGTACGACACCGCGCATTGTAAAAAGTGAATTTTCAACGAAATACTTTTTAGCCTTAGCGACCTAAATGAAAGTTGCAGTAGAGGTTAAACCGAGATTGTGGATATAGAGAACGTCCAAACCTGACTTCATTTGAGGAAGTTATGAATTTTCTAAGATTTAACATAACAGTATACATCCTAGAAATCGAATTTTAGATCGATCGATTTTTAGCCAAAACAATCTAAACAAAAATTGAAGATCTCGTTTATAGGAGCTCAACGATAAAAATACAATCGAAAACTAAGCTCGTATGCGAAAGATATGGAAGAAACTTAGTCCCTACTCTTCGAGCGTGGTGAATTCGATACAGATTTGTAAATATGAGATAAAGTGCGAATTAGCCGATGGAGTCTAAATGAAAGTTGTAGCACTCAGAAATACCAACACGGATATAAATGACATCGAGAATAGAGCTTGTATGTTAAAGATATGGACGAAACATATTCCCTACTCTTCGAGTGCGATGAATTCGATACAGATTTGTAAATATGAGATAGAATGAGAATTAGCCGATAGAGTCCAAATGAAAGTTGCAGTACTCGGAAATACCTACGCGTGGATATAAAGAACATAGAAAACGGAGCTGTACGCAGAAGATACGGATGAAACCTAGGGCCCACTCTATGATCAAACCCCTATAAATAGAGGATGAATTTTTCATATTTCCTTACTCCATTCCTCTAAACTCTCTCTAGAATCCTTCTTAATTTCTTGTTCGATTTCTCCTTGTTTTAAGGTGCAATAAAGATACTCTGACTCATCAAAAAGCCAACGAAAAGAAGTTTTTAGAGTCATAGTTCAGCCCGTGCAATTTCCCGGTTTTCGTTAAAAGCCCTATAAGTTAAGCTACACTATTATGTTTTTAGTGTAACTTATATTTATAGTCATAAGTCGTTATTATGAACCTGTAAATAAGATTTATTAATAATTCCAAGTCGTTATACAGATTGATCTATTTACGAAGATGATGTCTAGGCTGTGATTTAGTGAGGTGTTTAAAGTGGAATTTCCAAACAATATACTTCGTATACCAAATGGACTCTACCTCCGATATGATCCTGCGTGGTTGTTCATTACTTGACAGATCATGAAAGTAGACTTTGATTTAATGATAAATCTAAACTAATAATTGGTCGCAATAAATATTAAACTAAAACTTAGTGATAATAATACTAGGTTACGTCGACGAAAAAGACAATTGCTAGTCTGGATTACGAATCATCACTTTAATAAGTGACTGCGTAGTCCCTTTCATGAACATGGTTTTAATACAAGTATTAATTAAAGTATTAAATATATGTTTGTGTGAAATATTTGATATTTCCTGAAATACATGCTAAGAGCATTTATGATAATATATGATGATTTAGAATAAAACTAAATTAATTAAGATGAATATCGAGTAGAATCTTCTTATGAGTATGGGCGCGATATACACTAAGGGTAGAACTTTAAAATGTGTCATTGATCCAAGAGCATGGATTAAACATGGTCATTTGTCCCTAGTTCGAGACTATGGAGTGGGCATAGTCATTTGTCATTAATCCGAGAGCATGGATTGGACATATCTGATCCGAGGAGTATGTATTAGGTAAAGTTGTTAATTTTAGATCCGAGAGTACGGATCGTTTCGTTGTGAGGATCGAAGGGGTGGGGTAAAATTGCTTATATAAGGCGAAATTGTATATTTCAAGCTCTAATATATATATATATATATATATATATATATATATATATATATATATATATATATATATATATATTACAAGCTCTAATGTGTGTGTATTATATAACATTGTGGGATTGAAACCACGATGTACTCACCAGGTTTCCTAACCTGACCCACTTAGTCTATTTGTATCGCAGGTATCGGTATGAAGATACATTACACTGAGAGATTAAAGGAGATATAAATCATTAGTGTAATTGAATGTAAGGTCTGTTTATGTACATTTCTTCAGAAATGCTTTGATAATATATTTATCATATTTTTGGGACATATTCCGCAATAATATTCGTCAAAAGGATATTCTGATTTTTAAATAAGCATAAATACAAATTCTAAAATGACTGTGAAATTGAGGATGCCACATATTCCTTAACCTAAAGGATGATAAAATTTGTAGCTTTTTACTCATGCAATTCCAATGCATGACTCAAACACTCACTAGGCCCAAAGAGGAAAAATGAGATCTAGACTCTTGCTTGGAGTCTCAAACTATACCAAAACTCAGATGCAAGGAATATATCACAGAGAATGACTCAATGCAACTTTATGGATCCTATGCATGCAATCCATCACAATCATGTAAAAATGAGCTTAGAACTTTGATCTAGCATGCAATTGGTAAAAAGTTCAGAGCTTTATGACTTAAAATGGTCCACAAGCTCAAGAATAAGGTAAGGTAGAAGCTGAAATGCGAAGAAGTTGCTCCACCATGGTCTTCTTTTCCTTCAAGGATTCAAAACCACCAAAGAGTACTTCACGGATCACAAAATGGCTAAGGACTTCAAGTGGGATGAGATTAAGGTTTCCATGAGGAAAGAGAGTGAGGTAGGATAAGGATGGGAAACCCTAGCCCTCTCATTCTATTAAATACCTGAAATATTAGGGTTTTGGTCATCAGCCCGTTCTCATGTCGTGATCATTCCAAGTCTCACGTTGTGAGGCTCAAAACACGGGTCAATCTGGTCAATATCTGTGGTGAGGATTATGTCCTCTCAATTTCCAAGTTTAAAGAAGGAGCAAGCAGACATGTGATTTTTGGAGTTGTGATGTAAACCCAACGTGGGGATGGATGGCTGCAGTCTCTGACGTGAAAATGGCAGTATGGGAATGCACATGAGGATTGTGCGGTATGTTTGCCTTGAGATGAGATCAAGGGTCTATTTTCTTGGGGTTTAGGAAGGGAAGGTGCTAGCTGATGGTTTCAGGTGATCGGGGAAGTGAGTCGGAAGCGACCACCTTGTTGTCTCTAATGCATTATGTAACGCCCGTAGATCCGGGGTAGTCAATTTAGAGATAATAGGGGTCGAAAATGAGTTTTTGACAAAAGATTATTTAGAATAAATAATCTTAACTAATTTGTAGAATACTTCTCAAGGGTTCCGTACATATAAAGAACGCCGAAATCCGAGTTATAACGAAGAAGTTATGGTCCGTCGAAGTTTTACGGCAAAACCGACACGACACCGGGAGACGTAAATAGTGAATTTACGATGGAGGACTTTTTATCCTTATAAATATAAACAAAATTTTTAGTATACATTAAACCAAGAACATAAAAAAAACGCCCAAATCTGACTTCGTATGAGGAAGTTATGAATTTTCTAAGATTTAGCTTTGCAGTGCACATCCCAAAACTCGAATTTTAGATTTTTGGCCTACGCGAACTAAATGTGAATTGAAGATCTCATTAATAGGAACTCAACGGTAAAAAGTCAGGCGAAAACAGAGTCCTTATGTAGAAGTTATGAATTTTACGCGGACATTTAACAATATAATCTTCTCGTACTGTTAAATTTAAGATCGGTTGAGAATTAGCCGACGAAGTCAAAATGAAAGTTGTATATATTGTTTTTACCTACGCATGGATATAATGAACATCAAAAACGGAGCTCGTATGTGAAAGTTACGGATTTTAGAAGTCGAAAGTGTGTTGTGCGAAAATGGGTGATGTGGCACAATCTTGGCCATTGCTTTCTCCCCAAGTCTTGCCACTAGATGGTGACATGTGGCACCAAGTTCAGCCATTTTCACCCTATAAATAGAACCTCTCTCACCCTCATTTTCTTCACACATTTCCCATTCTTTCTTCTCTTTACTCTCTCTCTCTAGAACCTCTCTCTAGCCCCGAAACCCCTCGAAAAGCCTAGGGAACCTCCTTAGCACGAGGCAAAAGCCTCAGAGTGCTCAACGGCTCCGAAAAGAAGAGCTTTTCAGCTCGGGAATGTTGCTCCAAGCAAACCGGTTTTCTATAAAACCCGCTGTAAGTGAGCTATGCCTACACTATTTTTCATATAACTTTTATTTAATTATAGTAACGTTATTAGGAACTTATAATAAGTACTTGGACTATTATTATGGGTTATATAAGTATTGTTTAACGCTTATATAATAGTAATAATAGCTAGACTATTAATTAGTCTCGAAGAATAATAGACTAAACTCTAGTTGTAATAATACTAGGTTTCGTCGAAGGAAATTATTTTTAAGAAGCGAAGCGTTGTATGAGTTCGGAATCACCACCTTTTGAAGTGAGTGCATGGTCCCTTTCATCTTACACATAGATATGAAGTATTTTATATAAACTACGTGCTATGTGTGCATATTATCTGTATAATTGCTATCTATGCTGGATGAACGATTTTATACAAGTTTTATATGATTTAAACTTTATATTTATTTATATCTACATAATATGTTGGGTAAAACATGGATAGATGAAATATGAGTTGGATGATGAGTTGAGAGGTGATATAGACCATGAGGTAAGGGTGAGAGGTGGATGATGTGAGAAGCCTTGTTCCCAAATGCTTGCCCCGTCATCTAGTAGAGAATAGATGACAACCACGGACTATTGTAGACACTCCAGTGGAACACTAGCAGGATCGCAACCTGTAGGTGTTGTGAACGATGTGTTCACTAGTGTACTCTAAAAACCCATTAACATGTATTGCGAGTGGAATCTCGAAAATGTTACTATCAATAAATGAGATAACCTTAGCAGCTATGCTCGAAGGACAATACTGGAAGTTGTGCCTCATATAGAATATCACAATTATGGCAGCTGCGCCTAAGTGATAGAACTAGCAGTTGTGCTTGACAGTTGTGTCATTGAAAACGATGGACTTCGTACCTATTCCTTAGGATAATCCTTAGGAATGAACGAATGAGAAATAGTTGATTCATAGGGTAGACCCTTAAGAGTAAAGAAGATAATGGGGATGGGTAATTGGGTTAACTGTTTGATTATTAAACATAATAATTATATTATTGTGGGTTGAAAACCCTATGTACTCACCAGGTTTCCCAACCTGACCTTAGTTTATTTATATCACAAGTGTTGATATGAAGTCACATTACACTGAGAGATTAAAGGAGATATAAATCACTAGTGATAATGAATGTAAGTGCTGTTTATGCTTATGTTTCTGTATTGACGATGACATCCCAAATGTTTTAAGATAAATACAAATACTTTTCTTCGGAAATGCTTTGATAACGTATTTATCATATTTTACTAGGAACAAATTCCGCAACATTTTTTAAAAGAGGTACTTTGATTTTTATAAAGCATAAACAAAATTGGTCTTTTCTGGCTGTGAAAATGGGGATGTCACACATTACATCTTTGAGAATGATGCCTTTGTATGTATGAGCGACTCTTGTGATGAATTTTTGGTTGGGATTTGCAGGTGAGGAGTATATGTTTCTGGGTAGGAAGTTGGTGTTTTACTTGTCAATTTGCATGAAATTTTTAATGTTAAAGTTGTTTATAATCGGAAGTTCCCAAGGTCTTCATTTGAGATTCGGAATCTATGGGCCTATTTGGTCAGGTTCTAGATGATCATCTTGTGTTTTGTTGTATATCCTAGGGGTTAGGGATTCTATGCATCTGGGTGAGCCAGATTGAGTTATGGTTTGTTTGCAATTCCAGATGGATGTAGTAAGAACCCTAAGCGAGGGAGAACTGGGTATTCTACTTAGAGGATTGTCGATCTAGTTGAGCTTATGGTTTCAGAAGGATGGGTCATAGGGATCTACGGTTCGGGTATGTAAAATTTAGGTTCAATATTTGGTCAATACGGGAGAGTAAGGCAAGTTGCCATCAAATGTAGGTGCTCAGAAGTGTGTGGGTTGTCTTTGTGGCAGGAGGCTGTTGGATAAGAAAGCTTTTTATGGTTTAGGTGTTTCTTTCGGGATTGCCAATTCTAGACCAGGAGGCGTTCGGGTTACCAATGTTCAATATCTATTGTTGAAGGATTTGTTAGCTTGTTGTATAGATTGACATCTATAGTCTAGATTGGGCAGTTATTGATCAGCCAATCAGTTTTAGAGCTGGTGTGTTTAGCTCCATGTGGGTTTTGGTTAAGAAGTGAAATGAATGTGCCAACCTGTTGTCAAGATCTGTACATTGTACGGTTTGGTCTATGGGTATGGGTCCCCTCAATGGTTGGTCGTGGAATTATTGATCATAGTAGGCTCGAGTCCGACAAATTTCCTTGGTTATTGGAAGTTCGGATGTTGGGCCAGTATTGTTAGTTTTCAGGTATGTCTTTGGATTTGGGTAGAATCCAATTTTTGGCATGTCGCATCGGCAGGGTTTGTAGCTAGACTAACTGACCAGGGTTTTGACAACATTTATGATGGCTCTGGAGGTTTTATCGAGCGATTTGTGTATTGGTTGTATCTATTCGGTTTCAATCAAGGTAAGGGATCTTAGTCTTTGGCCGTTCATGAGAATGTGTTTTTTACTAGTTGAGGTTCGTCGTTTTGGTTAGATCTATTCTACTACCTGATGGGTGAGGATTGTAAGGAAGAAGGAATGTAGTAGAGCTAGGGTTGGTCATGTGTTTTCGCTTGGGGACTTGTATAATTTAAAAAAAATCACTATAGCACTGGGAGTGAATTATATGCATGTCTCTTATTTGGGTTACAATCTTTTGAATTGGAACAAAAGTACAGCCGTCTATCCTATTCTTGGGTTGTGTGCGACCATGTTTTCGTCGGATTTTGAATTGGTAGCAGCCTGTACTGTGAATAGAAGTGTGTATGATAGAAGAGTATGTTCAAGGTTGGGCTTTGGTGATGGAATCTCGAGTCATGAAGTTCATGGTGAAGGTCTAGCGTGGGTTGTCAGGTGGAGGTACATCTGAGCTTATACAGGATGAAACATGAAATTCTCGGATGAACCATCATTATGTTTGTGGGAGCAATGGGCTGATTTATGTTTCAAGTTCAGTTGTAATCTTGGATGATCAGTTAAATGGATTAATTATCTTTGCTCTCGAATGTATGCGTAATGGAGTTTGTGAATGTTATGTGGATTTAAGGCCTCTTAGGTATCTGGTTAATACTGGTTGGGACTACGTAATAGAGTGCAGGTTGGTCTGAGTATCACAGATCGCGCAATGGTTGGTTAGTGGGTCGGGGATAAGCCATCGTGCTGTCAAAGGATAGCAGTGTAGAGGTTGTTAGAGCCGAGTAGGAGCCCAACCTAGTTTTGTATGTGATTGTTGGGTTCGCTGTGTTGGTGCATTTATATGCGGTATTGGATTGTCGGTAGTCGACTGAGAATTGCAGTATTCTTGGTTCCAAGGGATGGAGTATGGCCGAGAAGATCTACGACCTGTCAAATTTATGGATTTCGATCAGCATAATTGATAGAAAGGATGGTTTAGTCTTGTCTACTGGGTTTTGTAAAAATTTCTCTTTGGTGCATCAGGGTGTGTGGGGATGACAAATATGATGCTGACTAAAGTTCCTATTTCAGATGTTGGTGGGCGATGCAAGGCCGAGAGACCTTGGTCAGGTTATGTTGGAAGAATTGGGTAGAACAAGTGTCAGTGGGGTGGTTTAGTTTTCTTGAAGGTTGTTCATGATCTCGAAACCTGGAAGTCCTACACTAAAAATTGAATTCTTCTCTTGTGAATTAACGATGTTGTGGGCAATTGTTTATCGTCAGTTTGCTTCCTTCTTTTAAGGTCTGCAGAGATGTCAGGAGAAAATCGATCGTAATGAGGTGCTAAAATTAGAGCATGAGATTGGATTTGGATCTTGAACGCTACTGGTTCAAGTCTTGGTATCCAAGTAATGTCAGACTATGTTAAAGGAGTCGGGTTTGAAGGATCTCAAAGGGTTACCTATTGAATGGGAGCGAGAAGTGATTTCGAGGACGAAATCGAATTTAAGTGGGGGAGAATTGTAACACACGGTTTCCAAATCAGATTGATTTTGGGCTTCGATGGGTCAAAGGCATAGTTTTTGAGTAAAACCATGGCTCACGACATGACCGTAGAGAGGTCACGATGTGATTAGTGATCAATAAAATTCAGGATTTAAATTGTGCTCACGATGTGAGCAATAAGAGCTCATGATGTGAGATACGCTGCAACCCATGCCCATGATCTTTTAGGATTTCCTTTGTATTTAAACCCCATAAACTTAATTTTAGGGTCCCGAAACAGCCTCCTTCATCCCTAAGCTCAGTAAAACCCTAACCCTAGCCTCTCATCATGATTCTTGAACTTATGGTGGAGTTTTGGTGGCTTGGAGAGGAAGAGATCACCATGGAAGCATAGTTTCACCGTAGAAGTTTCATTTGCAATCCTTAGCTACAATTTTGGACCAATGTGAGTAACCAATATCTAAGCTTTATGTTTCCTCTTTGCTAGATCTAAGGTTTTATGCATATTTATCCAAGATCTTGAGAGTTAGAGTGTTGGGACTCCATGAAGTTGGCAACTTTATGGGTCCTTAGGGTCCCTTGGTGTTTATATGTCGTGGATCTAAAGTTTGAAGGATGTTTGAGTCCATGCTTGAGAAATTACTTCCTTTTCTTCATAAATGACCTAGTTTGAGCTCAAGTATCGTATTGGAAATACAAGACCTTAAAGAATCGGTTTTTATGATTCTAGGAGTGTTAGGAAGCCTCCTAGAAAAAATGGAGTGGTGGCTTAATGGATTAAGAAGTTTTTGGATCGAATTGGCACTCAGACGAATCTCACGACGCGAGGAAGATGCATGTCACGTCTGTTGGATTAGGTGTCTAAGCCCATAACTATAATTGGTATATACTTGAATTGATAGTAGCACAGTCCTTTGGGTTGCCTTCAAACATGGCAATTGAATAAGATGGCTTTTAGAGAGATAAGAATGATTTATTAATTTATTAGTTGGTTAATAAATTAATTAGAAATCAAAATAAATGATTTATTAATGTATTATGAAAATAATAAATTAATTAGAAATCATATTGTTTAATTAATATTTAATCAAAAATTAATTTGGAATTATTTTTGGGATTAAATGAATTAATTGAAACTGCAGGGACTAAAGATGACAACGTTCAATAGTTGAACACTGGGCAATTCTAGAACCTCCTTATAGTAGGGGGAACGAATTCTAGATGCTCCAAGGGTTTCCTTGGGGTCTAAGGGTGCCTTCGATGCCTTAGGGAGGGAGTTAAGGGATTAGGGTTATCTTGGATACACCTGCCTTATCCTATACCTTCCTAACACCTATATAAACCCTCCTTAGGGTTAGATTTCGTACATGCGCTCCTCCAAAAGGCTTAGAGCCGAAATTATTCTTCCCTTCTCTCTTTCTCTCTAGTATTCCTTGGTTGCTTGAGTTTGTTTGTGAGCCATTAGAGGAGCGACACTTGTGGCGCTTGCTACCAAAGGTCTTTCAAACAAGGATTCAAGATTAATTACAACAACAATCTTAAAGGTATGTTTCATAACCCTTTACTATGTGAATTTTGATTATACACTAAGGATCTAGAGTTTATACATTGTTGTTTATTATTGTATGTTCAATTAGAGAAAACGTAGATCTTCAATTTGGGTTGCATGCACATATATAATTGTATGTGTAGCACCTGGTTCCTGGTATGTAAAATTTATCTAAGTGTTTTGCATTTTCAGCCTTGGACTCAGCGAGTTGTAGGCCCGACTCGCCGAGTAGAGACGGGATTTGGAACACGTTTAAGTTGGTGACTCGGCGAGTCCATGTTCTGGACTCAGCGAGTCCCCGCTGTCTGATGAAACCCTAAATTCCAAGGGTTTGCACCCTATTTAAACCAACCTTATGCACCCCAACCTCGCCCCCTTCACCCTCAGAGCTCCCTATACCGTCCAACCCTTGTTCCTTGTGAGATTGAAGTGCTTTGGTGTGTTTTCTTGAAGGTTTTGAGAGAAAAGAAGAGTAGATCAAGAAGAGAAGAAGGAGGCCATACATCTTGGTGTTATTTCAGTGATTTCCTTGAGGTATAACTCAGTTTCCCTCTGTTTTCATGCTTATAGTCCCTTATAGCTCCATTAAGCCCTTCTTGAGCCATTTCCAAGCTTGATTATGAATTAGGGTGTGTAATAAGTTGATTAACCTTTAGATTTAGGCATGATTGAGCTCCAGGAGCTCGGATCAACTGCCTTTATGGAGCCATATTGCATGAAAGCCCTAGATCTACTCTTTTAGTGCATTTTGAGCCCTAAAACCTTCATTGGTGTTTATTTACACGTAAAGTTGGAAACTTTACGTGTTAATCAAGCCCTAGAAACCCATATCTATATATGGCATGAGCTGTATTCAAGCAAAATCGAGTATATAGTATTTGCATGTGATAGACTCGGCGAGTCGTTCATCGGACTCAGCGAGTCGAGTCGCGAGTCCCCGAGTTCCCCCCCCTTCGTGTTTGCGGAGTGGAGTAGTGAGTCATGAGGTGTGACTCAGTGCGTCGGAAGCCAGACTCACCCATGAAGAAACTCGGCGAGTCAATTCCCTGACTCGGCGAGTTCAAGGCAATCTTCTTGCCTCATGAACAGACTCGGCGAGTTGTTCATACAACTCGACGAGTCTCAGCATGGAGTGTTCTTCGGATGAAGATGAACTCGACGCGTTGTTCATACAACTTGGCGAGTAGGATGAAGGACTATTGGACTTGGGTTTAGAAGGAAAACTCGTCGACTCAATGCCTAACTCGACGAGTAGAGACAGGATTATGGTCAGACAAAGGGATAGGGACTCGGAGAGTTGGCAGGCCAACTCGGCGAGTCGGGTCAACTGGAATTTGACTTTGACTTGAACTGTTGGCTTGGTTAGGGGTAAATGGTCATTTTACCCTAAGGTCGATTAGCAGTATTTGACTGAGTGTTTTGTGGGGATTATAGCCGGAGGATTTCCGGGGCAGCAGCAGCAGAAGACAGTTAGTTCCCACGCAGATCAGCAACTACTTTGAGGTGAGTTACCTTCCAATAGCGGTGGATCTACGGCCACAATGCCGGCCCACCAGTAAGAATTGTATGATAGATGTTTGTCTCTGTGATATTCATCTAGGGTTGCTACTACCTGTGATATGTTATTGTGCTAGTATGATATGATGCTATGTGCTAGTGACAGTAGGGGGGAGATAGTCCCCCAGAATACCGGTTGATAGGGCCGAAGGGGCGGTCGTGCCCACCCATGCTAGATAGATTATGTGATATATGCGTTATGTGGTAGTAGTAGGGGGTGAAATAGTCCCTAGTATCCGGTTGAGAGGACCGAAGGGGAGGTCAGCTCCCAGATATGCTAGTCAGTATCCGGTCGAGAGGACCGAAGGGGAGACCAGCACCCAGATATGCTAGTCAGTATCCGGTCGAGAGGACCGAAGGGGAGGCTAGCTCCCAGATAGACTAGTCTGTATCCGGTCGAGAGGACCGAAGGGGTAGGTCGGGCACCTAGATATGCCTGACAATATATGTATGTTATGTGATTGTATGGTATGTGGTATGTTGGGGGAACTCACTAAGCTTCATGCTTACAGTTTTCAATTTTGGTTTCAGGTACCTCTTCTTTGAAGGGGAAGGAGCTGGCGCGGTAGCAGCACATCACATACATGCTTTGTATTCCACACTATGAGATCTTCTTGGGGATTTGTACTCTGGCATTATTATGTTTTATAAAATGGTTTCCAGACACGTAACATCTTTTATTAAATCATATGATCGGTGAATGTTTTATTTCTAATGTTTTGCAAAGTATATGTTTTAAAAACGAAATTTTTGGCTCGTATTTTTGGGATGTTATAGTATGTTTTGCTCAAAACCCATAAGTGGTATCAGAGCCTAGGTTTAGTTTTCTATTGAATTGATAGTAATATGAACTTGAAAAAGGAGGAGAAAACATAATCGTCATTATGTTCTTCGAACTCGTCGAGTTGTTTCTTTGGACTCGATGTGTTGGATTGCAACTTAGCGAGTTTGTGCGTCAGATCCTGATTTCGCATTTTCTTGCCTAACTTGATTTATTTGGTTAATATTTGGTAATTATCTTTTAATATATCTGCCATAATCCGATGTTTGGTAATGTTAGATAATTAAAAATGACATAAATGTTAGGAGATAATTATGAATTGGATAATGTTGATTTAATTTGATAATAATTATCCTTATGGACATCATTAATAATTTAATGAGTTGTTTAACTAAAGGATAATTAATATATCCATAATTGGTTACTAAATAATTAATTTAATTATTAATTTTAGAGTTGGTTAAGATTTAAATTAAAAATTTTAATTTTTGAAATTTAAAATGTAAACCCTAAATTACATTCTTATGGATTTTGTTGATAATTTAATTAAATGATTAATTAAAGGATATTTAATAAATCCATATATGGTTTAAATTTAACTAAATTAAAAGTTTGATTTATTAAAAGATTAAACCCTTGGACTTTTAAAATGTTTAAAATTCACCTTATACTATATATATAATTAAGAGCTTAATATATATCATATGTATAAGAAAAGTCAGCCGAACCGCTAGTACGCCTCATTCACGAAGCCATACTTTAAGGAGAGTTTAAGGAAGCAACTTGTAAAATGACTACCATTAGGTATCCATTCTTACTCACTGCTCTCATGTGTGGTGGAGGGTCGTTAGCCGAACGGGTTTGATAGGACATAACCTCATTAAAAGTATAGTGATAAAGTAACTAAACCATTTTCTAAAGTCCTATTCTTAGTTACTTTAGGAAAAATGTAAATTTGATGCTAACCCATGAAATTGCACATTGTACCTTATTTGTCGTTAGTAGAGCGTGTGTGGTTAACCGACACACACATATGGGACTAATGTTGTTGGCAATGGATGTCTCGTAAATTATCATTGAATTAATGAAGCGCGTATGGTTAATCGGCACGTTAATTTCAGATAATAAATGACACCGAGAGTACCAAGCTAATTTGCATGGTTATTCACATCTCGTTTGTGATACTCGACATCCCATTCACAAAGTGAGAGCATAATCGAGATTAAACATGCTACCGAATAGTTCAATGAATCTCAAAAGATCTAGGAGTTTCATTAGATTGAAACTGGTAAATGCTTACCTACCTAAAATAGATTTGAATTTGATTACGGTGTGACACCCATAAAAAATCAAGCCAATAATTATTACAAATTTGTTTTCAAAATAGTATCGTATCAAAGTATCCCATAAATCAAGATCATAAAAATGCGAGGAGGTTCACGATCACGCCTTCGCCTTCCCGCGATCATCTGAAGTACCTGAAACAATATCCAAAATTGTAAGCCCGAAGCTTAGTGAGTTCCCCCAAAATACCCGCACCACAAGTAACACACATATAATAACTGCATATTATGGGCCCAATCAACCATTCAGTTTGAATGCCAACATACTACGGGTCCAATCATCCTCGGGATGGTATACCCTCGATCCACAACCATCGGGTTGGAATGCCCACATACTACGAGTCCAATCATCCTCGGTATGGAATACTCTCGGCCCACAACCATTGGGTTGGAAGGCCCTGGTCTATTGGCTCTCGCACAAAGCAGATAAGCCTCAACCCATAATCAATCATGTGCACATATATCAGATAATCACATAACAGTCTACATACAGACAAACCGATCTATAGATCACTAAGCATAGCAACATCCTATCTACCAATATACTGATCTAACGGATCATAATCACATAAAACATCCTATATATCAGGATACCGATCTAACATATCACACTAGCAATAAAGCAGGATAACAATCCAAAGGGCTGGCCTTGGTGTCTTCGACCCTTGAGTATAGTGAGGAAAACTCACCTCACAAGTAGCTCGGAATGATAATGTCAAACTCCCCAAATATAGCTCCAAACTCAAGCACCTACATCCACCAATAACCCACTTCCATAAATTTCCAAAATAATAAAATACCGCCAGAAGTCAAAGTGGTCAACCCTTGGTCAAACTCAAAGTCAACGTTCAAGGTCAACAGTCCATGTTGACCCAACTCGTCGAGTGTAGCTAACTGACTTGTCGAGTTCCTTCAGAACTCAAGTAGTCGTGAAAACCCTATTCGACTCGCCGAGTTTCCAGAAAACTCGTCGAGTCCATGTGGTGTCCAAATGTCGGGAAACCCCTAACTAACTCGTCAAGTCATCTCACTGACTTGCCGAGTCCATGAATAAACCAAAAAGGGCTAATCTTCATCCAACTCATCGAGTTGACCATGCAACTCGTCGAGTTCCTTCAGTCCATTTCTCATTCAGATGCTTTTACGTGAAACCAAAACTCCAAACTATAGATCTAGGCTCCTAAGGTGTTGTTATCACGTAACGTTGTTAACTTTACGTGCATTCAAGGATCCATGAAGCAAAAACACTTATAACTAGCATTATAAGGAGGTTTTGGACATGAAGGAGGGCCAAAGCTTCATAAAGCTTGAGGCTTTATGTCCATCAGGCCTAGAGGAGTCCAGATCTGAGACTATGCCCTTGTGACAAGCTCAAATCCGAAAGTGACTCACTTTTTGCACCAAAATGCCCATTTTCTCACATAAGAAGAGATCTAACAAATGGAAGGCCAATGTAAAGGCTTTTTACCTTCAAATGCAATTCAAGACAATGTAGACACTCGATCTATAGGATTCTTCTCGTTCTAAGCTTCTAAAACTCCAAGCTTCTTCAACAAATGCACCAAAAAGACAGTTTAGCCTCTCACACACTCAAGAATAGGGTTTAGACTGATTAGGGTTTCTTCTGGAAGTCAAAAGGTTGTAAGGGGCTTGAGGAAAGGACTTAAGGTCCTTTAAATAGGGTGCAAACCTTAAAATTAGGGTTTCCATGCACAACCTCTACTCGTCGAGTCGGGGTCCTCCGACTCCTCGAGTAGGAGTCATAAACCACGCAGGATAACTAGGTTCGACAAGATGAGATGGGCCTCCAACTCGTCGAGTTCCCTCAATAAAATGAACATAAAGCTTTCTAAAATTATACTTGGGAGTCGGGATGTTACATACGCACCCCTCTTCAAAATTCGAATCGAAAATATGGATCCTAGCCTTAATTTAATATTTTTTGGGTTAATAATTAAGGATTTAAAATCAACTAACTTGAATTCTCTATTCTCCCTTTATAGATGTCGAGTTCAAACAACAATGGTCTTCCTTGTTCTTCTAGAAATGTTTTTCCTTCTCTATCTGAAGATGATCTTCCACATGTTGATCAAGGTGAAAGAATGTTCCCTTCTTCAAGCAATGGTGGAACTGGAAATCATGCTTCTCTGACTCTTCCTCCACCTCCTCCAGTAATTCTCCTTGAGCCATATTTTCTTCAACTTGAAAAATATGAAGTCACTCAAGCCCTATTGGCTAGTAAACATCAAGATGGAAAATCTGTTTGTGCGCATGTTCTGAAAATGAAATCACACATTGACATATTAGGAATGTTGGGTGCCATTTTCCTAAGGGAGTTGGCCATTGATTTGGTTCTACTTTCGCTTCCTGACTCATATAGTCAGTTCATTAATGACTTCTATGAGAAGGACCACGATGTGACCCTAATCGATCTGACATATATGTTGATTGCTGTTAAAGCAGAAATGCTTAAGAGCACAAATCAAGCGAATATGTTTGAAGGACCTGTCTCCCAAATTTCCATGGACATTGAAAATGGCAACATTGGTAATCTAGAAAAGGTTTCTCTTCCCAATGGAAATGGATCAACCAAGGTCAAACCGTTTGACCATATAGTAAAGAGAAAGACAAATCCTGAGATAGTTCCACGTGCTAATCCCAAAAGGTCCATGTGTTTCTATTGCTAATTGAAGGGGAATTGGATGCGAAGCTTCCCTGACTACCTGAAAGATCTTAGAGATTGTGAAGTGAAGTCATATAACTGCATTTTAGGTACATCCATTATCTAACTCCATTCTTTAATAAGTTCATATTCATAGATTCTTTATACATGATGTGATAATCACATTTTGATGTATTGTAGGATCTAAGAGAAAGAAGGAAGCTTAAGAAGAGTAAGTTGAATCTGATCGAGAGAGATGGATTTCGGTCGCATGGGTCGATGATCAGATTTTGGAAGCTACTCTTAGGAGTTATGATAGATTAATAGAATGCTTAGGAAATATCTAGAAACATAGTTTTCATATATTTGAATTGTAAGGACAAAATTTTCTGCATATTATCAATAAAAGTGAGTTTTGATTTCCTTGCAATGACATTTATGAAAATTGGTGGTTATATTTCTATTATTAGCAATGTTAAATATGGATTTGATTCTTAAATGTATTGTTTGTGGTAATGTCATAATCAACCAAGTGAAAAGGTATTCTCTGTTGGATTAGTGTCTAAGCCCGTAACTATATTTGGTATGTACTTGACCCGGTTGTGCATGGTCCTTTTGGGTTGCCTTATCCAAAGCAACTTGACAAGGTAATTTAAGGAGAGAGAGAGAGAGAGAATATTATGGTTTATTAATATATTATAAGAATAATATATTAAAGGAGAAATCATATTTATTTAATTAGTAATGGTCATAAATTAATTAGGAATTAATTTGGGGACTAAAAGAGATTAATTGAATAAAGGGGTATAAAATGTCAAATGTATGATAGTTGAGTTTTTAGGCTAAGAAACCTAATGGACTAAGGGGGAACGAAATTCTGATGGGGATCCATCATATTTTCGTCCAAGGCCTTATTCCAGAAGGTTCCTTGGGCTGCTTGGTGGCTAAGTTGTCCATTAGGGTTTAGACTGAAACCCTAGCAGCCTGCAAGTATAAATAAGACCCCTAGGCTATGGAAATTGGCTACACTTGATTCCAAGAGAACCCTAGGGCCGATTTTAGCATCTCTCACCCTCTCTCATATTGCTTTCTTGCTTGTGGGGTTTGTGAACCATTAGAGGAGTTACAATTGTGACTCTAAGCTCAAGATCGAGAAGATTACAAGGATTCAAGCTACTTGAAAGAGGTAAAACACTTAGATCTGTTTTCTTTATGATAATTTCGAATTATATATGATAGATCTAGGTTTGTAAGTCTTGGATTCAAAGAATGTACAATAGAGAAACCTAGATCCTAGCATTAGGGTTTGTATGAGCACATAGGTTTGTTCTTATGCATAATACCCATCAGTGGTATCAGAGCCTTGATTGGTTTCAATTGCATGTGATGATTTAACTGTTTGCTTGCTGAAAATCGTTTTTCTTGCTTCTGCCCGACTCAACTCGGCGAGTCAGTATCTGGACTCGGCGAGTTGGCCCTACTCGGCGAGTTTGTGCGCCAGGCAGAGGATATTTCGAGATTTAGTTGCGGTTTTGTCTTGGATGTAATGCCTAAATCGTTTTTTGAAGTTAAAATCTGAAATTTACCTTAATTAAATGATTATCCTTGCCAAAGCAATAGATAATTTCAAATCTTTTGAATATTGGTTGTTTATATGATAAATATGGATTATTTAAAATTATTTGGTAATTATCTTATGACTAAAATTGGATTAGGTCAAATATAGATAATTATAAAATTAATTATTTAATTTAAATTATTTGTTATTTGATCCCTTTTGTTTTGAAAAGTTCAAAACTTACCCTCAAGTTTTGAAATTTGAATTTTGTGATTAAAAGTTTTATTTTGAATAATTTAAATTTCAAACCCTTAGAATTTTACAAGTTTAAAATTCAACCCTATACTATTATATATTAATACAAGCTTAATATATATATATATATATATATATATATATATATATATATATATATATATATATATATATATATATATATGTATGTATAACTTAAAATGCTAGTCTTACCGTTGGTAGGCCTCATTCATGAAGTCAGTCTATAAGGTGAGTATAAGGTTGCTGCCTATAAAATGGCGCTTAGTGGGTGTACACTCATACCCACCGCTTGCTTGACTGGTGGAGGGTCGTTAGTCGAACGGGTAGGATAGGGCAACCCTCTCCTCATTAAAAGTATAATGTAAAATACAAAGTAACTACATGTTTTACAAATTCCCAATCTTAGTTACTTTAGGGTAAAATGTGAAAATGATGCTAATCCATGGAATTACACTTCGTACCCTTGTCAAACATTGGTGGAGCGCGTGTGGTTAACATGCACATCAATTTGGGGATGACATCGGTAGCGAAGGGTGACTCGATGTTTGTCATAGATCAATGGAGCGTGTGTGGTTTACCGGCACATTGATTAGATGATAGAGACATTGAGTGCACCATGTTGATTCGCACGGTTATTCAAAACTTGTTTGCGATCCTCGGTATCCCAGTCTCAAATTTGAAGTGCATATCGAGATTTAAACATGCCATTGGAAAGTTCAATGAATCCCAAAGATCTAGGAGTTTTCGATACATTTAAAACCTAAATTTCTTTTTCGTTTTTCATGGTGAGAATTAGTGAATCGTCATTCACTTATCTTCAAATTATTTACTTTTAGAGTACGACATCCCTTTCTAATTTGTAAATAATGTTGTTGGATACTAGCCCTAATTTCTCATTTGGGTGTTTAATTAGGGATTCATTTCTAATCAAACTTTGTTCCTTTCTTTTTCAGATGTCTGCAAGCAACAACAACAACAACAACAACAATGCTTCTGGGTCGTTCTTGTTGATAAAACTATATCAGAAAGTGACATTTGATGGGTTTTCAACGAGTGGATGAGGTATATTCGCATGATCACACGCTACTAGGAAAAAGAATATGTTCTCGATGAAAAGCTTGAAAAGATCATCCCAGATGTTGTTACTCCTGAAGAGCTGACCGCCTTTGAGGCACACGAGCATGATGCTATGAAATTTCACTACATCATGCTAGCCACCATGAACCTCGAACTCCAAAAGTCCTATGAGGACATGTATCCATATGAAATGCATCAGGATTTGTTGGACAGGTATCACCAGAGCGCGAGGCAAGAGCGCTATGAGATCATTACTAACATGATCACCACTAAGATAGGGAGTGGATAATACCTAACCTCTCATTTGTTGAAAATGCAGAGGTATGTTGATCGTCTTCTCAAACTTAATGTTAAGTATGATGAGGATTTGGATATCGACATAATCCTCCACTCCTTACCCTCCTGCTACAACCAGTTTAGGATGACCTACCACATGAACAAGGAAGAGGTCTCCTTGAGCAAGCTCCAAGGACTCTTGAGGACTGCTGAGAGCAACCTCAAAGACAAATCCGTTGCACCATCCCCTGCTATGGCCGCTCCTGTGATAGAAACAGGTCAAGGAAAGGGTAAAAAGAGGAAGGCTCCATGTAAGAGCCACCATAAGGGGAAGCGCCGTGATGGTTCGTCCTCAAGTGGGACCAAATCAGGCCCTGCTAAACCCTCCTCCGATCCCATGGAAGCAGAGTGCTTCTATTGTCACCAAAAAGGCCACTGGAAACGAAGCTGCCCTCAGTATCTGCAAGATATAGAGGATGGGAAGATTAAGCCCACCTTTGCAGGTATGTATTCTATTAAATCTAATAACTCATCATTTTCTACTTCATGGGTTCTTGATACAGGGTGTGGCTACCAAATTTGTTCTGACATGCAGGGTCTAAAAAGAAGTAGGGAGGTGGAACATGGAAAGATGAACCTGATTATGGGAAACATAAGATCGTCGCCTGTGACCAAAGTCGGTGTTTATTCTTTAGTGTTGAGTAATGGGTTAGGGATAGATTTAAACAATTACTGTTATTCGCCAGATATGGCAAGAAACATTATTTCATTTCATGGGTTGTTTAGACAAGGTTTCAGATATTCTATTGATAATAGTAATGGTTCTATTAATGTTTATTTGAATGGTGTCTTTTACTTCAATGCATTACCTTGTAATGAGATTTATGAATATGTGATGGTTGTTGATAATTTAGGAAATAATGTTTTGAATATTGATTCGTCTACTAGTCTAGACAAAGCATGCTTGTGGCATTGTCACCTTGGCCATGTCAACAAGAAACGCATAGCCCAACTCTAAAAGGATGGAGTGTTGGAGTCATTCGACCTTAGGGATGATGACACATGTGAATCTTGTTTACTTGGGAAGATGACCAAGTCACCCTTTACTGGCACTTGTGAAAGGGGTGAGGGCCTATTGGATCTCATACACACCGATGTGTGTGGGCCCTTTAGGTCCACCACAAGGGATGCTTGTCGCTTCTACGTGACTTTTACATATGATTATAGATATGGATATATCTACTTAATCAAGCAAAAGTCGGAAACCTTTGAAAAGTTCAAAGAATTTTAGAATGAAGTGGAGAATCAGTTGGGCAGGAAAATCAAGATGCTTCGGTTAGACCGAGGAGGAGAGTACCTAAGTCTTGAAATTCACGACTATCTAAAGGAATGCAGAATTGTTTCGCAAATTGACGCCTCCGAGGACGCCACAATTATATGGTGTGGCTGAGAGACGTAGTCGGGCCTTGTTGGACATGGTTCGTTCTATGATGAGTCGAAATTTGTTACCAATATCTTTCTGGGGGTATGCCTTAGAAACTGCCGCCCATATCCTTAACTTAGTTCCCACCAAGAAGATTACCAAGACTCCTCACGAAGTGTGGACAAGGAAGGCTCCCTTGTTGGCATATATTAAGGTTTGGGGTTGCGAGGCTTTCGTAAGACGAGAGACTCACGACAAGCTCGAACCTCGTAGTGAGAAGTGTTATTTCATCGGCTATCCACAGAAGTCTTTTGGCTATCTTTTCTATAGACCGAGTGACAATGTTGTCTTCGTTGCTAGAAGAGGAGTTTTCCGAGAAAGGGAATTGATAAGCCAAGACGACAGTGGGAGGCAAATTGAACTTGAAGAGATTGAAGATCAAAGCGATGAAGGAACCTCTGACAGTGGCACTCAACCTGAGGAGGAAACTCCTGTTGAACCTGTTGACGAGTCATTACCTCTTCGACGTTCCACTAGGGCTAGTGTTCCAACCCAGTTGTATGGATTTCATATTACTACTGAACGGGATACATTTATTAGTGATAGTACACTAGTAAATTTGGATGAAACTAGCAGCTACAAGGAAGCCATGGCAGGCCCAGAGTCTGCTAAATGGAAAGAGGCAATGGACAACGAGATTCAGTCCATGTACGACAACCAAGTTTGGAATTTGGTTGATAATGTACCGGGTCTCAAGACAGTCGGGTGCAAGTGGATCTTCAAGAAGAAGACGGACATGGATGGGAAAGTGCATACTTATAAAGCGCGATTGGTTGCGAAGGGATTTACTCAAACTCCCGGAGTTGACTATGATGAGACCTTCTCACCAGTTGCGAAGATAAAGTCTATTTGGGTAATGCTTGCAATAGCTGCGTTTCATGATTATGAAATATGGCAGATGGACGTGAAAACCGCTTTCCTTAATGGAAAGTTGGCTGAGGATGTGTACATGAATCAGCCGGAGGGTTTTGTCGATGCGAAGCATCCAAATAGAGTATGCAAGCTTGAGAAATCCATTTGTGGATTGAAACAAGCGTCTTGCAAATGGAATCTTTGTTTTGACGAGAAAGTTAAAGAGTTTGGCTTTCTGCGAAGCGAAGATGAATCTTGTGTATATGTCAAAGCCAGTGGGAGTATAGTGAGCTTCCTAGTATTGTGTGTCGACGACATACTGCTCATAGGAAACGATGTCCCAACCTTGCAGGAGTTCAAGTCCTGGCTTGGGAAATGTTTCGCTATGAAGGACCTCGGAGAGGCTGCTTATATTCTGGGAATAAGGATACTAAGAAACAGGGAAAAGAGACTGATAGGATCAGTCAGGATACATACTTGGATAAGGTACTAAAGCGTTTTAGTATGGAAAATTCCAAGAAAGGGGAGTTGCCAATCCAAAGCAATACCAAGATGAGTAAGAATTAGAGCCCGAGTACAGAGGTAGAGATAGCTGATATAAGCCGAGTACCTTACGCTTCCGTAGTAGGCTCTATCATGTACGCTATGACTTGTACTCGCCCTGATGTGGCCTTCGCTTTGAGCATGGTCAGCAAATATCAGAGGAACCCTGGTAGAGCCCATTGGATTGCAGTTAAGAATATTCTTAAGTACTTACGAAGGACCAAGGAATGGTTTCTAGTCCTTGGTGGGAGTGATGACTTAAGGGTACGGGGGTACAGTGACGCTAGTTTTCAGAAGGATCAGGATAATTACCGATCACAGTCAGGCTGGGTCTTTACCCTAAATGGAGGAGCAGTGACTTGGAAAAGTTGCAAGAAGGAGACCGTAGCTGATTCAACATGCGAATCAGAGTATATTGCAGCGAGCGAAGCATTGAAGGAGGATATATGGTTGAAGAACTTCATTGGAGATGTTGGAGTTATGCCATCCATAAAGGAGCCGATGGAAATTTTCTGTGATAATGAAGGAGCGGTTGCCTTGACCAAGGAACCGAGAGATCATGGTAGATCTCGACATATCGACAGAAAGTACCATTTTATTAGACATTAGGTAGAAGAGGGACACCTCATTGTGAAGAGGGTATCATCAGAAGAAAACCCAACAGATCCCCTTACGAAGGGACTGAGTAGGGTCAAACACTTGCAGCACGCTAGGAGCATTGGGATGAAGGACGATATAAGTTTGGATTAGATAGGAAACGTGTAATAGATAGTTTGTACTTGACATTTGATGAATAAATAAAATTGTGTTATTTATGAGTAAAGCTACTATCTTGTGTTTGTTATTTATCTATTGTTTCAATTTTGCATGTTTTGACTTCCTGAATGATAGGATTATTCAAACAGTCCACAGTCGGTCATCTTTTGGAAGTAGATATGAATGAAGGCTGCCATGAATTGTTTGTAGATTCTCCGAAAAGTTTTGGGCATAGAAAAGGTTTGCTGCAAAGTTCATGAGTGCTTATGAATATGATTTGAGCATTGGAATAAACCTGAGTTTGCTGGTATCACTTCGTGGTGTTTTACCTTAAGTGATCGCAAAGCGATAATTCATATAGTCTTAAAACTTAGAGATATGGTTTTTGTTTGCTGGTTGGTTATGCATTGATGATGTGTAAACGCATAAGTAACTTCATGTTATAAAACACATTGTTGTGCGTGATTCAATTAGTGAATAATGGATGCATATGAGTCGAAGTTGATATGTGCTTTTATTCTATGAGAATAAAAGTGATATCTTGGCCACTTGATGATTAGGTTTGACTTATGCGCCAGGCCCGGTCAGAATGAAGTTGATGTGTTAAACTAAATTCTTTGTCAAACAAATCAGAAATCAAGGAACAAATGCTGGACAATAAGCATTATCAGCATGATATTTAGAACAGAGGATTATACGATCCCTTATATGAAGGACAAGTTGATCAGAGTTGACAGCAAAGTATAAGAGCTACAATTACTAATCGGATTCTGAAGTCATATGTGAGATATAGTTACTAGACTTATCCAAGTGGGAGACTGTTGGATTAGTGTCACTACTAGAAAAAAGACCTTTTACGACGCGCAAAACACGACGCTCTTTGATTTATGTTACGCATTAGAGAGCGACATTAAAAAGGTGTCATCTCTTCAAAAATCGTAAGGATTTAGGTCGCGCATTACTGAGTGCCCTTAAATTAGTGTCTGATGTAAAAATATTAAAAACACGGAGGGCACCTATAATAAAAGGGCGTCCTCTACAAATGTCGCTTTATAATTTTAATAAACACGCGTTTCTGGGACTCAGGGGGGAAACTAAATCCCCCAAAATTTTGAACACCCGCTTCCTCTTCCTCTCTACTCTCTACACCCGCCAAATCAACTTCATTCTCTCCCTTCTTTCTCTCTGCAAACCCCTTCTTCTCCGATCGACTTTCACTTCCTTCTATGTGCAAACCCTAATCAAACATAACACATTTGAAATAGTAATATCTTCTTTCATTTTCTCCCCTACTACTCTCTGTAAAACCTAGCAGCCGCCACCACTAGAAACATGGAAAATCCCCCAAAATTTTGAAGTACCCCGCTCACTCCTCTCAATATCTCTTGCGCTTTCGTATTTATAGCCAGAGTTGGAGAGCGAAAAGAAGAAAGAAGAAAGAAGAAAGAAATGATGTGCGTATTCTTCCTCTTTTCTTCCTCTAGCTCGATCACAACCCTTCTTCTCCCTTCTTATTATTTCTTTTTTTATTTGCACGTGAGGGTGTGAGGTGGCGTTCAAAGGTTGTCAAGGGGTTGTGAGGAGCTATAGGGCTCAAGTTCGAGGTTGAAGATTAGAAACCGAAGGTTGAAGATCAGATTTGGGATTAGATGAGTCGCTGGTACAACTGACGTCGTCGTGGTGTAGGTCAGATGAGTCGCCGGAGTCCAGGCCAAGTAACAGTGTCGCTGGAGTTTCGGGAAGCTAACGATGTCATCAATTCGAGTGCAGGTGATGTGCCGATTATTGATTTTGGATCAATTACTAACTGTTTGCCATTTTCTTTCTAGAAAATCAATGTAGTGTCTGCTTCTTAATCTTGTTCTCTATGAGTACCATTGTTACCGTCTCTGGTAAAAACATCTAACCATATGCCAGATTCGTTGATTCAGGTTCTCCTCTTCTCCTTTACGTCCCTAAACTTCTTTTCAATCAACACAATTAAGTTTTTACTGCCCACTAAGTGTTTGATTATTTGCTTCACTGAGTATTGCAATATTTGATTATCAAATCAAGGCCCCTGTCTCCTCTTGTGTAATCCATTTTTGATACTAGTATTGTTGTTGTATGTTAAAAGGCTACAAAAGTACCTGTTAAAGAGTATGAGTTTGATGAAAAGAAGATGGCAAATGTGCAGTCTCATCTGGTGCGTATCAATAAGGGCATTATTGTACTTTTTAAATTTATTATTATTTTTTAATTTTTAATAATTGGGTTATGCAGGAAAAATTGGTTGCCAATAACTATTACTTGAACAGGTCTCCAAAAGATGCGTACAGATAAATATATTATTCATGAAGTGAAGGCAAGAATAGTTGAATGGTATATGATTATGAACAGGGGCAAATGCGTAAAACAAATTATGATTCTTTTTATTATGGATGGTGCACAGGACAAGGGCAGGCTGGTCAAGACTGGAAGCTTTACACATTCATATCCATTTTGTTGAAGATCTGATACCCCTCTTATCTACAGAGCAGTTCCCATGATGAGCAGGTAATAAACAATAATAATATTAGTAATGACCTTCTTTCTTTTTAGCATACCCTTTTTAATATGTTTTAATTTTTATTCTGGATCCATAATACAGTTGCTTGAAGCAGCTTGGTGTCTTACAAACATAGCTGCTGGAAAACCTAAAGAAACAAGAGCTTAATTCCCTGCATTACCTTTACTCATTGCTCAAATTGGAGGTTAGTGTTAAGTACTTAGTTTTTAATATTTCTTGATTTTTTCATATCACTTCAATGGCGTAATTCTAATTTTGTAATTGTTATCCAAAAAAGAGTTCAGTGCCTGTTGCAGAGCAGTGTGCATAAGCATTAGGAAATGTTGCAGGAGAAGGTGAAGAACCGAGACAAATTCTGATTTCTCAAGGGGCATTACTTCCTCTTGCAAAAATGATGTTGCCAAATAAAGTTTCAGTTAACGGGTGAACCAAGTTTCTCTGAAATGGTTAGTTTTTGTAAATTTTTTATACAAAATCCAATTCTGTTCTTCAATATTATAAAGATCAACGGTAAATTGGTAATTTTTGCTTTTGTTTTCCAATTTTCAGGCGACAGCAGTGTCAGGGCCTCCTTATATCTTTGTTTCTACTCCAGCTTGTGTCCAAAGATGTCTTTCATCAGGTGTTCTTCAAGCAAAATCCGTTCATGATTATCTTTCAATTATTATTCTTGATAAGGTATGGATTCTTTTCTTTCTGTAACATTTATAATACTCTTTATTAAAGTACTGATTCATGTTAGTAAATCAGGCAGATCTTCTTTTTACATATGGATATGAAAAGAATCTCAAAGATCTCAAAACTCACATTCCTAAAAGATGTCAATGCCTTCTCATGGCTGCTACCTCAAGGTTTGTTTGTGTCATTATCACTTCTTATAAGATGGTATTTCCATTTCTACCCCTGCAATTTCTTCATTCAATTAATTCTGATGAAATTTTTGTAGTGATGATGTTGAAAGCTTGAAGAAGCTTTATCTACACAATCCCTATATTCTTACTTTAGCAGAAGTTGGTGATGGAAAGGACGAAATTGTCCCCAAAAATGTTCAGCAATTTTGGGTAAGAGCTTAAGAGCTAAAATCTTGTATACTTATTTAACAAACTTATTTTAGGGCATTTCTTTAATACATTTTATAGTTTCTTGAATCTTTATTTATTTCTTTTACTTTTATATTTAGATACAATGTAGTTATCGAGATAAGCTTCTTTACATTCTTGCAATTTTGAAGTTGGATCTTGTTCAAAAGAAAGTCTTTATATTTACAAATACAATTGACACAAGTTTTAGACTAAAACTTTGAGCAAGTATTATTTTTCCCATTAAATTAATCTTTTTTTACCTATTATAGATTTTAATAAAACTTTTTATATATTTTTTGACAGTTTGGTATAAAATCTGCTGTGTTAAATGCTGAATTGCCTGTGAATTGACGTCTACATATTCTTGAGGTATTATTCCCTTTGACTTTTCTTGAAGTTTTTATAATTCTATATAATGTTTTTTAGGGTTTTGGTTCTTAAATGAATAAAGAAAACAAATTTCCTGGGCGGGAAAGAAGCAGACATACTTGCTGGTAAGATGAGTATGGTACAGTTGCAAGGGCGGGACCAGTTGCTGACAGCACAAAATGAAATGCTCAAGGTACTCTACTCTACTGCTTCATCATATATGTCTGCAAGTTTGGTTGGCAGTTTCCCTTATTACAGATGCGTTGGCTGCATCTGGTCAGGTATAAATTCACCAAATGTTGACTTTGACTTGACTTGACATATAGTTTAAGGAAAATGTTTGACTATTTGTCAGTTAGTTGACTTCTTAACCATTTTTTTGTTTTGTTTTGTTTTAGGCGTTGATTGCTAGTTCGGTTTCAAAAGGGAATTATAGATCTGTGAAGGATATCACATACTTCGTGTTGACTGTAATGTTAATTAATAATTATTTTGTTTATATAATATATAAAGATGTTTTTATTTTATAAAAGTTAATTAATGTTTTATTATTTTCTTTAGATTGGTTTTGTGATGGGTGTTACTTTGGCTGCAATATTGGGAGTTTCATTTGGTTCCATAGTCACACTGTTCACTAAGGACATTGGAGTATTGGCGATTGCTAGAACCGGGGTTTTGGTAAACTCCCTATAATACCCTTGTTGTTAATATATATATATATATATATATATATATATATATATATATATATATATATACATATATATATATACATATATATATATATATATATATATATATATATATATATATATATTTCTGATGCGTTTTGATTTTGTGAAAAAAGTTTGTGAGTGCTAGTCAGCCTTTGAATGCTTTTGCTTTTATTGTTGATGGTTTGCATTATGGAGTTTCAGACTTCCCGTATGCTGCTTATTCCATGGTATGCTTTTTTTTAGACATAAATATAAAATTACATATTTGCCCTTGGATTAATATGTTTTCACTGTAGATGCTTGTTGGGATTTTATCGTCTGTAATTGCAACTTGTTATGAGATGGTATTACCACATTTTTCATACTAATACTAATTACTAAGGCAGATTTCATTTGAAGTGTCTCTTGGATTAATAATAGCACAATGTTTATCAAGCCAAAACCATTGCATTTTGCAATAGTTGATGAACTTGATTATGTCCTAATTGATGAGGGAAGAAACCCATTGCTGATAAGGGGTGAGGTATGTCTTCTTACTTTGAGTGCTGTACGGATAAATGATGTTTAAAAAATATTTGGGAAAGTAAACAAAAGGAACTAGTTACTTAACAACTTTGATATTTTGATATGCATCTCATTCTCAGGCTAGCAAGGATGCTGCACGTAACACAGTTGCTGCTAAAGTAGCTGAGCTTCTCATGCGTGGCCTCGTATTTTACTTTTTTGCCCTTCTTTTTCCTTTTTGATGTCTTGTTATCCATCTCCATTGTATGCGTATCTCATTGTTTGTTCCACTACACATCATGTAAATTTATATATTGTAACAAATAGAATTGTAAGACATTAAATTTTATGAAATGGATTATATTTTTTGTATATGATATTTTATTTTATATTTTGAGGCATTAAATGCAAATTTAATTTGAAAATTAGTAAATCTATAAAAAATATTTTTTTTTTAACATTTAAAATTATGATACGCAAACATGCGTGTCATCTTCATTTATGACATGGCCTTTCTTGACAGAGGCTTTCTTGATACGCATTGCGTGTCATTAACACGCGCGTCGTAAGGTTACGACACGCGAATGCGTATCGTCTTCCTTTATGACAGGGCCTTCCTTGATACGCATTGCGTGTCGTAACCGCGCGTCGTAAATGCGCGTCGTAAATGCGCGTCGTCTCTCTTTATGACAGGGCCTTCCTTGACACGCATTTGCGCGTCGTCTGAGCGTTTTACGACGCGCAATGAGCGTCGTAAAAGGCCTTTTTTCTAGTAGTGTGTCTAAGTCCGTAACTATATTTGGTACGTACTTGACCTAGTTGTGCATGGTCCTTTTGGGTTGCCTTCTCCAAAGTAACTTGACAAGGTAATTTAGGGAGAGAGAGAGAGAATATTATGGTTTATTAATATATTATAAGAATAATATATTAAAGGAGAAATCATATTTATTTAATTAGTATTGGTCATAAATTAATTAGGAATTAATTTGGTGACTAAAAGAGATTAATTGAATAAAGGGGTATAAACTGTCAAATGTATGATAGCTGAGTTTTTGGGCTGGGAGACCTAATGGACTAAGGGGGAACGAAATTATGATGGGGATCTATCATATTTTCATCCAAGGCCTTATTCCAGAAGGTTCCTTGGGCTGCTTGGTGGCTAAGCTGTCCATTAGGGTTTAGACTGAAACACAAGCAGTCTGCAAGTATAAATAAGACCCCTAGCCTATGGAAATCGGCTACACTTGATTCCAAGAGAGCCCTAGGGCCGATTTTAGCATCTCTCACCCTCTCTCATATTGTCTTCTTGCTTGTGGGGTTTGTGAACCATTAGAGGAGTTACAATTGTGACTCTAAGCTCAAGATCAAGAAGATTACAAGGATTCGAGCTACTTGAAAGAGGTAAAACACTTAGATCTATTTTTCTTTATGATAATTTCGAATTATATATGATAGATCTAGGTTTGTAAGTCTTGGATTAAAAGAATGTACAATAGAGAAACCTAGATCCTAGCATTAGGGTTTGTATGAGCACATAGGTTTGTTCTGATGCATAATACCCATCATTCTCATCATCCAAGTTTCAATTGGACAAAAACTTGGATTCATACAATTCGTATTGTGTGATGTATGAGAAGCTTGATCATTGGAAGATCATGACTAATTCGTTGATCACATGTTTATGTGAGTCAAGTGAAGGACTAAAGGATATAGTACACATTGATGTGGACTATTTAGATCCACCATAAAGAACGATAAATCTATTCGTCATGGTTTACCGATGTTTCAGTGAACATGGATGTGTTTATAAGATTAAGCAGAATTGTAACACTTTGAAAAGGTTTTCAAAGTGTAATAGAATGAATAAGAAGAATCTATTAGGCAGAAAGATAAAGGTTTCTCCGATCTGAATGGAAAGGATAGTACTTTGGTATCGTGTTTTATGATCATCATAATGATTATGGAACCATGTCACAATTGTTCCTCGAATAACATCTTAGTTCAATTGTTTGACAAAGAAGAGGAATCAAATACTGTTGAAATGGTTTAACCGAGAGATGAGTTATACTTTGTATCAAATCGAGTTTTAGAGTCATACTCTAGTAACTACAAATCGTATTTTGAAGCTTATTCTATACTATGTAGGTTTATAACACCTCAGCAAATGTGAAGTAGAAATTTTTTCTTACTCTAGCACATTTGGAATTGGAAGTTGTGATGTTTTGGTTAAAACAAAGATAAACTTAGACCAATTCTATGAAGTGTTTCTTGACAAGAACCTACACAAACTTTTGAATATTTGTTTTGCTCGTCGAGGAATGCTCCTTGAGAAAGAAACTTATATGTCACGAAGTCAGTGGGAGTCTTATTGATCTTGAAGAGTTTCAGGAGTCAATTGAGAATAAACCTTTTAGTTATCACTAGCACATGACTTAAGGGTGATAACCTATCGTGTTAAGTTGACGTATTCTTGTTTCTGTGCATCTTCTTGTTGTGTTGGCAATGCTTATGAGTTCTATGGTTCTTATTCGACTGCAAAAGGCAGAGCACGTTGGTCAGTGATAATATATTGGTCAATATGGGTGAGCTGCTTAACAACAATCACTAGTAGGCTCTCGTGCTACCAGAGGGCAAGAAATTAAGAACAAGAAAGTTCAGTCCTTGAAAGGAAAAACCTAAAATTGATTTTGGTTTTGTCATCAATATTATCTTATGATTGTTGGTTGCAAATGATAAATTCACATGGATAGGAACACATACACCATAAAATCGAAGTGGAAAAATGTTTTGCTCTAATTCATGAAAATGATTATGAGGAAACACTTTCGCTATTAGATTTTATAATCTGATTAATATCATTATGGTAAGCGTGATAATTGCATTCTCAAATTCGCATTTGATTACGGCATCCTTTTTCATAGTTTGAATTGTGAGAAATGGCAAGAAATAGTTTGAACATTCAAGACTTATAGCTATAAGTTATGAATGGGTTTAAACACACACATATGCTATCTAATGAAGGTGTATGAGCTTGAGAAGTCTACATGAAGACGTATCGAAGCATCATGTATCAGAAATCTCCACTTTAGTAAGAAACTCAATAGTATTGATTTCTAGAAGTCCAGTTTATTTCTAGATACATGTTGGCAATACTAGTGGGAACATAATTTTTAAGCTAGTGGGAGCATAATTTTTATGCTAAGTATTGCAGGTTGGCAATACTAGTTATAAGAAACAAAGATTTTAAATTTGCAAAGTTTGGGAATAGTTTCACTATAAAAGGATTTATGGGAGATGGCACTCATACTTCATTTCAAATCTAAAAATTTAGATTGAAGGATTTTAATGGAACTTAGTCATGAACATATATGAATATCGTGTTGATATTGCCATATTTATACATTTTTAGGCAATATTTAATTACATTTTGATTAATATTTTGGCTATTTGCATAGATAAATGGTAATTATAAAGTTAATTTATATTTTGCAGCAAAAAAGAAGACATTTTGAAGAAAAGGGACTAAAAGCGTTAAAGAATGGAACTTTGGAGGATAAAGACTTGAAAGATGAAAATTCTAGAAAAACACGTTCTCATGACGTGAGTGTTAAAGGCTCACAACGTGAGTTAGGACTTTCCAGAAGATAAACATCGCGAATCTAGAGTCATTGTCAAACACGAATAATAACGATCTCACGACGTGAGACATCTTTGCTCACGACGTGAGTACGAATATTTCAAAAACTATATATAGACCTTGATCCATATGGTTTTTAGAGGTTAGCTGACTTAGAGATGTTCCAGAAGTCGAAAATCAGGGTTTTTGAAGGCTAGGGAATTGGTTTTAACACCAAGGAAGAAGAAGTTCATAATTCGATTTTTACTTTGGTATTTTAAACATGTTTTCGATTATAACTTGTTTGTGTTCATTTGTTAGAATGAGTAGCTAAATCTAGCTGCTTCTGTTAGCTAGATGAAGCTAGAACTCATGGTTTGATTAAATAGATTTAGACTTTTCTTGTTGGTTAATGTCTTGTGTTTGATTGAGTATACCTAGCATGCTTGATTTGATAACTAGATTGCTTAAACTTCTTATTCTGTGTAGTTAGTGACCATTAATCTGCATGAATTTGAATACCTGGTAATTTAGTGAACATTAGATTATTAGAGCTAAGATCAAACCAATCTTAGGTAATTGAATTATTGAATTTAGCTGTGCTAGAGAACTCATATTATGAACATAATTGTGTTTGTCAACTCAATGTTACATATCTCCAATTCTATTTAATAAATTGATTCTGTGTAGGTTATGTGTGACCCTACATAGCTTTACATGAATTAATTGAATATTAGTAAATTTGGAATTGAATTGCTAATAATATCGTAATTAGTAACCAACAGGAATTGTCATAATTAATATATAAACCATTGAGGGAAAGTAGATTCAAACTAACATAAGTGATTTATTAATTTGATAGTTGTTGATAAATTAAGTTCATCTAAACTTGCAAAATTAGATAAAAACCATTACTTTGCTAGAATCTTAGGTTAACTTAATAGTATTTAGATTAATTAATTAAAACCGTTCCATGTGTTCGACCCAAACTTACTTAAACTACATTACAATCCGACTAGGTACACTGCCTAGGTGCAATTTAGTTAGTCAAGTTAGTTAGATTATAAATATAAAATTAGGTGTAGGTATTTGCATGTAAAGTTCCACCAGTCCTTCGCTCCCAAGAGAAGAAGGTTCGATGCAAATATGACCTTCTGGTTCTCTGGACAAGAACACTTGTAGAAACATCTCCCCCACATCGGATATCCACCTCATGGAAATGATTGGGTCCTTGACCCCATCAAACTATAGGGGGTTTATGTTACTGAACTCCCTAAAGCCCTGTATAAATGACATCTGTAGTAGCCGCTGCAGCAGTTACATCGGTGACAGCAGCATAACGCTCATCGAACATCTTAATCAACATGGTATTGACACACCCAAAAATCTCTTGAATCACCTCCCTAACTGCTAAGGTCGCCTAAATAGTAATCAAATCTTGAATCTGATCATCAGTCAACCCCAACCTCTTCTAGCCACCTGTACCTGAACTGGAACCCCTCATCATTACCATGCAGAAAATAGACGGGAGACTAATCAAAATCAATTCATAGTGTCAACACACTATACACTCAACTACTTACTCCTTAGAAATATATGGCTCTCCTCGACACTCATATGGGTCTATTGTTTCTGGTAGTACAAACCCATACTACCTTCCAAACCTACCCACATTTGCCTTGAGGATCGCCTCAAAATTCTAAGTTATTAAGCCTGCTACATCTAGGTGTACTAACATACGCACAACTATCCACTCCGAAGAGTCACCTAGTAGTTCCTAGTTTTTGTTCTAGGAGTCTCTCACCCATACCCCCTAGACGCAAGAACTCTTTACTATTACTATTAGACACAAAAAATTTAAGACAAAGTTAAGATATTTTTTCATATCTATATAAATAAATTCAACAACCATTATTATAATTAAATCTTTATTTATAAATTTTCACAAAGGTCATGCTTGTGTCGTCGAACATTTTTTCTTGAAGCGTTGTATTTTTTTTCAAATTGTTTATCATAGATAAAGTTGAAATAAATCTAAGTTTTAAACAACAAAGATATATTTGTTTTTTAGGCTAGAAGATGTATGAAGAGGTTAGAAAACTCTATTCCACATTTGCACCAAGAAGAGGATGCACATACCTTTTTAGGTATGCAGTCTTCAGAAAAATAAACAGTATGTGAAGACTAATGTCTCAGTGTGGTCTGCGCGATACAGGCATAAGAGGTTAAGAAGATCTGCAAAAAAAACACCTAAAAAAACCAACTTCAACACCAACACAACATCAAAAGTATGTTGCTAAAAGTTTACAACAACCAAGTTTAAATGTTATATATTTTATGTTTTAATAAAATATATAATATTAATCAAACATATATAATAATATAATAGAGGAGCGGGTCGGTTTTTGATCGGTTTCAAACCCAACGGTTGGGTCAGTTTTAAAACCAACGGATTGGGTCGGTTTGAGTTATTAAAACCGAACCCAAAACCCATTTTTCGGTTTTTAAAAATTTAAAACCAAACCCGACGATTTGGGTTCGGTTTCAGTGTAGTCGGTTTTTAGGGTAGTTTTTGCTCATCCCTATTGCTAGGGATATATTATACTAAGCCTGATTATTTTTATATGATTTACTATGAATTTTACAAAACAGTGTATCAAAGCAGTTGAATTCGGACCGGTCAGTGAAAATAACAATTTTCACCATAGTTAGAGCCATAAGTGTTGGGTACAAAGTTATTCATGTATGAATTTGTAAATAGTTTGACTTTTGTAGACCCACTTGCATGTGGTAAATTAGCCTTATGACATGAGAGATAGAGATAGAGATAGATAGATAGAGCGAGAGCGAGAGAGAGAGAGAGAGAGAGAGAGAGAGAGAGATGTCAACACCTCTATATAAGGTGGGTTCATTCCACATGTACAGGTGTGCTTGAGAGATGTAGTTCATAGTGATTAGTGAGTGAGGTATGGAGTTCTAGATCTAGTACCCTTTTTGTACTCATTTAATATGATCGAATACACCTTTTAGCACCCAAATCACCATGTTCTTTGTGTGTTCTTTAATTCCGCATGCCAAATCAATGTTAATAATTCACATCAATTGGTATCAGAGCGGGTCTTCGATGATCAACATGATGTTTTGAAGAAACAGTTCTCAGTTTGGCTAAATTCATCACAATTGGAACATTTATGGTGAGTCTCTCTATGATCTCTCTAAATCTCGTTGATTTGTGCGTTGCGTTCTTGATTTTTTGATCGTTTTTGACTCATTGGATCAGTTTTTTTTTTGAAAAACTCACTTGTTATGATCCAATAATTTTTTCGTTGATCAAAGCCCGATCCAATCTCATATTCGTTTGTTTGATTTGATTCTCAAATTACAATTGTTCATTTGAATCAAAACTTAACTTAAAATAATCAATTTTTTATTACTATTCATTGAATCCATTATTAAGATCACAAATTCATTTGTTTACCAATATCAAATTGTCCATTACTGTTCATTTAGTCATATCTTGAGCCCAAATTCGATGTTCATTATTGTTCAGGTTGAAATTTCGAGTCCATAAATCGATATCATAAAACAAGGAGCCTAAAGATTTATTAAATTGGTTTGAATCGTTTGAACCGTGTTCGTTCTTCATCTTTTGCATAACCGAGTTGTACGTTCTTGACTCTCATTGTGGTTATCGTTGTCGTGTTCCAATTGCATCAACCTTTCTGAATAATCGATTGATGCTTGGTTTGATCGTTAAAATAGCATTCTGAATCGATTTTATATTATGTGCTCTATCTTAAAAAAGATTTTGTTCAAATCTTAGTCTAAAAGTCGACAATTGAGTTTTTGAGTTTGATGAAATTGATCAAGAACTTTCAAAATTTTGTGAAGAACATTGTTAGAACAGCTGTTTGGACACTTTTTGATCTGAAATTGAACATTAGATTCATCAATTTCATGTTTATTGATGTTTGACTCCGAAAAGTTAATCCCAAAAAAAGTCAAACTCGACTTATATGGGTTGATTTGCTGAATTGAAAGGTGAAATTGACTTTTGCAAGTTATTTTTGGGATATGAATTTCGAAATGAAATGTGATTTGGGGTTCAATTTCAAAAATTGGTTGGGTCTATGTTTTTGATATCAAACATGTGAGACCGAGAACGAAGAATCGAATGGAAAGTCACAATTGCATCTTTTGGGATAGTTCGCATCTACAGTCGTGATTTGGATGGTCGCTCTGAGCTATAGATGCCGATGCCTGATCGTTAAAAGCAAAGGTCCTCGTGATTGGATTTTGATAAGGTTTGATTTTTGGGTCTCAGTGTTTAGATGTCGAATGAGTTATGGAATCGATTTGGGTCGATATTGTTTTGGTTGATGGTTGATGTGCGAAGAATTTGGGATTGAGATGGAGAGGCTGATAATGAATATTTGAAGTGAATGTTTCGAAGCCTGGATATATGGTAGATGGGTTGGAGTCGTTTGTTTTGATGTCCAGGGCTCTACATGATTAAGTAACGAAGGGATAAAACGAGCGAGGTGATGTCAAGTAACGAAAGGTATATGTGGTGATGAAAAAGCGAAGGCTTGATGGTTCGATAGTCGAAGGATTGTTGATTTTCACTTCCTTAGTCGAATTCTTGCAATGCGAAGGGTTGAATTTTGGGTTATGCTACGACTATCGAAGTCGTAGTATGAAAAAGCAAATATTTTGATTTCGCATATGGTGTCACTGGCTAACGAATTGAAGAAGGAAATGGAAAGTTTCAAAACTTAGCCTTCATGTTTAAAAGAAATGACAGTTTATAACCAACTTCGAAATAGCACAAAAACTGTGAAGAATGCAGAAGTTTCGTTTTCAGTCCTTGTAGTTTTGAAGATTTGGCAGAATTTACCCAACTTCGACATTGGGCTGAAATTTTTGAGAAATGAGATAATTTTCAAAACAGGCCCCTGCAGTTAATGCGAATTGATGCTTTCTACACAGTTTCGCAAATGGGGGAGAGTTTCGCATTTTTGAAATTGACAATTTCTACCCAATTTTGAGAAGTTTTGTCAAAGGCGGTCCGTGAACAAAGCTAAAAATTGAAGATTTTTTGGATTTTCCGGATTTAAGAAAAATGTTTATGCCATGTGTTTAAGGGGAGTTTTGGATAGAAAAGTTCTGAATTGAGCACTTTCTAATTCCTTTCTTGGTTTTATAATCATTTTTCGATTATAAAAAGGGGGAGAGATTTATATGGAAATTCGAAAGTTGAATTTTTCATATTACGCGGACTTGAAGACCGAAGTGACCTTGAGTATTCGAAGTTCATGAAATGATTCGATTGGAGATTCGGAAGTGGTTTCGGTTCATGATGGGTTTGGACTTATTGAAGAGTTTTGGAGTGTGCTTTTATACTCAAACTTGGGCAATTTTTTTGAAGCTTGAGAAACTCCTAATTACCTTTTGATGCTCGGTTTGTATGGTCTCACATTCTAGAACCCAAATTGAAGAATCATGGAAGAGTTGAAGATTCGATGTTCATCCCTACATGTGTCACGTTTGAGGCTCGGTTCGTGAAGTTGCTCGAGTTTGGAAGATTTGAAGCGGTTTCCATACCTAAATTTGAGGGGGAGAATGTTGGGTACAAAGTTATCCATGTATGAATTTGTAAATGGTTTGAATTTTGTAGACCCACTTGCATGTGGTAAATTAACCTTGTGACATGAGAGAGAGAGAGAGAGAGAGAGAGATGTAAACACCTCTATATAAGGTGGGTTCATTCCACATGTAGAGGTGTGCTTGAGAGATGTAAATCATAGTGGAAATTCAAAGTAAAATGCTTAAATGGTAAACTCATAAGTTTTCTATGGTCTTAACTTCCATCCATGAACCAAGGTGTAACGCCCGGGTTTCAGGACTAAGCATTTTTGGGCGATGTAATAGTCTAGGTCACCTATTGTAACTTTTTTTTGAAGTAATAAAGATGAAATATTCGAATTCTATGTGAATTATGTGTATTGGTGTGCTTATTACTTAATTATAAATATATAATTAATAAAGAATAAAAATAAGCGTCAAAATTAAAGTGTGAGATAGGTCATATATCTTTAAATGAAGTTGTAGTGGTCGAAACAAGGATTCTGGGGATATAAAGAACGCCAAAATCTGTCACACCCCAAAACCAAGAACGGTGGAAACGTTCTAGGGCGGAGGACGTCATGTAAAGTATCACAACAGTGTAAAGTAGTAAACAAGCAACAACATCATTCATTGCATTAATACTATAATTTTAATACAAGTGTGTTCTTTCATAAAATAAGACATGAAAATAAGTAACCAAAATAAAAGACGAGTCTTGACCGCTCCGTCTTCTCAAAACCTGTTCGTCGTACCTGTCTACTAGTGACCTGAGAATACAAGTTATTTTGAAAGTGTAGATCAACATTTAAGCTGGTGAATTCATAAGTAATTTAGTGTCATTGCTTTGTAAAACTGTAAAGAAAAGACTAGTAAATGTTTAGTGAAGAAGTTTGTATAAGTATGAAAACCCTAGAAAATCCTATATTTCCTATTAGTATAAAAAGTAGTCTTCTACCAAGACCCGACTGTTTTGAAGGTCTGCCTCTCTGTAAGAATGAAGGTTTTTCCCATGTAGAACTATTATTATCAAAATATAGCATTTTATTACCCTTTATGTGAGAAGATCACAAATTGAAAATAATGGGAAAATGTATATGTGTACTATAGTATTATTTGTATTAATCACTGAAGTAATAACTACCTTAAAACCAATGGTTTTAAGGCAAAATGTGATATTATCGTTACCATACTAATCTGACTAAAACACGACGATGAAAGACGTTGGAAGAAATGTCATTTGGCACCCGTAGACTTGCAAGTCCCACTGTAGCGAACAAAAAAAAGGTATAGGAGAGTCAATCAAGTATAGATCTATACGCAAACTCACGCTTTCCCTCCAGGAGATTCTGGTTACAAAACGTGACATAACGAAATGGTCGATGTGTCATGAAGTAGTATCTCACATTATGTTATCGCTGAATCTTTTTATAGTAATAGTATTCTATGTATAGTATTCTCTGTATAGTATTCTTTGTATAGTATTCTCTGTTATAGTATTCTTTGTATAGTATTCTCTGTCTAGTATTCTCTGTCTAGTATTCTCTGTTATAGTATGTAATAGTATCTCTTCATATAGTATGTATTAGTATATTTGTATAGACTCATAAATGAACTGACTCTTGTGTGATTCCTTGTACTAGGAATAGTAAGTAGTATCTCCTAACTATACCTGTTATAGTTACTAGTAATGTACGTGTATAACCGAAGGTATGCCTTTGCTACCCACAGGTACTAAATTGACTGGTAGAACTTTTATGTCTACACATGTATACATAATATATAACTAATATTTAGATGACATTTAGACAAATAACCGGTACCCTAAGGCCATATCCAAACAAGGAAAAAGAATTAAAGCGAGCCAGCAATCCTAAGTCCTTTAAACATTACTTATATAACTATACATATATAGGCATGCATTTGACAGTATAAAAGTTTAAAGAAGTTTTGTAAAACATTATAAAAGTTTAATAAAAAGAATTGATGACTTCATGTCAAATAATAAAACGATTTAAAAGCAGTTTGTTTGATATAAACAGTTTAAAGTATACGAAATCTTTTGTCTGTAATACAGTTTGAAATACCTGAAAACCTTTGTGTGAAACACAGTTGTAATAGAGTTTGAAAGGAAAGATACAATATGTAAGACAATTTGATAAAGATTTTAACATGTAAAAACGTTTGAGAAAGTCATTTAGAAGTAGTATGCTTGGTAAAACAGCTAAAAGCATAGTAAATCCATTTGTGTACTAGTTATTAATCACATGTGATTGATATAATAACTAGTATGATTCAACTTGTATTCCCCCCCCCCCCCTACAAAAGAATTTAAATACATTTAAAAGGTTAATTAAGGGGTATGAACTCACCTGTAGTGAGTGGTTTGGATGAACGGATGGTATAGGATGCTAAGTGTCAAGTGAAGACTTGAGCACACAAATGGATCCTATTTAACATATATTGACACATATATGTATCCAATTTGTCAATTAAAAACTAATAAATCAAATAAAGACACCCTAAAACATGGATAACACTTTGATTCAAGTGCTAGGAGTACATTAGGGTTGCATCTAAGGGGTGTAGGGCCTCTCAAAGGAGTTTGTGGTCCAAATGGTAACAACTCATGAGTTTACAGCCCATGGTCATTTCCTCATTAGTTTATGGCTATAAAATCATGTTACTAAGTACTATTTTGTGTTTTGAGGTCTTATAAGTCCTAAAGAAGTATCCTTACTTCAAGTCTAAGCCTTAGGAAGCATTAGTGGCACAATGGCACCACTTTATAGAGTTTACGGCCCATGAACCATTTCTCTATGAGTTTATGGCCGTAAACTCTATGTATGCTCTGTCTTTTGATGTTTAAGGTCCTAAACACTTCAAGGAAGTGATCTAGACTAGTATCCAAGGCTAAGGAAGGGACTAGGGTGAACTTTGCCCCATCTATTAGGGTTTACGGCCCAAGAACATGCCTTGGCCGTAAACACCTTTGATCTTGTATTTATTTGTGTTTTCTAGTTGAATAAGAATTGAAACAAGACTTATAACACACTAAGGTAAGAATACTTACAATAAAGGAGCTTGAAAGGGTGTTTAAGGTCCAAGAACACTAGTGTGTGTTCTTGGTGTTTCTTGAAGATCTAAACAAACATGATTTTCATGGATGAAATCAATGAATGAAGCTAGTTAATAAGGTGTATCAACAAATCATGGGATATAATACGTATACCTTTGATGATCTAAGGATGGAATGTGGATGATACTTGAGAGCAAACCCGAGTTCTAGACTAGAAATGGCAAGAATGAATCAAAATGGCTAAGTTTTTCTTATATAGGTCATGGAGTTTATGGCCCCAATACCATTTGGGCCGTAAACTCCAAACTCTTGGAGTTTTGGAACTTAAATGTTGCAAACTTTACCCTAAAGTATCCTCTCTCCAGTTATCTCTTGCAGTACTAGGCTTTAGAACACTCAAACTGACTCCAAAAAGCTTAAAAGTTAGCAGAAACAATTTTGACTTCCAATGAAGTGCTTGACTGAACAGGATAGAAAATTTTGGGTTGTCACAAAATCCGATTTATAACAAAGAAGTTATGACCCGCCGACGTTTCGCGATGGAACCGGCACGGCACCGGAAAGTGTAAAAGTGAATTTACAATAGAAGACTTTTTAGCCTTAGTAATCTAAACCAAATTCGTAGAGTATGTTAAACCGAGAAAATCCATAAAAAGAACGCCCAAATCTGACTTTGTATGAGGAAGTTATGATTTTTCTAAAATTCGGCTTAGCAGTGTATAGTCCGAAACTCGAATTTTAGTTCGAGCGGTTTTTGGCTTACACAACCTAAATGAGAGTTGAAGATCTCATTAATAGGAACTCAACGGTAAAAAGACAGACGAAAACGGAATAAGTATGTAGAAGTTATGAATTTTACGCGGACATTTAACAGTATAATCTCCTCCTACTGTTAAATTTGAGATCGGTCGAAATTATGTAACATCCCAAAATTCAAGCCCAAAATTTTCATTTGTTGATTGATTAATTCATAAAACATTCATTAGGAAATATTGTATAAACACGTCATCTCAAAACCAAGTATCATGTTTGAAACCCACAACCATGAACAAATGTCATATCAGAGTACAATCCCAGAAAAACACCGTGCGGAAATCATATGTGAGTGTGTGTAATGCCATGCTACGCCGCCGGCTCCTTCCCCTTGGATGAAGAGGTACCTAAAACCAAAAACTGAAACCGTAAACACAAAGCTTAGTGAGTTCCCCCATCATACCACATTCCATACAATACCATCGATATCTTTCAACCGGTAATCATCATCGGTATCTTTCAACCGGTAATCGTCATCGGCATCTTTCAACCGATAATCGTCATCGGTATCTTTCAACCGGTAACTGGGGACTATTCCACCCCTACTACTAGCATACAATAGCAAAATATAAGCACACATTCAGACATATCCGGGTACTGACCTACCCCTTGGTCCTAAGGACCACTATCAGGGAAACTATCCCTATCATGTAACATATCATACAAATATAACTCATAACCAACACAAACCAGACCAAGATAAATTATCACAAAGACAATTATCTTCTAAGTACTCCTCAATGGTGGGCCAGCATTGTGGCCTTAGACCCACCTCTACTGGAAGGTAACTCACCTCGTATCTGCCGAACTGTGCGGGAATCCTCTAACTGCTGCCACTGCTGCTCCGGAAATCCATCGGCTAAAATTCCCACAAAACACTTAGTCAGAAACTGACATCTACCCTTAGGGTAAAATGACCATTTTACCCCTTGACCAAATCAAAGTCAAAGTCAAAGTCAACTTCCAGTTGACCTGACTCGCCGAGTTGACTCGCCAACTCGCCGAGTCCCTATCCTTCCATCAGACCTCATACCCGTCTCTACTCGTCGAGTTAGGCGATGACTCGACGAGTTTTTCTTCTAAATGAATACCGACTGAATCCACATCCGACTCGCCGAGTTGTATGAACAACTCGTCGAGTTCATCATCAACTGATACTCATGTCCTGACTTGACTCGCCGAGTTGTATGAACAACTCATCAAGTTACTCTTCATCCTATGAACATGTTCTGTCCTCGACTCGCCGAGTTCCATGAAGATTGTCTTGGACTCGCCGAGTCTGTTCATGCACTCACCGAGTACCATGAATTCCCATAACACTTTGCTTAGTCCAGAACGTTGGGTCACTCCTTGGGACTCCTAAAACCCTTCCACACTCAACTGGTCCTTATGACCCTCACTGATATGGGACCAAAACCCTTGGACTCGCCGAGTCCAGGAATGGACTCGCCGAGTCTATCACATTCCTTACTAAGAACTTCGATTTCTGATGTACAACACTTAACCAAATGATAGATCCAGGCCCCCAAAATCGATCTAGCACGTAAAGTTACAAACTTTACGTGCATGCATGGGACATTAGAGCTTAAAAGGCTTTAAAATGGTTCTTTTGTTGCATGGGGCCTTCCTTGGTGCAAAAAGCAACCTAGATCTGACTTGTGGCTCATAAAATGACATGATACAGAAGCCCAAACCTCCAACAATGTTTGCAAACATGGTTGGCCACCAAAAATGGCTTATAAAAGCCCTAAATCACCCCAAAGAGGGATCTAACAAAAGAATGAGCAAGGTTCAGACTTTATACCTTCCAAAGACTGCAAATGCTGAACCAAACTCGAATCCTTCAGTCCCCTCTTGATCCTTCTATGCTCTTCCTTCTTCCTTGAGATCAAAACTCACAAGAATCACTCAAAAAGCCTTAGATCTTCACAAAACGGCTAGGGTTTGCTATGAGGAGTGTTTGGGAGCATAAAGGGGGAAAGGAGGCTGCATAAGGTCGTTTAAATAGGGTGTAAACCCATGCATTAGGGCTTTTGCCCAAACAACGGCTACTCGCCGAGTCCGGGACTCGACTCGCCGAGTCCGCAACTTAATCCCCGCACCTCATCTCGCTTCTAATCGGCGAGTCAGTCATTCGAATCGCCGAGTCCAAGGCCAAAAATGCAAAAATAAATGAAGATTTAATAACATAATACATACCAAGAACCAGGTGCTACAAATATCCCCCACTTATTTTAGACTTCGTCCTCGAAGTCTGTCGCTCGATCCTGAAATAGCTCGGGGTAGTGTCCCATCATCTCACTCACCGACTCCCAAGTCCATTCCGACCCCTTCTGGTGCTGCCACTACACCTTCACGAGTTCTACTCTTTTGTTCCTCAAATCCTTCGACTTCCGGTCGAGGATCGCCACATGCCGATCGATGTAATTCAGGCTGCCATCAACCTGAATGTTCTCCAAGGGTACCACCGCCGTATCGTCCACTAGGCACTTCTGCAGCTGAGAGACATGGAAGGTGCTGTGGATCTGACTGAGTTTGGCTGGCAGATCCAACCAGTACGCCACCTTGCCCACCCGGGCTACAACCCTGAACGGTCCGATATACCTTGGGCCCAACTTGCCCCGCTTCCTGAATCGGATGACGCCCTTCCATGGCGACACTTTCAGGAGAACCATATCCCCGACCTAGAGTTCCAGGTCTGATCGACCCTTATCGGCGTAACTTTTATGCCGACTCTAAGCAGTCTGAAGCCTGCTCCGGACCTGCTGAATCTTCTCTGTCGTCTTGAGCACTACTTCGGTGCTCCCCATGACTCTCTGGCCAACCTCGCCCCAACATATCGGGGTCCTGCACCTCCTCCCATATAACATCTCGAAGGGAGGATGGTCGATACTCGCATGATAGCTGTTATTATACGAGAACTCCACCAACGGGAAGTAGGTATCCCAACTACCTCCGAAATCTAAAACGCATGCCCGCAGCATATCCTCCAGAGTCTGGATGGTCCGCTCGCTCTGGCCATCCGTCTGCGGGTGAAAAGCGGTACTAAAATGCAGACGAGTACCCAGCTCGTCATGAAACCTCTTCCAAAACCTGGAACTAAACCGCACGTCTCTGTCCGAAATCACCGAAACTGGCACTCCGTGCCGTGCACCACCTCCCTGATATAGATATTGGCCAATTTCTTGGCTGAGATGCTCTCCTGAATCAGAATAAAGTGGGCGCTCTTGGTCAATCGATCCACGATGACCCATATTTAATCCATCCCCCACGCGGTCCTGGGAAGTTTCATGATAAAATCCATCGTAATATCCTCTCATTTCCACAGCGGGATATCCAACGGCTGCATCTTGTTGTGTGGTCTCTGATGCTCGGCCTTGACCTTCCTGCAGGTCAAGAACCGCTCCACGTACCATGCCACATCCCGCTTCATGCAGGGCCACCAATAGTCCAGACGAAGATCCGTATACATCTTCGCCGCCCCGGGATGAATGGAGAATCGGGATTTGTGCGCCTCCTTCATCAGGACCTGGCGCACTCCTCCATGATAAGGGACCCACACCCTACGGTGAAGAGTCAATAAACCCCGACTATCATAGTCGAAAGAGGAAACCTGCCCCACAATCCGCTCACTCTTCCGATGTTCCTCCTTCATGGCCTCCTGCTGAGCCTCCCGGATTCGCTCAAGAAGCGGGGTCATCACTGTCATCCTTAGACAGATATCCCTGATCGGCGCTGCCATGCGGCTAAGCGCATCGGCTACGACATTGGCCTTCCCCGGGTGGTAGAGGATCTCACAATCATAATCCTTCACCACATCTAGCCACCGATGCTACCTCATATTTATATTTGGCTGGTCCATGAGATACCTCAAACTCTTGTGGTCCGTGTAAATCGTACAATGAACCCCATAGAGGTAATGACGCCAAATCATGAGGGCGAACACAACAGCCCCCAGCTCCAAATCATGCGTCGGGTAGTTCGCCTTGTGAGGCTTCAGCTGCCTCGACGCGTAGGCAATGACATGCCATCTCTGCATCAATACCACTCCCAAACCTGCGATGGATGCATCGCAGTACACAACAAAATCCTCCATGCCCTCTGGCAGGGCTAAGATTGGCACCTTGCACAATCTCAGTCTCAGCGTCTCAAATGCGGCCTGCTGCTCAGGCCCCCAGCAATACACCACCGACTTCTTAGTCAATCGGGTGAGCGGAACTGCTATCTTGGAGAAGTCCTGAATGAATATCCGATAGTAGCCTGCCAAACCTATAAAGCTCCGAATCTCAGATGGAGACCTCGGAACCTCCCAATTCATCACGGCCTCTACCTTGGCCGGATCTACCGAAATCCCGTTCTGGTTGACAAGGTGCCCAAGAAACTGCACCTCGCGCAACCAGAACTCACACTCGGAGAACTTAGCATACAAGTTCTCCCTCCTCAAAGTCTCCAGAACCTCCTACAGATGCTCCTCATGCTGCTCCCGCGTCTTGGAATAAACCAAGATGTCATCAATAAATACTATCACAGACCGATCTAACATCGGTCTACACACGCGGTTCATGAGATCCATGAACGCGACAGGAGCATTGGTGAGCCCGAAAGGCATCACCACAAACTCATAGTGACCATAACGCATCCGAAACGCAGTCTTCTGCACATCCTCCTCTCCGACCCTCATCTGATGATACCCTGAACGCAAATCAATCTTGGAGAACCAAGATGATCCCTGAAGCTGGTCAAAGAGGTCATCAATCCTCGGGAGTGGGTAGCGGTTCTTCACCATTATTGTTCAGCTCCCGATAATCTATACACATCCGATGCGACCCGTCCTTCTTCCTCACAAACAGAATCGGGGCTCCCCAGGGTGAACTGCTCGGTCTAATGAAACCCTTGTCTAACAGCTCCTGCATCTGTGTAGACAACTCCTGCATCTCAGGAGGAGCCAATCGATACGACGCCTTGGCTATCGAAGTCGCACCAGGAACCAGGTCAATCCTGAATTCCACCTATCGTTCCGGAGGTATCCCCGGCAACTCCTCGGGGAATACGTCCACAAACTCTCGTACCACAGATACATCGTCCACCGTCGCCCTACCCGTTTCCTGGGTATCCATAACATACGCGACATAACCTCCACAACCTGCTGGAGGTAGCGCCTAGCTCTCGCTGCTGAACATAAAGCTGGTCCTTGTTGTGGCCTCTCGCCCTGAATCACCAGCTCTCCCCCACTTGGGGTCCTGACCCGCACCAACTGCTGGGCGCAGTCGATCACTGCCCCATTAGGGTTGAGCCAATCCATGCCTATAATCACCTTGTTCCCACGCAATGGAATGGGAACCAAGTCTACCAAGTAGTGCTCCTCAAATATCCTCAGCACACAATCTCGAAATACTGTCGATGCCCGCACTGAACGGTCGTCTACAATCTCTACCTCTATAGGGAATCCAACATGCCCGAACACTCGGAAAATCTCTTGCTAAGAGCAAGATACACAAATGATCGGGTAGCGCCCGAGTCAAACAACACCAGAACTGGGATGTTGTTCACATGGAACGATCCTAAATAGAGCACATATCAATAACATAATCACAACAAAAGAAGATCAGAGGGAAAGAATCATACCCGTCACCACATCGGGTGCAGCGCATGCCTCCTCGGCTGTCAGCTAAAATGCTCGGCTCCGCACCACTGGAACCTCTGTCATGACCTTCCGGCCATCTGTAACCCGCATCGTCGCTGAGACCGGCGCTGCCGCTGGCACTGCTGCTGACGCTGCTGTCAATCTCGGGCAATTGGCCCTTTTGTGGCCCCTCTGATTGCAATGGAAGCAAATCAGGTCTGTCATCTGTACCGCAGGGGCGGGGGCAATACAATCTCTGCCAAAATGCCCCACCTTGCCACACTTATAGCAACCCGAACCCAGCCCAGTGCGACAAGCTCCCTCGTGTGACCGACCGCATTTCCCACAGTGGTCCCGTCCTGCCTGGCCTTTCGGCCTACCATCAGACCCCCTAGGCTTCTTCCTAGAAGCCCCAGTCGTTAGCCCCTCCATTTCCTTCCTCTTCTGGACGTGCTCCAGATCAATCTCCCTCTCCCTATCCCTGGAAATCATGGAATCCAAGGTAGGGCAAGCTGAAAAACTAACATGCTCCCGAATTTCAGCTTGTAGCAAGTCATGGTAGCAGGTCCTCCACATATCCTCATCACCCGCGTATCGGGGCGCCAACAATGCTCTCTCCCGGAACTTGGCGGTGATCTCCGCCACAGTCTCCATAGTCTGCCTCATATCCAAAAACTCCCTGGCCAGCCGCTGAAGCTCCACAGCTGGCGCAAACTCCGCCCTGAATCTGGTCACAAAATCCGACCAAGTCATAGCCTCAACATCCGGGGCCCCTAATGAGTCGCCAACAGACTCCCACCAATCCCTAGCCCTGTCTCGCAAGCATCCTGCTGCATATCTCACCTTCGACCCCTCTCGGCAGAAGCTCGTTAGCTGCGCAGACTCAATGTCCGCGATCCATCTCCTAGCAGCAATGGAGTCTTTCACCCCATGGAAATCGGGCGCACCACTCCCACGAAAGTCCTTAAAGAATAGTGTGCGCGTACCCATCTGGGTAGACGCCATATCACTCCTGAATGATCGAAGACGATCCTCCATCAGCTCAACAATCCCCTCCTTGATCGACCCGAAGATGATAGGGGTCGACTCAAGGATGTCCCTCGTAATCTCAAACGCGATGAACTCGCGTAGCCCGTCATCAACCTGCTCGGATCCCGAGCCCGAGCCCGATCCTGATCATGATCCGGAACCTCCTGCTCCAAGTCGTGTGGTCACCATACTAAAAATGAACACATAAAGGTCAGGATCATTCATATACTCGAGGGATCTAACATACTTCCCAAGGTTCCCGATTTCATCTAGGCCCTCCTTGATTTGAGTACGGGTCATCTACTTTCAGTAGTACGGGCCCATACTACCTTCCACATCTACCCATGCTTTCCTCAAGGATTGCTTCAACTTCACCAGGTCCCTTTACTGATACCCCTTTCCACTAACCTCATCCTAGGCTTCCCTAGGGCACTCTCCGACCTACTCTCCGCCATCAGCTGCACAAGAGCACCCTACCATTTCCCCCAAACTAACTTGCAGGTACTGCTACATATCCGCTCCTTAGTTAGTTGGAAATAGCCAGAACCCCGATAGCACAAAGCAAGCAACATTCGTGCATCGAGTAACCAAATCAGGCATAACCTATACAGGTCATCCTACTGCTGACTAAACAGCCCTAACATATAGCTCATACAATAGGCATATAAGGCATCCTCCTAGATCCTTAGCCCTAACTAGCATGCGATTATTAGAATCATATATCAGGCACACAAGGCATCTTCCTAGATCCTTAGTCGTATTCTAGCATGCAATTCTGAATTAAGCCATATAGCATAACATAACATGTATGGGTATCTTGGGGAAAACTTACTTGAGCCCGGCCGGTCGCATGCATCACACACCTTGTCTTTCGTAAAATCCTTTCGCTTAGATTTTTAGAAAACCATTTTATTATAAAAATCTTTTAGCCCCTTAGTTTGAGTCCAGACACCCCCGAGGGCGTGTCCGAATCCCTCAAACCAGGGCTCTGATACCAACTTGTAACATCCCAAAATTCAAGCCCAAAAATTTCATTTTTTGATTGATTAATTCATAAAACATTCATTAGGAAATATTGTATAAACACGTCATCTCAAAACCAAGTATCATGTTTGAAACCCACAACCATGAACAAATGTCATATCAGAGTACAATCCCAGAAAAACACCGTGCGGAAATCATATGTGAGTGTGTGTGATGCCATGCTACGCCGCCGGCTCCTTCCCCTTGGATGAAGAGGTACCTGAAACCAAAAACTAAAACCGTAAGCACAAAGCTTAGTGAGTTCCCCCATCATACCACATTCCATACAATACCATCGATATCTTTCAACCGGTAATCATCATCGGTATCTTTCAACCGGTAATCGTCATCGGCATCTTTCAACCGGTAATCGTCATCGGTATCTTTCAACCGGTAACTGGGGACTATTCCACCCCCTACTACTAGCATACAATAGCAAAATATAAGCACACATTTAGACATATCCGGGTACTGACCTACCCCTTGGTCCTAAGGACCACTATCAGGGAAACTATCCCTATCATGTAACATATCATACAGATATAACTCATAACCAACGAGAACCAGACCAAGATAAATTATCACAAAGACAATTATCTTCTAAGTACTCCTCAATGGTGGGCCGACATTGTGGCCTTAGACCCACCCCTACTGGAAGGTAACTCACCTCGTATCTGCCGAACTGCTACTCCGGAAATCCACCAGCTAAAATTCCCACAAAACACTTAGTCAGAAACTGACATCTACCCTTAGGGTAAAATGACCATTTTACCCCTTGACCAAATCAAAGTCAAAGTCAAAGTCAACTTCCAGTTGACCTGACTCGCCGAGTTGACTCGCCAATTCGCCGAGTCCCTATCCTTCCATCAGACCTCATACCCGTCTCTACACGTCGAGTTAGGCGATGACTCGACGAGTTTTCCTTCTAAATGAATACCGACTGAATCCACATCCGACTCGCCGAGTTGTATGAACAACTCGTCGAGTTCATCATCAACTGATACTCATGTCCTGACTTGACTCGCCGAGTTGTATGAACAACTCATCAAGTTACTCTTCATCCTATGAACATGTTCTGTCCTCGACTCGCCGAGTTGATGAACAACTCGCCGAGTTCCATGAAGATTGTCTTGGACTCGCCGAGTCTGTTCATGCACTCGCCGAGTACCATGAATTCCCATAACACTTTGCTTAGTCCAGAACGTTGGGTCACTCCCCGGGACTCCTAAAACCCTTCCACACTCAACTGGTCCTTATGACCCTCACTGATATGGGACCAAAACCCTTGGACTTGCCGAGTCCAGGAATGGACTCGCCGAGTCTATCACATTCCTTACTAAGAACTTCGATTTCTGATGTACAACACTTAACCAAATGATAGATCTAGGCCCCCAAAATCGATCTAGCACGTAAAGTTACAAACTTTACGTGCATGCATGGGACATTAGAGCTTAAAAGGCTATAAAATGGTTCTTTTGTTGCATGGGGCCTTCCTTGGTGCAAAAAGCAACCTAGATCTGACTTGTGGCTCATAAAATGACATGATACAGAAGCCCAAACCTCCAACAATGTTTGCAAAGAGCCTTTCGGCTCAGAAACGCTGCTCCAGCGAAGCCCGGTTTTTGAGAAAAACCCGCTGTAAGTGAGCTACGCCTAACCTATCTTTAGTATAACTTATGTTTTAATATAGTAATGTTATTAGGACCTTATAATAAGTACTTGGGCTATTATTATGTGTTATATAAGTATCGTTTAACGCTTATATAATAGTAATAATAGCTAGACTATTAATTAGTCTCGGTGAATATTAGACTAAACCCTAGTAGTAAAGATACTAGGTTTTGCCGAAGGAAAGTTGTGTTAAGAGTAACGAAGTGCTGTCCGAGTGCCGAGTCACCACCTTCTCAGGTGAGTGCATAGTTACTTTCAGCTTACACATAGATATGAAGTATTTTATATAAATTACGTTCTGTGTGTGCATATTATCTGTATAGTGTATACTTGCTATCTATGTTGGATGAACAATTTTATAAATGTTTTAAATGATTTAAACTGTATATGTATTTTATATCTACAAAATGTGTTGGGTAAAACATGGGTAGATGTAATAGTTGCTGTGTGACAAAATAAAATGATGAGAGGCCTCGTTATAGATGTTATTGATGATCCAGTCATCTAGCGGAGTATAGATGACGACCACAAACTATTCTAGACAGTCCAGTGGAGCGCTAGCAGGCTTGCAACCTGTAGGTGTTTATTTGAACTGTGTGCTCACCAGGTGTACTCCATCCCCTACATGGTTGCCTTAAGGACATTTATTGTTGAGGAATCCCCTTAGCAGTAGTGTCCATCCCGATGATGATCCTTAGGCTAGGTCCCTTATGATAGGTGTTTAGGGACGTAAAGAGAGGATAACGGGAATGGGTAATCGGGTTATTGTTGATTGATGAAATTAATAAACTTATTTATTGTGGGTTGAAAACCCTATGTGCTCACCAGGCTCCCAAACCTGACCCACTCAGTTTCTTGTATTTCAGGTAGTGGCGCATGAGCATAGATGTGATGTCTTGGGATGAGAGATTAAGGGATTTTAGGCCTGTAAATACGGAATAGCGTAGTAAGGCCTATGTTGTATTGTGTATGCTTATGATCTGTATCGAACATGACATCCCGAGTCTTTTTAATGAAATACATTTCTATGGAAATGCTTTTGATAAATCTTTATCATATTTTGTTTTGGGACAAACTCTGCAACACTTTTATTTAAAATGTTAGTCTGATTTTCAAACAAAGCATAAACAAAATCGGTCTTTTCTGGCTGTGAAAATGGGAATGTCACACAAGGCATCAAGGTAAGAAATAAAGAGCACCACCACCACAACAAGGTGGAAGTGGTGGTTGACGATGGCAGGTAATGGTGGTGTTTATAGGAGAAATTCGAACAAAAGAAAGAGGAGAAAGTGTAGAGATTAGCCCTGTCGAAAATACCCGATACCCGAATTACCCGCCCGATTTTTTCGGGTATCGGGTAAAACGGGTCGGGTAAATCGGGTATCGGGTAAATTTTTCCGGGTAATCGGGTTACCCAAAATTTTTTCAGGTCGGGTAAAGGGTATATTTTTTGGGTTTCGGGTATACCCGAATTACCCAAATTATTTAATTTTTTTTTTTGTAGAGCTTGTACTATATATCAGGTATTTGATCATGCTTAAACTAACTATCATTATTGTAAAACATAAATATATTTATTATGACAATACGACACTAACAATATTAAAAGTAATTTTTATATATCATCACGTTCTTTAAAATTTAACTGTTTTCTTGATTATAGTTTTTTATTACAACTAACAAACTCATTATCTTGACGAAACTTTAGAACATGACAAAACTTATGACTACATTTATCTTAAACATTTTAAACTTTTAAATTAAGATATTTAGGTATTTGTTTTTTTTAACATCTTATTAGATTAGATTAAGTCGTTAAAAAATTACTTGATATCTCATGTATTATTGAGTAGAAAATCTCAATGTTCAAAGCTTGAGTAACTTCGTTTATGTCTCGTTTGTTTATATAAACAAGACTAATAAAGCACGACGTATTTATTTCATTAAATTTATTTTTAGGTGAAATTCAAAAAAAAAAATCATATATTTCGGGTAATACCCGAATTACCCAAACCCGACCTGATACCCGAATTACCCGAATTTAGTTTGGGTAGGGTAACGGGTAATTTTTCTAACATGAAAAACCCGAATTACCCGACCTGAATTACCCGAAACCCGAAAAAATTACCCGTTCAACACCCCTAATAGAGATTGAATATTTACCTTGAAGAACTACCTACTACCGAGCAAGCCTTCCCCCTTAAACGTAGCATCTCTTCATCTAGCCTTGTTCTTTCTCTCGATCTCCAATACCCACTCTTAGCTCCCCCTCTCCTGATATGTTTCCGTCCTACCAATCGCATACACGAAAGACGTCCAAACCAAAAAGGATCAACCTACACCAAGGGAAGGTTAACGAGTTAGACATATTTGGTGAGAGGGGGCCGATTAAGGCCTCAATTCCTCCAAGAATATGGGCTTAAAATTGTATTTGTAGTTTAGCCCCCAAAGTTTTCCATAATGGTAGTTTCTACCTGCAAAACAATTTCTTTTGCACCAACAAGTTATAAAATTACAAAGCGGTCAGTTTCAATCCCCCTTCTGGAAAATGATTACAAATCCCTCAAATACTCATTTCTTAATTATTATTTTCATTTTTATCAATCTTATTTATTTAATTTTATATATATATATATATATATATATATATATATATATATATATATATATATATATATATATATATATATATATATATATATATATATATATATATATATATATATATATATAATCTTTTATTAAATAATTAAACGGAAAACGGGGTATTACAGCACAAAAGCTCTGTTGTAGGATATTCTATTGACTCAATTATTTGGATGTGACTGAAGAATTCGAGGATAAGGCAGATGAATGGATGAATGGGTTAAAGAAATATCTCGGTGAGAGGTGTGTAAACTATGTGTTTGTGTCTGAAATATTTGATTGAAAGGGGTTTTATATGTGTAAACTATGTGTTTGTGTTTGAAATATTTTTAATTTTGAAGTTTATATACTCGATCGATGAAGTTCACGAATTATATATAGCCCAAATATGATTTTGTTGGATGTGGATATGAGATTGAATGACGTAGGTCCTCTCCAATTTTCAAGGTTTTTTTTTGTTATTGTTGTTATTCCTCAAATGATTTAGATATTGATTTTGGTTTAATGGTTATGTATGGCTTTTACAATCGGGATTTGTTGAAGAACAAGGGCAAGTGGTTGCCGAAGGTTTCTAGGTTTCATCGGTGTTGGAAAATGTAAAAGGGGCGATGACAAAGTTGTGAATCGTGGTGGTAGGGGTTAATGCTTTTAATTTTCTTTTCTTTTAAATTCAAAATTAATAAAGAAAATCGGAAGAAAAAAAATGAAAAGGTTATATAGTAATTTTAGATCAAATTTGTAATAAAATAAAAACAAGATGAACCAACCATGATAAAAATTGAAATCGTTAGAACCGTTAAAAAACAACAATTAAAACTCAAATTCTAAAAAAAATAAAAATAGAAACCATTTAATTATTTATTTATTCTTTTTGAACGGAAAATTTAACCTATTCCTAGCACTACTCTTTAATTCTATCTATATCCACGACGACACTTGAACCCTTGATCACAAAAAGTAAGACAATACCAAATACCGATGGCTAAAAAGCCTTTTGGTATAAACTATTTATTTGTCTTAATATAATATCAAAAACCTTCGTTTAATAATCACTCTTATTATTAAATTCAAAACTACTAGAATAAAAAACGTATCTTACGAAAATAATAATAAATATTTGCCAATTGCTTTCATGCTTGTGTTTTATGTGTGTAAGTGGTACACATGACACATGTTCAAAGATCAACAAGATTCAACAAACTCATTCAATACACCACATAACTACCCCAAATTAATTATCTCTCTCTCTCTCTCTCTCTCTCTCTCTCTCTCTCTCTCTCTATATATATATATATATATATATATATATATATATATATATATATATATATATATATATATATATATATATATATATATATATATATATATATATATTATGGAAGGACCATACTAGCTCCATATTCAGATTTTGTACCACAATATGACTTTCTATCTTGATATTTTCATACTGCTATCATCGTTAAATTTTATTATAGCCGCTCCACACAAAAAGTGTAAATTCCTCGACAATCATATCTAATTAATTTTTGATGCAACTACAGATTTTCTTTAAACGATGGATTTATTCCTATTAATTATTAGTTTTTTAATCAGAATAGATGATTAATAAAGTACATGTAGGATGTTCATGGTTCATCAGTTAGTTATTAAAATCATATATATATATATATATATATATATATATATATATATATATATATATATATATATATATATATATATATATATATATATATATATATATATATATATATATATATATATATATAATGTATTATTTTAGACTTTAACCTTTAAAACTTCGACCTTAACATTCCAAATAATAGTTAAAACTTTTTAATTAGAATTAAAGAAAAATTTACACCTAAAAGTCAAAATTCTAACCCCAAGTTATAGTTGTTACATTAGTGATTAATAATATTTCCCCCCATGGAATAGTTGCACATGTGGAACCATATGATTCCAGGTTAGGTAAACAACCTCTTATGGAGGTTCCTTGCAATTCTACTAAGATAAAATCTTTCCAAACACGTTATAAGTGTCCCGTCCTTCGTGTGCCTCATGTGCGGGTTGCATACAGAAATTGAGTTTAACGCTTCCATTAAGTGCATGTAGCCCCTCATACATGTCGGAGGAAATAGAGTTTATGTTGGAGATCTGGATATTAATTTAATTGTGTAAATACTTTCCGGACTGATATTTATATCATATTCTTGGGTTGCAAAGAATTCAGTCTACGATAATCCAAGAGGACACTTACGAATTTAGACACCGAAATCGTAAGTCAAACTGCTAGAAGGATTCTATGTGCGTTTGAAGAAAAAAAGAGCTAATGGTTTTCGTGTGTCTTCTCAAAGAGAAGATGCGTTTATATATAATAAACGAGATTATGGATTGCTTCTTAGGGTTGACTATCATGGGTTGCTTTAGAAGTAAGACAGGAAATCCGGAATTTAATGACGATTTTGGGTTTCCAAAACTAACGAATTTCGTCAGTTTTACCATAATCACCCTCAAGAATTTGTTTTTCCATAATCACCCTCAGTTTTACCATTTCATGAATTTCGTCAGCGGGACCCCAACCAGTGCTCTACCCCTAGACCCCGCCAAAGGGGCGCTACCCCTTTGGAAACCCCAGACCCAGGGGGTTGCCCCTAGACCCCGACTTGTCGTCGAACCGGCTTCTAATTCGATATTATACATGGTTGCACTCCCCCACAAACTCGTACATATATTAAAGTATTAATTATGAAACCTCTTAGCTCACATGTTAGTTCCAATTACATAAAATGATATGCTGACACTAAAATCACCAACAATATATGGAAAGAAATATGTTTTTGATGGAAAATTGGAATGGAGCACAAAGTGTGACTGATACCCCTTATCAGTTATATGTTTTCTTAGGCCGATTCATACATTGATGAAACAAACATAATAAGTATGCAAGGTGTATAACATGGAACAACTACCCAAACCCCACGTCTTCTAAAACAAACAAGTTCTTTTCCTTGGTTCCTAATGGACTCCCATGATAAGTCATCAACAAGTGGATATCCAATTAGGCCACCCATTATGTCACACCCCCGAACCAGGCGGCGGAAACGTTCGGGAGCTGTCGTGACTCAATTGAATACCATAACATTGAATATATATGAAACGTAACAACATTCGTCACCATGCATTAATATAGTACAACCAGTAAAGTTTACATGAAGTACAGTGTTTAAACATTACATTCCCAAAAATAAATTGTTCAGTTCGTTAATAAATAAACTGCAAGCCATCACTGAGTACGATTTCCTTTGGTTCACTGGTTCCCTGAGAATACAAGTATTTTGAAAAACGTCAACATGTGAAATGTTGGTGAGTTCATAAGCGGTATTTGAAGAAAAACAATGTTTCGTATCGTTTGAAAACCACCAGAAAATCCGATATTTTCTGAAAAGAAAAGCTTTTGAAAACGTTTGTGAAGATCCATAGGTATGCTTGTTTGTTTCTATACTTGTAAAAAAAAAAATTGGTCATTGAAGTTGTATGCATTTCGAATCTGTATGTATTGAAAAACCCTAGGAAAACCCGATGTTTTCATAATTCTTTGAATTCCATGAAGTTACATTGAAACCATTGCATAGCGTGTAGTGTCAGTCCCAGGCGACGTTGGATTATTTTTGAGCATGATTAATTGCTACAAACACGCATTACACAAACGACCAGTTTATAGCTATACTAACGATCCCGTAGGCGTCGTCCGTACTAATCACGTTATCCAACCGCCCTGACTACGTGTAGTCCCACATCCGAAGAGAAAGAGGACACGAAGACCTCGATGACTCCATTAACCGGTTGGGGATAAAAAAATGTACGAGGGGTCCCAGACCCGCCTCGCATGAAATGTCGACTTTACTAGCAATACCAAAGGACCCTTGGGGACCAGTAGTATACAATCCATTGAAAGTCCTTTTACGTTGTATTAGATCGGTAAAACCCAACACTTCGTAAGATAGAGGTCTTCGGGCCTTAAGATCAGGTCATTGGGCTAGCTAGGTCCAACAAACAAGATTTTACACTTTTGGGGGCCAAAGATGATGCGTAGACGTCTGTGCACACTCGCATGTATATTGAATTCCCAAACGTTACTTGTATGAATCGTAGTGTCGTCGTGTTAGTAGTTTCAGATTTTTATTGGTTCGAGACCGAACCAATTCGTTTAACAACGACTTTTGGTATTGTTGTGTATTGTATTTCGTCGATAGTCGCGGTGCCATTATTTGATCAAATTGCATGTATTGAATTAGCCTTGGAAGTTTTCTGTTTTCAGCCCCTCATTGTTTGTAAAATTTACTTTTTCAACCCTTTAATTAAATAACTTTCCGGTTTGATCCTTAAATCATTTTTCTTGACATTTTAACACCAAAAATTATTGAAATTGATATTTTTCAGCATATTTTTCAATGAAAACAGTTTTAGTCCCTGAAATTGCAGCTTTCTCAGTAATAGCCCTTCTTTTTCGCAACTTTGACAATTTTGGCCCAAATTGTAAAATTTTTGCAACTTTGGTCCTTTTTAAATTTAAAAAGCATTTTTAACCTTTGAAAAGGACTTGGAACACTAATAGTCCACTGTTTTACAGAAAAACACAGTTTTGGCCCTCCAAAACAGAAAATTTCGCATAATGGGCCTTATTGGGCCGAAAATGTCATTCATTTTTAGCCCATTAAGCTTGGAATTTATGTTTTTAATCCTCCAACAAGTATATTTTCAGAAAATACATTTATGAAAACTGTTTTGACTCATCTCCCCCATCAGATTTCGAAATGTTTCAATTTGGGCCCTTTAACTTTATATTTTTAGCATTTTATGTCCAAAAATTGAGTTTTTAGCCCAAAGAAAATGTTACTAAGCCATTTAGCTATTTTTCTTGGAACACTTTGTATGTAGAAATATACTTGATGCTAATATCATTTCACACAAGGTATATCTCGGTTTTGAGGGGTTTTATGGCTAGATCCAACATTATAACACACAACAATACACATATAAGCATGGAAATCATACAAGGCATACAAAACACATATAGATCTACACTTTCACTTGTATTCCCCCCCCCCCCCCCACAAAACTCATAAAAACAGAAAATAGGGGGTATGAAGCTCACCTTGTTTGAAGCTTTCGGTTTTTGAAGAAAAGATGGAAGAAAAATGAAGTGATTTTCGGCCCTAGCACCTTTCCTTGGTAGATCTCGAGTTTGGTGACTTCTAAGGTGCATGATCACAAGTTGGAATAGATTTAGAAGAGATTTTTGATGGAATGAAATAGCTAGATCATGGATATAAGTAAAAACTTACCTAAGATGATGATTAACTTGAAAGATCCTCTTGAAAGCTTCTAAATTTCGAGATTTTTGAGTGGAGAGGGAGGAGTGTTCTTGAGGGAGTTTGAGAGATTTTTGTGAATGTGTGTGTTTGAGATGGCCGAGAGCAAGAGAGAGAAGAGAAGAAGTGATCTTTGAAGTGATACTTGCATGGAGGTATGTGATATCTTGCATGGAAATCCTTTGGTTAATAGTGAGGTGGCATGAGAAAGTCAAACCTTCCTCTTGGGCTTGATTTGGGCCGAAAACATGGAAGGAAAAAGGAAAATTTGGGCTTTTTGCTCCTAAGCCCAATATTAGAGTTAGTTTGGGTGAGTTTCAACTTAAAAGAATATAGTATGATTTTTCCATTTTTGTTGGACTAGTTTAGGGTATTCATGGATCAAAGCTTTTAATTCATTTCATTCTAGGCCCAATATGGCCCAAAATGTTGAAATAAATTAGTGTGGGTCCATTTAGAGCCCAATTAGGGTTCTAAGCCCATGATAGTCTAATTGGAAGCTTATTGGTCCATTTGGATCCAATAAGGAAGTCCTAGTCCAAATTGGACTTAAGCAAGGACTTCTAGGGTCTCCAATTGTTTGATGTCTATTTGTAGTACTTGTATGATGTATTTGATTGAAGTTTTTGATGTCATAATCATAGGTGTCACACATGTTCTTAAGTTTTTGATTCACATTAGCTTGAGTGTTTAGATTACATGACACAAAATTTCCAGTTGTGACATCATCCCCCCGTTAGAGGGAATTTCGTCCCGAAATTCTGTTTGAAAGTTAGATTTGAGAATGCTAGAATAGGTGAGGGTACTTTTGCTTCATTTGATCTTCGCGTTCCCACGTGAATTCTGGCCCATGCTTTGCGTTCCACCGTACCTTCACGATCGGGATGCGACTCTGCTTAGTACGCTTCACCTCCCTGTCCATGATTTCGATTGGTTCTTCGACGAACAGGAGATTCTCATTGATTTCGATTTCGTCAAGAGGAATGACAAGGGTTTCATCTGACAGGCACTTCTTCAGGTTAGAGACATGAAACACGGGGTGTACACCGTTTAGCTCTGCGGGTAGTTGTAGTCTGTAGGCTACCGGACCTATTCGGGCGACGATTTCGAAAGGTCCAATGTATCGCGGGTTCAGCTTTCCCCGTTTTCCAAAACGTATAACCCCTTTCCAGGGTGAGACTTTCAACAGTACTCGATCGCCGACCCGGAATTCTAAGGGCTTTCGCTGTTTGTCGGCGTAGCTCTTTTGTCGATCACGCGATGCTTGCAATCGAGCTCTGATCTGGACGATCTTTTCTGTGGTTTTGCGAATGATCTCTGGTCCCGTTAGTGCCCTGTCCGACGTATGTGTTCTTGCTAGCTGGGTATCACCTACTTCAGCCCAACATAACGGTGATCTACATTTACGCCCGTACAGTGCTTCGAAAGGAGCCACCTTGATGCTCGAATGGTAACTATTGTTATATGAGAACTCGATCAACGGTAGGTGGGTATCCCAAGACTTCCCAAAGTCTATCACACATGCACGAAGCATGTCTTCAAGCGTTTGAATGGTTCGTTCACTTTGACCGTCCGTTTGTGGGTGATACGCGGTGCTCATATCGAGATGAGTTCCCATTGCCTTGTGGAGTGATTGCCAAAAACGCGATGTGAACCTACTGTCCCTATCTGAGATAATAGATTTTGGCACTCCATGGAGTCTCACGATTTCTCGTAGGTACAAACGCGTCAGTCTCTCCATCTTGTAGGATTCTTTGATTGGCAGGAAATGGGCAGATTTCGTCAGTCGGTCGATTATTACCCATATGGTGTCCAGTCCGTCCGACGTCTTGGGTAGCTTGGTCACGAAATCCATAGAAATCCCCTCCCATTTCCACTTAGGGATTGCCGGTTGCTGTAACAATCCTGAAGGTTTCTGGTATTCCACCTTTACTTTGGCGCACGTAAGGCACTTACTAACATAGGTCGCGATTTCCGCCTTCATGTTAGGCCACCAATAGTGTTGTTTAATGTCCAAATACATCTTGTCCGAACCGGGATGAATGGAGTATCGTGTTTTGTGGGCTTCCTTCATAACGGCCTCCCTAAATCCTCCAATTTTTGGGACCCAAATACGGTTCATGAAGTAGTATACCCCATTCTCTCTTGCTTCTAGGTTCTTTTCCATCCCGTGCAATGCCTCGCTAGCTCTATTTTCCGTTTTCATAGCCTCCGACTGGACTGATGCAATTTGAGTGGCCAGATGAGATTGAATGGTTATCGAGTGAGTTTTCGTACGACGATTAGAGTACTCCTTCCGACTTAATGCATCAGCTACCATGTTGGCCTTGCCTGGATGGTACTTGATCTCGCATTCATAGTCGTTTAGCAATTCCACCCATCTTCGTTGTCTCATGTTCAGCTCCTTCTGATTCAAGATGTGTTGGAGGCTCTTGTGGTCCGTGAAGATGGTGCACTTTGTACCGTACAGGTAGTGCCTCCAAATTTTCAGAGCGAAGACCACGGCTCCCAGTTCTAGGTCATGGGTCGTGTAATTTACTTCGTGCGTCTTTAGTTGGCGGGACGCATATGCTATCACTCTTCCACGTTGCATGAGAACGCAACCTAAGCCCTGATTCGACGCGTCACAGTAGACCACAAAATCTTCCGTTCCTTCAGGTAGAGATAGTACAGGAGCGCTACAGAGAGCTTGCTTCAAGGTTCGAAACGCAATCTCTTGTCGTTCTGTCCATTTGAATGGCACGCCCTTTTGCGTAAGCAAGGTAAGCGGCTTGGCAATCTTAGAAAAGTTTTCGATGAATCTCCTATAGTAGCCTGCTAGGCCTAAGAACTGACGAATTTATGTGGGCGTGGTCGGAGTTGCCCATCCTTCCACAGCTTTGACCTTAGAGGGATCCACATGAATTCCGTCTTGGCTAACTACGTGGCCTAGGAAATTCACACTCCGGAGCCAGAACTCACACTTGGAGAGTTTGGCGTACAACTTTTCCATTCGTAGAGTTTCTAGGATTTGTCGGAGATGTTGGCCATGCTCCTCTTTGCTTCGAGAATAGACGAGGATGTCATCGATAAACACAATGACGAAGTTGTCAAGGAACGGTCAACAGATTCGATTCATTAGGTCCATGAATGCGGCAGGTGCATTTGTTAGACCGAAGGGCATTACGACGAATTCATAATGTCCGTAGCGGGTTCGGAAAGCGGTTTTAGGAATATCCTCTTCCCGGACTTTGAGTTGGTGGTATCCGGACCGTAGATCTATTTTAGAAAAATAACTAGCTCCTTGGAGCTGGTCGAATAGATCATCGATTCGTGGGAGTGGGTAGCAGTTTTTAACAGTGAGTTTATTTAACTCTCTGTAATCGATGCACATTCTGAAAGATCCGTCCTTCTTTTTGACAAAGAGCACCGGAGCTCCCCATGACGAGTAGCTAGGTCGGATAAATCCCTTGTCTAGAAGCTCACTGAGTTGGCTGGACAGTTCCTGCATTTCGGCAGGAGCCAACCGATATGGTGATTTAGCGAGAGGAGTTGCTCCTGGAACGAGGTCGATTCAGAACTCAACCTGTCTCTCTGGGGGTACTCCTGGAAGATCTTCAGGAAACACGTCTGGAAATTCACACGCTACCGGAATATCTTGGATGTTAGTTTCTTCTTTGGTCTTGTCCACTATGTGAGCCAAGAACGCCAAATTGTTCTTTCGCAGGTGTTTTTGTGCCTTGATGCACGAGATAAGACGAAGATTTGTGCTAGGTTTGTCTCCGTAAATTACTAGGGTTTCATGATTTGGGAGACGAAGGCGAACGACCTTCTCGTGACACATAATCTCAGCATGGTGGGGGCTTAACCAATCCATGCCGATAATCACATCGAAACTCCTAATTGATACTGGCATGAGGTCTATTCGTAAGACGTGTTGGTTAAGGGTTAGGGTACATCCGATGTAGATCTCCCCAGTGGATTCGGTTTTCCTATTGGCCATTTCCACCGTATAGGTTTCATTTAGCTTCTGGGGTTGTTGTTTTAATAAATGTTTAAACTTCTCGCTTACGAAACTTCGCTCCGCTCCGGTGTCAAATAAGATGCATGCATAAGTGTGGTTTAGGAGGAACGTACCGGTCACAACTGCGGGGTCCTGAACTGCATCACTCTGACCCATAGTCAGCATTCTTCCTGCTCCTCTGTTTCCTGAGTTGTTGTTAGGGAAATCTCGGCGGAAATGCCCCGTCCTTCCACACCCAAAACAGGTGTGGCTAGGCCCTGCATTGTTGCCGCCGGCATTGGTGTTGTTGTTATTGCGGTGGTTGTTGTTGTTGTTGTGGTTGTTTCCCTGACTTTGGTTCTGAGGAGGGTAAGCCCTGCAGAACCTTGCAGTGTGTCCCCTTCGGTTGCAACTGGTGCAATGGAATTCCCTACATTCGCCAAGATGGCGAAAACCGCACTTATTGCATTTGGGAAGATTACCGGAATAGGGTCTTGAAGCATTTGAAGCAGCTGAGGCTGGAGCATGTGGTGTGGCTGAAACCGGTGCGGTGACAGCGTTAACTGCCACTGTTTGCTGCTTTTTAGAGGTCTCGGGGCCCTGACGCCCCTTTCTCTTGTTGTTCTTCCCTTTCCTGCCATCACCCTCCTTTTTCTTCTCAGTCTCCACTGGCTTCTCGCCCTTCTTGTTGTTATGATCATATAACCTCTTTGCCAATCTCTTCGCACTGTCAAACGTTTCAGGGTTCGCAGCTATCACATTCCCTTGAATGGGGGATGTCAGTCCCCAGATGAATCGTTCAATCTTCTTTCCTTCTGATGTGATCATCCCCGGGCACAGCAGAGATAGTTCGCTAAACCTTGATATGTAGGCATCGATGTTCGCATTCTGCACAGTGAGATTCCATAGCTCTTGCTCCATCTTCTGTATTTCGCCTCGGGGGCAGTACTCAGCCATTAACATTTCTTTCATTTCTGCCCATGGTATAGAGTTGGCTACAGGGAGCGTCATCGCTTCCACGTGTCCGTTCCACCAAGTGAGTGCTTGGTCCACAAAAGTGCAGGCCGCGAACTTCACCTTCATCTGCTCGGGGCAATCGCATATCTCGAATACCGACTCTACCTTCTCGATCCATCGCTTCAGAGTGATCACCCCTCCAGTGCCGTTGAAAGTTCGTGGTTTAGCGTTTGTGAAGTCCTTGTAGGTGCACGTTTTAGTGGGTCCTTGATTCATCCTGTTGTTCGAACTTCCGGACCCTTGCCTGTTGCCTCCTCCGTTGTTCCCTCGGTGAAGTTGTGTCATAGCTGCTGTGACCGCAGCAGACACAGCTGCCTGGAAAGCAGTGGGGTCAACTTCGGGCGGGGTTGGTTCGGGATTTCCGCGAGTAGCTCGGCGAGGCATCTTTCTGTCATGAAACGGAAAGATGTTGAGTGTATGTGGTTTCTGTGAGGTTGTGATCCTACTAACTAGGTGTATGGTACGAACCTAGACATTACTACCATCGGGCATACAATCATAACGTCTCAACACATAACAACTGGTAATATCATAGCAAAACACATAAAAGTTCATTAATATTATCCGCATTTAATACAAGAAAATTTGCTCGTAAGAGCATACATAAGTGACACTAATTCGGCAGCATAACGGCTCCATGAGTAGTGTAGTCACTTAAACATAGAGCCGGAGTACATAACATAGTTCCTAATGACCTACTATGATAAGTCTATCCCTAACCGTGATGAGCTGCGTCAGGAGGTGGTGCCGAAGATGTGGATGCTCCCTGAAGACGAGCCACCAAGCGTTCTGTGTCCTGAAGTCGAGACTCCCATCTTACCTGCTTCATGTGAAACTCCCGTAGGATGTCACGCGTCTCCTGTTCCGCACGCTCTACCCTAGTCCACAACTGGCGTACTTGATCAGCAGTGCCCTGAGCAAGGTCGTCGGTGTCCCGTAATCGTCTCACTATAATCGGTAGGGCTCGATCGGCCGGTCCTCCGTCCCTCAGGTCAAAGAACTCACGTGACATGCCAAACGGGGGTCGTTGTCCCTGATGTCTGCTCCATCTCCAAAGATCAATGCCCCAAGGAGGGGTAGGTCCAGTGGGACCCACACGATAAGCAGGCACCCTGATCGGGTAAGGGGGGTTGATGACCTCGGACTCTGCGTCCGAATCACCCCCTTCGCTGTCATCGAGCTCCTCTTCGAAATGCTCGTCGTCTTCTTCGGGTTCGGCAGGCTCGCCCTCGACTTCTGCCTCCGGTTCCCCGTCAGATTCCTCTTCGGGGTCTTCCTCAGGTTCCTCTTCAGGCTCTTCCTCAGGCTCCTCCTCCTCTAGCCACCCGTTGTTTCCCTGATTAGGGAAATAGGGGTCTCCAGGGTGATGAAAACCAGCCATGCTGTCTGCGCGAGTATGTAAATATGCTAACATTATTCCTAGGGTGCTATGACTATTATACAGACTAAGCGAACGTTCTCTTTCTGGTGATAAAGGGTATAGTTTTAGGTTCCCTAGCTATCCCGATCTCATCAAAACGTGTGTTAGTTTTACTTTGGAGAGAATGTAGTTGATCAGGCTACATTCACTCCTTGGTATCATTAAGAACAGTCCCGAATTAACCGAGATACCAGCATTATTGTGTTTGATTCGGCGTTATGTTCTTATTCCTAATGCAATCAAGCGTGTTTTATTTACTTGTTTTGTTCAGAGTTATGTTAGTCCATCTTTTTGGTTTATAGTTGCATATCAATGTGTGGCTCGACATGCTAGTTCACTATAAACAAAGCTCTGATACCAACATGTCACACCCCCGAACCAGGCGACGGAAACGTTCAGGAGCTGTCGTGACTTAATTGAATACCATAACATTGAATATATATGAAACGTAACAACATTCGTCACCATGCATTAATATAGTACAACCAGTAAAGTTTACATGAAGTACAGTGTTTAAACATTACATTCCCAAAAATAAATTGTTCAGTTCGTTAATAAATAAACTGCAAGCCATCACTGAGTACGATTTCCTTTGGTTCACTGGTTCCCTGAGAATACAAGTATTTTGAAAAACGTCAACATGTGAAATGTTGGTGAGTTCATAAGCGGTATTTGAAGAAAAACAATGTTTCGTATCGTTTGAAAACCACCAGAAAAGCCGATATTTTCTGAAAAGAAAAGCTTTTGAAAACGTTTGTGAAGATCCATAGGTATGCTTGTTTGTTTCTATACTTGTAAAAAAAAATTGGTCATTGAAGTTGTATGCATTTCGAATCTGTATGTATTGAAAAACCCTAGGAAAACCCGATGTTTTCCTAATTCTTTGAATTCCATGAAGTTACATTGAAACCATTGCATAGCGTGTAGTGTCAGTCACAGGCGACGTTGGATTATTTTTGAGCATGATTAATTGCTACAAACACGCATTACACAAACGACCAGTTTATAGCTATACTAACGATCCCGTAGGCGTCGTCCGTACTAATCACGTTATCCAACCGCCCTGACTACGTGTAGTCCCACATCCGAAGAGAAAGAGGACACGAAGACCTCGATGACTCCATTAACCGGTTGGGGATAAAAAAATGTACGAGGGGTCCCAGACCCGCCTCGCATGAAATGTCGACTTTACTAGCAATACCAAAGGACCCTTGGGGACCAGTAGTATACAAGCCATTGAAAGTCCTTTTACGTTGTATTAGATCGGTAAAACCCAACACTTCGTAAGATAGAGGTCTTCGGGCCTTAAGATCAGGTCATTGGGCTAGCTAGGTCCAACAAACAAGATTTTACACTTTTGGGGGCCAAAGATGATGCGTAGACGTCTGTGCACACTCGCATGTATATTGAATTCCCAAACGTTACTTGTATGAATCGTAGTGTCGTCGTGTTAGTAGTTTCGGATTTTTATTGGTTCGAGACCGAACCAATTCGTTTAACAACGACTTTTGGTATTGTTGTGTATTGTATTTCGTCGATAGTCGCGGTGCCATTATTTGATCAAATTGCATGTATTGAATTAGCCTTGGAAGTTTTCTGTTTTCAGCCCCTCATTGTTTGTAAAATTTACTTTTTCAACCCTTTAATTAAATAACTTTCCGGTTTGATCCTTAAATCATTTTTCTTGACATTTTAACACCAAAAATTATTGAAATTGATATTTTTCAGCATATTTTTCAATGAAAACAGTTTTAGTCCCTGAAATTGCAGCTTTCTCAGTAATAGCCCTTCTTTTTCGCAACTTTGACAATTTTGGCCCAAATTGTAAAATTTTTGCAACTTTGGTCCTTTTTAAATTTAAAAAGCATTTTTAACCTTTGAAAAGGACTTGGAACACTAATAGTCCACTGTTTTACAGAAAAACACAGTTTTGGCCCTCCAAAACAGAAAATTTCGCATAATGGGCCTTATTGGGCCGAAAATGTCATTCATTTTTAGCCCATTAAGCTTGGAATTTATGTTTTTAATCCTCCAACAAGTATATTTTCAGAAAATACATTTATGAAAACTGTTTTGACTCATCTCCCCCATCAGATTTCGAAATGTTTCAATTTGGGCCCTTTAACTTTATATTTTTAGCATTTTATGTCCAAAAATTGAGTTTTTAGCCCAAAGAAAATGTTACTAAGCCATTTAGCTATTTTTCTTGGAACACTTTGTATGTAGAAATATACTTGATGCTAATATCATTTCACACAAGGTATATCTCGGTTTTGAGGGGTTTTATGGCTAGATCCAACATTATAACACACAACAATACACATATAAGCATGGAAATCATACAAGGCATACAAAACACATATAGATCTACACTTTCACTTGTATTCCCCCCCCCCCCCCCCCACAAAACTCATAAAAACAGAAAATAGGGGGTATGAAGCTCACCTTGTTTGAAGCTTTCGGTTTTTGAAGAAAAGATGGAAGAAAAATGAAGTGATTTTCGGCCCTAGCACCTTTCCTTGGTAGATCTCGAGTTTGGTGACTTCTAAGGTGCATGATCACAAGTTGGAATAGATTTAGAAGAGATTTTTGATGGAATGAAATAGCTAGATCATGGATATAAGTAAAAACTTACCTAAGATGATGATTAACTTGAAAGATCCTCTTGAAAGCTTCTAAATTTCGAGATTTTTGAGTGGAGAGGGAGGAGTGTTCTTGAGGGAGTTTGAGAGATTTTTGTGAATGTGTGTGTTTGAGATGGCCGAGAGCAAGAGAGAGAAGAGAAGAAGTGATCTTTGAAGTGATACTTGCATGGAGGTATGTGATATCTTGCATGGAAATCCTTTGGTTAATAGTGAGGTGGCATGAGAAAGTCAAACCTTCCTCTTGGGCTTGATTTGGGCCGAAAACATGGAAGGAAAAAGGAAAATTTGGGCTTTTTGCTCCTAAGCCCAATATTAGAGTTAGTTTGGGTGAGTTTCAACTTAAAAGAATATAGTATGATTTTTCCATTTTTGTTGGACTAGTTTAGGGTATTCATGGATCAAAGCTTTTAATTCATTTCATTCTAGGCCCAATATGGCCCAAAATGTTGAAATAAATTAGTGTGGGTCCATTTAGAGCCCAATTAGGGTTCTAAGCCCATGATAGTCTAATTGGAAGCTTATTGGTCCATTTGGATCCAATAAGGAAGTCCTAGTCCAAATTGGACTTAAGCAAGGACTTCTAGGGTCTCCAATTGTTTGATGTCTATTTGTAGTACTTGTATGATGTATTTGATTGAAGTTTTTGATGTCATAATCATAGGTGTCACACATGTTCTTAAGTTTTTGATTCACATTAGCTTGAGTGTTTAGATTACATGACACAAAATTTCCAGTTGTGACACATTATACAGATGTTCTTATATGTAAAGGGTTGAGCTAGAGGCGATGTCCACGCGTAAACACCGCCCCTAAGGTGCATAGGAATGGTGTGGATTGGACCGGCTCACGAATCTTCACGAGGCATGTGAGTGGCCAATAAGATTTGATCGTTAATTCCTTTCTTTTTGTGGACGTTGTCTTACATAAAAAAATCTTTTTTAAAAATTCAAACTTCACCCATTTCCCTATATATACAAACACATAAACATCAAATTTTCCACAAAAAACACGCTCTTTCAATATGAATAATTTGATGTCTTTAATTTCTTCTTCTTCATCCGATGAGTTGGTTTTGCACACGTTGTCAACGACAGACGACATGGTGCGTTAGAGAGCCGAACCTTCAAATGTTGAGAAGAAACATAGAACTTCGATCAACCGGGGTCGTATCACGGCAAACGAACTTTTGATATGTGATTACGTTTCCCCTGATAGTTTGTACAACTTATCAAAATTCGAAGATCGCTTTTTTATTAGTAAAAAATTAATCTTATATATAGCTAGAGATTTGGCAAACAATTATGAGTTTTTTCAGTTGAAATAGGATGCTAGAGGTAAACGTAGTTTTACTACAATTCAAAAATACACAACAGCTCTTAGACACCTACTATACGACATAGCCGCAAACGCATCAGATGAGTATTTGAAAATGTATGAGAGGACAGGTCGAGAATAAGCATAATTTTTTTGTGAGTATATTATAGAGCTTTATGGTGACATATACTTGTGAAATCCGACTAGAAGTGATGTCGAACAATTGTATGTGGCACATCAAGCTAAACATGGTTTTCCAAGAATGCTTGGTAACCTTGATTGTACACATTGGGTGTGGGAAAATTGTCCAAATGAATGACGAGGTCAATTCATGGGAGGTGATAATGGTGTGCCGATTGCTATATTAGATGAAGTTGTTTCACAGGACCTATGGTTTTGGCATGCATTCTTTGGTATGGCGGGGTCAAACAACGACCTGAATGTTCTTGGAGCGTCTCCGCTATTTAACGATATTTTGCAGTGTAAAACACCAAACATGTCATACGTTGTGAATGGACATGGATATAATTACGGGTATTCCCTTGGTGATGAGATATATCCAAAGTACACTACATTTATCAAGCCATACTCATATCCGACCGATGAAAAACAAAAATTATTCAAGTTAGCACATGAATCTGCAAGGAAGGATGTGGAACGGGCGTTTGGAGTCCTCAAACAAAACTGATGAAGGTGATAAATGCTTGTGTTATTTTACATAACATGATAATAGAAGAAGATGGATGACTATTTATATGTGTAGTCTGAACGATATGCTTAATCCACTTGTATTAATACAAGTCGGCAGCCCAACATAGTTAACAAGACTTTTGGAAATACAAAACCGTGAAATACATCAAGATCTACGTCATGATTTAACTTAGCACATATGACAAAGACAATTCGAACAACACATTGACAGTGACGACGAGGAGGATGAGGATGCGGGCGATGAGAATGAGGCCGATGACCTTGAGAACGACGAAGACGAGTAGTATTTTATATTTGCTAGTTTAATTTCAATGTTTTTTATTAGTAACGTAAGCTTGAATTTTTAGGTATTTTCAATTTCTGATATAGATTTAAATTTCCAAGTATTAATGTTTCATGTATCTTTTTCATTAGTAAAATGTTTCTTGAATTTTTTTTTATTTAAGTCAATGTTATTTATTATTTGTAAAATATTTTTTATGTTTAATATATGTGTTTTTTATTTAAAATAATGTCAAAAATAAAAAAATATAAATATAAATAATATGAAGTGGTAACCATTTACAAATGATAGTAATGTTGTAGTGGACTTGTAGTCAGATAACGTGACACATAAGTAACAATACTTTTCTGGTGTGTATGTAATGACCAAACCCGTTAGCCTGAAGTCCTCAACAAGTTGTTGACAAGTCATCAACAAATTTCGAATAATTATGTTTAGTGTGTAACTTGTATATATACATAATGTGAGTCATCAACAAGCCACACCAATTTTCCACTTACTCACATTTTATTCACCAAAAGCCAATTTTCCATAAATAAATCATTCATATTAACCAAAAGTTTAAAAAAAATTGAATTAAAGAAGGTTATTAAGAAAATTAATTTAGAGCAAAATAACAATTTTAAAATATAAAATTCATATATATATATATATATATATATAAATTAATTTATATTTCTTAAACTAAATATTGATATTAACTAACTTACATCAAATATATAAACAGACAATATAAATATAAGGTCTAAACATACATATTTGATTTAAAAATAGTAATTTTTATTATATACTAACTAATAATAAAACCTAATAATTATTTCACTGTAAAAACTATTCGTCAAAAGAGTTATTTATTGTCGCCGTTCTGTGCACGTACACATCTACTATATATATATATATATATATATATATATATATATATATATATATATATATATATATATATATATATATATATATATATATATATATAGAGAGAGAGAGAGAGAGAGAGAGCGGCGGAGCCTGCTTAAAGTAGATGGGTATCCCAAGCCGATGGGTTCAGTTTTTCGATTTTTCGGTTTTCTAAACTCAATTTCGGGTTTAAACCCTCACTCATTCGAAACTTTAACTTGTTAAGAATTGAGAAGCTAATGTTGATTATATAACATAGGTATAGGAGCTATGTTTCATGTTATGTAGTTGTGGGACAATTTTAGAATTATAAGAAAAACATTGAAGGTATATAGAATAGAAACTGATAAACAAAATAAAATACACTCGTATCAAAGGCTGAGATTCAAAATAGGGACATCCAAGTTAAAAGCTCAGTGCTTTACCACTTAGACAACTCGGTACTTGTGTTTAATTTTCACAACATCATAATATAATATTTTTAAAATCCGTATAATGCTATATAAAAAACTTTTATATAGATGCGGAAATAAAAGAAAAGAAATGTTAGAAATAAGATTCGAACTTGCAACCTCGAGAAAAACGCCCTATCACCATAACCACCTGAACTAATTACAACTTTTGTTATTATTTCGCTAAATATATTTATATTAAGAACCGCAACATAAACGCAATTTTATAGAAAATATTTATACTACTAAAATTGTTTTGAGGGGCATCCTACGATACTCGGGATCTAATGTAGATTTGCCCATGTGTGTGTGTGTATGAGGGGTCAAATGAGTAAAAAACAATTAAGAATGAAAGAATAAATTTGGCCACTCATTTCTAATATACCGCTTAAACGCTCCAACGACTTGGCCGACATAGCATGTCATATTCATATATAAATACGTATATTAATATATGAATAAGTATATCGAAAGTGGTTATTCATATATGAATATGGCGGCGGTGGATGGTGGCGGAGGTGGCAGTGGTTTTGTTGCAGAGGTGGTGGTGGTGGAAAAGTTAGTGGTAGTGGTCAGTGGTGGTGGCGGCGGTGGTTGGTGATGGAGGGGAGATGGTTGATTCGCATATGAATACACTTATATTTATATGAATATTTGAATATATTACTTAACGAATTGTTTGCATAGATGTTCCTTGTGGTTTCAAAACGTTGCAAAGAAGGTCCTTTTGGCGTGTTAAATTTTCCAGTTAAGTCCTTTGTGAAATGACATATTTACTTTTCCAGTCATAGGGACCGTTTATGTAATTTGTTCAAGCCATATGGACCATTTATATAATTTTGTCTATTATTTATAATCTCTATATTTTATTTATTTTTATTTTTTATGAATTAATTTTTTGACATTTTTTTGAATATAATGTTTCATTTTTTTAATTTTTTTTCGCTTATATTTTTTGACATTTTTATTCAAATAAATTTCTTATATTTTTTGACGCATTATTCGAATACATGTATTAATGCTTTTTTTATGTTTTGTTTTAACAAATTTTTTTGATGATTTGTTCGAATGCATTTTAATATATATTTTTAATGGAAATTGAGTAATCTAACCATATTTGTATTGTAACTTTTTTTAAAATAACCACTTTTAATTTTTTTTTAAATAACCACTTAGTCCGGAATTCATGCATTTCAGGTCATGTTATTAAACGGGTTAGATCTAACCCTATTTGTGCCCCCTATTAAAAGCCCCCATTTGGTACTATATTTGGATTTCTCTGTTCCGAGCTACTCTAAGTTCGAAAAGTGTTTTGTAACGGTAAAAAACTTCAACATTTGTGGGTATGTGTCAATTTTTTGTATGATTATATGTTCAAAATAAAGTTGAAGTATTTTTTGTATGATTATATGTGATTAATTGGAAATAATTCGTTTTTATTGGGTTTCTGAGGTTAATTTTGATTAATTGGATTTTTTTTGCAGTAGTACGGATTGAAAATAATTCGTTATGTTTCGATTCTTTATAATTATATATAATTAATTCAAATTAGTCATAGTCAACCACCGAAATCGAAACAAAACGAATTATTTCCAAATAATCATATATAATCATACAAGACACTTCAATTTTATTTTGAACATATAATCACATATAATTATACAAACAATTGTCATATATCCATAAATGTTGGAACTCTTCATCGATAAAATATATTTTTTGAAGTTGGAGTAGCCTAAAACGGAGAAGTCCAATACATAATACAAAATGGATGTCTTGGACTGGAGGATCACAATATCGAGTCAGATTTGAGACGTTTAATAATACGGCCCGGAATGTATACATTGTTGACTAAGTGGTTATTTAAAAAAAACAAGTGGTTATTTTTTTTATAAAATACAATAAAAAAAATAGTTAGATTACTCAATTTCCCTATAAAAAAACAAAAGTGAAAAAAAAAATTAAAAAATGTATTCGAATAAAACCTCAAAAAAAATTATTGGAACAAAACATGAAAAAAAAAACATTAGTAAATGTATTCGACTAAAACGTCAAAATTTTATTTGAACAAAAACATCAATAAATATAAGCGAATATATATATATATATATATATATATATATATATATATATATATATATATATATATATATATATATATATATATATATATATATATATATATATATTCCTCATTATTCATTATAACAAGACTTCAAATGCATGTGTGCTTCAAACTCCACACTTGCAACACATAAAAACTCTTTTTGTCTTCCTCCCTCTCTCTCTCTCTCTCACATCTTCTTCTTCTTGAAACCGAAAGATGCTAAGCAGCAGTAGCCCTGAATTTTCACAAAAGTCCCTGAAGATTAAACAAGATGACAAATTCTTCACAAGGCTTCTATCCAAGGAGAGCTCAGTTGCAAACCCTTCTTTCAGAGTCTACTATGGAAATGTTTCCGGAGCAATCCCTTTTACTTGGGAAATTCAACCTGGTACCCCTAAACACAAATTCTCTGATAATTCAATCCCTCCACTCACCCCTCCTCCTTCCTACTACAACTCCAACCCTGACCATGATCACAACAAATCCACAAAGAGAAGATATTACCAAAGATCCAAGCTCCTCTACAATATCTTGCTGAACATCAAACTCATCAAGAAAGGGCAGGTGGCATCATCTTCACCTTCTTCTTTATCATCGTCTTCATGGTCCTCATCAATGAGTAGCACTGTTCCTTCCTCCAAAGGGTACGGGACAAGGCGACGCCGTTTCACGAGCTATGGCTCTTCATTTGATGATGGACAGATGTACGGTGGTGGATCTCCTGATGCAGTGAAGTGTTTTGGGATAGATAGCAACAAGAGAAGGGATAGTAATGGTTGTCCTAGTGCGTATACTGTTTTGATCGTGAAGAAAGCTTTCTTGTCGATTGTGGGCCGCAGATCTGGTTAAAGGTACTACAAATAACAAGCAACAGCTATGAAGGGATTGAGTGCTTTCTCTTGGTCTCATGCAATTTCAGTCATTAATGCATTAATTAAGTGCATGTGGTGAAGCACAATGTACAAATAAAAAAATTGAGATCGAAAAAACTTGTGAATTGTTAGGTTGATTTTGGGTGTTTGGTGTGAATGTAGTGATCTCCACTGCAAGAGATGAGAATTGCATTTCAAAATTTATTCCAAAATAAATGTAAATGTTGTTTGTCATCTCTTTGCTCTTTCTTTTAAGAATTGTTCATGGATTTTATTCTTAAGTGAATTTGAATGTATTTTTCTGGTTTATAAAGTAATCTTTTTTTTTTTTTTGAGATTCCAAATTAAATCTGACTTGAATATCATGTTCTTTGTCCCGGTAACATTAAAATTCATATCCAGCAATTTGGTTGAGTGATTGATGAGTTGTATACAATGACATTTAGTACTATATTTAATGATAATGACCTTATATATAAATCTAGGAATAAATAGTTTTTAATTTTCACAAGAGACAGTATAATTAGGATTCAGTTTTTCTTTAAATATTGGATGCAAATCTTTTGAGATCGACCGGGAAAAGTAATTCGTCTTGTTCTCAGGAAAAAATAAAACGTTTTATATTTCACAATTTAATAAAAATATTACACTATCTTCTTTTTTATATAAATTTGAGCTAAATTAACATTTACGTCGATTTAAAAATAAGTTTTTTTTTTTTTTTTTTTTTTTTTTTTTTTTTTTTAAATATAAAGAGCTTTTATAGCAACCAATTTTGATAACAACCCGTGAAATAGTATCCAACTTGTATACTTTTGGAGGATCTGAACTATTTCGTTTTACTATTTTAGGTATCTAATTGTTAGGGCACAAACTTATATTACCTTAATTAGGTGCTACATTAATTATTACATTTCTCAAGATAGATGCTAATTTATGATGAAAGACACATTTTTTATGAGGTCCCTACATATATTAGAGGCTTTTTTCTATATAGTAATGATATATAGTAATATACTGCGCAATTAAAGTCGTTATTCATGATTAGACTTCCGGATGATAATAAATACTAAAATATTAGTTATGATTTATGATTTATATGATTTTTTGTAATTAATTTAAAATTATTATTCTCGATCGAGCGACATGGTCTACATCTTTGGGTGAATTTAATAAGAAATATTCCCAATTAGTGTAGTCGTTTTGTCGAAGGATGACTCCCTCAAGAAACATATGGCATATGGGGAAACTGTGGAAAATGAAATCAACTCAATCCATTTTGTCAAATTGTATTCAAGATGATGTAGTCATGTAGAAGTTAATACTTTAGTACTTAAATAATCTAGCTACATTAAATAATCTAGTGGAGTTTTGTACAGTATTTTTAAAAAGTACTACCATTTATTTTTATTTTTTTTAACAGCAATAATTTTATAGAAAACAAGTTAGCAAGAAACTAGAATTACTTGAGTTTGATACATTGTTGTGATTGGTTAAGACACCAATCGACCCAGTTAAAGATATAACCGTTTCTAGATCAGTATTTAATCCATTCGATGGCCAACATCTTTACCTTGCTAGACAACATACTACAACTCTTAACCTTGTCATTAAATATTTTATCACACCTGTAAGTCCAGATAATCCGAGCAAAAGCAGAAAGTACAACCGAAACAACCTTTCTTACACACCCAAAGGTACCAGAACTGGACACACAACTGAAGAGGTCATAGAGAGAGTTGCTATCCACCGGAACCTGATTCCACCAATTGTTGTTGGTAGCACACACCTCCCTAACGACTAAATAATTTAGAAAGAGATGGGACTCTGTCTCTAACAAAATGTTGCAAATGGGACATGAATGCGAGCCAATAGATACCCCAATTTTCTCAAGATTACTACGAGTAGGGAGTCTTAGAAGAATAGCTCTCCATATAAATTTATTAACTTTGTCAGGCAACATTTTGTTCCAAGGAGTACTCTCCTCAAGGCATATCAAAAGATTTTGTTCCATTTATTAGTATTGTGATGTGTGGTATTTTGAGGGAATTCATTAAACATTAGATTACAATTGTAGATTAAATGTTTTTCAGGTATCAGTGATGATCGTGGGAAAACGAATGTGTGACAATACACATTCATCAACGGCAATGACGACTACGCATTTATTATATTACTCTGATTTTTAAACAAATGGGTTTTGGAACAAATGGTTTTCTTAACTTAGATTCTATAAATGTGAAGTTTTACCTTAATTAAATATGAAATTTTTTGTTCTGAAAATGAGACATATTTGCTTTAGACGAGGTGGGTTGAAGTATGGTTTGGATATGTGTTGTAAATGAGGTAAGTTGGGAATAGTGAGTGCTAAAAGGGGTTTGGTAGGTGTATGACTAAAAGATTCTAGGTCTAGGCTTTTTAGTGATAGCATGGGTTGGTGATTTTGTTGGACTTGTCTCATTAACAACTTGTCGATGTTGTGTGGGTAAGGGTTTATGTGTAAGTGACAGGATCATGGAACATGATGGAAGGAAGTATAGATGCCTAATGCATCATCTCAATGAAGTTGTGATATTGGGGTCATCTTCTAAAGGTTCTTTTTTAACTATGGTAGAAGCAACAACATGTGACCTAAAAGACATACCATTAACGTTCATGTATGTTGCAGTGCCAAGTTGTTCTTCTAGGGCAAATGAGATAAATATGGTATATAGGACTTGGGGTGGACGTTTCTTAGCAGTTGCATCTACTACCTTGTATTCAATCCCCCTTTCTACAATCTTAGTTACTTATACGGGACCTACATAAACTACATGTTTCTTTGTATCTATAGTTATCTTGAACTTGCATATTTCAATAAATGAAGTTTAAAAATATAAATAAGTCCAAAAACATTCGAAAAATCGAAAAATGCAAAAAGATATCCAGCGAGAGTGAATTATCTTTTATTGGTCATTACTTTATTTCTTTTGACATAATCAAGCTAAGTAGGAGGAGCACGTTAGTTTCAAAATTTATTTAGCGATTTGATCATGACACGTCATAATAACATGTACTAGTGTAAAACGGTAATCTTTAAGTCAGAAAAAAATATATGTCAATATCAGATTTTGTGCATCCAAATTTAGAAATTTGTTTAAAATTTCGTAGTGTTTGTATAGAAGTTAGATTAGTTTGCCCATATAATATATACGACAACATCTTGTGAGTCAAGGCTATCACATATTATGTATTCAAGATCCGAAGATACAAACCATACATTCTTGAGGAGCGTGACTAGCGGATGAAGAACAACATGTACATATGATAACAAGGCGGCTGATGATCAGCTTCTTGTAAGTCAAGGTTGTGAAAATTTATTGTAAGTTAAAGTTGTGATAAGTTTCTAGATCAAAGCTATTATGTAGACAAGCATTAAATGTTCACATCGATCATCTGTATGGTTTGTTGCAGACAAAGAGTATAAGATAATAGTAACATGTTTTTAGAAGAAAAAACAAAAAAAAGGTTGTACTTTTTACCTACCGAACGATTGTGCACAAGATTGTTTCTCATGTTCATGTTTTTCTATTTATTTAATATTTATCAATCTTCATGTTATAAGATATATGTATGTTTTAGTGTCTATCTATTTAATATTTATCAATCTTCATGACAGTGTTTTGCAATTTTAAGTTCATTGTTCACTTGTTTTATCTGAGGATTTAATTTAGATCATATATTCATAAGAGATTTAATCGATTCACAAGTTGAGTGATTAACAAGATAGCGTTTACCTTCACAACAAGAAATCGGAGTATTAGGGACGACGCTTTTTGGGACGACATAAACTATAGCGGCGACACCAAAGTAGACGCACTTGATGTCGCCGCTAAAACCTCATTGTCGTCGCTATTACCGACGTCGCTAAAGATAACCACCGGTGATCCGTCGGAGATACGCTACTTTCAATCGTGACCCTTGGTTTAGCAAATAATCCAACGGATAGGGTTTGTTCTTGTGATAAGGCATTAGAGACGACCCTTTTAGCGGCGACACGTCACCGCTAAAAGTGTCGATCCGTTGACTCGCCCTTAGATGAAATCTGGCCCTACAATTCCTACCCAATCCAACTGTTGGTAATCGCCAAAAAGTGCGCGTATGATTCCCTCCATTTTGTCGCCGCAAATAGCCCCATGTCGCCGCTATTAGTGTAGCCCTTTATGTTCCAGTTCGTCTTCCCCAGACGAACATTTCCTCTCCTTTCTTTCACACTGGTGGTCTGCAATTTCTGTGGCGACTCCCACCGCTCTCCACCGTTGATTGGGCTGCAAACTCTTCTCCCACCGCCGATTGTCCTTCAATACCGAGTCCCACCGGCGGTATAACCTCCAAAGCGACTGACCTCCAATTCCGATGGGACCTTCGATTTTGTGCTCATATTTCCGGCGAGGTTAGTTTTCAGGACCCAATTGTGTTTGCATTCTTCTTTAGAGACGACTACTGTCAATTGTGACGACGTGAACCTCTGGCGAGTATTGCCGGAAAAATCCTACCGGTGGCCGGAATATTAATAGGGACGACACTATTTGAAACGACAGTGGTGTATTAGGGACGAGAATTATTAGAGACGACATGGGGCTATTAGCTACGAGCCAATTGCGGCGACGCATTAACGACGACATGTCGTCGCTAATACTATTAGCGACGACAGAGATGATCAATTGCGACGATTTTTGTCGCCGCTAAAGGTTAGTATTTTTGTAATGCTTTTGCATATTGTAAGACCATCTGGTATGCTTGTCACGAAATGGTTTGTGGTCTATGTGGTTATTAACCACAAATGCGAACATCATCCCATGTATTTGAAGTAGGTAATGGTAAAGCATTTTCGTGGTCAATTGTGGTGGAGAATACAAACCACCACACCCAATCAATTTGTTTTTCTTTCTATTTCTCGCTATATCTCTTTCTCTCTCTCTCTCTTTGCATTTTAATTAATTAAAAAATATTTTTTTTTATTTAATAATAAAAAATAAGAGGGATAAGCCTTTTAGTGGTTGAATATGGTGATGAGTTGACACACACTATTATAATGGTTAATGATGAGTATAACGGATAGCCTAAACACTTTGTCACATGTTTTATATAAATTAATAACATATAAATATTACTTTGTTTGTTAATTATTAAATATGTTTTTGCTTATGATTTTTAATTAAAAACATATACATGTCTTCAACTCTCTTCTACAATTATCTAAACTGTATACGACCTACAAAGTTTTTCCTTCGGCTTCGACTTGTCTAAAAATATTAACCCATATCTGATATCTTGGATCCCCAAAGTTTAAAATTTTAGATCTATATCTTACATACTTGAACTGTATTTTTAAGAGCCATTATTCGAAGTCCTATTAATTAAAATATCTTCAGAAACTACGGATCAATTTCATACGTTGAATCTGTGGATGCAATTATCAGAAATAGTTGGATTATTAAATTATAGATTTTGTCTTGGATGAAAGCATGTATTATTTAATGCCGAGAGGAAGATTGTTAGAAGTTGCTTTCGTACTATTAAATTGGACTGATTTTATCTTTCCTTTATTGTTTGTTTCTTGTTGATATTAATACTTGTGATGGAGGGAAGCTTCTCCTTCGGTTTCAAAATTTTAAAGCTTCATTTCTGTCGGTGGTACAACGATCAATTCAAATAAAGATGCAAATATACAAATGTATTTATATAAAGTGTGTAATTAAAATACAAATTACTAACAACATATTTAAAATATTTTATTTTTAGTAACAATGCATTTAATGTTTCTTATCATTAGTAAAATTTAATGGTTATTTTTAACTATGTTTTAGAACAGCAATACACACATTTTGATCTACTCTTAAATTCCACTTGTTGCCTTGTAACGAGAGTCTATTGGTTGAGCAGTTGAGAACAGAAATTCCAAACAGGACGTTAGTGCGTGGTTCAAATACATCCAAAATATTACTAGTGTTTTGCTATCGACATCCTACATAGGTTTTGAGATAGGTTGACGTTGAGCACAATATGGTACAGTTTAGTATTTTTTTTAAAATTCCACTTATTATTGACTTATGTCTCTGACGAACTTGAACCCTTAACCTAATGGAAGATAGACATCTCACCATATTGATAGACCATAAATTTATTGATGTTTATTTTTAACTATGTATCATACCTAAACAGTAACATATTTAAATTTATTTACCAATAATATATAGCAACTTCTTTCTTAGTGATAAAAGCAATACATATAATCTAACTAGGGCAGACAAATATATACCACGAAAAATCAATAACATGTTACCAACAAAACCAAAAATATTGGTAGCCAACATGTTTGGTTGGTGGTACCATACCAATTGAATAATCATGTTACAATATTTGTATAAAATCTTCAATACCACGGTAGTACCTACCAACAATTCAACTATAATCATGTTACAGTATTTGGTGTTTAAGATTTTAAGAGCTTTGATATTTTATCATATTAGTAAAATTTAAAGTTTAAACTTATGGTGGTATGTTCCATTTTCTCTACTACTTTAACTTTTAAACTCATGGTAGAAATTAATAAAATCATTTTAGATCGAGTTTTCAATCCCAACTATTACAAAACTCTCATTCACAAAACTATTATTCACATTTCAAAATGCTCAAAAACATGAACACTCATTTATCAAACTCGAATACATGTTGGTATATATCATTACTAACATTTACCAACCAAATTTATTGGTAATCAAACAAGTTGGTACCCATGACATCCTCCATTTTTCGAACCAATTTAAAACTTTTTTTTTTACACTTTTAAGTACTGAAATGCGGAAGTTCCCTGTTAAATAAACATTTTTGAAATAACAAAAGTTATTTTATTAAAACATTTGGGATGTCATTTGTTTATATCCGAACATATGTTACAACGTAACTAAAAAGGTCATGAAATAAATAATGCAAGCTTATCCTTTATTCCACTCAGCATCCTAACTAGACAATTACGACTTTTGTTCCACTACCTGTGATGCAATAAAATGAGTGGGTCAGGTTTGGGAAACCTGGTGAGATATATAGGGTTTTCAAGCCCATAACATTTTAATAATAAAATATCATTCCTACAAGACATATATCATGTATAAATATATAACCTATCCTAAGACCATCTACCCAATCCCAACCGATCCTCACATATCCTAATTTGACAATCATCTGGAAGAATCACCTTAACAGATGAACTGCCTAAGCAAGTGTTTGATTACACCTGCTAGGGGAGTCCTTGGCTAGTGTAAGTCATATAAGGCAACAAATGTTCAGAGATTTTGATGAATATAGATTTCCATTTCATCTACGTCAATGGGTTATAAATTCATGCTAGCAACGTAATTCAAAAAAGCGCCAAGAACAACCAAGTTTTGGTCATCTGCTTTGGTCGATGACCCAGACATACTGACTAGTTGTCTGATCAGGACCCACCATTTCTGTACATCCCAAGACGGGGAGGATTACACTCTGATCTAGTCCCACACTCTAACCCAACTATACGACCTAATCGATGACAATCCTATTCGACACTAAGCAATCTTTTATAAGTTTTATTCCTAATCTAAGGCAAGACCTATATCTAAAGGCAATTGATTTCTAGAAAAATTCCTAATCCAAATGTTATTATCTTATCTTTACAAATAGCATATAATACAGATAATACAAGTAACATTTGTAATATGGATATTTTTATGTTAATATTATGTTCTTGATAATAACTATGCACTCATTGGATAAAGTGTATGGCGATTGGTGAATCGGGCAGAGCTTCGCCTTACACCTTTCTCAAAAGACCTAGATATATATAACGCTACGTCTTAGTCTAGTTTCATACTACGTGGAACTATTATCTTAAGGGTTTAGATTCCTTAATAATTCCAAAGTCTACTTCAAGATCAAACAAGTAAGGATCAGCCAGGCATGACAGCCGGGAGGAAAGATCATTTCGACATATAGTCTTTCAGAAATCCAACAACCAAGCCGAGGGTACCATTCTAGACACCTCTCCCATAGTAGATGAATCAACGTAACAACTTGAAATCATTGATAAATTTTAATTATAAGATCCTAGTACGATTTACATCTATAATTATAAATTACTTAGAGGCATAGTAAGTGTAGCTCACTTACAAAGTAAAATAGACGAGAATTGGGATCTTAACGGGCAGAATACTTGTAACATCCCGGGTTTCAGGTATTTTCAAATCCTTCCCTTGGTTTTAAATTATGTCATTTTGGTCCTTGGATTGTAAAGATAAACCCCTAAGAAGCCCTAGTGGAAAAATGGTAATTTTGGGTGCAAGGGTTGTACGCTGAGCGTACATGTGAGTACGCTAAGCGTACTAGGGCGCACCTATTACGCTAGGCGTACATATATGTATGTTGGGCGTACTTATGTCTGAGTGAAACCTAAATTTTTAGGATTTGAGGGGTATTTAAACACCTTTATGGATCATTTAGCCTCATCCTTTCAACCTCCAATCCTTTTAGTCATTTTTGGCAAACCCTAACCCCATAAGAGAGTGTTTTGAGCTGAAAGTGTGTTCTTTGTGTGCTTAAGGAAGAAGGAGTTGCATCAAGGAGATTAGAACTTGAAGCAAGCTTGTGGATCTTGGATCATCACCTTCTTGGGAAGCTCCGGATGGTAAACAGTTGCTACCTTTATACTTTGTTTGCTTGGATCTCATTTTGGTAGCTTTATGATGTCCTTCTTGTCCCACGAGTCCCGTTGTTATGCATGTTTAAATTGGGACGTTTTGGGCTGTCCTTTTAGACCATAGGATGGGTTCTAAGCTATAAAAATGAGGTCTCTTTAGCTAGTTTGGTTCCATGATTCTAGAAGGTCTTAATGATTAAGACCATGTATTAAGGACTTTTTTGGACGTCTAAATTCATAAAGTTAAAGACTTTATCACTCTGGGGTGCATTTGGACCATGGATCTAAAGTTTGGGCTTAAGTGCTTAAGCCATTAAGGACTTGTTAAAGTTTTGGGCCCTGTGAGGGTACGACCCGCGTAGGAGGGAGTACACCCCGCGTACTCGGTCAGATTCCCCATAATGCAACCAATGCGAGGTTGCGTACGCTGAGCATACCTCTGGAGTACGCCCTGCATACTTGCATGGTTCAGCCATTTTGAAGTTAACTCGGCTGGGTTAACACGGTGGGTTTATGGATTTTGACCAGTTGACCATGTTTGACCAAATTTGACCAAGTTTGAATTTTAAGGTTATTTTGGGTATTATTGGGTTTTGATGGAATTAGTCACTTGGTGGTTGTAGGAATTTGAGTTGAGAGTTGAGATTTGGAGTCAGGACTTATCAGTTATGTGCTGCTTGTGAGGTGAGTTTTCCTCTCTGTACTTTCGGGTCGAAGGCACCAAGGCCGACCCTTGGTTTGATAACCTAATATTGTTGATATGCATAGTATGGAATAAATATGCATGCTAGATTTGATATGCTAGTCTGGTAGATCTGTAGGAATACCTGTGATACTATATGTTTATCTGTGTATTATTATCTATTATATATCGACATATTGTGAGGGTTGGGTTCAGGTTGTACCGCTCTGTGTTGTAGCCAACAAACCCTGGAGCATACCAATTATGAGTCGAGGGTCATGAAGGGCATGCCAGACTCATAGTGAGGGCTCATGAGCATTCCAGATACTAGCTGAGGGTCGGGAAGGGCATAACAAACTCATACTGAGGGCTTAGTGGTATTCAGTCCAAGGTTTGATCAGGCCGGGGAGCGAGCAAGACATAAGTTGTGGGCCCAAGAGGCAAGCCAGACTTATGATGTGGGCTTAGGGGTAATCCAGTCTGTTAGTTGTGGACCCATTGCATGTTGTTATTATGTTATGTTCTATTTGCTTATGTATTGGTATTTTTGGGGAATTCACTAAGATTTGGGCTTACATTTTTGGACTATGTTTCAGGTACCTAAGAGGATCGCGGGAAGGCGAAGGCGTGATTGTGCACCTCCTAATATTTTGTTTCATGATTTTGGGATTACTCTAATATGGACATGTTTTGGAAAACTATTTGTAAACAATGTTGATTTTGGGTTGTTATAAAAATTTAAATTTTTCATGAATTTTATGGATGTTACAAGTTGGTATTAGAGCCTTGGTTTGAGTGAATTGGAGGAACACTCGCGGAATCCAGTCTCAAACTAAGGACAAATATTTTAAATTGATTTTTTTCAAATGGTTTTCAAAATATTCAAAGAGGATGCAAGGTGTACGATCAGCCGGAGCCAGTAAGTAGACCCCAAAATACCATACTATTATTTGATATTGTTATATGTTAGACTAAGGATCTTCAGGATTTTTCATGATAGAATTGTCTGATTAGATGATGCCTGATAGCCTAGGGTTCTTCTCTAATGGAATTGACATCATTACTGTAGTTGCTTAGTGTATGCATCATGGTCATGCATAACTAAGATTTTATAGCCTGAGAATGTTTGTTCTGGCCTTATTTCCTGTTCTTTTTTATGAAGGGCTTAGGGTAGGATCAGATATTCGATTGTCTATAGGGTCCAATGTTATGTATGGCTAGCATACACGAGTGTTGCAGGGTTGGTGGAAGTTTCATGGATGAGTGGTATGGGGTCAATCGGCCAGTTTTGAGATATATAGCCTTCCTCTAGGGTGTGAGGATTGAGCGTATGAGCATGCGAGAGATTATTGTTAGGGTGTTGTGATGATCCTATGAGACAAATACGGGTAAGTGTGGAAGCAAGTTTGGCCCCGTACTATTGAAATCACAGGACTCGTACACGTAGCAAGGAAGTCACAACCCTTAGGGATATGTTAGGAGTTGGTTCCCCGTTTTGATATATGTGTTATCTAATATCCTCCTGCTTTATTTTCAGTATGGTAAATACGCGTCGAGTTGAGGCAGGATCCGGTTCGGGATTAGGAGCTGGCCGCCAGGGTGAGTCAGTTGCGCTAGATGACAGGATCAAGGAGATCCTGCTGGAGGAGGTTGTTGCTCGTTTTTTAGCTCAGTTGCTGGAGATTTTTGGGTCTATCAAGACCGCCATGGTTGAGTACTTTGATGAGCGTTATGCTGCTTTATCTGAGACCGCTGCTTCTGCAGCCACTGCAGTCGTTGTGGCTGCAGGGGTTGGATCAGGCCGGGCTTTTCAGTATCGGGACATCGACAATACGAAGCCCCTGACTTTCGATGGGGTGCAGGACCCGATCATCACCATGAGGCGGATGTCTGATGTGGAGGGGTGTTTCTTCACTTGTTTATGTCCAGCTGACCAGAAGGTCAGGTGTGCTCTGAACCTTCTGAGGACCGGAGCGAAGGATTGGTGCAGGCTTGCTACTAGTTCTTATTCTTCTGAGCAGAGAGTTGTTGTGACTTGGGAGCAGCTCTCTGAGATGTTCTGCTCCTGATATGTTCCACTGGTGGAGCGAGAGAGGTTGGCCCATGAGTACCTGGATTTGGGACAGGGTTCTAAGACGGTGACGGAGATCACAAAGATGTTCACGGAGAGGGCTATATTATGTCCTGAGTTTGCTACATCTGAGCAGGCTCAGATGACCTGTTACTTAAGTATGCTCAAGACGAAGATCACACAGTTCGTTTCTACTCATTGCTATGGTACATTGTTGGAGATGCAGGCGGCCGCCAGGCAGCATGAGATTGGGATTGATCTGCAGACTAGGGAGCAGAGGCTAACCCCAGCGCAGTCGCAGCCTGCACCAAAGCGATTTAAGACCGTTGATGTCATATCTAGGGGCCAGAAAGGCCGCACTTGTGGGCAATGCGACAAGGCGCATGAGGGTGCTTGCTGATCATCATTTGGGGGCCACAATTGTGACCGGTTGGGCCATATGGCAAGGGATTGTCACCAACAGGATCCAGCACTCAGTTCCAGGATTTGTTATGATTGCAACCAGGTTCGCCATGTGAAGACCAACTGCCTATCGCTTGCTGCTAGGCTGGCGTAGGTTCCGACGCCGGCTACTTTGAGGATCACGGATAGGAGTCAAGGCAGGGTGGATCCCTCGAGGGCTCGAGGTCGCGCTTTCTAACTTACTTCTAAGGAGACCAGAGCAGCTCCATATGTTGTGACTTGTGACTGGTATGTTTCTATCCCTTATCCTATTGATTATGTTTTGTGTCTCGATCATTCAGTAGGGAGTTTGACATGCCCACCGGGGAGTCAAAGTGTCCTTTGTGAGTCTCTATCGCCAACGAACACGTGGTTTCTGCATCATCAGTATATCAGGGTTGTATTTTGGAGATCTTTGGGGTGTCTTATCTGATTGATTTGATCCATATCCCCATGGGGGATGTTTGCGTGATTGTGGGTATGGATTGACTGATCCGTTTCGGTGCTATAATTGATTGTGAGGGCCAACACGTGGTAGTTCGAACTCCAAGTGGGGGAGAACCGGTTATCTATGGAGATGACACCAGTATGGGTTCAGAGTTATGTTCTGCAGACATGATCAACAGTATATTCAGCACGGGTGTGAAATTTATTTGGCTATGTGGTGGATACGCATGTTAGGGATCACGTTTCAGTTTCAAAGGTCCCGGTTGTCATGGAGTTTGCCGATGTATTTCTGGAAGAATTTCCCGGTGTACCTCTTGAGAGGCAGGTCAAGTTCAGAATTGACCTCGTGCCAGGTGCGGCCCCGATTTCCAAGTCGTCATACCGCTTGGCACCGCCTGAGATGCAGGAGTTGGCATCTTAGTTGCAAGAGCTGCTAGGCAAGCAGTTCATCAGACCGAGTAGTTGTTCTCCGTTGGGAGAACTGATTTTATTTGTCAATAAGAAGGATGGTTCACACCAGATATGTATTAATTACCAGGAGTTGAACAAGCTAACGGTGAAGAACCGTTATCCCCTTCCACGGATTGATGATCTCTTTAATCAGTTGCAGGGTACATCTTGGTTCTCTAAGATAGATCTGAGGTCCGGATACCATCAGGTCAGGGTAAGAGACGAGGATATGGAGAAGACTGTGTTCCGAATCTCATTATGGGCATTACGAGTTCTTGTTGATGCCATTTGGGCTCATCAATGTGCATGCGGTATTTATGGATTTGATGAATCAAGTATGTAGGCCAATGCTCGATCATTCAGTTGTCGTATTTATTGATGATATCTTGGTATATTCCAAGACCATAGTGCAGCATGAGGATCATCTCCGCAAGCTTCTGGGGGTTTTGAGGTGAAAATGGATTTATGCTAAGTTCTCGAAGTGAGAGTTTTAGTTACGAGAGGTTCAGTTCCTTGGAGACCTTGTTAACCAGGATGAGATATTGGTCGATTCGGTGGGGTTGTCTGCTTTCGGGCACTCCGCCTTCATGTGCCCCTCCTCTCCATAATTTAAAACAAACTCTTTCTTTCACATGGAATTTTTTGGAAATATGTCATGGCTTCTTACGCTTGAAGCAAACGACACAGTCGCCGAAATGCTTCTTTTTGCACTGGTCGCACCACTTCCCTTTTTGGTTGCTTCCATATTTGTTTGTTTTTATAAACTTCTTCTTCTTCTTACATCCGTCAACCTTTCTCTTCTACCTGACCTTAGTTCTATCGGTAGCTCTCATCTTCATCATTCCTTCGATAGACTTTGCAGCCCGAACGACCACTTCGAAGGTAGGTGCGTGCTTTACTAGCACAATGTACTCCCACGGTATCCCCTTGGCATACCGATCAATCAAGGTCAGTTCGTATGGAATGATTCATAGGGCAAACTCCATTTTATTAGTGAAGGAGTTTGTATACTCATCCACTAACATGTTTCCTTTTGTCAATGACAGGAATTGATTCTCCAATTCCAACATCTTCTCACTCGAACAGAACTTCTTCTTGAAATGGGTCAAGAATTCATCACAAGTCAGCTATAACGACTTATTGGGGCTCAAAATCTTCCCCAACGTATCGCCGTACCCTTGAGCTGCCTCACATCATAGGTGGTTTGTTGCTTTCATGTGAATCCATACGACAAGAAAGCTGACTCCATCTCCGATGTCCAATCCATGACTCCTACGGGATCTTCCTTCCCGTTAAATGATTATGGCTTGCAAGTCATAAAATCCTTATACTTGTAGTAGCCTTTGGGTTCATCATTTCTCTGAACTTCAGGATGCTCTGGTCCCTGATAACTCTTTGAGTCATCATTATTTCCTTCTTGGACCGTCGTAGCATGTGAAGGAATTGGTCCGTTGTTGACTTGTTCAACAACTATCGGCTTATTGACTACTGACACTCTTCCTCTAATATTAGCCAGCTCCTGAGCTAATAACTCCCTAATATCACATTGCTGCTGATTGAGCATTTCTTGCATCATCGTCCGAGCTTCATTCATCGGGATTTACACAACAGTTGTTCTAACGTTTTGAGGTGTTGGACCTCCTTTGTTCATAATGACTCTACCGCTCCTCTTGATGGTCATGGCGTTCGAGTAATTAAGTCGTAGAGGCGATAATTTTGGGCTAAAGAAGATAGAGTATCTACTACATATATTTAGCACATAGTTAAGGCATCTTCCTTTAGTCTCCTAAGGAAACTGTCTAAAGCAACTAAGGCATCTATCGCACATCTTACTGATCATACGTAGTATCTAAGTTTAAGTCTAGAATTTTTCTAAATTCCTAGCTCTCTTAAACTAATGCTCTGATACCAACTGTGACATCCCCCTTTTTTCAGAACCAATTTAAAATTTTTCTTTACGCTTTTAAGTATTGAAATGCAGAAGTTCCCAGTTAAATAAACATTTTTGAAATAACAAACATTATTTTATTAAAACCTTCGGGATGTCATTCTTTATATCCGAACATACATTACTGTGTAAATAAAAAGGTTCTGAAATAATTAATGCAAGCATATACTTTATTCCACTCAACATCCTAACTGGGCAATTTCAACATTGGCTCCACTAATTGTGATGCGATAAAATAAGTGGGTTGTGTTTGGGAAACCTGGTGAGATACATAGGGTTTTCAAGCACATAATATTTTAATGATAAAATATCATTCCTGCAAGACATATACGAGGTGTAAATATATAACATGTCCTAATACCATCTACCCAATCCTCACAGATCCTAATTTGACAATCATCTGGAAGAATCACCTTACCGGACGAACTATCTAAGTAACTGTTTGACTACACCTCCTAGGGAAGTCCTTGGCTAGTGTAAATCATATCAGTCATCCAATGTTCAAAGATGTTGATGAATATCGATTTCCATTTCATCTAGGTCCATGGGTTATAAAACCATGCTAGCAACATAATTCACAAGACCACCTAGAACAGCCAGGTGTTGCTTATCTACTATAGTCGATGACCCAGACATACCGTTCGATTGTCTGATCGGGACCCACCATTTCTATTCATCCAAAGACGGGGAGGATTACACTTTGATCTCGTCCCACACTCTAACCCAACTATGAGAGCTAATAGATGCCAAGCCTATTCAACACTAAGAAATCCTTTATAAGTGTTATTCTTAATCTAAAGCAAGACCTATATCTAAAGGCAATTGATTTCTACAACAATTCCTAATCCAAATGTTACTATCTTATCTTTATAAATAGCACATAACAAAGATAATACAAGCAACATTTATTATATGGATATTTTTTAGTTAAGATTATGTTCTTGATAATAACTATGCACTCACCTGAGAAAGTGTCGGGTGATTGGTGAATCAGGCAGAGCTTCGCCTTACAACTTTCTCAAAAGACCTAGATGTACATAACGCTACATCTTAGTCTAGTTTAAACATGGAACTATTATCTTAAGAGTTTAAATTCCTCAACAATTCCAAAGTCTACTTCAAGATCAAACAAATAAGGATCAGCCAGGCAGGACAGTCAGGAGGCAGGATCATTTAGACATATAGTTTTTCTGAAATCCAACAACCAAGCTGACGTGACCATTCTAGAAACCTCTCTCATTGTAGATCAATCACCATAACAACTTGGAATCGTTGATAAATCTTATTTATAAGATCCTAGTAACGACTTACAACTATAATTATAAATTACACATGGGTAGAGTAGGTGTAGCTCACTTACAGAGTACAATAGACAAGAATCGGGATCTAAACGAGTAGAATACTGACTTAGGTCCTTCCTACACGAAGATTATGGCAAGCTGAGCACTCAAGAGTGTCGTAGAGGTTCACCGCTGCTAATATGAAAAATGGGCTAAATATCAAAGAAAAATTTAGAGAGATATCTACTAGAGGGTGTGGGGAGGAGTGAAAGAATGATCTGGTATTTATAGGTGAGTTTGGAGTCTTATGGCCCATGCAACAGGAGCCACGTCGCGCATTAGGGTGACGTCGATCCACTGGGCTACTGACACTTGGCACGATCTTGGTGGGGCTACGTTGCTGACTTCGTACGCAAGCTACGCACGACGTGCGTACGCTTGTGACATTTTTCATATTTTCAAAATTGCATAACTCATTCGTACGAGCTCCGTTTTTGACGTTATTTATATCCACAAAAAGATCTCAGCGATATCTACAACTTTCCTTTAGACTTAGTCGGTTAATTTTGAATTTATTTTATTTACACAGGCTTAGCCTATTAAAGACCGTATAAAATGCATAACTCTCACATTCGGCGTCTGTTTTCGATGGTTTTTATATCGTTGGAATCCTAACAATGAGATCTTCAACTCCCATTTAGATTGTTTTGGCCAACAATCTATCAATCTAAAATTTGATATCGATGCACACACCGTTGCGCCGAATTTTAGAAAAATCATAACTTCCTCTAGTGAAGTCAAATTTAGATGATACTTATACGCATGATTTCGCTTTTACGACATCACTCAAATCTTTCTATTTTTGTGTTGGTTGGATCCACAATTAATCCTATGGATCCTTGGGATTGGGATATTATTTTAGATCATGTATTTTCCCTAGATCGATACAGGTATCACAACTCTTTCCACCCATCCTGTATATTGTCCTTTTTGTTCTGTATTGTAATAGGAACTTAACTAATTATTAGTTATTAGACGAGATTTTACAAAACAATTGTTCGTATGAGAGAACAAATCATTTTTTCAATAACGCTCTCCAAGTGTGTATGTTCCTCCTTCCTCCTTACCATGGCAAGCCTTTGTGAAATAAATCTGATGAGAAGAAAAAAAAGAAGGCGTTAATAGACACTCCTGGCCCAACCCTAGACACTTTAAGATCCTTTTTCAAACCTGCTCCCATTTCGAGTCAAGAGATAGATAAATAGACACATCCCATTGCACTGATCGGGGGCATTCGTAGTGACTGAGGGGGTCGAAGACCAAGAAGTGAGTTACTTATACCAAGCATTCTTCTTACGACAAGATCCAATCTATCTATGAATTTTGTTTAGACTTCCTAAACTAAAAAGCAATCTAACCTAGATTCACTTTTTACGCTATCCGTAGTCGTGTTGGTTTTGTCACGAGACTTTGACACTTCCTAACTTCTTCGTTCTAATTCGGATTGAGACGTTCTAGATATATACAGGATCCTAATTATGAATACTATAACTAAGTTGAGATTATTTTCCCTAAGTGATCTATTATTTTTTATGTGTATTTTAAATCTTATTTATTTTATTATATAATATATCTTACTATCATATAAAACACATAAGCATAAAAAATATGAATAGTCTTGTCTTATTCATTCACAAAATGACTACATTACTTAACCACAAAGGTTACATGTTTGATTAGCCTAGCTGGAAATACGAGTGTAACAATAAGTGTTAGAAACATTAGTGATAATAATCAAGATCCTTGGATATGTTTAAGGATCCTGAGGCTTTAGAAATATCACGGATCCTACCCATAACAAATGTGATCATCAAGAAATAGTATATATTATTTAAAACCACTCAAGCTAGTGACGGGAGATGTCCATAAGTTTTAATAAATAAGCTCAAACACACAAGTAACTTTAGAAGTAGATGAAGTAAAAGATAAAAGACAATATTTTCCAAGTTGACAAGCATGACAAAGTGGAGCTTTATTACTACTAGTAAAAATTAATCGATGAGACTTCAAAAATTGAAGAACGGAGGATCTGGGATGTCCTAGACATCGATCTCAAGTTGGAAGAAACACGATAGTAAGAGCTTGATATGTGGTAGACAGAACACAAGGAGTGCACGAGTATAAATATAAAACATTATCGCATCAGTGAAGGAGAGCACTGGAATCAAGATCCTTTACAAAAAATCCAAACGGGTTAAATGAAATAGAAACCCAATTATCAATAGTAAAGCGACGAACATAAACTAAGTTTTTAATCATTTATTTGACACAAAAACATTTTTAAGAGAGAATTTGTTGTTAGAAAAAGGGAGAAAAGCTTGACCGATGTGATATACCGAAATAATAGTACAGTTACCAACCATTATGGACTTAAAAGTACACAATGTAAGAGAAACCATATTAATTGGTTAAAATTCATGTATGAGCTTACATCCATGTCCATATAATATTGATTATCCGGAGTAGGTCGAATGGACATGGCTTGAAACACCAAGGCAAGATCCGCAGGTTGTGCAGAAGGTTGTTGAACTGAGCCTTGAGTTGGAAAATGACCGAAATGTTGTTAATGAACCCCAATAGAATTGAGATTGAATTGGTGTTGAATGGGCTACCCATTAAGGGCAGCATTGTAGCACCTATTTATTAAATAAATAAATAAATAAATAAATGAAGGACTTGTAGCCCTAAAATAAATAATGATGTATAAAAGGATGGTCTCGAAGAGCTAATTGTCACCATTTTAGAAGTCAAGGGTTAAAAGAGTAAGTTCCGGACCCAATTTGTAAGTAATATTGACGGCAGGGACTACTTGGTAATTAGTGGGACTTAATTTGAAAAGATTTCATGGAAGTCAGGGGCTAAAAGGTAAGTTTGAGGCTTAATTTGAAAGGATCTTGTAGGGAGGGGCCAGACTTACAAATATGTTAAATATTTAGAATGGTCGGGGTTTAAAACCCGCCACCCTCGCCATACAAACCCTAAACCTAGCATCTTTCAGCCGCCTCCATTCATCCTCTTCATCTTCAACCTCTGACAGCCGCTACCCTGCTTGCTGCCTCGTCGATGAAACGCGACCATCATTGCTCTACTGTCGGAAACCACCAAGGGTTGTCGTGTTATTTAGCTGTCGGTGCTACTGTCCTCGTGGTTTGATGTCGCTGCCGCCGCCATCGTTGTAGAAGAAGATCCGCCATCCTCCCTTCGCCACTTTCCCTCTCCTTCCCTCTTCCGTTGTTGCTGGTGCTCGCACGCCGGAGCCACTGTTTCTTCTTCTCCATCTTTTTGGTGCGACGTTTCAGCCGCGACTAATACTGAGCACATAATCACATACTGGGCTCCCGCCCGCTACATTGGGACTTGCCCGCTATCGGACCCCGTCCGCCACCAGGCCCCGCCTGGCTTCGAGCCCCGCTCGGTGTACAGATCTGTTATCCTTAGGCCCCGCTTGTCTCCGGGCCCCGTCCGCTAACATATACTAGCATACAATCATATCACAACACATAACTAACATACTCTATTGGTTAGTGTACTAAGGCCTCGCCCCTGTCCTACTATTGATGAATCATGGAACCCCGTGCACGCTCCTACTGACAGTGAGATACGGGCCCAGCCCACACTCACTCTTTTCCTTACTTGGGCCTCACCCCTGCTCTAATGCTAATGAGGTATGGAGCACCATCCACACTCTGCTATTGGTGAGATACGGGACCTCGTCCACACTCACCTCCCTACCAGGCACATACATGTATCACACAAACAACAAGTATAACTATCATACAAAACATTCCTCGGGCACCTGCCCGCTAACATTGGACCTTAGTCCCGAATGTCATACTAGCATACTGTTCCTAGAGCTAACCCCCGGGTCTTCCTACTCATAACTACATGGGCCGACATTGTGGCCGTAGACCCATTCACACAAAGGGAAACTCAACTGCACTGCTGAACTTTACTGATAACCCTTTGGCTGCTGTCCGACAACTCTCCGAACTGCTGCTCCACTAGCTCCCCGAGCTACTAATATCAATATAACACTTAGTTCCAAACTGAACTCTAGAAGTCAAACTAAGTCAACTCAGGTCAAAGTCAAAGTCCTGGTCAAAGTAAACCTTCTAGTTGACTCTACTCGCCGAGCCAACTCATAGACTCGTCGAGTTCTTAAACTCAAAAACTCTCAAAATACTACTCAACTCGCTGAGTCACCCCAAGACTCGTCGATTTCAACGATCTCTGAGTCCCAACCTGTCCAACTCACTGAGTCACCACTCAACTCACTGATCTGCGTCTTAACCAGAAAAGGTTGAGGTTCTGCGACCAGACTCGCCGAGTCCAAGGCAATCTTCAACAAACTCGCCAAGTTGTTCTTCCAACTCGTCGAGTCCATGCTCATGTTCATAAAACTTGCCGAGTACACCCATGTGATTCGCCGAGTCTCTTCAGATCTCAATCCATACAGTGGCTTTTCGAGCCATGCAGGGGCTCCAAACCATAGATCCACTCTTCTAAAGTCTAACCCCCACGTAAAGTTGCAAACTTTACATGAAACCAAGGAGCTAAAGGCCCAAAACACTCTAGGGCTACGGTTTAAGACAAAGGGGCTTCACCAATAACTCATTGACTGCTACTTTAAGACATTTTGGACCATCACAACCCTAGATCTGAAGTAGAAACCTCAGATCTAACCCCAAACTCGAAATAGATCTCAATCTTACCAAAATAGCCCCAAAATCTCATTCAAGAATAGATCTAATTGCAATAAGGCCAAAGCAACAACTTATTACCTCAAGGATGACCTCCTACTGAAGAATAATCCAACTCTCTGCAAAGCCCCTTGCTCCAAGCTTCTTGATCTTCAATATCTCTTCACAAAACCCCCTTATCTAAGCTCCAAATTGCTTCCAAGGACTCTCACTCACGATTTAGGGTTTCTGGATCTCAAAAAGGGAGTAAAGAGGCTAGGGAAGGGATGTAATGTTCTTTAAATAGGAAACAACCCCCAGGATTCGGGTTTTTCTCGTCCAGACCAGACTCGCCGAGTCCACTAGCCGACTCGCTGAGTCGGTCACTTACTCTACGCCCCCGATCCCGCTCCGACTCATCGAGTTCCTCCCTGGACTCGACGAGTTGACTCATGAATTAGAGAGTTTCCTTTCTTTTCTTGGTCTTTCTGATTTTGTGTGTTACAGAAATAGTCCCCGGTTACCGGTCGACAGGACCGAAGGGGTACTCCAGCACCCAGATATGCTAGGCAGTATGTGATTTATGTTTATGTGCTAGGGTTTTATGTGGTAGTGGTAGGGGTGAAATAGTCCCTTGTTACCAGTTGAAAGATACCGAAGGGGAGGCCAGCTCCCGGTTACCGGTTGAAGATACCAAAGGGGTAGGCCAGCACCCAGATATGTTAGGAAGTCACCGGTCGAGAGGACCGAAGGGGTAGGCCAGCACCCAGATATGCTAGGAAGTCACCGGTCGAGAGGATCGATGGGGTAGGTTAGCACTCAGATATGCTAGGCAAGGTCACCGGTCGAGAGGGCCGAAGGGGTAGGTCGGGCACCCAGATATGCCTGGCAGTATGTATGTTATATGAGTTTGTATGGTATGTGGTATGATGAGGGAACTCACTAAGCTTTGTGCTTACAGTTTACAGTTTTGGTTTCAGGTACTCGTTTTCAAAGGAAAGGAGTCGGCTTGATCGCAGCGCATCACACTATGTTTTTTGCACATGAGATCTTTGGGATTACACTCTGATATTATTTTATGATAATATGTTTTGATTACTGACACTTTGGTTTGACACGAGATATTATTATGAATGTTTTTATACTGATGGTTTTATGTAATAACTTATTTAAAAATGAAGTTTTTGGCCTTGAATTTTGGGATGTTACAAGTTGGTATCAAAGCCTTGGTTTGAGAGATTCGGACACACTCTCAGGTGTGTCTGAACTCAAACTAAGGACTTGGTATGAAATTTTTCAAAAGTAAAACCATATTTATAAAAAGAAGTTTGAAAAGAGAATAGAACTTTGAAAAGAACAAAGTGTGTAATGCGTGCAATCAGTCGAGCTCAAATAAGTTTTCCCCAAGATAGCCATACATGTTATGTTATAATATGATATGATATGGTTATGAGAATTCCATGCTAGATTAGGGTTGAGGATCTAGGAGTATGCCTTACATGCCTATTATATGTGCTTGTAGACTTGTATGCTAGTACTGATCAGTCAGTAATAGGATAGACTATTTAGGTTATGCCTGATTGTATGAGCCTTTGAATTGCATGTACAGATTCCTGATTAGAGGATAGAATGATTTGATTGGAATATGATGTTTAGATTTTCCATTGTCTGAATTTTGTTTGCTTTGTGCTTTGTGGGACTTTTAGTGATGTGAGGTATCTACTAAGTGAATATGCTAAGTCACATGGGACACAGACCAGATAATCTCAGAGTGATGGACTTGACCCTATTGCACAGCTCTTGTCTGAGTCCAACCATTCTAGGGATGGGTCTTTTACTCAAAGGATTATCTGATCTCTGTTGCATGTGGCTAAATTCATGAGGTAGCTAGTTGACATTAGTAGGATGTCTTTCAGCAACTGAGGATTGGGTGAGTACGGGAACCTAGGAAAGCCTAGGACATGTTTTAGTGGGTTAGTAGTGAGGCTTAGTGAGACTTGGGTGTACCCGTTGAGGAAGTAACTTGGAGGATCCGGGAGGATTGTTGAGGAAAGTATGGATAGGTGTGGAAGGTAGTATTGGGCCTGTATTACTAAAAGCACGGGATCCATACTCGAACCGGTGAGAGTCTTGGAGAATCTGTGAAGCTTCAGGTAAGAGTTTGTGACCTATTTTAGGGACAGAGGATGTTCCATTTGTTGCAGCTTAGCCATTGGCAAGTTAGTTAGTGAGCGTGGCAGGGTGTCAAACCCTGAAGGATATGATTTCCAAGAAGTTGCAGATGCAAGATCGATTTGGAGCACCCTGGAAAGAGAGGGTAGTACCAAGTGCGTATAGTAGAGGGTCCCGGGAAGAGACCCATGATTTCTGATCATCGGGTGAAAAGCCAGCAGGGCCTGATTCAGTGCAGCACGTACAGGACAGTGCACAAGGGAGTTTGTCGATCCGAGGGTTTAGGCTACTACAGGGTAGCAGGGTTGGTCATGTCAGAAGAAGGTGATTAGTATTCCTCCAGATGTTGCGAGTATGTCGTCTTATATTACTACTAGATGGATGTTGGGGATACGTATCGCATTGGAGTTATGAGTGAGTTGGATAAGCTAGATCTCGGGTCGGTTTCCTGCTAGTTTTTGGATTATCAAGGATCATATATGCCATCCTGCATGCCGAAAAGTCCTTGATGAACCCACAGAGGGATGCATTTTGCGGAGTGGGTTCCGCGTGTACCGTTATCATTCCAGATATGTGCGGGGATTATTTAGAGGATATTCGGTCAGGGTTAGAGCGATTGTTCTCCAGTGAAGTTAGCGTTCAGTGGTTCTATCATGGTTCACATATGGTCGACAATTGTCTATGGATGAACTTTGGAGTTCAAGGCACTACCGTTGCTAGGAAAGGACCGGTAGCATGAAGATGGTAATGTCAGTTGCGGGTGTTATATGCATAAGTGGTTGGTCATTGGATGTTCAAGAAAATTGCATTTCTCGCGGGGCTATATTCGGTTAGAGTTCAGTGGTGCTGCAAGATTGGAAGTGGAAATGAGGATTCGTCAGCTAGAGTGAAGATTAAGGTCTTCAGTGAACAACATGGGAGATGGTCTGAGGTGTCAAACTGTACCAAATTCAAGAGTACTCTTCAAGATTTCAGATGATGGGCAATCTTAAGGTTTAACTGGTAAGTGATCACTAGCATGGGTAAGCACAGGTGGTCAGCAATGGACTATTGTGAAGTAAGAAGGTAAGGAATGATTTCAAGGACGAAATCTAGTTTAAGTGGGGGAGAGTTGTAACACCCATTTATTTATTAAATAAATAAATGAAGGACTCGTAACCCTAAAATAAATAATTATGTATAAAAGGATGGTCTCGAAGAGCTAATTGTCACCATTTTAGAAGTCGAGGGTTAAAAGAGTAAGTTCCAGACCCAATTTGTAAGTAATATTGAAGGCATAGATTACTTGGTAATTAGTGGGACTTAATTTGAAAAGATTTCATGGAAGTTAGGGGATAAAAGATAAGTTTGAGGCTTAATTTGAAAGGATCTTGAAGGGAGGGGCCAGACTTGTAAATATGTCAAAGATTTAGAATAGTATGGGTTAAAAACCCGCCACCCTCACCATACAAACCCTAAACCTAGCATCTTTTAGCCGCCTCCATTCATCCTCTTCATCTTCAACCTCCGACATCCGCTACCCTACTTGCTGCCTCGTCGATGAAACGCGACCATCATTGTTCTACTGCCGGAAACCACCAAGGGTTGTCGTGCTATTTAGCCGCCGATGCTATTGTCCTCGTGCTTTGATGTCGTTGTCGCCGCCATCGTTGTAGAAGAAGAGCCACCATCCTCCCTTCGCCACCTTCCCTCAACTTCCCTCTTCCGTTGATGCTGTTGCTCGCACCCCAGAGCCACTGTTTCTTCTTCTCCATTTTTTGGTGCGACGTTTCAGGCGCGACTACCGCCGCCGCAGCTCCGAGCGGCTGCCTTGTGCTCATATTGCCTCCTGCCACCACGAAGGGGTTGCTGTGGGGTTTCGTGTGTATCTCCGCCGAGGTTCGTGTGGGTGTGTGTTTTCCCAGCTGGGAATTAAAAGAACCACCGCCACCACCATGAGGTGGTAGCGGTTATTGCAAAGTGCTGCTATCGCCGTCGCTGCTGCCATCGTGTTATACTTCTGCTGATGCCAACCACCACCAAGAGGGTGGATGGGTTCTCTTGCAAGAAGTCCTCGTGGGTGTGTGTTATTTCAGTGATGTGGAGTTGGGTTGCGTGACTGGAAAACCGAGAACCACCACTGCCACCACCGTGAGATGGTGGCTGCCGCCATTCGCCACCACCGGCCGCCCCTAGGTTGTTGTGTATATGTGTTTATATTAGTTTGTATGTGATTATTTGGGATTGTAGCTCTGTAAAATGTAACAAAAAATAAGAGTAACGAAAAGAAAACTGAAAACCACCACCGGCCGCCGTGTCGGGTGGCGGTGTGCTTAGTCATGTTGGGATTGCTTTTTTGGATGTTTGGACAAGGACTAAAACCCTAATGGGCGTATTAAACCCTAATGGGCCCAATGAAGCCCTAATGGACCCAAAAGCCCAAACATGTGACTAATGGGTGTAATGAACCCTAATTGGCCTAAGGAAAACCCCAATAGGCTTAAGGACTTGGTTTTGGGCCTATTGGGATAAGATGGGATTCGAAACCCTAATTAGGGTTTAGAAAACCCTAATATTGGATTTATGGGCTTGGACCTATCAAGAGCCACATTTGGGCCATTGGAATGGAATTGTGTGTTAAGCCCAATCACACCATATGATTTATTTAGAAAAAGTGATGGACTTAATGGATTAAGTCCTTAATGGGTTAAGTGAGAAACACTTAACCCTACTCGTCATTTTATGTGAAACCCTAATTTCACTTGGACCTTGAGTTGGGCTTATCCATTGGGCTTTGGTAATTGGATTATTAATAGGCCTTCCAAGAATAATCTTATGGACTAGAACATGTTGATGGGCTTATGATAAGACCCATATGAGGGTTTGGGCCTAATTTGGAAAATTGGGCCATAGTTTGGGCCTTTGTGACTATGAGATATTGGGCCAATAAAAAGATACCAAATGATGGACTGGACTTTTGGTTGGGCCTTAGAACGAGACCATCTAAAGGTTTGGGCCTAATTTGGAAAATTGGGCCATATATTGGGCTTTGATTCCAAGTTGACTTTGGGCCTATGGTTTGGGCCTTGGGCTTGAATAAAGCCAACCTTGGGGTAATGTAGTAATTATCCAATTATTTATTTATGGTAATGTGTTGGGACCCAATTATTAATTGGGTGTTATTTTGTTGTTGACAGTTCAGGAATCTGTCATCCAGCAGCTGGGGTTGAGTCTGCGGGACTTCAGCAGTGTGGGGTTGTGTCTAAGGGACTTCAGCAGTGTGAGGTGAGTTACCTTCCAGTAGCGGTGGGTCTACGGCCACAATGTCGACCCACTAGTAGGAGTTGTATGTTAGATGATTGTCTTTGTGATATTCATTTAGGTTTGCTGCTACATGTTATGTTTTATGTGCTAGCATGTTATGATGTTATGTGATAATGGTAGTAGGGGGTGAAATAGTCCCTGGTTACCGGTCGATAGGAGCGAAGGTGTAGTTTAGTACCCAGCCATGCTAGCCAAATTATGATATATGTGATATGATATTATGTGGCAGTAGTAGGGGTGAAATAGTTCGCGGTTACCAGCATGCTAGCCTGATGGTTTATGTAATAACTTATTTAAAAATGAAATTTTTTTTCCTTGAATTTCGGGATGTTACAAGCATGCTTTTAGATCGACGTCACGGGCTGTTGGTGCGCCAAGAAATGAGTCAACTGAGTTGTTTCAGCTGGAGGAGAAGTATACTTAGCGAGGGCAAATGTAGCTGAGGAATGGAGCCTACCAGATTTAGGTGTATACATCTAAGGAAAAGGGAAGTGACCAGTAGCATTTTGTTTACCATAAAAAATAGGGATGCTGATTTTGAGCATGTGAACTTGGATAAGACCCCATAATTCCTGCAAATTGAATGTTTGGACTTGTATTTGTACCTACAACATGGTTAGTAGTAGTAGAAAAACTAGAATTACCTCCCCCTTTGGATGTATTATTACTACGGTTCCTATTCCATCTACTTTTCAATTTCCCGAGTTGTCTGGACACAAAATAAAGATCCATAGTAGTTATGGAGTATGAATCAAGCATTGTATCATTGTGTTCTTCTCGATTCTCATGTAGTAGCAACATGTTTTTGGATTCCATAAACAATGGAAATTGTTTAGTGTTGGTAACAACATCAACAATGCTTTGATATAAGGACGGGATGTCGCATAGAATTTGAATCACAAGTTCCAATTTAAGAAATTTTAGCATTAACATCATAAAGGGAACCAGCAAGATGCTTGAGATTGTGACAGTAATTATCGATGGAGGAAACACCTTTTTTATGTTGCGAAACTGTTCTTGAAGTTGAAGCATCTGAGGCATATTGTTATTGAGAACATACTCATGTAAATTATCCCACATGTCTTTGGCAGTGCATGTATCAGTGGTGATGACTTGTAAGACGGACAGGTTAAGAGTGGAGTAAAACCATGATTTGACATGAGAGTCAATAGATGACCATGAGAGTCAATAGATGCCCAATCTTCATCATATTCTCCAGTTGGTTTGGATTTTCTAGTTATATGACCAAGAACCTTAGCACCAGAACAAATGTATTTAAAAATGCAACACCACAGCTTGTATTTAGAATCATCTGAGGTGAGTTTTGAAACTAAATCGATTATAGACATTAGTAATAGCATATACAAGTTGTTGTACGGTGGTAGCAGTAGTGCTAGAGGATGCAGGTATGGTCATGGGAAATCGAAAAAACAAATAAAAAAAAGTGTACTAACAATTAGAACACTAACCGTATGTAGAAGGATTTTATCAAACCTAATACACTAACCCACGAGTGTAGATAGTGGAGGGCAACGAATTGATTGGAGGATAAGCAATGATAAGTAGCAGTGAGTAGAAGATATAATGGTCAACATAAATGTCGATCAAGGAGGAAGTCAGATTGCTTGATAGATGTCTGATAAACAGTAACATAGAGATTTTTTTTGTTGACCCTTATCTTTCATGCATCATATATCTCTAGGCTCGATACTATATTTGTAGAAACTAATCCCTTATGGTTTTGCATTATCAGTCATCAATATAAATAATACAGAGAGTTACATAATTACAAAAAGACCCCTGAACTATATATATAGGTAGAGGTTCATTTGAGATCATGTTAATTTTGTGAGACATAGGAAAGTAACCTAGCAAATCATCTTGGAGATCAAAAAATAAAAATAAAATAATAATAAATCTAAAATGAAAAATAAAAAAAATCTAAAATTCTTTTTCTTTAATCATTATTTTCAACATTTTATTTACCAAAAAAATTACCTTTTTTTTTAAATATACGTGAAATATTCTAACAGAATATTACATTGTAAATATTCAAATGTAATTTTTAGAATGTGAGAATATTCTAGTATTTTACTATAGTTGTTAGACATGTTAAAATATTCTAATATTTTACTAAAATTGTTAGAATTTAAAGAATATTCTAATATTCTATTAGAATTGTTTGAATATTTGTAGTCTAATATTCTAATAGAATATGTGATTACTCTAACAATTTTGTTGTAATTTTTATACTAGAATATTTCACAAATATTTCAAGAAAACAGTAATTTTTTTGTTTGAAAAATATAAATGAAGAAAATAATATTTTTTTAAAAAAAGAAAATTTTCTATTATTTTGCGTTTTAAAAATATATTTTTTTATTTCCAAAACGAATGGTTAGGATTACGTCCCCATATCTCATAAAATATATTAGTCTCAAATGAACCTAACTATATATATGTGTGCGAGCACATACACACGAACCTATACTAAACATATAAGTAGCCCTATCAAAAATACCCTTTACCCAAATTACTCGCCCGATTTTTTCGGGTATCGGGTAAATCGGGTATCGGGTTAATTTTTCCGGTTAAGTGGGTAACCCGAATTTTTTTCGGGTTGGGTAAAGGGTAAGTAGTTTGGGTTTCGGGTATACCCGATTACCCGAAATATGTTTATCAAATAATGTCTCTTTATGAGTTTATCTGTCCCTCCCAATTCCCAAATCTCAATTTCCCTCGTTGAGGCCCGTTCTATTTTCTCCACATCAAAAAACTCTCATACCTCGTCCGCTCTTCGTTGGTGTTCGTCACCAATGGATTACTATATTGAAGTAGAAGATGAGACGATTGAAGTTGACAACCCAACCAATGATCAAGTTCCACAAGAAAAAGAGGAAAAAAAACTAAAGAATTCAACCCAAGATCGAAAGTTTGGAAAGAATCCTTGATATCTCAAATATTATTGAGTAAAAAAATCTCAATGTTCAAAGTTTAGCACGACATACTTATTTCATTACATTTATTTTTAGGTGCCATTAAAAAATTAAAAAATTAAAAATTAAAAATCGGGTAATACCCGAATTACCTTTACCCGACCCATTACATGAATTACTCAAACCTGAATTACCCGAATTACCCGAATTTAATTTGGGTAGGGTAACGGGTAATTTTTTTTATATGAAAAACCCGAATTACCCGAAACCTGAAAAATTTACCTGATCAACACCCCTACATATAAGTAATACAATTAAGAATATCGTACATGATTTAAGGAAAACAATCATTGATACCGTAACAATTTCACCCCTTAATCTAACACTTTAAATGTTTTATAGGTTTTAACTTATATTTTGTTTTTATCTGAGTGAAAACAAAAATACAATAAAACCATGACAAGTTAAACATAAATAAATTGTTATTATAGGTAACGAACAAAATAAATTATCTCTATTAATAAGAAAAATAAAATAAATTATTATTTTCTATAATTCGATGTTAGTTTACTTATTTAGTAAAATGACCACTTTTCAGGTTGTGGTTTATGTAAATTCGTGTATAAGAAAATAACAAAAAAAAATATTTAAAAAAAAAAAAAGAGTAAAAAATTAACAATGTAACCACACATTTTGCACGACCCCAATGCGAATTTCTATGGAACTTGTGAAATGGCCCACTGAACAATAGGCTCACATGAAAAAAAATTGTATTATTATGGGCTTTTTCTTTTTCAATGGGCTACTACGTAAAGTTATGCCCAACGTGAATTCGATTTTGGGCTAACATTTCATAATATCCTTTGTTTGAAATCGTAAACCATTAAAATGCTCTCTTAAATTTGATTAACCGAACCAAGACGTGTCATTTTGAGAAAAAGGAGATGATGCGGGTGTTTGCTACCGAGTGATTTTTCCTCCAACAATGAAGTGTCGCACGGAGAAAAAGAAAATATATAAAGGTGCTACTGCTACATGCCAATGTGAAAGATCGTGGATGTGTTGTTAATTTACCAAAAGAAGTGTGTTGCACCCTAAGATACACAAAATGGTATCTACTTAGTTAGATAGCATTCAAGTGGTCAAAAAACACTATATCATTGCTTAAATTAAGTTCCAACAAAATTTGGTCCTTGGGTCCCATTGTCACCTAATGTCCAACTAGCATTCAAGTGGTCAAAAAACTTGACCACATAATCCACCATGGTGAAACTTCGTATTGCAACTCGATCAAATACTTATCATGGTGTGGAACCAACCACCACCAAATAATGCATCCCACAATAATTTAAAAGGAATATAAAATAATAAAAATGCATTTATGATAATAAATGGAAAAACACTATATCATTGCATAAATTAAAATTTAACTTGTATGATAACAATATTAAGTATACATGTCTTTAAATTTTAATAAGTATAAATGTTTCACTAATAACATCAAAACATAACACTATCAAACGAAATGCTTATTGGGAAAGAAACATGAAACTTGATTGCAATTCATACAAAACATAATAGATTTTTTGGAAAATTAACTATAAGGGTAAGATTGTTCTCGTTTTGTACACGCTTAGTCTTCATTGTTTCTTTTATATATATATATATATATATATATATATATATATATATATATATATATATATATATATATATATATATATATATATATATACATATATATATATATATATATATATATATATATATATATATATATATATATATATATAGTAAGCCCTTTAACTTATTATTTTTGTCCACATTCAATCCTTATGATCTTATGATGAGTTTCTTCAGGTTTGCTCACATGGCATCCTACATTGGACAATAATTAATGATATGTATTCATATGTGGCTCGTTTAAACACGGAATAATGTATTACTTTTCATGTTTTGGTAATAGCATTGTACTATTGATATTAGTAACTATGACAGTACAATATCAACATATTCAATACCAATATAAATTTTAATCAATAGCAATACCAACTACATTACATCAGGTGAATAAAATACATTAGTCATAAGGATTTCAATTGTTGGAAATAATGTCCACATTCATAATAGTTGGTCATACTGTTAATAATAATAGCATAATCATTTTTAGTTACACGCAAGGACATCAAACATCATCTTTAATAGCTGCAAACTCATCTTCAAAATTCAATGTCAATTTAAAAAGAATAAAAAAAAAAAGTCATTTGCAAAAAAATGGTTAAAATCGGCAAACCAAGGAATTAGGAAAGACTCTATACTTTTTTTCAGAGTGTTATTTTGTCTTGGAAGTCCCAATTCAAGTTGAGAGAAAGCAATCACAAAGAATCATATTGTCTGTTATTGACATAGGTGAAAAAGAAGTCGAAACCATCTTCTTCTTGGAGAAAACTAAGGTACCACCATTATTTGACCGATTCGTGAATTATGTTATTGATATATGTGAGGGAATAGCAATGTATGAGAACACCTCATATTGTGCTACATAGGATGTGACATGACCAAAACCTAAAGAAAATCGGTCAGAATGATTGAATGTGTATACAAACAACAAGGACTTATTTTGCAACAAAAACATTCGGGACTAAATGTGTATGAAATGAAAACTTAACCTGGAGTAGTCAGTTATAAGGACCGAATATATACAAAACAACAAGTTAAAGAGATTATTTTACAAGAAAAAAAAACAATAAGGACTAAACGAGTATAGTAAACCCAAGCGAACCTTTTTCTTTAAATCGAATTTTTTGTTAAAAGTTAAAAACTAGATAATTCCAAAATTTTGTTGCGAAACATGCCCTAATACCATTAACCTCATGGACAAAAACCATAGTAAAAAAATCTTTATAGGATGGTAGTGTTAAAATTATACAGACTAGACTTCATTTAAAAAAGAAAAATAAAAATTAAAAAAATAAAAATGAAAACTAACTGCATCACCACATGAACAAAAATTATATCCTTAAAAAAATAACCAAAGTTATTTATAACTTTATGATACATTTTTTAATCATATATTGGTGTTTGAAAAATGGATGGATTCGTTAGTGGTAGAAAGAGTGTTAGTGTTAGTGGTAGAAAGAGTGAGGATGGAAGAAAGCAGACGTCACAGGTAGGAAAGAAGGAAGTCGGCAAGGTAGAAAGAGAGAAACCAGGGAAACCACGTGGCAAATAAAACTAGAAAGAGGAGGAATGACTAAGCAAGGTGAACGAAATAAGAAGGGAAAAAATTAGTGGAAAAATAAGAAAAGGTGAAGCAAGTCCCCTTAGGTTTAATAGAATTAGTGGAAAAGTAAGAAAAGATGAAGCAAATCCCCTTAGTTTTAAACTTTTAATAGAATTAGAAGATTGTGGGACGAAAAACAGAAGTGAAAAACATCACTGTTCACCAAGTCCCCTTAACTTTAATATATATGTATAATATAATTTAGAAACATGTCAAAGTCAAGCTATGAAATCATCGACGTTTGGAATGGAAGGTTTGGTACACATTTCAATGGATTGAATGCAAACTAACTAATTAAACCAAGAAAATAATTTATGAAGAATTTATTAAAAAATGGGAGGTGATGTAGGATTGTACGATGCAAATGACTGAAAATAAGTGAAACGATATTTGCATAAATTCGTCAAAGTCGGTCAAAGTGTCGGTAGCCATTTAACCATTTTACAAGTATCTCATGCGATGTCCCCTGGACAAACAGGCCTTCAATCTTCATGTTTGTTACATAATTTAATAAATATGGGTATGATTTATTTTCAGATTAAAATCATGACTAAAAGAATGGAATATCAAAGACGACAAACATACATCCTTCAAAAAGATTACGACCTGTGAAAAAGATCGCCAACAATTTAAATGTGTGTATTGGTGAACCTCATAATCATTTCATTTCTAAATTGGCACATAACAAAAAAGGTCCCTAAGTTTTACCAAACATTTCAAGATTGCTTTCGTAGTAGGACTATCGGCCAAGCGAGCATCGAACCATGTGACGTTGAGTTACACGATTGTTTACTATTATGTTTGACTTTCTGTTCATCGGGTCTTCGACTTATCTTTGAGGTCCTCTGTGGTGTGTAGGCTAGTTCCTAGGAACATATAGACGGTGTTGTTGTTCAGTTGTCCTTTTTGCCTCTACTACTAGGGGTGGACTCAGAATTTCATAGTAGGTATTGCACGGGAAAATCAGAAGTTGCACAATAGTAGAAAAAAAATTCAAAAATTTTTGCACTGCGTCCGGAAAATTCAGGTTACACATGTCACCGTGTGCCCTATACTAGAACCGCCCATGTCTACCATTCATCCTAGGAGCACCTTTTTTTGTCTTTGTAGGTGTTGCCAGACGCCGAACTGGATGGGTCTTGTTAAGATATTGTTTATACTATTATGGTTGTTGACTTATTCGCTATAATTGGTCATGTTGTATGAGATTTAGACTAGTAGATATGTTTCACACAGGGCCGGTCCATAAGTATTTTGTGCCCCGGACAAAGACACTTGATGATGCCCTTATATTTATACCGAACCCATATATACCATACATTTATTGAACGAAGATGCGACGTATTTTTTATTTGAAAAAAACAGCTATGCAAATTAAAACTTGCAAACATCTTCTAAAATGATGTTTTTATAACGTTTTTTGAAGAAAAACATCAATTATCCTATTGTAGTTAATGTTTGCTAAAAGTTGACTTTTAATACTTAAAATTGCAAAGCATTTTAATAGCAAAATATCAACAAAAAAATATGCACTTGGATTATTTCGTACACCAATTTTGCAATTCATAACTAAACCGTTGGAAAATTTGTGTTCTTTTCTTACTACATATCACTCATAAAATTAAATAGGGCAATACAAAAAAGGTAAGTCAATCAGACTCAATCTATTATGTAGATTTGACAATTTTCCCTTTCGATAATACCCTTCAATCAAACAGATAAAACACATATCTTCTTATTTAATATACCATTTAGAGTACATATTAATATTTCAAACAAAGATAAAACATATATCTTCTTATTTAATATACCATTTAGAGTACATATTAATATTTCAAACAAAGTTAACAGGTCCTTAAATTGAGAAGCATATGCAAACACACTTAGCTTGTATTATAAGTTTTCAAGAGAGAAATTAGTGTCATGGGATACCTTTATCCTTTAATTATTAGCAATGAGGAAAAATAAAAACTCAACATACCTTTTCAAAGACTTCAACAATGATTTAATTCACAAGGAGCATCGAAACATTACAACCCTAAGAAATATATCAAAAACACAAACAGGAGATGAAATCTTCAAAACATAAAGATTAATTCAAGAAAAAATAAAGATGAAAAATCTGAAATCAAGAAAACATATCTAAATCAGAATCATATATTTTGATTTATACTTACAAGTCTTGAACCCATTAAATCAGATTCATAGCAGAGAATAAAGAATTACAATTTTGATTTATGAGAAACTTCACTCAAAAAGTTTGGAGAATCAGTGACTCGATTACAATCAAAAAGCCTGGAGAGTGAATCGATTTTCACTCACAATACCGAGAATAAGAATTACAATCAAAGAAATGGGCCATGGTATAAACCCTACTCGATTATATTTTATGATTTGGGGGAACTAGAGAAAGCAAAGGAGAATTGAAAAATCAGTGAAAAAGTAAATCGATAATGGTGATTAATCCCTTATTTATCCCGAGCGACTCCTCGATTTAGGTGTGTGATTGTGTGAATTGTAATGCGACTTGTGGTGTTACCAAATAATTTACTGCCGATTACTTCAATTTATGTTTGATACATTCTCTTGATTATGCACTTATTTCATTCGTCGTTCATTCTTTCAATTGCCGCCTTGAAGTATACTTACCCATAAGACCGACTGTAAATTTGATGCCCCCTAACCAATTGATGCCCTGGGCAATGGCCCAGCTGGCCCTCCCCTTGGGCCGGCCCTGGTTTCACATTCTCTTTTGAGGTGGGTATCCCCATTTTGTGTTGTTTGGGGGTGTTTATGTTTCATGTGTCGTGCTTTTACATGTGTTGGATGGATGCTATTTCTCCCAAGGAATGCATGCGGTCTTTGACTTGGATTTTCATATATTGTCCCTTTCTATTGGTTAGGTTGTTTATATGTATCTTTGAGTACATGTCCTTGTATTATGTTACCCTTCTTCATCATCTATGGATGCCCAACATACCCTGAAGAGGCATCCTAGGATGCCGACCAATGTGGTCGTGCCCATATTGGTGTTGAATTTTACGAGGTCGAGCAAGGTTGAGGCTATGATGTCGAGTGCACTTAGACCTACCATCCTAAGTTACATCATGTTAGGATGGTGTTGCAACAATAGTGATTGCTAGGTTTGTTGTCTTTTGCATCCGTCCTAAGTGGATTTTGGGTGTGAGTGGGATGTCGACTAGACTTAGTGGGTGTGATCGTTGTCCAATAAAGTTGACATGGGTTGACGACATTCGTTGCATCATAACTTTATATGCTTTAGTAGTGTCTGAAAGTAGTGTTCAAATGGGATTTACGTTTAATTGTCGTCATCAACCTGTATTTGTTCTATTTATGTGCTACCTATTCAACCGTGGATTGGTAATGATTTGCGGTGTGATTTTGGTATGGGCTAGTAAAGTTAATATTAGTTTTCATGTGCGCGAGTTGTAGGGAGTGGATGCTTTCAGCCTCGATCGTTGTGATCTCTAGACTTAGTATACCTAATTCTTTCTTTGGAACTTTCAGTATTTAAGATAATTGTTTTTCCCTTAGCGTTCTGATGAGATATTTTACATGACCATTACGGACGTGTTGCTCTAGTTCTTGTTCCAAGATATTATCTTTGTAATGTCATGACCATAGATATTGGGATATTCAAAGAACTTGTTATCATCTCGTGGGAGTCATCCTCATGAATTGTGAACAACTTTATGTTTGTCACCCCCAATCGTCTGGACCTTTAGTGTTTCCGACATTGGAGTGTCTTTGTTTACTAGTTGTAAATGTGGTCCTTTAGGACCTCTAGGATGTATGTTACCTTAATAATTTTAGTGCCTCTAGCTCAGATGGAATTTTCTTTGTTCTGAATACCATGACTCTACCTGATAGGCTAATGTTGTGTATTTCTCATTAATGGCCCCTTCTTGCTTGATGTATTTGAACACTCTTTCGAAAATTTATTTCATGGTTTAGGCTTTTCTTCCCATGAGCTTTCAATAAAAGGGACTAGGTTGCAACCCATGTATGAATGCTCAAATAAACATGGCATCGTTGCATTCTAGACAAATGAGTGATGTTTCCTTAAACATAACCAGGTACTTAGAGATGGTTTCTATTTACTAACAACTAATGATGAGATACTTATCAAATGTATACTTCCTTTGTTGGAAAAAAATGGCTTGTGAATTCGCCTTCGCCTTTGAGTTATTCCCAGCTCTGGGTGTTGTTATGTCTAAGATTATGAGCCAACATCATGGCGTGAAAACTAAAAGAAGGGGAATTTGTGTGCGCTCATGTGCAAAAAATGTAGAGGCACGTGGAAAGATTAGAAAAGCTCAGCGTAAACTTTGATAAGGACCTTTCCATTGACATGGTCCTGAATTATCTGCCTAGTAGTTATGATCAGTTCATATTTACCTATCATTCGAACAATACAGAGACCATGTTGATTGAGCTTCACAATTTGTTGCAAACAGCTGAGGCAGGAATGAAGAAGTCTCATTCCAATAGTTCTGCAACTGCTCCAGTCATGGTTGTCCAACAAAGCAGAGGAAAGAAGAGAAAGGCCCCTTCCCAATCAAAATCGAAAGGGAATGTCCACTATGGAGAGTTTATTGGATCCAAAGCAAAGCCCAACTTCAATACCCCTCAGGTTGTTGATCCAAAAGAGGTCATGTGCTTTCATTGCGGCCAAAAGGGCTATTAGAGAAGAAGTTATCCCAAGTACTTACAAGAATTGAAAGATGCCAAGGCCAAAGGAACTGGATATTTTTTTTGGTACGTATTATATTCAAGTCAATATACTTACATTTCAAATTCTTGGGTTCTTGATATAGGACGACGTTTGCAAATCTGTTCTGATATTCAGGGACTAAAGAAAGTGAAGAGGCCAAACATGGAAGTTAAACCTTATCAGGGGAACAAGCGAAGATCGATTGTTACCAGGATTGGGACTTATGAGCTTATGTTTGATAGTATTATGGTTGATTTGGATAATTGTTTTTATTCGCCAGAAATGGCTCAAAACATTATTTCTTTTCATGCTTTATTTAGATAAGGATATCATTATGGTTTTGATAATAATGATGGTACTATTTCTGTTTATTTTAATGGTGCATTTATTTTCAAAGATTATCCTTGTGATGGTGTGTATGAGACTATTGTTTGTTTGAATGAATTAGGAAACAATGTATATAATATTGGTTCTTCTAATAGTTTAGACAATTCATACCTATGGCATTGTCGTCTTGGGCACATTAACAAGAAACACAACACCCAACTCCAAAAGGATGGAGTGCTGAATCATTTGATCTAAAACTAGACGATGAATGTGAGTCTTGTTTGATGGTCACTATGACTAAATCACCTTTCACTGGTACATGTGAAGAGGTAAAGATTTGTTGTCCCTCATCCATATAAATGTGTGTGGCCCATTCAGATCTGCCATAAAAGATACAAATCATTACTATGTTACCTTTACTGATGATTATAGTAGATATGGTTATATTTACTTGATCAAACATATATTAGAAACTTTTGAAAAGTTCAAATAGTTTAAAAACGAAGTAGAGAACCAATTGGGAAAGAAGATAGAGATGCTACAATCTGATAGAGGTGGTGAGTATCTTAGTATTGAGTTTAACGATTATATGAAGGAATGTTGAATTGTTTCACAAATGAAACCTCCTATGACACCACAACTGAATGGTGTAGTTGAGAGGAGTAATTGGACCTTATTTGATAGGGTTCATTCCATGATGAATCGAGCTTCGCTTTGAATATCATTCTGGAGGTATGCCTTAGAAACAACCGCCCACATCCTCAATCTTGTTCCATGTAAGAAGGTTCCCAAGACACCTCATGAAATGTGCACATGGTAACCTCCCTCGCTAGCATATATCAAAGTCTAGGGTTATGAGGTTCTCGTTGTGGGTGTGAACCATAGGCTCATACAAAATTGGATCTTGTTTTCAAAAAGACTTTCAGATTGATCTTGTTGGAATCAAAAGGTTTGTTTGCAATAACAAATCATAGGTATGTAACTCTTATGAATTTTGATGTCTACTAAGGTATAAAACTTTTTTTGTTCAATAGTATGCTGTTTCAATAGTGTTATGACATAGATCAAGGTAGGTTGCATGTACCCTTAAGAGTATAAGGATTTTTCCACATTATTACATGTAAAAACCATCAGTGTCATGGTCCAAGGCTTAAAGAGCAAAGTATAGGGAAATGAGCCTCATAGATGGTAAAGTAAAAAATCATTATGCAAGTATTTGGGACTATTCTCGAGAGTTAATTCTTTCAAATCTAGGTAACACAATAAAATTGTATGTAACTGTCAACTAGGAGCAAGTGTCATACTTCCAAAGGACGTATGTCTGTTTTAAAGCCATCAAAGATGGTTGGAAAATAGGGTGTCGTGGGGTAATTGGTCTAGATGGATATTTCTTAAAAGAACCATGTCAAGGAGAGTTACTGACAGCAATTGGGAGGTATTCTAAAAACCAAGTATATCTCATTGTTTGGGTAGTTGTTGACATAGAGAATAAGGACAATTGGAGATGGTTTATGAGACCAGTTACTGATGATCTTGGATTAAAAAGGGGAGAAGGATTCACTATTATTTCTTATCCTCATAAGGTATTAAGTTACTTGTTTATGGTTTATTAAGCCACTTGTTTCTTTAACACATTTTCAAAGATTGCTTGAAGCCACCAAGGAAATACTATCAGATGTGGAGCACATATAATGTGCACGACACATATATGCTAACTTCAGCAAGATATTCAATGGAGTTGAATTTAAGAATATGTTTTGGGCAACAACTTTTTCTACTGCGGAGACTAACTGTAAGAACAAAATGGATGATATTAAGCAGGTGAATCCAAGTGCTTGTGAATATCTCATATCAAGACAACCTTATACTTGGTGCAGGGCATTCTTCAGGTCTAGGACAGCATGTGAGGCAATAGAAAATGGTATTCCACAGTGCTTCAATGCAATCATATTGGAAGCTAGAAAGAAACCCCTAATTGCAATGCTTGAGGAAGTTGGGTTATACATGATGGGCAGGTTCTATAACATGTTACTTAAGGCTAAAAATAGGATTCAAAAATTTGTCCAGCTACAATCAAGACAATGGAGAAGTTTGGATAGGACATGCAGTTAGTTTTGTGATCTTTAAACAATTTATTTCATTAGATTAGTTTTAATTTAATTTACTAATATCATTTCATTGTAGGAATTGGAATGTAAACCTAATTGGACCTTTAGTTTTTGAAGCTAGAAATGGATTTGAAGCATATGATGTTGATCTACAAACCAGAGTGTGAAGTTGTAGACTTTGGGAGGTGTCATGTATTCCATGTGTTCATGCACAGTTAACTATCTTGTATACTGGACAAGACCCTGTGTTTATTCATTAGTGAGTGGTTTATTGTATAAAGGTTGAAGTCCACATATTCAACAAACATATTATCTATTAATGGTAGTAACTTGTGTCCTAGAACTTTAAACACTAAGCCTTTACCCTCTTTATCTAGAAGAATGTCAGGTAGGCATAGTGTTAAAAGGAAAAGGCATGTCACTGAATCACAAGACAAATACTCCAAAAGTAAGACTCCAGTTTCTGGTATAGGAGGACCCATAGGGAGAACAATCCAATGCAAAAACTATCTACAAAGGGTACACAACAAACTGTCTTGTAAAAATGCCATGGTTGCACCAGAACCCAATCCAAATAAAAAGATGGGTAGACCAAGGGTGAAACATGATGCCAATCATTGGACTAGAGGCGGTGTTAGAAGAGGAACTAAAGGAAGTGATAGAATAGGAAGTAGAGGAGGTGGTAAAAGATATAAGCATGTTGAAAATCAAGAAAAATGTGGTGAGATGGGATTTAGGTCTAAAATTATTCCTGAAACAGAGTTAATAGATCTTTGGAGGAAACTGGAATACATGAGAGAATCTAGATATTCACATGCTGAGAGTTAGACAGCTCTTGAAATGAAAGATAAGGAAATGAAACAAGTCTTTGATTACAAAATAACTATTGAAATACTCTTTCCTATGTCTATGGTATGCCTTTCTTTCAATGTGTATATTTATTAACTTTCAATTGTTTGTATTGTTTAAGTTTAAATTGTTTACAGGAGGTAACCAAAAAGATTTCTAGTTATTTTATTTTTTTATTTTCTACTTACAAAAATTTAGAAAAACAAATCAAAAATTTTGAATTTTTTTTACATGAGATGAGGATATTATTTATATTCGATAGCTCTGTTAAGATGAAGTGTGATAGGAACCGAAAATAACAGTCTCATTGCAATCAATTATAAGAAATATCTTTTCATATCATAAAGTGATCTAAATATTTTCGAAATATGAACCAACATATGAGTCGAATAATTTTTACAATGGAAGTGTGGGATGGAAAAATGAACAGTGTTTTACAAATAATTTCCTTAGATGTCTTAAAAAGAACCTAGAGTGGATAACTCTTTTTTTTCCTTGAAGTATTGAACCCTATAGTTTTTACGCCTTTTGAGGTTAGGAGGGAACTCTTGTTATATCCATACAATTTATTATCATTTTTTAAGTATTGAAGATATGGTAGGTCTCAAAGTGAAATCCGCGCCCAATCAATATATATGTTAGAAATGGTATATCAAGAAACGTGAAGAAATTTGAAACTCAAAGCCAAATCCAAGTCAAGCTCAAGTCGAAATCAAGAAGAAAGAAAATTAAATCTGAAGAGTTAATCAAAACAAAGAAGATGTGTGGTATAATGAGATAGATCTCTCGATAGTGGAATCATAAGGATAAGCTTGGATTTTTTTTGTCCATAATGGAGCTTACCACATTTACTAGACACGTTCAGAAAAAAGGAGGGGTCGGTCAAGCTAAGTTTTTATAAACGAATTTTCTTGAAATTATTTTAAAAAATACATTGCTTATAATGTTTAATATTTTATTCTAAATTCTTTTTAGGTCATCTACATCTGTCCATAGTGAAGTATTTTAATTTTCCTTTATTTTATTCTAAAATTTTTTTAGGGCATCTACATCTTTCTATTTATTTTATAATGTTTAATCTTTTTCTTACCTGAGGGCAAGTAAGGTTCAAGCTTGGGGAGATTTGATTGATATCATTTCATGCATCTTTTAGGGTAGTTTTTATTATCATTTTACACCATAATTTGTACATTTGCATGTCATTTGTTTATATAATATTCAGCCCATGTCTTTCATCAGAATTCTCGTACTGCTAGCATTTTTTGTTTCAATTTCAGATAGTTCGAGTGGAGCAATACTTTGGAAGCAGTTGGACGCATATTTGGAGCCTAAATAGAGTTAGAACTGAATGAGGATGTTGAGGAATTCTTGGAAGATGTTTTAGTCAAGAAACATTCGATCGAATTGATCATACGAAGATAGATTGCTACAATCTGAAGCCTAAAGGATGTTGTTGGCAGCTTTGACCCCCTGTTCGTATTTGACCATATCTCATGACTCGTAACTCCGATTGACAAGTTATAAATGTTCTGAAAACTAGACAAAATTTCGGACGACTTTTGTGTATGTGAAAAAAGGTCAAATATGCGATCACATAAGCTAAAAATGCGATTGTAGAAGTGATCACATTTTTTCTGCAATCGCATAAATGCATCGAAGTTTTCCAGGCTCGAAATAAGTCATATGGAAGTCATCCAAAGAAAAAACCAAATCTGTGATCGCATTTTTGTCCTAAAGTCCCGAAAACGTTGAAAATAGCATCCTGAAGATTTGATACCTTTCAGCCATTTAGTTTAGTTTAGAAGATTATTTGGTTAATGTTTATTTTTACTAATTTTTGTTTGTTTTTATCCATGTCTAGCTAAAACCTTAGTTTTCAGTTCTACATAGACTAATACTTTTCATATGATTAGTTTTCATATGTGGTTTTCTTTTTGTGTTTCTATCTAGATTTTTCAGTTTTGAGCTTAATGAATGTTTGGTTTTTTATTTTTGTTAGTCTAATCACCTTGCTAGGGTTTTATCATTCTAGTTAATCAGTTAATAGAATCTATAACTGTTCTTATCAATCTACCATAATAAATGAAAATGACTTTGCCACATGTCCTCTTCTCATTCATTTGGACACATGGCATTTTCTAGAAATTTTAAATTTTTCTATTTTCCATTTATCATTTTATTGTATTTTTTATTTTATTAAATTAAAATCCACATTTAATATATAAGGTAATATATATGTAAGGTATTTATTAGAAAATGGTTTATATATGTAATGTATCTAATGCATTAAAGTCTCATTAGTTTTAATAATTCAAAAAATTTCTTATTTTTCTTATAAATTTAATGTTTTCAAATTGTTAAAATTTTCTATTTAATTTTTTTTAAATAAACTCATGTAATACATGGGTCTCACACCTAGTTGGTAATAAGTAACAAGTATCAGATTGGTTCCTTGTTTGGAATTTAGCCCTGATATAAACTATAAAAATCATATATTTACACTTCCGAGTTTGTGAGAAATATTGTGTATTGCTGAAAATTTTACACAGATCGTAAAGTTGCTTTTTCTGATTTAATTTAGAGTTTGTTTAATTGAACAGTAAAAAGTTAGGGTGAAATCAAAAAGCTTGTTTTCATTAACTAGTTTAGGTAAAAGAGATTATACTAGAGCTTGTTAGTTTTTCTCAGTACTAGCTTAGATAGAACACATTCTGAACAATTAGATCTGAATTGATTGCATGATTAAGAAAGTCGCAACAGAACTGAAATCGTTTTTATTATTGATTTTCGTTTAGGTTATTTTCACTGCAATTTTCAGTTTTAGTTTAATTCAAAAACCCCTTTTTAATAAATTCTGTCTTGACTAGAATGTGTCTTATGTAAAAAGGCATTAACCATTAGGTTGTGTCCCTGAGTATTCGACCATGTTTCCTTGTACTATATTATTAGTGCAACCAGCAGTGAAAATTTTATTTGTTTAATACACATGCGACCGCGTGTTAATAATATTCTAATAGAAATTTATATACATATATTTTACAAGTAATATTCTATGTTAATAATTTAACATAAAAGTACTTTTAAAAAAAAAAAAAAAAAAAGAAAAAAAATCTTCTTTAGGAAATAAAAAGTGAAAAAAGTTAATAATAAATTTCAAAATTTTCATTATGTTTTTTGTGTTTTAAACCTAGAAATGTATGGCTAAAAGCACGTACATTTGTCTTATGAAACCACAACACATACTGAACAGGACTTCAGAAAAAACAAACAAACAAATAAACAAATTATTTGATTGTTTCCATTTTATGTGGGTTTTGTGCACCTCTTTGTGTACACCAATCACATGTAGCCCATTTAAATGTAGGCGTTGTTTGTTTTTTCGAAGCGAAAACGTCTGAAGTCTGCGGACCACATTTGCAACCCTCTGCAGCAGAAGAGGTGGAGTAAACGACTGCAATCTATAATAAAAAGTATGTTTGTTTTTTAACATCTACAAGTTGCTGCAATAAACTGAAATTTAAATTAACAAACTTAAAATAGTTTTTCAACACCGAAATTATAATAGTTATAGTCTTACAACATTGAAATAAAATTCATACAATCAAAATATTGTTACAATAACAATTTCTTTCTTATAGTAACAATTTCATTTAAAATAATTCATTACATATTTTATATAAACTGTTCAACAATTTAATCCCGTAATTAAGTCATATATTCATAGTCTTATATTTTCCTCAACTCAACTATTGTTTAACATATAAGATATGTCACATATTTAGAGTAAATATAGAAGTCACTTTACTGACATTATTTATCTACAAAACATGGTATAAAACCGATTTGAATAACTTTATTGACACTATTTAAAGAAGTTTATATAAAATAATTAAACATAATAATTGCATAACACTAAATAAAATTGTTATTTTAGCAAACAACATGCTCATTTTGTCAAATTTTCCAGGACGGTAGTTATTTTTGGTTACCTTCAATAGATTTAGTAATTTTAGTGATGAACTTTATAATTTATTAATATTTTATTATAAACAATGTAACACAAAATATATATATATATATATATATATATATATATATATATATATATATATATATATATATATATATATTATGAAACTTACCAAACAGTTTTGAAAGTATGTAAAATATACTTTAATGGTTTATAATATTCTCCAATGTTGCACCGCGTAACATTTTTTTAGTCGGAAGTTTTTTAAAAAACAAACAGCTGCAAGATACATAGTGTTACACGTATGGTGCACAACGCAACAAAAAATGGTGATAATTGGTTTCTTAGAAAAAGAACCAACCCCATAGATGTAGCCCGACAGGTAAAATTTGGGGTTTTCACAAGTACCTGACGAGAAAATTTGAAATAATAGTTGGCAGCGTTTGTAGTACTAGTACATATTCCTTTGATTTATTAATATTTTTAACCACTTAAACTTAAGAGTGATATCATGGAATAAGTATTGCAAAATTTCTCCACGTCCTTACCACCAAAAAACTTGTCCAGTCAATTCAAAATCTAGATCTAGCCCTAGCCCTATGTAACAAACACAAGCTACAAGATTGATTACAAATGAGTTTATATGCCAGCCAGCCTTTCCAACAAAATTATTTTAATAGGTAGGCTCTTTACAAATTTTCAAACAAAGCAGTGACCATTGACCAATACCATCCTTAAAAAACCATTCTAACTCAACTCAGTCACTCACAAAAATACATTATAAACATAACAACCAACATTACCTGTGTATATCAAAAGAAAGAAAATTATATTTTTTAAGTAAAAAAAAAAATAATCAATAAAAGCTTTTGATTTCATTGTCTTCTTCCGTTGCAGACTTGCTGTAAGTATATCCATCCATCCCTTTGCATTCCCACATATTCATCCATAACAAAACACACTTTTTGCGAGGATTTCCCCCAAAAAGGAGATGAAATTGCACCTCCCAACTTTGACCATCTAATCTTTGATTTATAATCAAGGGAAAAAAACACATTTTAAACATATATTTAATTATTTTACTCAAAGATGCTTAGTTTGTCGCTTCGATGGCCCTCCAGGGAAGAGCTTCATTATCCATCCTAGAACCCTTTCCACAACCTACCCAACCCAAAGTCAAAAAGTCAAAAAAAAAAAAGTTATTTTTACTATTACTGATAGTCTGTTACTGTTACTGTTACTGACCTCATCGCCTTCGTCAGCATAGGGAGTATGGTCAACCACGGTACGAGAAGTGGGCTTTCTTGGTGGGATATTATTATTATTATTATTATTATTAGCATCACCCGCACCCACCATACTCATACTCTGAGAAGTCAACAGCTCTAATCTTTGTGTTTGAACTTCAAGTTTCTGGGATAGTTCCTTGTTCAAATCCTTCACAAATAAAAAAATATATATATTAAAGTTTTGTTATGAATTATACGGAAAAAATATGATATCATTGTAAATAAATGTTGCATGGAATAATATAACTTTAACTTACTTTCAACTTAGAACTTCGTGAGGATTCGGTTGATAAGGCTTGCACCAACTCTTCTTTTTCCAATGCCAACTGTATCAACATTTGCAAATCAGATACTGTGACTGTGACTGTGACTGTGACTGTGTAAAAGGTGGAAAAGTGGAAGTACCTCGGAAATCAATGTTGAGATATTTTGAATCATTTTGATCTGATCTGGAGGTATGCTTGAAGACGAAACTTCAAACCCTAAATGTGAGGATGCATCACTTTCACCATGAGTGCCTACTAAAACTGATAGGTTTGATGTAGCAGCTGTAGTATTATCCTCTTCACTCTCATCTACTCCATCAATCAACAACAATATTAGTTCTAACTTTTAACTACCCAATATGGTTAAGTTTGACTAGTAATAACATACCAAGATCATCTGTAGAAGTTGATGCTTCCTTTCTGTTATTGGTTGGAGGCTTTTTAATATCCACTGAATTCGTAATTACAGGAGCTTTTCGGAGCTTAGATTGCAACACCTTTTTCTCTGACAAACAACAAAACAGAATTCACCCTAATTTTGCATTTACAATAATTGACAATTTATTAAATTTATTAAAAAAATCCTTTCAAGTAAATACCTTCTTGTAGAGCTTCAATAGTGAATTGCAGATCTTGCCGATCCTTCTCCAGGCTAGATATTCTTCTCCTGAATCAAAATGTTTTATGAATAAAAAAATTTCAAACTATTTTATTTTATTTTTGCAGCAAAATCCAATACAACATTTATATATCCCTTCAAAAAAAAGGTACACATACAACTTTAAATTAATAAGGTCAAACCATACTTCTGTGAGGACATTTCAGCTTCCAAGTTTTCTAGTTGTCTTTCAAGTTTTAGCTCATTAGACCTCAATCTGAGTGCCTACAAAAGACACATGTTTATGAATATACTTATCTGAAATAGATATGTCATTTATTTTTTTTCTAATTAAATTTATACCTTCTCTTCTAATCCAATAACCTCAGAAGCCAATAACTTGGAGCGTTCATCAGCTGCACTACATTCTAACTGAGCATTTCCATACTCTATCCTCATAGCCTCAAGTTCCACCTAATCACATAAATAAATAAAACATATTTCAAATTTCAATCACCAAATTACTCCTAATTGCATCTTATTGTATAAAATAGTAAAATACTAACCAGCTGAGCCTTAATTTCTTCCTGCAATCTCTCCATATCCAACTTTAACTGGTTCACAACACCTCCCTAAAAAAGAAACAAAAAAAAAATTATAATTATCAACTTTTTTTTTCTAAATGATTATATTAAAAAAAAATCAACTACCTGTTGGTTATAACTGTCAGTGAGTGCTGAGTTCTCAGTGGCTAAAGACTCTGCAAGAACCCTAGAAGCCTCAAGAGCTCGTTGCAAAGAGAATTTTTCTTGTGTCAGATCTTCAATATGCTGTTCCAAAGCAGCAAAATCTTCATTCTGTTTTGCAGAATTAAAATTGCTGTTCCTTTCCATAAAGGAGTCACCAACAACAACATTAGCAACAGAAGAAGGGTTAGGGTTTATGAAACTTTGAGCAACAGGAGGAGCATCAACAGGGTGAACTTTTGAACTGAATGGATTAATTGCTTTATCTGTTTCTTCATTTGGAAGAATTGAATCCAGAAAAGATGGACGTGATCTTCTTGAAGGTAATCCTGTTGAGGCTACAGCATCATATCTAAAGGTTGTAGATACAGATTCAGAGCTGCTTTCAGTGACTGAATCAGAAACTGGAGGATATTGTAGAGATTTCACAACTTCAAACAAAGAATCTGAAAGTTTAAAGGTGATCAAAATTCAAATTCATGATTTTATGAGATCAGATGAAATAGCATATTAATTGATACTCATAATTAGTTAATTACCTACCTCTGTATGTTGAGCCATTGGCTTGTTGAACAGTGTGAATTGAGTTGTTAGAAGATGAAGGTATCTCAGGAGAAGACTTATTAACAGAAGCTTGTGCTGTTGTATAAGGATTTCTAAGGGCATCTTCAAACCTTGTATTACTGTAATGATTCAAACTGCTATGATTAATATCCTCTTCTGGATGTGGATGATCCAATTTTTTATCAGTTGAATATGTCTTGACTGGATTTGCAGAAGGTTTATTGAAAGTGTTTATAGGATTTTCATTTGTAGGATGCATGGAATGGGATTCTGTAACATGAATGTCTTTTGTTTTCTTTTCATTGTTTCCAACATGTTCTGAACTTAAGTCAGATGTAGCATCAGCAACTGAAGGTTTTACTTCATGTAAGTCTCCATTAACAGAATTACTGGATGCAGCTTTTTTGGCTGCTGCTTTCTTTTTACGGAACTCCTCAAGCTGTAAAACCAAAACATATTGAATTTTTTAAAAATTAAATGGACAGTTTTTTAATTAGAAAATTGTTCATAATGGTAGGTATAAGCTTCCTATACATTGTAGTTTTCGTATCTTTATAGTCGCATCTTTTGTTTTATGTCACGTTCCATGTACACAGTACTCTGTACACCTAACAGATTAGTGCGTAATACATGTTATATGTTCTGAAGAAAATGACACCATTCCAAGATGTTTCATGTTTGAATTTTTTTTTTTTAGCATCAAATATCTTAACTTCAAGAAAATCACACCCTCGTTGGCAACTTGGAATCAATCATGATAATTTCATATCTACATATAAACAGCTTTTATACCATTCTGACACCAAAACCTCAAATATGGACTGATTCATTACAAATGAACCTGAAATTGTGAATTACTACTGTATCACCGTGAGAACCTGGTCGATAGAAAGTCAGATTGGAAAATTGCAAAATTGGACATCCCAGATTTAAAACTTGCTAATATACATTCACAAAAAAAAAAAGCAACACGATGCAAAAGGAAATGATAAACATACCCGTCTCTTTCCAGCTTCCAATTGCTGTTGCTTCTTTGATGAAACGCTCGAATTAGGCAACATCTGATCCGAAGCCATTCAATCAAAACTACTCCCCTTCAAGCAATCACAACCTCAATGGGTGACCAAATAGGGATCCGAAATGGGGTTTTATATACAATTTATAATCATACAAAGGATATGGGAAAATTGTTTATGATTTTGAGAAAAATAAACATAAACCCTAATTAATTTGCATACAGAGGGTCCGATCTAATCGGAGAGGGAGAGCCGCTGTGTCAATTTTGGGTATTTTGAGTCCCCGTTTCGCTTAGATCTCTCTCCCTCCTACCGATTTCTCTCTCTTTCTTTCTTTCTTGTTTATTTTTTTTCTTTTTCTCTTATTTGCTTTTAAAATTTCCGTTACTGCTACGCCTCTTTTGCTTGAAGGGCGTCCACATGACTACCGGTGAAATGTATATTCGGAGCTTTAACAATTTTATTGTATTCAATATAAATAGTATCTTACATCATAATTGGAATGATTCTCGATGATTTACGTGTATTGGAAACAAGATATAAATATTTAATATACGGACCAAAGAGCTAAAACTAAACAAAATACAATGGGCCTAACTACGTAAAAATACGGATTAAACGTGGAAAGGAGGATGATTGTGTTTTTCGTGGTAACTTTGTACCAGACGTTGAGGAATAAGATGGAACATGAAGAACATGCATGTCACTGGTAGCAACTTTGTCCCAGACAAAGTGAATGTTAATACCGTTGTGTTTAGTCTATTGATGTTACGTAATGTTACCAAAAGCTCAAACAGAAGATTTCTTAGCGGACAAATCTCAGCAGCAACATCATCACAATATAAAACCATGGCTTTGGAAATGGGAGAGAGAAAAACTCACACAAAAGATTCCTTAGCCGGCAGATCTCAGCACCATCACGATACTCAGCTTTAGTACTAGACGAGGTGATCATGGGTTGCCTCCTAGAAGACTAGCTAGGAAAGAATGTTGTCACCCAAATAAACACAATAGTTGGATGTAGACCGAGATTATGCAAATTAGTCTGCTAATCTAAGATGGAATGGTTTGGAAACCATGATCCAGTGAACGGCGAAAATAGCACAGAACAAGTTTAAGAGGACCAAAGGTAAGGAAAAGAATGTGATAAAGAGTAAAACCTTGAACAACTTAATCTAAGTATCGGTTGGTGTCAAGGACAACTTGTGATTAGGCATATGAGCACGCACGGTCAATAATGTCAATTAAATACATTCGTTGAGAGAGAAAGTGTAAGAACCTAAAATTTAGAGAATGTTGACTTTTTGTAAAATATTAACCAAAAGGGAAAATAATCAATTATGAGAAAGAGATACGAATATGAAGTTGTGACTTCATAAAAATGGACAGTAAGAGTTTAAGTCACTTAAAGTAGATTAAATGAGTAAGTTCAAGAGAAATAATGCATGAGAATATGCATTTTTGCCAAAAAGGTAAAACAAGAAATTTTATGTTTTGGGACAACATTATGACTTAATAGATTAAGAATCATATTAAGTCAGTGACATTTGACTTAATAGAGTTATAGAGTATGTTCCCACATTTGCGTGGATATAAGGATTATAGAAAATGGGTTGGAAATGAAGAAGTCGTACGTGTTAGAAGTTGAGGCAAAATTGTCCCAAAGTTGGAATGGAATCGGTCGAGGATGTAATACCCGGTTTTGAATCACTTCATTATTTGGGGTGGCGGCCCGATCATCAGTTATCATAAGGCTTGAGGAAGAAAGGATTTGGCCCTTTTTGGATGAGGGTGTTAAAGTCTAAGTGATCCGAGTGTTCGATGGTATTTCAGAGCCCAAGGGCATAAATGTAATTTGTTATCTCGTCCCTTTATGAATTTTAGGTTTGGTTCGGGGAACTTCAAGGCCTTGACGAGTTGCTAAAAGTGTATGGTTTCTCGAAAACGAACCTAGAATGAATAAGTTATGGCCTTCGGAAGAATTTAGGGTTTTGGGGAAAAACCCTAGTACGAGGGGCGTACATGGGGAGTACGCAGGGCGTACTCATGCGAGGGCATTTGCGCGGCTCGTACTTTGCCATACGCAAAGCATAGTCAGCAGACTTAGTCGTGAAGGTTCGACCTCGTACGTCGGGTGTACAAGGGGTGTCTAAACCCTAAATTTTGATCATGTGTACCTTATTTAAACATCCTTATTCCTTAGTGTTGGCCTCCTTATCAGCCTCTAAAGCCCCAGAAACCCTAAAAACGAGTCTTAACCTCCATTGTTGGGTGTTTGAGCCTTGGGTGAGGATTTAGTGTTTATTTTGTGGATCTATAAGATGAAGGAGGAACTCGAAGACTTATTGTTTGAAGGAAAGCTTTGAGATCCAGCAATTGCATCTCCTTTTGGTAGCTTGGGAGGTATAAAGTCCCAACCTTACCTTTTCATTTCATAAATCTTCTTCTTGGTTCATTTTTAGTCATTTTGATCCTTTCAGTTGATGATCGGGAGTTTAAGTCGTTTGTGAAGCTTATAATTGTAGATCTGGTTGTATCATAGGTTCCTTAGGCATAAAGGTGCAAACTTTATGGTGGTTTTGGGTCCATGCATGTATTAACTAAAGTATTAAGCTCTTTTATGCTCTAGAGTCCCATTTAGCCATGCATGCACATAAAGTTGGCAACTTTATGTGATTAACCACCGCAGGGAAGTCAGATCTGAGTTTAAATCCAAGTCTTAATGGATTAAGTGCTTAATTGGAGTTGGCTTTGGGCTGGTAAGTACGTTGGGCATACGAGTATGTACGTTGCGCGTACAAGCCTCCCATGTTGTACGTTGAGCGTATAGGCTGAGTACGCCCCGCATACTCAACAGGTTTGGGGCTTTTCGTTTTGGGCTTGGTTGTGTTGGGCCATGTTGGGCCACCTGGATTTTATGGTTGGGTTGTTGCGACTTGATGGACTTTCTTGGGTAAAGACCCACGAAAGGAATTGCGCCCAATTTGGAAAATTGGGCCATATTTGGGCCTTAGATGTTTATTTTTGGATTGCGGGCCTTTAGTCATCTAGTATGGGCCTTGGCTTTTGGTCAAGCTTGAGGAAGGGTAAAAAGGTCTTTTACCCTAATTTGGACTCATAGTGTGAGTCAGGGGCTAGATATTGATGGGTTGTCATTTTGGTATCTAATAGCACGTGGATTTTAGTGGATATGCGGTCAGAGATTATTCGTGGGATCAGCTGTTGATAGGATCTTGTCTTGTCATTGGCGGTTCGGGAATCTGTCAGCCAACGGTTAGGAATCGTCTGTATGTTTCGGCAGTGAGATGTGAGTTTTTTTCACTATACTTTCGGGTCGAAGGCACCAAGGTCAGCCCATTGGTTGGATAACATGATATTGTTGATATGTTGAGTATGGAATGGATATGCATTCTAGTCTTGATATGACAGTCTGGTAGATAAGTAGGACTACTTGTGTTTCTGTCTGCATGATTACATGTTTATGTTTGTTAGCTGTCGGCATAATGTGTTGGGTTGAGGTTGTACTGCTTCGTGCTATAGCCAACAAACCCTGGAGCATTCCATATATGAGTTGAGGGCCGGGTAGGGCATGCCAGACTGATACTGAGGGCTCAGGTGCATTCCAGATACGAGTTGAGGACCTGGTTGGTATGCCAGACTCGTACTGAGAGGGCTTGAGGGTATTTTTTCATACCCTCAAACCAAGGATGGAGGAAACATCCGGGGGTGGAGGACTTCATGTACAATATCATAACAACAAGTATAATAGTGACCAAAACAAACACAACCATCATAAATATAATTGAAAACGTTACATCATAGTATGAGTTTACATGCTTTAAAATCAGTTACATTATGATGACAAAATGAATTATTTGACGCCTTAGCGTCCCATCTTCAAAAGCTGTTGGTTACCTGTTTTACTGATTTTCTAAGAATACAAGTAGTTTTGAAAGAGTGTCAACAATTAAGTTGGTGAGTTCATAAGCTTTTGTATGTAGAGTTGAAATCCTTTCTTTGTAAAAGATGTGTTTGTTCCAGAAAATCCAATATTTTCCTTCTTAAAAATGAGATGTAGTCTTAAAACCCAAAGACTGAAATGTACGAGTATTTTCCTTACTTATAGTAGTATATGCAAGTTTAAATAGACATAAACTCGTTTAAATGAAAGAATTCCCGTAAATCGTATGTTTTGTTAATACCTCATGTGAGTTATTATAACCATGCTATGACCTGGACGGCCTGTCACGACATTCTTCAGGCATTGGAATGTTTATGACTTTTGTCACCCCAGACCTGCCAGTCTAGCTGTTGCATGCAACTAAGGTGTGGGTTTGTCAGACCCAATAGATCTATACACAACTATCATGCTCTCCCTACAATAGACTGTGGTTACAATTACATGACTTTAATGCACTGCTTTATAAGTACTGTGAAGCGAATGTCTCACAAATCTATTCATTAACAAGTTTACGTAATGTGAAATGAAAACCACTTTTAGTGGATATGAAACCTTTTGTAGTGATTTTGTAGTGTAAATGAAACATAAACTATACCTATTATAGTTTATCACAAATGTTTGTAATGTAAATGAAACATAAACTATACTTATTATAGTTTATCATAACTGTGTTGTATTGATGAAAATCCTTATGTATATGATCTGTGTCTTCTTAACAAGGTAAAATGACATGAAATATAAACATCATGTATTTATATAATGATACACACTTTGCTTAGCATGTTACAAAGTGTAAATTAAGTTGTTAACTATTTTTCTAGTTTTAACTTTTCTGTTCCTGTTCTTAGAAAAATTATAGAAAAATCATCAAAGGTCGAAATCAAAATCCGTAAACTATGAGAGTTTAGAAAATGAGTTTACTTTATTCATAATTTTTATCAAGATTTTTAGTGGTCTCTAACTTGTGTGAAAATGTTCAACTTCACAGACTGGTCCGAAATCATTTCGGAAATAATAGGTTGTTTTGTAAAAATCGCCATAAATTGTAGAAAAAAACGTATGAACGTGTGCGAGTAGTCCTTGGAAAGGTATGAACCTTAACTAATTGAATCTTGTATAGTTTTGAAAACTAATAAGTTTAAGATGTTCAAAACAGTATGTGAATGGAACTAAACTTTCCTGTTGAAAGCTGATGTTTGAGTTTAGTTAAGTTTTTGGTGTAATAACTTGTATTCCCCCCCCCCCCCCCCCCTAAAACTTGAAGAAATGAAAATGTAGGGGTATTAACTCACCTTGAGTGATTCCCTGAGATAGATGTTGAAGAAAAGAGGTTTCCAAATCAAGAACACTTGGAAGATGCTTGAAGAGTTGAAATTCCTAAGAACAAATATGACGATATTTGTATAAGAAATCCATGTTTTGAGTGAAGGAATGAAGTATGCTTAGGGGTGATGGTGAAGAACTTACCAAAAATGAGGGAAGAACTTGTGACCTCCTAGAGTTCTTGTCTCAAGTGTCACACCCCGAAACCGACGGCGGAAACGTTCCGGGGGCGGAGACGTCGTGCGCAGTATCACAACCATTGTACATAGTAAGCATAGTAAACACAACCATTACATTACATAAGAATATTTACATTTGTTTGAAAGCGGAGAAATACATATGCATGTTTTCCAAGAAAATCCCATATTTTCTAACATGTTTGTCAATTTCCATATGATAAGAAAACCCTGGTTACCACCAGTAAGTATAGTAATTTTACTACTTAAGATAAAACCATAAGTTGTGTCCCTAGAATACCCTCCAGTAAGTAGGTAGGTAGTTTTATTACATAAATAAAACTATAGAAGAAAGAAAGTAATTCGTGAACAATGTTAGTTTATACGTATTGTAAGTCGTACAATCATACTAATTTGACCCGTGACCTCCTTGACGTTCTTCAGGCGTCGTTCGATTTACAAAATTTGTCACCCCAGGCGTGTCCGCCTAACCGTAACTAGCAGTTCAGGTGTGGGATTGTCAGTCCCGAATAGATCTATCCACAAATTTCACGCTCTCCCTCCAGGAGACTCTGGTTATACTATCGGAGAGGATTTATTGGTACCCCGAAGGTCATAACGAAGATAAGTCTCACAAGCTAGTATTAACTAATTCACGGAATATTTAGCTGTTATCGAGTTTCGAAGTCGTTTGGAACAAAGTAGAGTATAAATAATTAAACACAAGGTAATTATTTAGTATGATACTCTAGATTAATAATGGATAAACTAAATCAGACATAGTTTATATATTGACTTTGCATGAAATTAGAATCTGAAAACAAGTAATGAAGATCCCAAATTATTCCCATAATAATTTGAATGGTTTGATAAGTTCCTACGCTGTTTTGAAAACTATGTAATTATATTTAGAAAGCGTCCCTTATGCTCCGCATATTACAAAAGGGATAAAGGTATCTAAAAGTTTGCCTTAATTCGGAGCATACTAACATACATAAACGGGTTGGCCTTGGTGCCTTTGACCTGTTCCTACTGGAGGGAAACTCACCTCAAATGTCGAGTGAAGTAGCTGAACGTCTCTACTCCCACAATTAGCTCTACTCACGCCCTATATGAAACAACCCCTTAGATACCATTCCTCACTTCAAGACCCCTTCATGGGTCAACCTGTTGGATTAATGTCTAAGTCCATAACTATAATTGGTAAGACTTGACCCGACCCGGCATGGTCCATTTGGGTTGCATGGCATCATGCATTTGGATAGACTAAAATGAGAGAAATAACACTTAAGGTTTTTTAATATATTATAAGTTCTAATATATTAATAAGGTTATTTAATTAGTATTAATCAAGAATTAATTTGGAATTAATTAAGTGATCAAAAGGAGACTAATTAAATATATGGGTTGATTGTGTAAATCATTCATTCTTATATATGTGGGCTTGTGATCCAAGATTCCTTATGTTGGACTAAGTCCATGGGGTGACCCATGGATGCTCCATGGAGGTTAAAATCCATGGAGCATAAGGAATGGGTAAAGTCATGAGTTACATGGTGTAACCCTAATAGCCACCATATAAAAGAATCCCATGGCCCAAGAAATCGTGCACTATGTGTGAGTGTGAGGGCTAGACGATTTCAAGGAGTGTTCAAGTTTCTCTAAAGTTATTCCAAGTGTATTTGGTGTTGTGTGAACCATTTGAGGTGTCAAACTTGGGGCACTAGGCACTCAAGCTTCATGAAGACTTTCTACATCAAAGAGGTATGTATTCTATCTTGTTATATTCATTGTTTTGTATGCTAGATTAGGATAATACCTTGGAAAATTCTTATTTGCATGTATAATAGAGAAAACATAGATCCAAGGTATTTAGGGTTGCATGTACACTTAGGAGTGTTAGAATGCTCAAAACCCAACAGTGGTATCAGAGACACGGGTTGTTTTCTGTTATATTGATGCAAATATTTTATTTTCAAAGTTGAAAAAAAAAGGAAAAAAAAACATGAAATTTGTCAAGTTTTAAGATAATTACTTGTTCTTGTGAAAAACTAATTATTTGTAAAATTTGAATAATTTGCTTTATGAGTTGAATTAGGTCAAATTTAATAAAAGATAAAATGATATGATTATTTTATTAGTTTTAAAAGTTTGATCTAAAGAGTTTTATTTTTTGAAACCTCCATAAGTTATGAATATGAAAAGGTTTTAAAAAAAATTGATTCAAAGTTTTTATGGAGTTACAAAATTTGGTGTTAATGTTTTAAAGGATTTCATAACTTAAGAATAAGTTATGGATCACCAAAAGTTTTTTTGTGTTACCTTGTTTTATGAGTGAATTTAGATTAATGAATAAAATTATGTGATAGTTGGTTTTAATCCAAGTTAATCTAAAAGAAGTTCATAAAATGTGTTTATGTAACTTATAAGTCACATTTATGAATCTTAAAACTCATAAAAGTTGCCATAGGTTACAAAATGAAGAGTCTTTTTCCTCATTAAATTGTTTTATGACTCCATAACTTGTCCTCAAGTTATGGATGTTCAAGAGTTGCTTCATTAAAGTTTTTAAAACTTTAATTAAACTCATAAGTTATGAAAATCCAAGAGTTTTGAATAGTTTCAAAACTTGCCCTCAAGTTTAGGAATTTGTAAAGTTTTCCCCATGAATACTTTAATTCCAAGTTAGCCCTTAGAATTTTAAAAGTTAAAATTCAACCCTTATACTTTATAATATTATAAGTTAATAATATTTATATATATGTATAAGAGTAATGTCAGTCTTACCGTTAGTAGGCCTCATTCACGAATCCGGTCTATAAGGGGGGTATAAGGTTACTGCCTATAAAATGGCAGTTTAATGGGTGTCCACTCTCACCCATCGCTTCCTTGACCGGTGGAGGGTCGTTAGCCGAACGGGTAGGACAAGGACTAGAATTCTCCCTTCATTAAAAGTATTAATGATAAATACTAAGTAACTAAACTCTTTTAAATACTCAATCTTAGTTACTTAGGAAAATGTGAATAAGGTGCTAATCCATGGAATTACACTTTGCACTTTTTTTAAGTCGGTTAGTGGAGCGTGTGTGGTTAACCGGCACACTAACTCGTATGTAGCAAGGTAGGCAAAGGGTAGCTTAATGTTTATCATAGTATCGATGGAGCGTGTGTGGTTAACCGGCACATCGATTGAGGGGTAAACACTTAAGGGTACCAAGTAATTTGCATGGTTACTTCACACCTTGTTTTGTGATCCTCGGCATCCCAGTCACAAAACCTGAAGGGCACACTCGAGATTGAAACATGCCATTGAAAAGTTCAATGAATCTCAAAGATCTAGGAGTTTCAAATCCAATTAAAACTTAATAACACATTTCGTTTATCTTGGTGGAAATTGGTGAATCGTCATTCACCTACCTTCAAATATTTTATAGCTTGGATTACGGCATCCTTCTTCTAAGTTATAAAATAGTTTGCTGGGTCCTAGCCTTAATATTTCATATTGGGTGTTATATTAAGGACTTTAGATCAACTATCTTGAATATCTCCCAAAAAGATGTCTGGTTTAGACATTTATGATCTTCCCAAATCTCTTGAAACAAGTTTTCCTAAATGAAGATGATGTCCCATGGAAATCATACTTCTTTCACCTCCTCCCATTATTCTCCCTAACCCACAAGTTCAAGGTCACTCAAGCCCTATTGGCAAGGCAAGATCTAGGTGTGATCACATCTTGGAGATGTAGTCACATATTGACAAGCCGGGAGAGTTGGGTGTCAAATACTTGAGAAAGTTGGTGGTTCAAACAATTTCTAAGTCACATAGTGAGCTCCTTTGGGACTCCTATGAACCAGACTATGACAAGACCCTTAATGATCTTATCTATTTGCTAAGATCAACTTCCTAAAACTTTATGGACATTGACAATGATGACATTGGATATCCAGTAAAGTTCTCTCTTCCCAATGGAAAAGGATCGGCCATAGTCAACTCGGTTGACCAAATGGTAAAGAGAAAGGCTAAGTTTGTGATAGTCCCATGCTCCATTACCAAAGCGTCCATATGTTAAATTGCCAAGGGAAGGGGCATTGGTTGTGAAGCTGCCAGTTTTACCTAAGGATGTTAAAGTCAATAGGTTTGACTATACTTCAGGTAAAATCCACTATCTAACTCTACTAAGTTTCTATTCTGAGATTCTTGATACATAATGTGACTGGGTCACACGTTGATGTTTTTAGAATCAAAGGAAAGTAAAGAAACTTAAAGAAAGAATATGCTGAATCTGATCGCGTAGATGGATTTCTATCGCATAGTTTGAAGATCGGATTCTTGAGCTACTTCTTAGGAGTTATGATACATTGCTTAGGAATAGATAACAACAAGTTTTCATGCTCTGTTGCATTGTAAGGATAGTTTTTCCGCAAAGTTTTAAAATAAAAGGAAAAATGATGATTTTATTTATTTTAAAATATCCTTACAATGGCATTTGAGGAAAAATTGTTGCTTATAAGATTCCATTAAGAGCAAGAGTGGAAATATGAATTTGATTCTTTCATTTGTGGTAGTGTCTAAATTTACCAAATAAGGAAAGATTCTCATTACCCAAGTTTCAGTTGGATAGAAACTTGGAATCATGCAAGTTGTATAGCATGATGAATGAGAACTTTCAAGCATTGGAAAAATTAAGACTAACTACTTGTTCACATGGATGTGTGAGTCAAGTAAAGGACTAAGGGATCGAGTACACATTCTTGTGCACTGGTCAAGTCCACCACAAAAGATCGATAAGATTATTCGTCATAGTTTACTAAAGCTCAGTAAATATGATTATACTTACAAGCTTAACTGTAACTCTAAGGACATTGGAAAAGGTTCCAATGTATGGCAGAGCGAATAAGAGAATCAAATTAGACAGAAGAGTAAAAGTTTCTCAAATCTGAAAAGATGGGAGAGTACTTTAGTATCAGTTTTGTGATCATCTTAATGATTAAGAAACCATAGCACAATTAGTTCTCTTAGGAAATCTTAGTGTATTCTTATGACTAAGAAGAGGAATCTTGAATTGTTGAAATGGTTAAATCAAGAAGATGAGTCATACTTTGTTCCAATACAAGTCTTAGAGTCATACACCAAGATTGTAATTTGAGTGACATGTCTTAAAGAAGGTTTAAAACACTTGTCAAATGTAAGAGTAAAAGTTTCCTACTCTTGTACATTTGAAATTGGTAAGTTGTGATGTTTTGGATAAAACAAAGACTAACTAAGGCCAATTGTGTAGCACCTGGTTCCTGGTACGTAAATCTTATTCGAGTATTCTCTTCTTTTTAGCCTTGGACTCGGCGAGTCATAGGCCCGACTCGTCGAGTAGATATGGGACCCGGGACATGTTTAAGTTGGCGACTCGGCGAGTCCATATCCTGGACTCGGCGAGTCACCGTTGTTGGATGAAACCCTAAGTTTCAGGGGTTTGCACCCTATTTAAACATCATATCCGCCCCAGACCAGCCCCCATTCACCCTCAGAGCTCCCAACCCTCGTTCTAAGCTTGCTCATTGAGAGTTTGAAGCAATTGTTGTGTGTTCTTGAAGGTTTTGAGGCAAAAGGGAAGTAGATCAAGAGGAAGGGAAGGAATCCAAGCATCTTTGTGCTCTCTCAGCAGTTCCTTTGAGGTATAACCCGTTTCCCCCTGTTTCTATGCTTATTACTTCATTTAAGTCATTCTTGAGCCAATCCCCAAGCTTGTATGTGAAAATTATTTCGTAATAAGCTGATTGGCCCTTAGATCTAGGCATGGTTGAGCTCCAGGAGCTCAGATCTGTTGCCTTTATGGACCCTCATTGCATGAAGACCCTAGATCTACCCTTTTGGGTGCATTTTGAACCCTAAAACCCTCATTGGTGAATATCTACACGTAAAGTTGGAAACTTTACGTGTGATTCATGCTCTAGGAACCTAGATCTGTGAATGGCATGGACTGGAATCGAGCAAATCTGTGTAGCTAGTGGTTGCATGGTAACGACTCGGCGAGTCGTTCATCTGACTCGGCGAGTTGGTTCGCAAGTCTCTGAGTTTGTCCCCTTTTCGTAGTGTCGAGTGAGCAGTGAGTCACGGGGTGTGACTCAGTGAGTCGGAAGCTGAACTCATCTATGGGGGAACTCGGCGAGTCAATGCCCTGACTCGGTGAGTTCAAGGCAATCTCCTTAGATCAAGAACGGACTCGGCGAGCTGTTCATACAACTCGGCGAGTCGCAGCATAAGTGTTCTTCGGATGAAGATGAACTCGACGACTTGTTCATACAACTCGGCGAGTAGGATGAAGGACTTGAATATCAGTTTAGAAGGAGAACTCGTCGAGTCATCGCCTAACTCGACGAGTAGAAACGGGATTCAGGACAATCGTTTGGATAGGGACTCGGCGAGTTGGAGAGCCAACTCGGCGAGTCGGGTCAACTGAAAGATGACTCTGACTTTGACTTAGGGAATGATCAGGGGTAAAATGGTCATTTTACCCAAAGAACAGTTAGCAGTGTTTGATTGAGTATATTGTGGGAATTTCAGCCGGAGGATTTCCGGAGCAGCAGCAGCAGTAGTAGACAGTCAGTTCCCGATCAGATCAGCAGGTACTTCGAGGTGAGTTACCTTCCAGTAGCGGTGGGTCTACGGCCACAATGCCGGCCCACCAATAGGAGTTGTATGTAGATGATTTTCTCAGTGATATTCATCTAGGGATTACTACTACATGTGTGGTGTTTATGTGCTAGTATGATATGATGCTATGTGCTAGTGACAGTAGGGGGAGATAGTCCCCGAGATATCCGGTCGGTAGGGCCGAAGGGGTAGTCATACCCAGCCATGTTAGATAGATTCTGATATTGTGATACATGTTATGTAGTAGTAGTAGAGGGGAGAAATAGTTCCCCAGTATCCGGTCGAGAGGACCGAAGGGGAGGCCAGCACCCAGATATGCTAGGCAGTATCCGGTCGAGAGGACTGAAGGGGAGGCCAGCACCCAGATATGTTAGGCAGTATCCGGTCGAGAGGGCCGAAGGGGTAGGTCGGGCACCCAGATATGCCTGACAATATGTGTATGTTATGAGATTATGTGGTATGTGGTACAGTGGGGGAACTCACTAAGCTTCGTGCTTACGGTTTTCAGTTTCAGGTACTTCCTCAGCTAGGGGAAAGGAGCCGGCGTGGTAGTAGCATGTCACACACACACACACACTCTTGTTTCCGCAGTTATGAGTTTATTTTGGGATTGATACTCTGATATTTGATTGATCGAATGTTGTGGTTTTCAATTTGGTTTTCAATGTGAAATGGTTTAATCAAACAATGTTTTAACTATTAATGCTTTTATTTAATGTTTTATAATGAAATTTTTGGACGTGAAAATTGGGTCGTTACAAATTGGTATCAGAGCCCTGGTTTGAGGGATTCAGACTCACCTTCGGGGGTGTCTGAACTCAAATCGAGGGATTAAAAGGTTTTCTAAAATTGAGAAAAGAGTTTTGAGAAAGAACGAAGTGTGTGATGTGCGTGACCGTCCGAGCTCAAGTAAGTATTCCCCAAAGTACCCATACAAGTTTATGTTATGTTTATCAGCTTTTGTAGAACAGCATGCAAGAATAGGACTAAGGACCTAGGAGTGATGCCTTATGTGCCTGCTTTATGTGTTCAGCTGTATGAGAATTGCATGCTAGTATTGAGTAGACAGCAAGTAGGATAACCTGATTAGGTTATGCCTGATGGTATGAGCTTAGAATTATATGCTAAGTACAGTTCCTGTAAGCCGATAGAGTTGAATGAGATTGTTCCCTTAGTTCGAATGCTGCTTGCTTTGTGCTTTGTGGGACTCTGAGTGGTGGGAGTTAGCCATTAGGTGAATACGTCATGTCACATGTGATCAAGGTTGAATAATCTTAGAGTGCTGGATTTGGCCCTATTGCGCAACTCTCGTTTGAGTCTAACCGTTGTAGGGGTGAGCCTGTTACTCGAAGGATTATCCGAGCCTCACCACATGTGATGGTGTTCAGGTAATGGTTAATTGGCACTACTAAGAGGCCTTCAGCAGCTGAGGGCCTGGTAGGGTGGAGTCTGAGATTTCCCTAGGGCAAGCCTAGGATGAGTATAGTAGTGATCAGCCGTAGTGGAAGGGATCTGGTGGATTCGAGGCAGTCCTTGAAGAAGGTACGGATAGATGTGGAAGGTAGTATAGGCCCGTACTACTGAAAGCAGAGGATCCGTACCCGAACCAAGGAAGGCCAAGATAAGACCAGGGAACTTGTAAGTAGTTGTGATCCCTCAGGAAGTATCAGTATCACTAATGATTGTTGTGATGTATTGCAGAATGGTGGTACTTCGATCGAGGCCGGTAGATGGCGGTTCAGGAGAGGGGTCAGGTTCCGAGCAGGTAGATGAGGGACTACGCGAGTTCATCGCGTCAGAGATCACCAGGGGTATCCTTGAGTCGACTCCCATTATCTTCGGGTCGATCAAGGAAGGGATCATCGAGTTGATGGAGGATCGCCTCAGGGCGTTCAGGAGCGACATGGCATCTGGCTAGTCGGGTCCTCGCACACTGTCCTTTAAGGACTTCAGGGGCAGTGGTGCGCCAGATTTCCACGGGGTGATGGATTACAGATATCGAGTCTGCACAGTTGACTAGCTTATGCCCTGAGGGGTCGAAGGTGAGGTATGCAGCAGAGTGCTTGCGAGACCAAGCTCATGATTGGTGGGAGTCAGTGGGTGACTCGTTGGGAGCCTCAGCTATCGAGGCTATGACCTGGTCAGACTTTGTGACCAGGTTCAAGGCAGAGTTTGCGCCGGCTGTCGAGCTTCAGCAGCTGGCCAGGGAGTTTCTAGACATGAGACAGACGACAAAGACTGTGACGGAGATCACCGCCAAGTTCCGGGAGAGGGCTTTATTGGTGCCCTAGTATGCTGGTGACGAGGATATGAGGAGGACCCGTTATCATGGTATGCTACGAGCTGACATCCGGGAGCATGTTAGCTTTTCGGCTTGCCCTACCCTGGACTCCATGATTGCCAGGGCGAGGGAGAGGGAGATAGATTTGGAACACATCCGGAAACGGAAGGCAGAAGAGGGTCAGGTAGGAGGGGCTTCGGGGAAAAAGCCCAAGGGATCAGGGATGGGGCCGAAACCAACTGGGACGGGGACGCTGCAGGAAATGCGGCAAGACGCACGAGGGGGCATGCAGGTTGGGATCATCAGGTTGCTACAAGTGCGGCAAGTCTGGGCACTTTAGCAGGGATTGCACTGTTCCGGCAGCAGTTATTCAGACGTCTGAGTTGTTGTGTTTCCACTACAACCAGAGGGGCCACAAGAAGGTCAATTGCCCCCAGTTGACAGTTTCAGCGCCAGCGAAGCCGCCAGCTCCAGCGACCCTGCGGAACACGGATGGCCGGCAGGGCAAGGCAGAGGCTCCAGTGGTGAGGAGCCGAGCATTTCAGCTGACCACCGAGGAGGCACGCGTCGCACCCGATGTGGTGACGGTTATGATTCTTTCCCTCTCTTTTATTTTCATGATGTTATGATATTGATATGTGCTCCGTATGTATATGTATGCATTAGGATCGTTCCATGTGAACGGCATCCCAGTTCAGGTGTTGTTCGACTCGGGTGCGTCCCGATCATTTGTTTCCCTTGCGCTTAGCAAGAAGTTTCAGGAGTCTTCGGGCGAGTTAGATTGCCCTTTAGAGGTAGAGATTACTGATGATCGATCGGTGCCAGCATCGATGGTGTTTCGAGATTGCGTGTTGCGTTTGTTTGAGGAGCGCTACTTGGTAGACTTGGTTCCCATTCCGTTGCGCGGGAACAAGGTGATTATAGGCATGGATTGGTTGATCCCTAATGGGGCAGTGATAGATTGCGCGCAGCAGCTAATGCGAGTCAGGACCCCAGGTGGGGGAGAGTTAGTGATTCATGGCGAAAGGCCACATGGCAGACCCACTGTATGTTCAGCAACGAGGTCTAGGCGTTATCTTCAGCAGGGATGCGCAGGATATGTCGAGTATGTAATGGATACCCGGGAGGCGGGTAAGGCGACAGTGAGCGAGGTTCTGGTGGTTCGAGATTTTGTAGATGTTTTCCCGGAGGAGCTTCCTGGGATACCTCTGGAGCGACAGGTGGAGTTCAGAATTGACCTTGTTCCTGGTGCGGCTCCGATAGCCAAGGGACTGTATCGGTTGGCTCCTCCTGAGATGCAGGAGTTGTCTACGCAGCTGCAGGAGCTGCTAGACAAGGGATTTATTCGTCCGAGCAGTTCACCCTAGGGAGCCCCGATTCTGTTTGTGAAAAAGAAGGACGGGTCGCATCAGATGTGTACAGATTACCGGGAGCTGAACAAGGTAACGGTGAATAGTCGTTACCCACTCCCGAGGATTGATGACCTCTTTGACCAGCTTCAGGGAGCATCTTGGTTCTCCAAGATTGATTTGCGTTCGGGTTATCATCAGATGAGAGTCAGGGAGGAGGATACGCAGAAGACCGCGTTTCGGACGCGCTATGGCCATTATGAGTTTGTGGTGATGCCGTTTGGGCTCACCAATGCTCCTGCCGCATTCATGGACCTCATGAACCGCGTATGTAGACCGATGCTGGATCGGTCTGTGATAGTCTTTATCGATGACATCTTGGTTTATTCCAAGACGCATGAGGAGCATGAGGAGCATCTGAGATAGGTGTTGGAGACCCTGAGGAGGGAGAGCTTGTATGCAAAGTTCTCCAAGTGTGATTTTTGGTTGCGCGAGGTGCAATTTCTCGGACACCTCGTCAACCGGAACGGGATTCTGGTCGATCCGGCCAAGGTCGAGGCCGTGATGAGATGGGAGGTTCTGAAGTCTCCATATGAGATTCAGAGTTTCCTGGGATTAGCAGGCTACTATCGGAGGTTTATTCAAGATTTCTCCAAGATAGTCGTACCCCTGCCACGGCTGACGAAGAAAGTCGTGGTCTTTCGGTGGGGACACGAGGAGCAGGTTGCATTTGAGACACTGAGACGGAGACTGTGCGAGGCGCTGATCTTAGCCCTGCCAGAGGGTGTAGAGGATTATTTGGTATACTGCGACGCATCCATTTCAGGGTTGGGCGCGGTACTGATGCAGAGTGGGCATGTCATTGCCTACGCTTCGAGGCAGCTCAAGCCTCACGAGGCGAACTACCCGACGCATGATTTGGAGTTGGGGGCAGCGATTTTTGCCCTCAAGATTTGGCGGCATTACCTCTATGGGGTTCGATGTACCATCTACACGGACCACAAGAGTTTGAGGTACCTCATGGATCAGCCGAATCTGAACATGAGGCAGCGTCGGTGGTTGGACGTGGTGAAGGATTATGATTGCGAGATCCTCTACCACCCATGGAAGGCCAACGTGGTGGCCGATGCACTTAGCCGCAAGGCGGCGCCGATCAGGGATATTTGTATGAGGATGACAGTAGTGACTCCCCTGTTGGAGCAGATTCTGGAGGCTCAACAGGAGGCTATCAAGGAGGAGCATCGGAAGAGCAAGCGTGTGGTGGGTCAGGTTTCCTCCTTTGATTATGACAGCCGAGGACTATTGACACTACACCGTAGGGTGTGAGTGCCATATCACGGAGGCGTGCGCCAGATTTTGATGGAAGAGGCGCACAAGTCCCGGTTCTCTATTCATCCCGGGGCAACGAAGATGTATAGGGATCTTCATCTAGATTATTGGTGGCCCTGCATGAAGCGGGATGTGGCATGGTACGTCGAGCGGTGCTTGACCTGCAGGAAGGTCAAGGCCGAACATCAGAGACCGCATGGTAAGATGCAGCCGTTGGATATTCCACTGTGGAAATAGGAAGCTATCACGATGGATTTTATCACGAAGCTTCCCAGGACCGCGCGTGGAGTGGATTCGATCTGGGTCATCGTGGATCGATTGACCAAGTGTGATCACTTCATCCCGATCCAGGAGAGCATATCGGCCGAGAAATTGGCCGACATCTATATCAGGGAGATCGTGGCACGAAACGGGGTGCCAGTATCGGTTATCTCGGACAGGGATGTGCGTTTTACTTCCAGATTTTGGAAGAGATTTCATGACGAGTTGGGCACTCGTTTGCATTTTAGCACCGCCTTTCACCCGCAGACGGATGGTCAGAGCGAGCGGACCATCCAGACCTTGGAGGATATGTTGCGGGCATGCGTGTTAGACTTTGGTGGTAGCTGGGATACCTATCTTCCCTTGGCCGAGTTCTCCTACAACAACAGCTACCACGCGAGTATCGACCGCCCTCCCTTCGAGATGTTGTACGGACGGAGGTGCAGGACCCCGATATGCTGGGGTGAAGTTGGTCAGAGAGTCATGGGGAGCACCGAAGTGGTGCTTAAGACGACCGAGAGGATCTAGCAGGTGCGGAGCAGGCTTTAGACTACTCAGAGTCGACAGAAGAGTTACGCCGACAAGCGTCGATCCGACTTGGAGTTCCAAGTCGGGGATATGGTTCTCCTGAAGGTGTCGCCTTGGAAAGGCGTCATTCGATTCAGGAAGCGGGGCAAGTTGGGCCCGAGATTCATCGAACCGTTCAGGGTTGTAGCCCAGGTGGGCAAGGTGGCGTATAGGCTGGATCTGCCAGCCGAGCTCAGCCAGATCCACAACACTTTCCATGTTTCTCAGCTGCGGAAGTGCCTAGTGGACGACTCAGCAGTAGTGCCGTTAGAGGATATTCAGGTTGATGACAGCCAAAATTACATTGAGCGCCCAGTCACAATCCTCGACAGGAAGTCGAAGGATTTGAGGAACAAGAGGGTGGAGCCAGTGAATGTGAAATGGCAGCACCACAAGGGTTCGGAATGGACTTGGAAGCCAGTGGACAAAATGATGGAGCATTACCCCGAGCTGTTTCAGGATTGAGCAGCGGACTTCGAGGACGAAGTCTAAAATAAGTGGGGGAGATTTGTAGCACCTGGTTCCTGGTACGTAAATCTTATTCGAGTATTCTCTTCTTTTTAGCCTTGAACTCGGCGAGTCATAGGCCCGACTCGCTGAGTAAATACGGGACCCGGGACATGTTTAAGTTGGCGACTCGGCGAGTCCATATCCTGGACTCGGCGAGTCACCGCTGTTGGATGAAACCCTAAGTTTCAGGGGTTTGCACCCTATTTAAACATCATATCCACCCTAGGCCAGCCCCCATTCACCCTCAGAGCTCCCAACCCTCGTTCTAAGCTTGTTCATTGAGAGTTTGAAGCAATTGTTGTGTGTTCTTGAAGGTTTTGAGGCAAAAGGGAAGTAGATCAAGAGGAAGGGAAGGAATCCAAGCATCTTTGTGCTCTCTCAGCAGTTCCTTTGAGGTATAACCCGTTTTCCCCATGTTTCTATGCTTATTACTTCATTTAAGTCATTCTTGAGCCAATCCCCAAGCTTGTATGTGCAAATTATTTCGTAATAAGCTGATTGGCCCTTAGATCTAGGCATGGTTGAGCTCCAGGAGCTCAGATCTGTTGCCTTTATGGACCCTCATTGCATGAAGACCCTAGATCTACCCTTTTGGATGCATTTTGAACCCTAAAACCCTCATTGGTGAATATCTACACGTAAAGTTGGAAACTTTACGTGTGATTCATACTCTAGGAACCCAGATCTGTGAATGGCATGGACTGGAATCGAGCAAATCCGTGTAGTTAGTGGTTGCATGGTAACGACTCGGCGAGTCGGTTCGCAAGTCTACGAGTTTGTCCCCTTTTCGTAGTGTCGAGTGAGCAGTGAGTCATGGGGTGTGACTCAGTGAGTCGGAAGCTGAACTCATCTATGGGGGAACTCGGCGAGTTCAAGGCAATCTCCTTAGATCAAGAACGGACTCGGCGAGCTGTTCATACAACTCGGCGAGTTGCAGCATAAGTGTTCTTCGGATGAAGATGAACTCGACGAGTTGTTCATACAACTCGGCGAATAGGATGGAGGACTTGAATATCAATTTAGAAGGAGAACTCGTCGAGTCATCGCCTAACTCGACGAGTAGAAACGGGATTCAGGACAATCGTTTGGGTTGGGACTCGGCGAGTTGGAGAGCCAACTCGGCGAGTCGGGTCAACTGAAAGATGACTCTGACTTTGACTTAGGGCATGATCAGGGGTAAAATGGTCATTTTACCCAAAGGACAGTTAGCAGTGTTTGATTGAGTATGTTGTGGGAATTTCAGCCGGAGGATTTCCGGAGCAGCAGCAGCAGCAGTAGACAGTCAGTTCCCGATCAGATCAGCAGCTACTTCGAGGTGAGTTACCTTCCAGTAGCGGTGGGTCAACGGCCACAATGCCGGCCCACCAATAGGAGTTGTACGTAGATGATTGTCTCAGTGATATTCATCTAGGGATTACTACTACCTGTGTGGTGTTTATGTGCTAGTATGATATGATGCTATGTGCTAGTAACAGTAGGGGGAGATAGTCCCCGAGATATCCGGTCGGTAGGGCCGAAGGGGTAGTCATACCCAGCCATGTTAGATAGATTCTGATATTGTGATACATGTTATGTAGTAGTAGTAGAGGGGAGAAATAGTTCCCCAGTATCCGGTCGAGAGGACCGAAGGGGAGGCCAGCACCCAGATATGCTAGGCAGTATCCGGTCGAGAGGACCGAAGGGGAGGCCAGCACCCAGATATGCTAGGAAATATCCGGTCGAGAGGGCCGAAGGGGTAGGTCGGGCACCCAGATATGCCTGACAATATGTGTATGTTATGAGATTATGTGGTATGTGGTACAGTGGGGGAACTCACTAAGCTTCGTGCTTACGGTTTTCAGTTTTGGTTTCAGGTACTTCCTCAGCTAGGGGAAAGGAGTCGGCGCGGTAGCAGCATGTCACACACACACTCTCTTGTTTCCGCAGTTATGAGTTTATTCTGGGATTAATACTCTGATATTTGATTGATCGAATGTTGTGGTTTTCAATTTGGTTTTCAATGTGAAATGGTTTAATCAAACAATGTTTTAACTATTAATGCTTTTATGTAATGTTTTATAACGAAATTTTTGGACGTGAAAATTGGGTCGTTACAAATTGTGTGAAGTGTTTGTCTTGATTAGAATTCACACTATCTCTTGAATAACTGACAAGAAAGTCTTATATGTCAAGAGGACAGCGGGAGTCTTAAAAGTCTTAAAAGTCTCAAGAACTAATCAAGAATAAAACCTAAAGTTCTTCACTAGCACACAACTTGAGGTTTATAACCTATCGTGTTGACAGATTCTGTGTCCATTCCAGTTAAAGTTGGCTTTTCATATGAGTTCTTAGAGTTCTCAATTGGTTGCACAACAACTTGGAAGCAATGATAGGCCCTTGAGCTGCCAGGTGGCAAGAAATTAAGATTGAGTTCAATCCCGAGTTTGGATTCGTCATTATCCTTGTCTTGTGATTATGGTTTTGACAAATTCACATGGATAAGAACACATACACCATTAAATCTAAGGTTCATAAGGTTTCTCTCTGATTCATGAAAATGATGGTGAGGAAACACTTCCACCAAGTAGATTTGAAGTAGATAGCAATTGTGATATTTGCATTCTCAAAGTCGTTAGTGGAGCGTGTGTGGTTAACCGGCACACTAACCTGGACTTGTGAGAAGTGGAAAAAAGGTTTAACCATTATGATTACGACATCCCTCTTCATAATTGTTTAGACACACCTGTGAGCTATCTAAAAGAGGTGTATGATTTTGATAAAGTTTATCAAAACAATCTAGTATCAGAAATCTTACTTTGGTAAGAAAGTCAGCTAATTTTTGAGTACATGTCAAAGCTAGTGAGAGCATAAGTGTTATGCTAATAATAATCATGTTAGTGGGAGCATGATAATTATGATAAGTATTGCAAGTTAGCAATGTTAATTATAGAAAACAAAAGTTTCAACTGGGAAAGAGTTGTTTTGCTATAATTAAGGGAGAGGAAATTATACTTCATCTCAAATCTAAAAGCTTAGATTGAGGTTTTAATCGTATTTAGTCAAGGATATATATATGAATTTCATTTTGGAATGGCTCAATGTAACATCCCAAAATTCAAGACCAAAAATTTCTTTTTAATAAAACATTACTTTAAACAAAGACGTCATTCCAAAACATAATCTGAGTATAAGTTTTCAAAACACTTGTTTATTATCAGAGTGAACATTCCCAGGCTGACTAATCTATGGTGTGTGCCATGCGATCACCCCGAGCTCCTCCCTCCGCTACCGGAAGTACCTGAAAACAAAACTGAAAACCGTAAGCACGAAGCTTAGTGAGTTCCCCACCCTACCACATACCATGCGCATAACTGCGCACTGCACATACCGGGCCACGCCCTCTAACTAGCTGCAACTAACACATACTGCAATTACTGAGCCACGCCCGCTATCCTGGGCCCCGCCCTCTACCTCGGGCCTCGCCCGCTACAACGGCCCCGCCGCTCCAGGCCCCGCCTGGCTTCGAGCCCCGCTCGGATACAGATCTGTTTCACTTAGGCCTCGCCTGTCATGGGGCCTCACCCACTAACATATAATAGCACATAACATATCACATAACATTACATAGCTAAACATATACTAACAACTCTTGCTCTAAGGCCTCGCCTATCTCTGGGCCCCGCCCGTGTCCTGCTACTGATGAGTCATGGAACCTCGTCCATACTCCTATTGATAGTGAGATACGGGCCCAGCCCACCCTCACCCCTTTCCTGACTTGGGCCTTGCCCCTGCTCTGCTGCTACTGAGATGTGGAACACCATCCACACTCTGCTATTGGTGAGATACGGGACCTCGCCCTCACTCACCTCCCTACCAGGCACATACAAGTATCACACAGACAACAAGTATAAGCTACCACATAAACCGCTCCTTGGGCACCCGCCCTCTATCATTGGACCTTGTCCGAATATCATACTAGCATACGGTGCCTAGGGCTAACCCCCGGGTCTTCTACTCATAACTACATGGGCCGGCATTGTGGCCGTAGACCCATTCATACAAAGGGAAACTCACCTGATACTGCTGAACTGCTGCTGCTAACCCCTTTGACCGCTACCTGACCGCTAACTCCGAACTGCTGCTCCGCTAGCTCCCCGAGCTACCAATAACAACCCAACACTTAGTCTAACTGACCTCCAAAGGTCAACCAAGTCAACTCTGGTCAAGGTCAATGTCCTGGTCAAAGTCAACCTTCCAGGTCAACCCTACTCGCCGAGTCACCCTACTGACTCGCCGAGTTCATAAATCCAGAGTCCTTCCACTCGCGACTCTACTCGCCGAGTCAGCCCCTGACTCGCCGAGTTTACTGATTCCCGATTCCTGTCCTGTCCAACTCACTGAGTCCTGGCTCGACTCGCTGACTCGAGTCTTAACTCGAAGGGTTTGGGACCACTCGACCCGACTCATCGAGTCTAAGAACAGACTCGCCGAGCACACAACAATCTTCACCCAACTCGCCGAGTTGTTCATCCAACTCGCCGAGTTCATGCCTATCTTCATCCAACTCGACGAGCTGTTCATCCCACTCGTCGAGTTCCTCCTCATCTTCAAGCTACTCGTCGAGTCCACTCGAAGGACTCGTCGAGTCCACTAAGATCCACTTACATGCAGACGACTTCCGAGTCATGCATGAGCTCCAAACTGTAGATCTACCCTCCCCAAGCCTATTTCCCACGTAAAGTTGCAAACTTTACGCGTAGAGAGTGAGATCTAGGCAAAATACACCCATAGCTAGGGTTTAGGACCAAGAGACTCCAATTTCCACCCAATGGCTGATACTTTATGGGATTCCATACCAAAACAAGCATGGATCTGAGCTAGCAACCTCAGATCTGGACCTCAAGCTCAAGATTGGTCTTAAACATGGCTTAAAAGTCCCAAAACTCATAACCAAAGAAAATCTAAAGAAGGGAAACGAATTGATACCTTCCAATGCTCTGAAATGCTTCCCAAACTTCAGATCCAAAGCCACTCCCTGATGCTTCAAAGATTTCCACTCCTTCTTCTTCCTTAAAACCACTCAAAAATGGCTAAAAACTTGAATGAACACAATGGGGGCTTAAGGTGCGGCGTTCTGGGTGTGAGAGGCTGTAAAGGAGCCATAGGAAGAAGATTGAGACGTTTAAATAGGTTCCAAGCCCCGGATTTAGGGTTTTCCTCGCACAGACCAGACTCGCCGAGTTCACTTGACCGACTCGTCGAGTTAGTCACTTTCTTATCGACCCGGATCCCGCTCCGACTCGCCGAGTCCTTCCTTTGACTCATCAAGTCCCTCTTAAATTTAGGGTTTCCTTTACTTTCTTGGCTTTCAAAATCCTGGGTGTTACACTCAACATAAGGAAATTATGTATATGGTTCCATTATTTGCGTACTAAAATTCGATTATGATTACGGCATCCCTTTTCATAATCTGAATTATGAGAACTTGGCAAATAGAAATGAAAATGTTATAGCAAAATACTTGTTTAGTCTTTATGTGAGACATCATGAATCGTGTCCCATATGCTTCGGATATAGGATCGATTACATGTGCTATATTCACTCTTTCTAAGTTTTTCCAAATGCCTGGGGCATTAAGAAGGGAAAAGCTCTAGAATTGGATGTGACTAAAAAGGATTAAACAATTTTTGGGGACAATCTAAGGTTTACCAAAGATTGGTTGCTCAACGACAGTTGGAAGTATTGTGATAATTCTGGAAGGACCATATTGACATAATCTGTAAGGAGACAACTCCTGTTCAGAAGTGATAGTCAAAATGAATCTGGAAATGTTACAAAGTTAAAAATTTCAATCTATGTAAGATTAAGGAAACTTAATGCAAGAAGGATGTTTCCAAGGAGTTGATCTCCTTTGGAATACTTTGTAATGTTTGTTGTCAAGTCCTTGTGACTTTGTGCATAATCATTACAAGAGGATCAATGCATATAAGTTTAGAATCTAACAGATTTCAGTAAATCGCATGAATTTGGATTTTTTGCATTTGCAGTAAGGATTTGGGACTGTGAAAAGAGGATCATTAGAGTTATGTTCAATTGATCTATTTCACAAAGTAAAGATCATAGACAAACATAGTATGCATACTTGGTGTATGACATGACTAGTGTTTAGAAAACATAGTGTACATGCGTGGAGCATGGGACAACTATTGTTTTAAATTCAAGAATAAAGTTGATAGCTGAAACAGTATACAATGAATAATGTGTAATCATATGGTGATAAATAAAAGGTGTTTTATTTATGTTCATAGGTTTTGATACCATATTGGATTCAATTATTCTTGTGTTTCGTTTTGCATGTTTTGACTTCCAGAATAAACTAGGTTATTCTTCCGGAATGACTAAGTTATTCAAACCATCCACAGTCGGTCATATGTTGGAAGTAGATATGAATCAAGATTGTCATGGGTTGGCTTGTAGAGGTCTAAGATGTTGGACAAAGGGCTACAACACTCATGAGTGCTCATAAGTTCTGAGTATTGGATTCAACCCACGCTCATTGGAATCACTTCATGGATTTTATCACGAGTGATCATGAGACGATAATATCTTATATTCTTCAAACCTAGAGATATGAGTTGTTACTATGAGTTGGCTGTACATTGATTGCACGAAAACGCATTCGGTAACTCGGTGTTATAAAACGTGCCTTTGTGTATGATTCAACAAGTAGTAGAACAAGCCATATGGGTCGAAGTTTATCCATTCCTTTTACCTTCGAGATAAAAGTGATATCTATGGGCCCCTTGATGATTTGATGATGAGAAATGGAAGTGCTCGGCCAGGCCAGGACTGATTTGATTTGTTCAATTAGTCAGTCGTCATAAATCGGAAATCGGGAAACAACAAATGGATAGAGAGAATGATTATAATCCATGTCTCAGTCCATATGATATCTAGAATGGAGGAATATATGATCCCTTATCTAATGGACAAGTCATTGACAAAGGTCAGATTTCATCTACAAGGTCAGAGTTCGACAGAAGCTTTTGAGAGCTACGATTGCCAGTCAGCTCTTGAAGTCATACGCAATAATAGTTTTAGACTTATCCAAGTGGGAGACTGTTGGATTAATGTCTAAGTCCATAACTATAATTGGTAAGACTTGACCCGACCCGGCATGGTCCATTTGGGTTGCATGGCATCATGCATTTGGATAGACTAAAATGAGAGAAATAACACTTAAGGTTTGTTAATATATTATAAGTTCTAATATATTAATAAAGTTATTTAATTAGTATTGATCAAGAATTAATTTGGAACTAATTAAGTGATCAAAAGGAGACTAATTAAATATATGGGTTGATTGTGTAAATCATTCATTCTTATATATGTGGGCTTGTGATCCAAGATTCCTTATGTTGGACTAAGTCCATGGGGTGACCCATGGATGCTCCATGGAGCATAAGGAATGGGTAAAGTCATGAGTTACATGGTGTAACCCTAATAGCCACCATATAAAAGAATCCTATGGTCCAAGAAATCGTGCACTATGTGTGAGTGTAAGGGCTAGACGATTTCAAGGAGTGTTCAAGTTTCTCTCAAGTTATTCCAAGTGTATTTGGTGTTGTGTGAACCATTTGAGGTGTCAAACTTGGGGCACTAGGCACTCAAGCTTCATGAAGACTTTCTATATCAAAGAGGTATGTATTCTATCTTGTTATATTCATTGTTTTGTATGCTAGATTAGGATAATACCTTGGAAAGTTCTTATTTGCATGTATAATAGAGAAAACATAGATCCAAGGTATTTAGGTTTGCATGTACAGTTAGGAGTGTTAGAATGCTCAAAACCCAACACAACCTTGGTCAAATTCAATGCCCAAAGCAAAGTCAATGCTCAGTCAAAGTCAAAGTTAACATCCGAGTTGACTCAACTCGTTGAGTCATACCCCTAACTCGCCGAGTTCTCTTACTTCTCATAGTCATGATAACAAGAGCCAACTCCCCAAGTCCCTTCACAGACTCGTCGAGTTCTATCTTGTGCAGAATCGGGACAAATCGACTCAACTCGTCGAGTCCCTCTCTGGAATTGCCGAGATCCTTAGTCTGTTTGGGACATCTTAATAGATTAACCCCCAACTCTTCAGATCTAAGCTTCATACTCCTCATACACCTTGAAAATATCCTTTTAAGGATAAAGTTTCCAACTTTACCCGTTAATAGCCCTTCTTCATGGGTTTAGCTCAAACCCTAAACCTTTAGGACCTAGATCTTGGTCCACAAGCCATCGATACTCCAAACTAATGCATATTCACTGAGATCCAGACTCTAAGCACTCCATGAACACGTAAAATTCCTAATTTTCTCCCCATGCATGGCCTTTTTAAGCTTAAAAGGCTAAAATGGCAACTTATAGCTTGCATGGGGCTTCCATAGCCATAAAGTTTGCATCTTTATGTCAGGTGAGCCCTTCAAGGTTATAGAACTGAAAGTATACCCACTTGGGACGTCCATGTCCTACAGATCATGCTTCATGGACCAAAAACCCCATAAAATAATAATAAGGAGATCTAACAAGCTATTTAGCAAGTTTGAGACCTGATTACCAGAAAATGAAGAGGATGAGATGTTGTTTCTAGATCTACTAGCTTCCTTCCGAATCTCCAAGCTCCTCCTTCTTCAACAAGCATCAAAACACACAATCTTCACTCAAAAACAACTCACAAGCTCATACAAGGCATTAGGGGTTCGTGGATTAGGGTTTGGGACTTGGAGGCTGGAAATGAGGCCAACAAGTGGGTATTAGGATGCTTAAATAGGGTGCAAAACCCCGAATTTAGGGTTTCATCCGGGTAGCCCTACTCGTCGAGTCGAGGCTCTCAACTCGTTGAGTAGGCGACTTAAAATCCCCTAACCATTCAGGTTTCTACTCGACAAGTTTGGGGCTCCCAACTCGTCGAGTAGCTCTATAAAAGTGAATAAATTATTATTAAATGTGTACCAGGAACCAGGCGTTACACAATTTCTTCTTCACCAACTTCCTCTTTCTCTTTCCAAGCTCCAAGCTACTAAAATGGGCTTCACAAGATCAAGATCACACAAAGATGAAGAAGGTTAGGTTTCTAGGGTTTTTGAGTTAAGGAGGCTGGGGTTTGGGATATATATATATATATATATATATATATATATATATATATATATATATATATATATATATATATATATATATGGCATAAACCCTAAAAATTAGGGTTTTGAGTCAACTCGTGTACGTTGCGCGTACATGCTTCACCCCGTATCCAATGCTGCCACTATGCCCCGCGTACACCAAGCTTACGCCCAGTGTATGTCTTCAGCAAACTCAACTCAATAATGACCTAAACTCAATAAAATCCCAACTCAATAATCCAACATTAATCCCATAGTCCAACAATTAATTACAAAATTAAATAATTAACATTACCTCAGGTTACAGATGTTACAAGATTAAAGGTTTTTAAGCCCTCCATTCTCGTTATTTAACACCCCTAAACCCTCCCAAGTGAAGCTTTAACGATTTGGAGAAGAAATAAGGGGCAAGAGGTGGTCTAGGGTATTTATTGTAATGTCCCAAAAACCATGGTAAAAAATTTCATTTTAAAAGGAAATTTTCATAAATTCCATAAAGTAATCACTTATTATTTCAAAACAAAACCAAAAAAATCAGAGTATCAACATCATCTCTTAAAACATAAATCAGCAGGATGATGTGTATGATCACGCCTTCACCTTGCTCGATCATCTGAAGTACTTGAAACATTTAAATCTACAATTGTAAGCCAAAGCTTAGTGAGTTCCCCCAAAATACCCCATATAACAATACACATGCAATGCATGCACACATGAGCCTACAGTCTGCCTAGACTACCTCGTAAGGCCTACAAGATGCCTGGACAGCTCTACTGAGCCTACAATTTAACTGGACCGCCTCACAAGTGATGGGTTTTGAGCACAACAACATTCCTATGTGTCCATGCAACCCTAATGCTTTGGATTTATGTTTTCTCTAGTTATACATGCAAATAGAAGTCCCAAGGCAATAACCCTAATACTAGCATACAAAATTCTAGATCCATATGAAAACTAGGGTTTGATTGTTACCTTTCTTGTTATCTCGTAATAACAAGTAATCCAATGATGATCTTGACTCTTGAAAGATTAAGTGCCTCACGTGTTGCACCTCTAATGGAATCATAAACACCAAAAGCAAAGGATGATTGCGAGAGGGGCAGAAATTGGCTAGCGTTTCTCCTTGTGAAGCAGTGGCCTATTTCAAGAGGTTTAGGGGCCTTTATATACTTGTGGCTGCTAGGGTTTCCAAGTGAAACCCTAATTCCTTACTTAGGCTCCAAGCATCCCATGGAAATCCTTTTCGAAGGCCTTGGACGATTTCTATAGGGCGTCCTACAGATTTCGTCTAACCCGTTCTAAGGTAGTCCAGTAGCCCAGTTTGCAACTATTAATGATTTGCATAACCAGTCCCTTTACTTTTAATTAGTTCCTTTAATCCCAATATTAATACCAAATTAATTTCTGATTAAATACTAATTAAATACTATGATTTCTAATTAATATATTATATTACTAGATCATTAATTAACCTCCCCCTCTCTCTCTCTCCAAAATTCATCCGTCAAGTTGCTATGGTGAAGGCAACCCAAAAGGACCATGCTACTATCAGATCAAGTACATATCAATTATAGTTATGGGCATAGACACCTACTCCAACAGTAAGGCCTACAATATAGGTGGACCTCTCCCTTGGGCCTACAGTCTGACTGGACCTCCTCGCAAAGGCCTACAATACACATAGACCTCCTGGGTATCTTAGTCTATAGCACAAAGCAGGATCGCCTCAACCCAACCACAATATGTCGACATATGCAAACAAAACAGTAACCAACAAACACAGGTAATCATACAGATCTACCAATCTAACATGTCACTACAACATCTTACACATAAGGATACATACAACAATACAAAGTATAGTGAGAAAACTCACATTGTAGTCTAGCAGATAAACAGTACGACTCTCTCAATCTAAGAACTGGTACTACGAGCCTCATATACAACAATCAAAGACCACTCTATAATCCATAGCCCAAAAATCCTCAAGTTAACCAAAAGTCAACTTGGTTAAAAAGTTAAAGGTTAACGGTCAAGTCAACGATCAAAAGTCCATCAGTCAGTCACCACGTCATGGCCAAGCATTTGCCACGTCGTGGTGACCTCACCACAAAACAGTCGCAAAGACCACCTAATTCCACGTCATAGGAGCCAACCCTCCACGTCATGGGAGCTATTCTGGTCAGCTTAAGGCATTAATCTCTTAATCCTTCAAGCTACATATTCATACTTTCCAAAAGGTTTTCTCACATCCAATGTGTCATAAATATTGATGCTTTATAGACATGCATGTCTTGAACTCTAGCTAGGTCAAAAATAATGAAAATAAGGTCAAAACCTCATGCAATGATTTAAAACTCAATCATTCTTCAAATTTGGGATGTATAACCACAAGAAGACCTCAAGGATCCATAAAGTTGTCAACGTTATGGAATCCAACCATACCAACTAACCCAAACATAAAGAACAAAGCATAAACACCTAGATCTAGAAGCAGAGCACATAAAGATTGGAACTTGAAGACTTACAATGGTCCAAAATATGTGTAAGAATGTGGAGGATGAGCTTGCTTGTTGGATCTACACTCAATAAACACCTTCTTATCCTTCAAAACACCAAAATCACCACAAAAAGCTTCTAAAATTCAGAAATGGGGGATAGGGTTTGCTTGGAGTGAAAAGGTGGTGATAGAGGTTGAGGGTGTGCAAACCCTAGCCATCACATCCCTTAAATAGGGCTTAAGGCCCAGAAAATTAGGGTTTTGCATACAATTGGCTGCCACGTCATGACCAAGATCTTGCCATGTCATGGCACTCAAATGAATTAATGTATGTTTCATCTAGTGTCGTCACGTCATGGTTCTATCATTACCACGTTGTGGCTACCATAAATTATTGTATTTTTAAGCCTTAAATACCCACAACCACAAAATTAATTATACCTAGAATTTGGTGTTATAGTTCTCCCCCACTTGAACTAGATTTTATCCTCGAATTCCTTAGCTGAAAACAAATCCGAGTAGTGCTTGTGTATCCCCGCCTCGGGCTCCCAAGTCCACTCTGAGCTCTTCAAGTGTTGTCATTACACCTTGACCAAGGAACCCACCTTGTTGCATAAGGCCTTCGTCTTCTTATCAAGAATTGTCATTGGTCTCTCCACATAGTTCAGGCGCTATTTAACTTGGATGTCATCCAATGGTATCACTGTTGTATCATCCACTAAGCACACACGCTCTATCAACAATGATAATTATCAAGATGCCCATCATATCTCTTTATAGTCCCTATTAGTGTACTTTAGGAGATCAATCAACAAACCCAAGCTTCTTCTGCAACAAGCGGTCTAACACCAAGTGATATAAGAAAATGTTTTGAAAGAATATTAGGTGTTCGACATAGACATATCATAGGCATTGGGCGTAAACCTCCTACGGTTGTTTCTATGTATGATGAGGAACAACCTATGAAACAAGAACCACCACAATCACAGATAATTGTTAGTTTAACTTGAAAAGTATAATGCTATAATGGAAAAACGAAAAAAAGTAGGATGTTATAATGATATGTTGGTAATTTTTTGTTTAGTATATAGTACAATGCTATAATGGAAAGTAGAATGCTATAATGATATGTTGATATTTTGTAGTTTGATAATTTTTGGAAAGTACAATGCTATAATGGAAAAACGAAAAAAAGTACAATGCTATAATGCATATGTAATATTGTGTATCATGTAGTTTGGTTATAACTAGTTTGATATGGTATTTTTATTGTTTGGTAATTTTTTGGAAAGTACACTGCTATAATGGGAAAATTAAAAAAAAATATATAATGCTATAATGCATATGCAATATTATGTATCATATAGTTTGGTTATAATTTGATATGATGATATTATGATATATTGGTAATATATTTTATTTTCTTTGTAGTTGGAAATACTGCAAACGATACTAAATGACTCGACCTGTTCTGCAGTATTGGAAGAGTGGTTTCGCTCATTGCCGCCACCAATAATGAAAAGAAATGATAGGAGTGATGAGGAAGAATAGCTACTTTTTTAGGATTTTATGAAATATTTTATTTAGAATAATATTTTGGATACGTTGCACTTTGTTTGGAAGAATATTTTGGATTGGTTGTGTATGGATTAATATTTTGGGTTAATATTTTTTATAAAATTGTAGCAGTTTTTAGACATGTTATATTGTTTTTTATAATTTTAATGTTAAATAAACAGAAAAAAATGAAAATTATTTTAGCATCGATGACACATTAGCAACGACAGATAGCTATTAGTGGCGACAAATCAATAACGGCGACAAAATAGTATTAACGGCGACTAATATAACATTTGTGATGAAGCGTTAGCGGCGACTAATATAACATTTGTGATGGTTTATGTAATCGGAAAAATGGTTACGGTTGCGGAAACCAGAGAAAGTCGGGAACCATCGGTTACGACAGGAATGAAATTGCTCCGTTGTTCCTTCTCTTCGATAAGAATATCGATTTGAAATGATAAAAATGAAGCATTAGCGGCGACCTTTTTTGCAGCAGACATGTCGCCGTCCATGTTTCTTGTTGTAGTGACCAATTTTCAAAATTATTATTATTTATTGTCTGAAAATAATAGTAATATATAAATTAAGCAACCCATGGCTATTTTGAGAATCGCAATTTTTTTTTTATTTAGTAGCTAGAAGTTGGGTTATTTTCTAATATCTATTAAAAAGGAACTTTGTTATCAGTCAATGTGTCTTAAAAATATATAATAATCGTAATATAAATGATGTTATCTTATTTTAGATGTTTGTTTGTTAGGAGAAAACGAGATAAAACAAAAGGTACATTAGAGGTTCAAATCTCATTATGGATCGTGGAATGGAATTAAGAGCAGATTTGCCGTTAAAAAAAAAAAGTAAGAGCTTTAGACTTGAGCTTTGGTAGGCAGCGTCAAGGAATTGAAGAAGGGTAGCAATACTATTTTCTAGAAGTTGGAAGGATGCAGTTTGTGATTTGGCAGAACGGTATAATGAACGTAATTAAATAATCGATATTACAGAAAAAAAAGTACGAATTAACGACCAAATGATTAGATATTCTAGTTCATCTCCAGTTGATTGTTCAAATGAAAACATGTCGATGGTTCTTTAATGTTGTACACGAGCTCGACACAAATATTCTGATTTTTAAATATCATGTAGTACGATTTACCAATGGACTCGACGAGAGCCAGAGCGCGCAATATGCCAATATCCATTCAAGTGCTACATTTTATTGCACATCAATATATACACGATCATATCATTTATAAAAACATTACACTGACTACACATATTTATATATTTAGGACTTGAAAAGAGTGCTTCGCAAAAGTTGGTTCCCCCCTCGTAGATAGCCGCTACATAGCTTTAAGCATTCACAATCATTCCACCTGCAAAATGAAGACAAGTTGCAACTTACAACAAACAACGCACACATACCCCAAAAAGTTGGTAAAAAGTGACCGGAAAATTTACCGTTAGGGTGGAGGACTTGGCCGGTAAAGTAGGAAGAGTCCTCCGAAGCCAGAAACACAAAAGAGGGTGCAATCTCGTAAGGCTGACCGGCTCTACCCATCGGACACTCCGACCCAAACTTGGAGGTCTTCTCTTCGTGAAACGAAGCAGGGATCAGTGGGGTCCACACAGGTCCTGGTGCCACTCCGTTGACTCGAATATTTTTGGGTGCTAGCTGCAGTGCTAGACCTCTAATAAACGACACAATCGCTCCCTTTGTTGATGTGTAATCAAGCAATGAAGCATTGCCTTTGTAGGCGTTGACTGATGTTGTATTGATGATGCTGCTTCCTTCATTCATGTGCTTCAATGCATGCCTGTGCATGTACACGTACGAACCCAATAATTAACTAGAGTTGTAATTATCAATCTCTTACATAAGAATATTGTTAATCTTTTACCTTGTTACGAAGAAGTAGGAGTAGATATTGGTTCTAAAGACTCTATCAAGCCAATTCTCATCGATTTCTTCAACGGTTTTACACATATACTGCTCGGCGGCGTTGTTCACCAAGATGTCAATACGACCATATTTTCCGACGACTTCATCCACCACTGATTTGCAGTGCGCGTCGTACCCTAAATCTGTAGGTATGGCAATCGGTTCCTGTGAATCTTTGGTTTTGGAATCGTTAATGATCTTTAAGGTGTCTGCTGCATCTTTGTCTTCTCGACCTTTCACGTAAGTGAAGGCAATAGTTGCTCCTTCTCTCGCAAAACAATAACATACAGCCCTTCCAATGCCAGAATCTCCACCAGTAACCAGCGCCACCTTACCCTGCATGATGACACATGATCAAAGAACAGCTATCGATGCAATCTCAAACATGAAAATATAATGAAGAACACAAGGATATTACTTTGAGCTTATCAGCAGGTCTGTAATTAGGGTTAATGAACTGTGGGATAGGATCCATGACATGTTCTTTCCCTGGTTGCGTATCCTGTTTCTGTCGTGGGAAGTTCTTACCGTCGGTCGCCATTGTTGCCGCAAAAGTTTCTGATTCAAGTTAAGAGATGAAATGAGTTTAATTTGGAGATCAAAGTGACGGATTCGAGCTCTATATATATGATGGGAATGCATGGTATGTAGAGGGTGATAAGTGATGACAAGTAAGATGTGGTGGTATATACGTGGCGAGTTTAGCTTTGAAGTTGCAGGATGTATGACCGAGTTACACCGATTACAAGTTGTATATGTGTCACTCTCATGATCTACGTGTCAGAAGCATGTATGTATTGGTGCTGACTGCCAACTATTCCATTCTCACTGGATATTGATGGTTTTATATAACAAAGACAAAATAACATAAATGGTCCCTCTATTTGGTAAACCTGTCAGATTTGATCTATATAAGCAATTTTTTATAACGATGATCCATAAGTTTGAAATTGCATATACAAACGGTCTTTTACTAACTCTGTTAAAATTAAAAGTAGGGGTTAACTACTTAATTTTTTATGCATCGCCTGATATGCCCTTGATGTCATGGGAACCATTTCTAAAATTTATCTTAAGAACTAATAACAACACGTGGGCACCACCGTGTATATGCCACCACCTATAACAACCACCCATGAATTCTGAAACTTAATGTCATCATCTTGATCCAACTATCAATAAGCTTTTAAGCCATTCGTCATCTCAATTCCATAATATTTATGTATCCCAACTTAATTCCACATAACCAAGGAACCATTTATCATAATGTAACAGATTCATGAATAAAACGATATCCAATGTGAAATTAGATTCAAATCAAAGCACATAATACTTCAAAAAAATCATTACAAAATCTAAACGTTATACAAACCAAGCACATCTCCAAGAACATAAGGTACCCTATTTTTTGCATATACACGTACATCGTCAACTCAAACTTGATAAACCTTTACAATGGGAATAATAGTTCTTCCTTTGTATACCGGAAAAACACTAAATAATTCAACTTTTTTTTTCTCATAATAGTCTTCCCCACCACCACCCATACATGTGGTAGTCATCAATAATGTTCGTATATTAGTCATTTCAGACAGTTCAGAGAAACGGTATGTACTTAATGGTGCTTAACAAAGCGGAGTGACTTACACAAAAATGTTTATGCCAAAAATTTTAAACTTAGAGAACATCTGTAACATACACGTTATTAATCATGTATATTTATCGTGTTTTGTAAGTTTGATAGCTTAAAAATGAATATTATTATATAATATATGATTTTGAGCGTTGAGTTCTAGCAAGATAGTTTTATGAGACTTGAAGTAAACTATGTTTACAATCATTCGGAAAATATTGGAAGTCTTATAAGATTCCGATCAAAAGCCAACTATTGAAATTAACGAAAATATAAAGTTGTAAATAATTAAAAATGATGTTATTGAAAGTTGTAGATTATCTCGTTAGAAACATTTAGGTGAAAAACTCATCGAAATCCGAGTTATAACGAAGAAGTTATGACTCGTTAAAGTTTCGCGACAGAACCGGCATGACGCTATATGATGTAAAAAGTGAGTTTTCAATAAACTATTTTTTAGCTTTAGTGATTTAAATGAAACTCGTAGTATTCATTAAACCGAAGAATTTTCATAAAAAGAACGTCCAAATCTGACTTCGTATGAGGAAGTTGTGATTGATCTAAGATTCAACATAGCAGTACACAACCCGAAACACGAAATAAAGATCGATTGATTTTTAGCCGACACAACCTAAACGAGAATCAAAGATCTTGTCAATAGTAGTACAACGGTAAAAAGACAGATGAAAACGGACGTCGGATGAAGCTAGAAGTTATGAATTTTTAACAGACTTTTCATGTCTATGCTTGTTAAAAATATAATATTAAAAATGAATTCAAAATTAGCCAACTGAATCTAAACGAAATTTGTAGAGTATAATCTCACCTACTTGTGGATATAAAGAACGTCAAAAACGGAGCTCGTATACGAAAGATATAAAAATTTGAAGTTTATGGCACAAATTACGTGGCTGGACTGGAGAAGTACGCCCAACATACTGCGAAGACACGTATCAGCCCCCCAGCGCCTTCGCATGATGGGTGTGTGTCCTAACTATGCCACGTCCGAAGCTTGGATACCCATCAGAAGACACGTAGCTACGCGCAGCGTACGAAGGTTCGTTGTGCATACTGAAGTACGCCCAGCGTAGTCAAGTGCTTCGGACCCCTATAAAAGGGATGCGAGGTTTCGGAATTTTGTTTACAATATTTAATTCTCTTTCACCTTCTACTTCCTTTCAAGCTACCCTAACACCTCCCGAAGCCTAGGGAACTACCCCAACACCCGAAGTAAGTCTCGACGCACCGAAGACCCCGAGAAAATAATATTTTCAATCGAAACTCTGCCTACACAAAGCCCGGTTTTCAACTAAAATCCCCGGTTTCGTCAAATAAAGTCATTTTTAGAAACGAAGTGCTGCCCAAATTATCATTTTATCATTCGGTTATTTCACGGTGAGTTCAATATAGGAACAATTATATGTTATGTGTTATATGTTCAATGTGCTTTCCTGTGTTATCCTGGTTTTATACCGTTGATCATGTAGAGCATGTCTCGTATCATTTTTTGGTATTAGCTTTGACCTTTGGCCATGTAGAGCATGTATCGTATTATTCTGGTATCGGATTTATGTCTTTGGCCATGTGGGGCATGTCTCGTATCACTTTTGGTATTGGCTTTATGCCTTTGGCCATGTAGAGCATGACTCGTATCACTTTTGGTATTGGCATAAGGCTATGTAGGGCTGAAAGCCTGTATATTCTAGCAAAATGATAATTCGAAATTGTTTATTTTCTGTGTATCATGTTGAAATTGTTGTATTTCATTGATTGAAATTATTTGAATTAAATCATTGGTTGATATGGAAAGTCTGTCATATGATACACATATGCCTTTATTGTTCTTTGTCCCTCCTTTCTTCTGTCATCTTGATATATATATATATATATATATATATATATATATATATATATATATATATATATATATATGTTCAAATGTTTTTAGCAACTATTGTGTGCATGTATGCACCAATGAGAATTGAGGAAATAATAAATCTTTAAATAAATCATGTAAGGATATTATAGTAATCTTTGCATGTTTAATTATGGTAATTCATTAACTTCCTAAAACCTAGTTTTCTCCCCTCTTTATCTTCAAACGATCGCCCTAAAAAACCTGTAGCCGCACCTCAATCGGCAACTTCAATGTTGTTCCTCTACCAGCCGACCATCACCGATTTCCTCTCCTCCCATCCCTAATTTCAATTTAATCCCTCTGTTGGCAAATTAGGTCATCCCCGAGATCAGCCTACTTAAATCGAGTGCACGCTTAAACCAAATTGAATCCTCCAACTTCAAGGGGTAACAACATCGTACGCCTTGAGTCTCTCTCACCAAGCGAAGAAGCTCCGGCGTCTCATTCCAGCCACTGTTTCCTTGTTTCTCCATTTATCAGCTCCTGCAATTGGCTCTCTTGTATAACAGCAGAATACAGGTATATGATTTGATTATTACCATTTTCATGAGGTTACTCCTGCAATTGGCTCTCTTGTATAACGACCACTCTGTTTGTTTCAAATTTACATTTTCTCGCAAGTTGCTTAGGTGGGTCTATCAAAAGTATGTTGTTGAATAAAGATCTGTACGGTTGTAATTCGTCTTTTTAATTGCGTGAATTTGAGATGTTTCAATTCTTTGCTGCCTAATAACCGATGTTGGATACATATCATGCATTCCAACTGTTCGACGAAATGCCAGTAAGAAAAAAATTATCAAAAAATAAAAGATTTATTTAAAGAAAATGATAAATGAAAGGCTTTTCTTGTTTGCGGATACAATTGAAGTCTTCAGCAGAAGAAATGCAGGCCATTATTAAGGGTCTTGAAAAGGTCAGACAAGAACTAGATGCTTCAGCAAACGATGGCCCTATCTATGAAGTTTTTCATAAAGTAAAGTAAATACACAAATATTTTACTCAATTTCTTCTAATTCGATTTTTTTATATATAAAACTACAATCTGATGCGAATATTCCTCTTTGTTGCATTGTTAGACACCGAATCAGTTTATCAGCATTGCTGAGTTGGAAGTGGGGTCCGTAACAAATTTTTATTTTGTGGTGGTAAGAATCAAGAACAACCCTTTGAATTAAACTTTATATATATATATATATATATATATATATATATATATATATATATATATATATATTGTATTATTTTATAATGTTTGTGTTGCAGGGTATAAATGTTGATGCATTGGCATTATATTTTGGTGAAGATCCTGCTCGTTGCCCTTTTGAACAAGGTAACATATTTAATTGGCATGTTATTTTTATAAGGAGCAATAATAATAATAATAATAATAATAATAATAATAATAATAATAATAATAATAATAATAATAATAATAATAATAATAATAATAATTGTTGAATTGCATATGTTTGAAAGTATAAGAGAAGAATGATTGTTTATGGCTATGTTTGTAGTTAATTCTGTAAGAATATTCAAAACCATTCTGCAAGAATAGTTTATTCTGTTAGAATATTATTGTTGTATTCTGATAGAATTATAGTTAATTATTTGTATGTTTAATGTGCAGTTGTTACAAGTGTATCATTACGAATTACTTGGCAATGAATTTCTGATAGAAATGACTTGAAGAATGGTTTGAAGACCTGATGGGAAAGGCTTGAATAATGAATTAAAGAATGATCACACTCATTGTTTAAGAATGTTGTTATTTTTTAAGAATTATACTTGTTATTCTTTTAGAATGTTTGTTATTATTCAATGAATCACAATCATACAATGTAATTATTTTGTATATTATTAGTTCAAGAATCGATTTTGTGTATTCTTTCAGAATATATTTACTAGTTTATGGTTGACATTCTGTCATTCTGAGAGAATAAAATCGAAAAATATATTTACTAGTTTATTGCTAACATTCTATCATTCTGACAGAATAAAATCAAATTTTTAATTTTGAATTAATTTAAAATATTCATATTTTTAAAAATAAAGGAATTAATTATCCCTAAAAATACGAAAATTTCCTTTTTTTAATATAGGTTAATTGACTAAAATGCCCTTATGCTGAAATTTGTGTGATTATATGGTACATGCTATCATATTTTACTATCATAGACCCTCAGATCATGGCCCTTGATTATATTTTCATCCAATGGTCTAGATCTGTGCATTCTGGCACACAATAGTTATTAGAAACAAAATAACCTAAGCATATATATATATATATATATATATATATATATATATATATATATATATATATATATATATATATATATATATATATATATATATGACATAGCGTTAAATTGTAACTGTCATTGAACTCATTAAGCGTCACCTACTTATCCCTCTCAGTGTTTAACTATTGCAGGTGATAAACATCCAGAATAGTCATGTACTGTAAGAAGATGTAGAATAGTTAATATTATCACTTTTGTATTTAGTGTAAATTCCTGAGAAGTTATGTAATATATATAAAACTTTGTAAAAATCTTAATAGTTGGCTTGTATCCAAACTTTTGTAAATTATATTATGAATATGCATGTAGGATGTTTGAAGTAATAATAGTGTAAAGTTTAGAGAAGGGGTTCTCACAACATCTTTAGAAGAAATTCATCATAAGGACCAAATCTAATATGATTTACCACACATAGGTACCATTTATGTAATTTTGTCTATAAATGCAGGTCGGTATAGGTGTCATCTTCAAGTGTTATATATGTTTAATTTTGTTATTGTTGTGTATGTCTTGTTTTCCGTTATATATAATCTTATTGCGAAAAATAGATTGTAGCAAAAACTTGAATGGTTATTACAGGAAAAAAAAAAATATATCCTTCTATCATTTTTTTTCCTACCTATCCTTCTACTGAACATGTGGATTAATGGATACCACTAATTTTCTCTTAATCCTCTTTCTTGATTTTGACACTTGTATTGATCTAATGAGTAGAAGGATAAGTAGAAAGAAAATGTAAAAATATATCTGATTTCTCGTTAGTAAACTAATAAGTAGTTGCAAGGCTTGTGGCCAAAATAAGAAATGATGATTCCCTATCTTTCATCGTGCCAAAAACTCTAGATTTTTAAATTCATCAATTCTTGCAAAATTTATAAATTTTAAGCATGTATAGTTTCTTATTAGGTACTACGTGTGTTGATTCGTGGTTGCTTACTTTGTTCGTTTTGTAGGATAATAAAAAAATTGTATTACTTGATCATCACTAAACAATCTACCACTACTTACGTTGGTTTGTGGTTGTTTACATGTAGGGTTTTCATCCGTATCGTTACTAGAAAAAATGTTGAAACTAGAGACGATAATTAACACGAACACAAAAGCTGGGAACACAAAATATGAAAGCTAAGATCACGAGAAATGAAAGCCAATTCAATTTGTTTCATGTCACGAAACAAAACGACATGTCAACAATATTATTCCTCAACAAATCATCTCAACATTTAAAAACATTGTATACGAGCAAATGTCATGACTCATGACGTTAAATACAAATTAAAATAATGCAAATCTTTTCAATGAGTGTCATAAATCCTTATTTCAACATGTATAGTGAGATCTGTTTCCATATATAACCAAAAGATTAGTGATAATCAAATACCTCAATTCCCAATCACCAAGTAATTTCCTTATGATCCCAATCAAAGAATTTCCCATTATCATGGCTCTTGCTGCTGTTGATAATCCCCAACAGCCTTTCTACCGAGAATTCTTTACTAAAAAGTTTGTCTTTTGGAACATTCTTTTGAAATGGCTTAGAAAGATCAGTGTCCACTGTTCCAGGATGCAACAGAATGCATATAATCGGATCCTTCTTTCTTGCAAATTCAACTGCTATACATTTAGTCACTGCAGAATCATCATAGCAATGTACTTATATATATATATATATATATATATATATATATATATATATATATATATATATATATATATATATATATATACATATATATATATATATATACATATATATATATATATATATATATATATATATATATACATATATATATATATATATATATATATATATATTTTAACTCCAGATACAAGGGTAAAACGGTAATTTACTCTCATTCAGTCCACGCCCTTACACTGATTAAGTGCAGATTTGGAAGCTCGATATGAATGCCATCCACCTAAACGGTTGTCTCCTATTGACCCAACCCTGGCGCTTATGTTAGCAACAACAGCAACATCTCTTTGGGTCCCACTTCCACCTCCAGCCTTTAGCAAAGGCCACATATGCTGTTTTTTTATTTTTCATATTTGGAATATTTAAAATTCCTCTACTTGAAGAAAAAGGGAAATATTTCTAGTGAATTTATGAAGTATGTAAGTAGATGATCATACCTTGGTCACCAAAGTAGGACCCACTGCATTGACTTCATAAGCAAGCATCAAAGATGATCTCTCTACTTTGGTCAATGTTGTTTCTGTATATAAAATCAAGTATAATTAGGGATAATAAAAGATTTGACATAAATTTAAAATTTAAACATACCTGGTTGTATAACATCAGGTATTGAAAGAATACCAGATGCATTAACAAGAAGATTTAAGTAGCCATGTCTCTCACCTATGTCCCTTGCACATTCCTGATATAATAATGTATTGTTAGTTGATTTAATCAGTGTGAAAACAGACTCAAATTTAAAAAGTGAAAGGATGCAATGGAAGATTTCTAAACAAGAAATAAATTTGATTTATTCTGTTCTTGTTATTCAAGATTTCCATGTTGAAAGAAAAGTGACAAGAAGTAACCTCTATTGTGCTTTCAATGGTAAGATCCAACCTTTGAATATGGAGTCTTTCAGAAAATTTGTTTTTTAACTCGATCAATCCTGCTGCTCCATTGGGGTTTCGACATGTAGCAATCACATGTTCTTGTGAATTTTTCACTAGTAATTGCTTGACCTGTAAAGCATACATACAAGAAAATCAAAGAAGATAATATTTAGATTAACTCGATTCAATTTATCATATAGGATAAAGAAAGAAGCATCATTTTGATTTGTATACTTGATGCCTCTAGTATAATCACATTTTACCTAGATTTGAAGTGAAATTAATCATCGGATCTTTAGAGGCCAATGTCTTTAATTTTTAACAGAGGGAACAATTACATTGCTTGATAACGGATGAATGAGTATAATTATGTAAAAGGTTTAGCTTATTAATCACATTTTACCTAGATTTGAAGTGAAATTAATCATCGGATCTTTAGAGGCCAATGTCTTTAATTTTTAACAGAGGGAACAATTACATTGCTTGATAACGGAAGAACTCCATAGCTGATAGCATCACTGTTGTTATTCGTTCTCAATTTGTGCGTTATTGTAAAAAAATGGCAAGAAATCCCTTATAAGGTATGAAGCATAACCTGGTAAAAGAATAGCCCTAATGCAAATCATGAAAATTCAATTATAGATGTCAATGGAGTAGGGAGTTTTCAAACTTACGAATTCAAGCCCTAAGCCTCTTGAAGCTCCTTGCACCAGGGAAACACCACCTTCTCGTTTCGATGTAAAAGTAGAAAAAGAAGATGCTCGTAATTTGATCATAGATGTAAGGTTAGCTGTTGAGAATAGACATCGGTTGAGAAGATGAAGCTTCATTTTGGAATTGAACTCAAACAGAGCAGATGTTAGGTTGCAGGGGTGAAGAAGAGAAGCAATTCGCAAGGCGTATGGCGTGGACGGACTTGCACCATTCACGTGGCGCTACCAGTCGGCCAACCAAGCTACTAGCCAAGTTGCAACTCTGCTTTCATAACTTTTCGGTTTTTCCATTGCAATGAAATGTTATTGATTTGTTTATTTAAAAGACAATTATAGCTTTATATTTTTATACTAACATTATGATTTGAATTTTTTTTACAGAATTATAAAATCAACATCCAAATATAGTTTTATAAAGGATGATGTTTGTATATGAAAACTGAAAACAAAATGTTATAGTGTAAAAGTATCGTGCTGTGTTGTGATAAAAACAAAAAGAATATATTATTATAATAAAACAAGTGAGATCCATGTATATTTATTATATAGGTTTATTGAAGAAAAAAAAAACAAACATGAAAATCTAACACTTTAGAAAATTTAAATTTATAAGAAAAAAGGAAAATATTTAATTATTAAAATTAAAATGTTTATTTATCTTTTAAATTTAAACTAATAATTTAAATAAATAAACAACTAAAATAACTGGATTCAATTTAGAAATTTATAAACTATAAGGAAAGTTGCATTAATGAATTGGATATACAATTATTATTACACTAGTTGTGATACCCGTATGTTATACGGGTTGAATAAAACAAAAAAATTAAATATGAATGTTTAAACAAATATTTATTTAAATTTGAAATTTTAGATTTAAATTTAAAATTTAAAACTTGAATTTAAAAAAGAAACATAGTGAATACTATATGAGTAATAATATTGTAATTTATTGGTTATTTTTAATTAAGGTAATTATTAATTGAGGTGTAAATATGATCTGTTAATTAATAAAATATAAAAAAAATATGAGAAAATGACAAATGAAAAAATATTTATTCAAAAATACCAAAAAATGACATGTGTCCAAGTTAAAGAGAGGATATATATATATATATATATATATATATATATATATATATATATATATATATATATATATATCCTCCCTAATAAATAAAAATAATTTTGCCACATGTCATCTTCTTTTTAACTTGGACACATGTCATTTTTTGGTATTTTTTAATAAATGTATATATATATATATATATATATATATATATATATATATATATATATATATATATAGACAGAGAGAAAGAGAGAGAGAAAGAAAGACAAATTGAGATTGATTATATTGAAAACAAAAAAAGCTTAAAAACGCAAGAACAATTATAGAACAATTATTATGTAAGGGAATTATAGAAAAATTATGTTTTCATTTAATATAAATAAAATTATATCGTTTGTAACCTCCATTCCGATTAATTAACTTTTTTGACTTTGATGTGGCATACCAAAAAAAATTATGATCTAATTAAAGTTGTATTATTAATAAACTATGTGTAAGATTCATGTATTACATGGGTTCATTTTAAAGAAAAAAAATATGAAATTCTAAACATTTAAGAAGTTTGAATTTATAAGAAAAAAATAGAAAATATTGAATTATTAAAATTAAATTGTTTGTTTTTCTTTAAATTAAACAAATAATTTAGATAAATAAACAAAGGAAACTAATTAAACTTTAATTTAGAAAATTTGAAATTAGAAGGAGTCAATTAATGAAATTGATATGTATTTATTATTACATTTAAATATTATGTGGAAATTAATAAAATGAAAAAAAAAACCACAAAATGTCATGTGGAAAAAATAATTGAAAATAACCACAAAATGACATGTGGTCAAATCAATGAGAGTGTGACATGTGGCAAAAAGTTTTTTATTTATTAGGGATGATTTATTATATTTAAATAGTAGGTATGAAACTCGTGTATTACATGAGTTTATTTGAAAAAATTAAATATGAAATTTTAACAATTAGAAAAATTTGAATTTATAAGAAAAATGAGAAAAATTTTTAAATTAATAAAATTAATGAGGCTTTAATGTCTTGAATACATTACATATATAAATCATTTCTAATAAATATATTATATATATTACCTTATATATTAAATGTGGAATTTTAAGTTAATAAAATGAAAAATATAATAAAATGACAAGTGAAAATAGAAAATTCAAAAATTCTAGAAAATATCATATGTCCAAATGAAGGAGAAAATGACATGTGGCAAAAAGTTCTTTATTTATTAAGGATGATTATATGAAATTTAATAAATTAAAATATAAAACGATAAAATGACATATAGATATAATTTAATCTAAATTTATTACAAAATAACATGCGGCATAATGCATAAGAGGATGACAAGTGACAAAATTATTTTCATTTATTATGGAGAATTAAATTAAATGACAGATAATATAATATACAATTAAATAAATTACGTTGTTTTTATTTACCTTTAGCTCAAATAATTATGGGGTTTGGTTAAGAGTTTGGGTTTGATGATGTTTAATTATTTGGATAAAGCTTATGGATTTGATACATATAATTTTTGTCTTCCAAACTTAGATGAATTTTCTTCCATTAATAAGAAACGGCGATGCTTCTTTTCCTTTAAAATATATGTTTCTTGTCCTTACTTTGTTTCTTTTTTTTATATTTTGTTATAAGTTCAATTGAAAGAGATAATCGAAAAAAATTGTTTTCAAAATTATTTTTGAAATAATTAGAGAAAATAACAAAAGATAATTGATGCATGATCTTCTCTTCTAATTTTCCTTCCAAATTGGAGGAGTTTGGAAGTTAGGCTTTATTTATGGATTATGAATAAGGGTGTATCTTGTTCTCTTTTTTCTAACTCATGAACGCCAAAATTCATTTTTCTTTTTTTTTCTTCATATTTTAGTTCCTTTTTTTCTTACCAAAACTCGAAAACTAGGTGTTATGTTGTCTTTCTTTCTTATGGCATCTGATCTCCTTATTCCAGAAATTAAAGAAAAATAAAATTTAATAAATAAATACAAATAGCATTTGCATTTGCACAAACATAAGGAACAAAGTATAATATGAGTTTTAGGTTGTGTTTAGCAAGTACCTTTTAAGGAGATTGTAGCTTCTAGTTAAAAATAAAATAAATTAACACCTCGAAAAATAGTAAAAGGCTTTGTTTGGCGGTAGGAATTTTTGCCTTTTGAGTTAAATAAATAATTTAGAATCGAAAATCTATTTCAACTAGCGCTTAATAAAAAAATTCTTTTAGATTTTTACAAATTGATTTAAATACTCTTAAAATGAAATAAATCGTATTCATATATTTGGTAATTATCTTATACAATTAAATATAAATATATTTTAACACTTACAATTTCTTTATTTGAAACAAAAATATCAAAGAATTTTATAATTTATTAATCTTCATTTAACAAAATAATAAATATGTATTATATGAATTTACTGTAACACCCATGTTTTCGCACTAAGTACACTCCAATAAAATATCTTTTATTTACAACTTTATAAAACATTTTGGTGTACACTAACATACTAGAATACAAGAAATTATCATCACAAATCGTATTGTCGTCAAGTACATGATATGAGTCAGACACATTGCAACAACCTAATCTACAACACAACAATAACAAACATTGTAAGTCATAAGGCTTAATGAACAACTACAATAACATAACAACACATCACATCATTTACAGATTTAACTTATCACCTAAGATATATGTCACATCCAATATGCTAAGTAAATTATACTAGCTGATTATTATTTACTAACATGCTGACACCACATGACACCTATTAGTATCATTTTACCATAAAAATTATCATGGAAACAATGTCAAGATTAACCAATGTTTCACAACTATCATAACCACCCTTTTGGGAATCCTCTGTCCAAACTAAGTACATCGCGTTTATTTTCCATTTCATATATCAACTATCACCTAAAATCATTTCATCAAACTATAGCATACTATCACCTCGACAATGTATAATATAACGATATCGTAGTATATTAAGTTATCATATTTGTATAACAACACACACCAATAAATATATTACGTTAGAGTAGAGTTACTCATCTGGTTAATTAGCAGACTAATTCCAACTTTGGTCACCGGCCTCTGTTACCCTTCAGCTTGCCACATACCAACAACTAATCAACAATTTAACAAGTTACTCAAAACTTGTAATTACTTACTACAAACTAAACTCTATGGCCTTTTTGTCACCAAACTAATTAAACTACATAATATAATGGCTACCGGCTTAACTCGTAAGCCATTAAGGGCCTGTTTGATAATCCTTCTAACTGGGTCTAAAGTTAAGACCCGATCCTCAATCCCCAATCAGCTTGTTTGTTTTGCCTTTTGCATCCTTGGACTCGGTCCAAATTAGGGACTCGGTCCCCAATTTTATGTTGATTCGGTCCTCCAAGAAAACAAAGTTGACTCGGTCCTTTGTTCCCAACATTCGCTTCTTCCTTCAATCTGAAACAATGAGAATACTATTTACCATCGCTTCTTCCCTCGCTCGTGCATTCTCTGTCGCTCACCGCTCAAAGGGGAAACGGCCAAGCCTCTACCCTCCGCTACCCTCCCAACACCAGCAGCTTGCTCCGCAAGTCCTCCGCCATCGCTGGATTTTCAACCTCAGCATCTCGAAGGTAAGCTGCATTCATTTTTTTTCTTTCGTTTTCTGAAATTAGATGCACAATGAAATCATATATGAAATTAGGAGCTTGCTCCACTTGTATGATCTGAAATCGGACATGAAATCATATATAATCAGACATGAAATCAAGCTTTTTTCTGTTTTTTTCGTTTCCTGAAATTGGACATATATTTGAAGTATTGTTGAATGGTGAATGGTGTGTATCCTGTCAACAATGTTGGTTGAGGTTTGATTTTCATTTATCATCTAATTATACATTGTTGATTCCTTATCCCTAATAATTGAGTTTTGTTTGAATGAATCATATCTAAAGTGAGAATTTTCTCCTGCATGTTAATATTTCAACTGCATTAAGGACTTTATGTAAATGATCCAACTTAAAAATTGATTAATTGTTGCTTCTGAGTTGCTTATCCATGTGAAACAAAAGGTTGTTGTATGACAGTGACTGTTTTTTTACTTAATAACTAAAATAATCAATAAACAATTGTTTTTTACTTATTATGTTAATGAACAATTGTTGTTCCCCATCAAGGGGTAGTATGGTAATTTTTCATCATTCACCATAGTCGGTCAAATATATAATCAAACAGTATTATTTCAATCAGATATGGACTCAGTCAGAAGTTCTAACTCAGTCAGCACTAACTCAGTTAGCAACTATCAAACGACCCCTAACTAAATGTTACACATATGGTAACTCCTATAAATTCAGGATTATAACTCTCATTGTCCATACTATGTATTTAACCGTAAGATTTATTAATTAATATTACCATGGGGTTTTCAATAGCACAATATCACGTATTCTTGTAACACATATGGGGTCTAACAATCCGCTACAAATATTACGTAAACATAATCACGTGATAACGGGATAAAAATACATGATAAAATTGCAAAATGGTCCCTCTGGTTGCCAAAAATCTGTGACTTTGGTAAAAAACGTTTCTTGGGGCATGAATTGTCCAATTTTGGAAACCTCGTGTGCTTTTGGTCCCTACTGTTGGCAATTTTTGTGGTTTTGGTCTGTATCCTGCCTGAAATGACAGAAATGCCCTTAAATAATTCTTTTTTAATTTCTTTTAATTATTTTATTATTTTCTATTATTTTATTTTTATTAAAGAGAGAGAGAGAGAGAGAGAGAGAGAGAGATTCCACCCACCACACATGATCCCATCCCCCTCTTTATTTTCTCACTGATGAACACTAAATCTGGACCACCATCTAGTGCAGTCGGAAACCTCTGAATGGCCAGCGACCGTTGATTTGCAACTCTAAAGCCAGTTCAATCGTCGACCATCAACAACCTTCTCTTTACTCCACCTTTCTCTCTCTTACATCTACTACCGTCGACCTCCTAAACCTCCAACCACTACTGTTTTTGCTTTAGATAGTGGTTGTCGGACACCGTCATCGTCTACCATATTTGAATGAAGATGAATATGGAGATTTCACGATTAACCTTTTAAATATATATTTGAATTTCACTGATTTTGGTAGAGAAATTTAAAGGTGAAGCTTTCTTTTTTATTTGAAACCCACCTTTGGCCTCCCATTAACTTGTCTGACACATCATCAAAGCTTCAAAATCATGGTTGGAGATCAAGAAGATCGCATCATGGCTGGAGATATGAATGTGATATGAATTTCGTTTGAACATCATCGAATCTAGGGCTTGACTGCCATGGATGAAAGAGATTCAAAAGTCGCTAGGAAACAACATAAAGATCTAAACGCCGCCGGAGCTGGGATTTTCAGAAACAAAGCTAGGCTCAACAATCTTTAGAAACAGAACTAGGGTTTTTAGTTGGCGGTGATTTCCGGCGAGTATGGGGGCACTGAGTCGTTGTTAGTGGTGGTTTTCCATGCGGTAATGAAAAGATAGATAGATAGATGGAGTTGGTGTGGTTATTAGCGAGTATAGCAGCGCCGACGGTGATTTCCGATGAGACAAGGGAGAGAAAGTATGGTGGGAGATGAGATATTTTCCAGTGACACAATGGAGAGAGACGACAGAGAAAATGATTTCTTAAGAGAGATGAATTGTGGGCTTTTATATTTTTAATTATATAACAATTAAAATATAAATTAGAGTAAATATTAAAAATGATAAATAAAAAAATAATAATAAGTTAAAAAAGAATATAATATAATAAAAAATAAATATAATGACATAATAATTTTTTCAAGCTAATAAGGAACAAAAACAGTAAGAAAATCTAAAATTTGACCATTGCTACACCACAAAAGTTTTTAGATTAAAAACACATAATTTTAACGAACAATGTAACCATTCTTGCAATTTTGTCAACTAAATATCAACACCAGTAACAAATTTAGTGATAAATTATCTACAACAATATTTTGTTGAACAAATTCAATATAGTAAATGATACAAACAACAAGATAACTAAACATAAATGGTTGGGACTACAGATTAATTTTGAATACGGTCAAAGGAGAGAGAGAAGGAAGTGGGGAGTGTAAAGTTGATAGTGATAAGTTCAATGATGGCCTATCTCCATCTTCCCATCATTTCATATCTGTCTGTTACTCTGTTTTGTTCAGTTATTAACCGAGCAATTATATCTCAAGTTGGTCTTCTGTACACGTCTAGATAATGTCTTTGTCACAATCTCATCAAAACACAACGCATCATCTCCTACCAACTTCTTCAATGGATTCCTAATTATATTCATTTTAAGATACATGTAATTATAAGTTGATATTCAATTTCACCCTTTAAGACCCAGATCTAATATCCATAAGCTAAAGGGATCGAAGGTGGTTGTCAATAAATTGGCGTTATTATCCAAGCCAGGAAGAGTAAAAGTACACTGGCATCACCATCGTAAACCTAGCATTCGCACATGGAACGTGGCCCTCATCAATTATTTGCCTATTATTAATTCATTTTATATCATTAATATCAGTTAAGTCAGTCAATAAGTTATACTCTATTACCCATAACAAATATATATAATGTAAACTACGTCTAATAATAACGAGATATCTATACATAGTTATGTAATTGGTAAAATACTAAAATGATAGCTAAAAGTTGATAGTTGAAGTTTTTAATTGTATATAACCTTCTTATAAATTTGATTTCATTTTACCAATATATGTTGATTTAAAAATAAAAAAAGAAAATTAATTGAATATAACTTTAATAGCAACAAAAGTTTACTACCACATAGCCGTACATATTAAGCCATATGCTACCGATTCATTGTTCATGAATATGCAAATACATGCACAAGTTATTCGAAAAATCCAACCGAAGATGACAATCATGCATGTGTTAGTCGATCAATATAAAAAAAAGATTATTGTAACAACTCATAGTAAGTCTAATAAATGATTTAAGGTTTACATTTTCAAGTACTTGCTAGCAAATCTACCAAAACCAGTCAGATCCAGATCACAGGCGAAGTAAATACCTTGTACCTTGCGCAAATGGCCGGACTTGTAACCTGTAGGCTTCCACCGTCTTCTTCTTCTTCTTCTCCTTCTTCTTCTAGTTGTTCTGAGTCATGGAGTTCTTACAATGCGCTATCGCCCCTTGAATCGCGCTCTGCAATTCCTCCATGGATGACGAGTTGTTGGAGTAGATGCCGCCGCCGGTTCCTCTCATCACACTGTTCCGACATAGAACTCCAGAGTGACTAGGAGATGACCGCATGGATGATGGGCAGCTCGATACGCAGCTTCTCCTTCTAGGATACCGGAGATTTCCTGAGAACGAGTGAGAGATTACGTCGTTTTCCTTGTTGCTTCTGATCTCCTCCGTTTTAGGAGGAGGTGGAGGAGGACCCGTTTTCTTAACCTGAAAAGTCTGACCCTGTCTTTGCGATAGCTTTTCGTACAACGGTTTTGCTTTCTTCAGATACTTTCGTATCATTTCTTTAGCTGTCACACTCATGCGTTTAACGGAAGATCCGGTTAAGATATCTTGGTCAATACGGGCGGCGGTAGTAGTACCAGTGGTGGCCGGAGCTTTGGTTTCCTTGCGGAAGACAGATGAGAATCTAGATAAGGAGAAGTACTTATTGGGTTTCTTGTGGTGGTGGGAGATGAAAGGCTGGGTTTGTAAGGTAGAAGGGAATAGTTTGGTTTGGAGATGAAGGTCGTCGTCAGTGACGGAGCTGGGTCGGGAGGAGTCGCATCCGTCGGTGGAGAAGGAGGAGTGGGAGTCAGAGGAGTGGCGGGCGGTGGTGGCGGATGAAGATGTGGAGGAGGAAGAGAGAAGCAAGGTGCGTACCATGGAAATGCGAGGGGAGAGGTGAAGAGGGAGAAGTTGGCCCTTGTAAAAGAGGTCGTCGGCGGGGCAAAGATTGGTGGCGGAGGATTTGCGAGGGGAGAGAGAGATGGTGAATTCGAAATCGGAGGAGGAGGATGAATGAGTAGGGGAGGATGGGAGTGTTTGTGATCTGGGGGTTTTCCCAGCTTTACGAAGATGACGATTATGATGAAGATGATGATGATCCGCCATTTGTAAAATGGAGATAAGCTCTGTTACATTGTTAGATCTATGTCAATGGCTGGTACTTTATGGAAGAAGAGAGAGAGAGAGAAAGAGAACAGGTGTTGACAGGGTTATGATTTAATGTGATTAGATTGGAGGGGTTCAAGTATAAGACATTGGAAAGGGAGTAGGGTGATGCCATGTTTGGCTCTATCTTCGTAAACTAATCTAAGTTTTCTAGGGTTTTGGACTTATTCTTAAAACTTTTCTGTTGATTTTTAGCAAAAATATCCATACAAAAAGTTTAAAAGGCAGTACTTCATGAATATGATTGTAAAATTTAACATATTTTCAGAATACAGTATCATATTATATTATAGTATATAATTATATAAATATATTTCTTGTATTAATATATAATTCAACATACATAAACTTTTAACCCTTTTTTTATTTTTATTCATTTATTTTTGGAAAAATTGTTTTATATTAAAGCTGGTCAACATTAGCAAGAAAAAAAAAAGCTAATGTTCACGAGATAATTATATATTATCGGCCTTAGCGTTTTTGCTTTAAAAGAAACGAAGTATTGAAAAAACTAGGAAGAAGTTATAGAACAGTTGCTACTGTTGGGATTCATCAATGCGGTTGAGGTTTGTTAATAGAACAGTGTTTCACGGAGAATCAATAAATTTTTACTGTTTTATATTTTTATTGTTTTTTCATTATTATTATTATAAGAGCCAACTAATCCATATGGATTTTTTTTAACCGGTCAATAAGATATATTAAATAGAGGAAAATAAACAAGCCACAATTAATGGCATACAAGATACAAGTGAAAACAGAAAGAGAAAAAAAAGATGACAGAACTAAAAATTAGTTGAATCGAAGAGACAGAGAGCATTGAGACCATGTTGTCCAATTAATCCTATCAAGTTTCCTCCTGTTTTTCACCCATAGTTAAGTCGTTAATATTATTATATCATTGACTTTGTCGGGTGGTATACGGTTCTTCTTGAAAACTTGTTCGTTCCTTGATTTCCAAATGCTCCATAAGGCTCCATAGTAGACTATCAAAAGAATCTTTGCTCCTGTTTTGACCCAACCCCCGCTGAGAAACCGATTCCACGACATCCTTAACTGTATGGAAGTGTTTCGTATTAACATTACACCATCTTGATAATCCTTCAAAAACCTTTCTGGCATAAGGGCAGTCAACCAGAACGTGATCTACACTTTCTTCATGTTCATTACACATGGGACAGGTCAAAATTTCCAGTTGTACCCCTCTTTTTGAGAGCTCCAATGCAACCGGAATCCTCCCCCTTTTTGCCCGCCATACAAAACAATTAACTTTTATTGGGATTTCTTTTGCCAAGAGAAATTGCCATCTATATTATGGGGCCGGTAATCCCATCTATGTCTAAGAGCGCAGTCTGTGTATATTCCATTCGGGGAAAGTTCACACTAGGGATGAGAATTTGCCCCGAAAACCCGAACCGAATCGAAAACCGAACCAAATTAGACTCGAATAAGCAATTCGATTCGGTTTTCGGGTATCTATATAAGGCTTATTCGGTTTTCGGGTTATTCGGTCCGGGTTACCCGAATAAGGGCTTATTCGGTCCAAAAGGACCGAACCGAATATGAAAAGTCACATTTTTTTACTAACACGATTGCTTATTCGGTCTTCTTTTCTATCGATCGTTACCCAACAAAATCCACGTAATACACCAAAAAAATCAACGAAATCGAATTCGATCATCCGTATTACACCAAATCGACAGTAGCGTATTACACCAAATCGACAAGTCGACGACATTACTCTTTGATCGATTGAGGTTTTTCTCATCCTTGCAACATTACTCTTTTAGTGTTTAATTTGTTTCTTTAAACGATTTGTTATGAAATCATAAGCTACAAAAATCATACAAAATATAATATTTATAATCACATTGTAAATGTTATTTGGGTTATTCGGCTCCTTAATCATCTTGTACATGTTATTTGGGTTATTCGGGTTGGAACCGAATCGAACCGAATAATACCCGAACCGAACCGAACATGTATTGCTTATTTGGTTCGGTTTTCGGTTCATACAATTACCCTTATTCGGTTTTCAGTTTATTCGGGTTCGGGTCGGTTCAGTTCGGTTCCGACCCGAATAACATCCCTAGTTCACACCTCCAAGTTACACCATTAGCAGTAGGTTGTTTAGATAACACAGATGGAACAGATATACCTTTGTTTACAAGATCTTTCCTTATGTCAATAATGTTATTCCATACTCCTGTTAATGATTTTTTCGAATACACATCATCCGATTTCGACTTGAGGTTATGTAGGCTTGAGATCACTTTCGCCCAAAGGTGGTGGGGTTCGGTTCTCAACTTCCACCACCACTTCATTATTAAGGAGATATTAAGGGCTTTAATCATACCAACACCCAAACCACCCGATTTCTTGGGAGCGACTACCATGTCCCATGAGATCCAATGAATTTTCTTTTTTTCTTCCGATGCCCCCCATAGAAACATGTTCCTCATTTTCTCGAGGGTTTGGAGGACACCCTCAGGCGCTACAAAAAGTGACAAGAAGTACGTTGGGAGGTTGCCAATGACTGATTGAATAAGAGTCAGTCTACCACCAAAGGAGAGGGTTTTTGACTTCCATTTTGAAAGCTTGGCTTGAAATCGTTCTATGATTGGTTTCCAATTTTTCTTTAAATTTATGTTGGCACCAACCGGAACTCCTAGGTATGTGAAAGGGAAGGAGGAAGGCTCACATCTGAGAGTGGTGGCCCAGTTTGAGACTTCCTGCATTTCCACCCCAACTCCGAATACTTTGGATTTATTGAAATTAACTTTTAATCCTGATGCGACATAAAAGCAGTGGAGAATTCGAGCTAGGTTATTGATGTTTTTCTTTGACCAGTCCCCCAGAACTAAAGCATCATCTGCGTACAAGTTAGGATGTCTATATGATAAAATAAGGTGTCTTTTTAGCCAACCTCATAATTTATGGATAGTTTTTTTACCTGTGGTGGGGATGATGGGCTTAGCTAATAGGCTTTTATATAAAGGGATAATGATCTACAAAAGTAAGAACTTTGGTTTTTGTCTACATTTTGGTAATCATGTTTTTTATATATATTTGACCATTGAACTTGTTCGACCTATTCAAAATAGGATAATATGACTGATAATTAGTGGTGATATTACCTATTATGAACAGGTTAAACAAGTTTACTGGTCAAATTAATGTATACGACAAAAACATGGTTACCTAAATATGGACAAAAACCAAAGTTCATTATCCATTTTGGAAATATTAGGTTCTTTATGCTAGGTACAATATGTGACATGGAATCGGGCTACCGGGTCTTTATGTATGAGAATATGGTCAAGTCTAACCTAAATATAGACAAAAACCAAATTCCTTACACCTCCTCATCCTCCTCCTCCATGAGGAGGATCGCTCATTCTCAAACATAAGCCTCCAATTTATACATACACTATTCCCACTATGTCTAGGATAAACTTTCTCCTCATACAAACCGATCTAACTTGACTGTCGGAGCTTTATCCCATGGAATAGTCCCTAAGACGGTTCTAACACTTTTGTTGTATGATCTCACCTAGGAATCAAGTCAGGAACCCGTTAACAACACCTACTCTAGATTAACATAAAGACCCGATAGGCCGATTTCATGTCATACTAGTCGGTATTATGATTACTTGCACTTAGCGTAAAGAACCCAATATGTAACATCTCGATGATGAGGTAATTTCAATTTTAACCCTATGTATGGTGAAATATTGCATTTTGGCCCTTGTGCATGAGAAGGATTGCAAAATGGCCCATAGTGGCATTTTGATAATCTTGGTCGAGGTTTAGTACGCTAGGCGTACGCTTCGTACACAAGGCGTACATGTGAGAGCTTTATACGATGGGTGTGTATCGCGTACGCAGGACGTACGTATGAGGGTTTCAAACCCTAAAATTTAGGGTTTGGACCATATTTAAACATATTTTTGGCCCTAAGACATTCGTCCACATCAACCTCCACCTAAAAATCGTCCCTCTAGCTAATCCTAAGTGTAAAGAGTGCACCTTGAGCTCATTTATGTGTTTTGTTGGTTGTAACAACCATAAAAATCACAAGAAATTTAAACTTTTTAAAACAACCCCAAATCATAAAATGTTTACAAAATCATTGTTTTTAAAGTATTGTTTCGTATCAGAGTATCCCATAGATCAAAAGTAAATAAAACAGAGGATGTGTACAGTCACGCCTTCGTCTTCCCGCAATCATCTGAATTACCTGAAACCACAATTAAAAATCATAAGCCAAAGCTTAGTGAGTTCCCCCAAAGTACCAACACATAAACAAATAACACATATAACAGCATGTCGGGTCCAATCAACCATCGGGTTGGAATACCCCAATCCCAATCAACTATTGGCTTTGAATGCCAATATACTATGGGTCCAGTTAGCCATCAGGTTGGAATACCCCATGACCAATCAACCTCCGGGTCTAATCATCCTCGGGATGGAATACCCCAGGTTAGAATGTCAATATACAACAGGTCCAGTCATCCTTGTGATGGAATACCCTCGGGCCCAATCAACCATCGGGTTGGAATTCCCCCGGTCTGTTGGCTCACGCACAAAGCAGTAAAGCCTTAACCATCCACCAAATATGTGCACATATAACAGATAAACATATAATCAGTCAACAGACAATCAGGCAGATCTACAGATCACTAAGCATAACATCATTCTATCTACCATGATATCGATCTAACAGATCACTATGGTATGATAACATACTATGACATAACAAGATATATAATCCAATAGGTCGGCCTTGGTGCCTTCTACCCATAAGTACAGTGAGGAGAACTCACCTCACACAATAAACAATAGTTAATGAGGTCTCGACTCCGAATCTCAGCTCTAACCGTCACCTATCCAACCAAATGACCAATCATAATCAGAATCCCAAAATACCCTTAGGTCAAACTTGGTCGGAGTCAAAGTCAAACTGGTCAACCCAGCCAAGTCAACTTAGTTGAGTCACCACAGAGTGAGTATGCAAGGCGTACTCCAAATGTACGTTGGGCGTACTCAAATGTTGACCACCATCGAGGTGGTTGACCTGGTACGCGATGCGTACTCCAGGTATGCAGGGCGTACTCTCAGACTCCCAAAAACATAAGAGCTTAATTACTTAAGCTCTCATGTTTATCTTCCAGATCCATGGCTAAAATACCCTCAAGAGTCATAAAGTTTCAAACTTTATGATTTTGCATGTCCATTAAGTGCTTAACTCGACTTCTTAATCATTTAAGACCTTCTAAATGATGCATGGAGCAAAACTAACCATTTGGGACCCATTTTTATGACTCAAGACCCATCTAAAGGTCTGAAAGGATAGCTTAATGGGTCAAGAACATCCTATGTTCGTGAATCTCCATATTTAGGACAAAAAAGGGCCAAAAATCATTCCAACACGAGATCTAAATGAAACTTCACCAAGTTCATAACTTGATACCTCAAAATGGTGCCAAAAGGTAGTGTGGTCCTGGATCTAAAGAGCTTCACTCCTCCAAGGTGGTCTCTTCTTCTTTCATTCTTCTTCAAAAGCACAAAAAACACATACTCAAGCTTATAAATGCTTCACAAGATGGACCAGGGTTGCAAAAACGTATCAAGAGGATGGAGGCTGATGAAGTGAGGGGAAATAAGGCTATAACGGGGTTTAAATATGAGCCAAACCCTAAAAATCAGGGTTTGCATGCATGGCACATACGCCTTGCGTACTAGGAGCCCGTTATGTACTTAGTTATGTATGGTATGAGGTATCTTGGGGAACTCACTAAGGTTTGTGCTTACGGTTTTCAGTTTATGTTTCACGTACTTTGGTTTTCAAATGGAAGAACTTGGGATGATTGCAGAACACACACCACATGTTTTCGCATTCTGTGATTTACTTTGATTCGATGATGTTTTGCTAAATCTTGATTACCTTGGTTTTATGGAAATGATATGTATTAACGATTTATTAATAAAAAAACAAAAATTTTATGTCATTATGATTTGGGACGTTACACTTATGTTTATGTTTATGATAGGTACATTCTTAGTGAATTCTTTGCCTCCTCTTGTGTTACTTGACTCAGGAGCAAGTCAGTCTTTTAATAGGGATTTTGATATGACCCTTGGCGAGTTGGAGTTTCCGTTGCAGGTTTCTATCGCCAACGAACATGGGATTACTGCATCCAGAGTGTATCAGGGTTGTGTCTTGGAGATCTTCGGGGTGCCTTATCCGATTGATTTGATTCCTATCCCCATAGGGGATGTATGCATGATAGTAAGGAGGGATTAGCTGAGCAGGTTTGGTGTTATGATTGACTGAGAGGGTCAATGACTGGTAGTTCGAACCCTAATTGGGGGAGAACTAGTCATCTATCGAGAGGGTATCAGGATTGGGTCAAGGTTTTGTTCGGTGGCCATGGCTCGGTAGTATTTTTAGCATAGTTGTATGGGTTATCTTGCCTATGTGGTTGATACACGGATTGGGGAGCATGAATCGGTTTTAGATGTGCCAGTTGTTAGTGATGGGTTTTACATATATTACCACGGATAAATCCTTAACTCTTAAGGGTACTTGCAACCTAAGGATCTACGTCATAACTGTTGGGTTTTGAGCATTCTAACACTCCTATGGTGTACATGCAACCCTAAATACCTTGGATCTATGTTTTCTCTATTATACATGCAAATATCAATTTCCAAGGTATTCATCCTAACTGGCATAATAACATTGATTCATATGAATATCTCAAGTCAGAATTACATACCTCTTTGATGTAGAATGTCTTCATGAAGCTTGAATGCCTAGTGCCCCAAGTGTGACACCTCAAATGGTTCACACAACATCAAATGAACATGGAATGACTTGAGAGAAATTGGAACATTTCATAAAATCGGCTAGCCCTTTCTCATATCATCTAGTCTCGATTTTGTCAACAATAAGATGCTTATATAGTTAGTAACAATTAGGGTAAACCCTAATTGTCATGGCTTTCCATTTCCTTGGATCCATGGGTTCAAATACACCATGGAGCATCCATGGAGCGTCCTATGGGTTTTAGCCCAACTTGATAATCCATGAAGCATTAGCCCACTATACAAGTATGGATGATTTACACAATCAACCCATATATTTAATTAGTATTCTTCTGATCACTTAATTAATCCTAGATTAATTCTTGATCAATACTAATTAAATAATCTTATTAATATATCAGAACTTATAATATATTAACAAACCTTAAGTGTTATTTCTCTCATTATAGTCTATCGAAATGCATGATGTCATGCAACCCAAATGGACCATGTCGGGTCGAGTCAAGTCTTACCAATTATAGTTATGGACTTAGACATTAATCCAACAATAACACTATTTAAGTAATATTCTAAATAAAATCTATAAACCCTAGGCTAATTTCCAATTATAACAAAACAAAAGTAGGGTTTACTTACCTTTTGTTTACTGTAGTAATAACACTAATCAAAAAACCTTCTTGAAAGACTCTTGGAAGGAACCACCACAAGTGTCGTGCCTCTAATGGTTCACACCCAAACCCTAGTAACCAAGGAGCTTGAAGAGAGAGAGAGAGAGAGAGAGAGAGAGAGAGAGAGGAGAGAGGTGCAAATTTCAGCCCTAAGCCTCTAAAAAATATAATCACCAAAATTCTAAGGCTAAGGGTCCTTATATAGCTAAGGTAGCTTGGTGTCAAAGGTAAGGTTCAAGGAGGAAACCCTAATCCCTTTGCTCGCTGACCAAGCAGCCCATTCCCTTCCTTATACAACGACTTGGATGAAATTCATTGGGCTTGCCCAAGTGATTTTCGTCCACCTCATCCAATGAGGTCAATGAGCTCTTTTTCTCAACCTTCAATAAATAATCCAATTAATCCCAAAATTAATTCCAGTTAATTTCTAATTAATGATTAATTAAATAATATTATTTCCAATTAATATATTATTCTCATAATATATTAACAAATGATTTATTTGATTTAAAATTAATTTATTAACCAATATAATAAATTAATCAATCATTCTCTCTCTAAAAGCTATTTTATTCAATTGCTAGGTTTGAGGGCAACTCAAAAGGATTGTGCTGCTATCAATTCAAGTATATATCAATTATAGTTATGGGCTTAGACATCTAGTTCAACTGTTAGGGAGTTTGCTGATAGTATTGAAAACTTCGTTCCCTATGAATAGTATTGCCAACTTGCAATACTACCATAACAATTATTCTCCCACTAGCATAATAATTATGCTCCCACTAGCTTTGACATGTACCCATAAATCAGGTAGACTTGTAGAAATCAATACTATTGACTTTTTTACTAAAGTGTAGATTTCTGATATGTGATGCTTCAACAAGTATTCAACTAGACTTCTCAAGCTTATACACCTTCATTAGATAGCATATGTGTATGTGTGTGTGTGTTCAAACCCTTTCAGAACTTATAGTTATATGCCCTGAAAATTCAAACAATTCCTTGCCATTTCTCACAATTCGAACTATCAAAAGGCATGTCGTAATCATATTGCGAATTTGATAATGAAATTATCACAACTACTAACCATAATGATATTTATCAGATCTTTAAAATCTACTAGTGAAAGTGTTTTCCTCATAATCATTCTCATGAATTAGAGCGAAAGCTTTGCCACTTAGATTTTATACGTCCTCACCTATGTGAATCCATCATTTCCAACCTACAATCATAAGATAAGGTTTATGACAAACCAAACTCAAATTTAGTTTTCATTTCATGGACTGAACTTTGTTTGTTCTTAATTCCTTGCCCTCTGGTAGCACAAGCGCCTACCAATGCTTTCGTGTTGTTAAACAACTCACCCATATTGATTAATGTACTTTCACTGACCAACTTGCTCTGCCTTATGCAATCAAAATGAGAATCATAGATCTCATAGGTATAACCAATTCAACTGGAAGGTGCATGAAAACAAGAATGTGTCAACTTAACACGATAGGTAATCAACCTCAGGTCGTGTACTGGTGATAACTAAAATGTTTATTCTGAATTGACTCCGGAAACTTTCAAGATTAATAAGACTCACACTAACTTATTGACATATAAGTTTCTCTCTCATGGAACATTCCTTGTCGAGCTAAAAATAAATATTTAAATGTCAGTGCGGATTCCTGACAAGAAACACTTCATTTAATTGGTCTTTGCTTTTCCTTTGATTTTAACCAAAACATCACAACTTCCAATTCCAAATGTGCTAGAGTAAGAAAACATTATTACTCCACATTTCATGAGGTGTTATAAACCTACTTAGTTCGAAGTGAATTTCAAGATACGATTCATAGTTACTAGAGTATGACTCTAAAACTTGATTAGAAGCGAAGCATGACTCATCTCATGATTTGAACCATTTCAACAATATCTGATTCCTCTTCATAGTCATATAATTGCACCAAGATGTACTTCGAGGATCAATTGTGATATTGTTCCACAATCATTAAGATGATCATAAAACATGATACTAAAGTACTATCCTTCCTTTTAGATTGGAGAAACTTTTATCTTTCTGCCTAATCGATTCTTCATATTCATTAAGCTACTCTTTTGAAACCTTTTTCAAAGCATCAGAATTATGTTCAATCTCATAAACACAACCATAGCTACTGAAACATCAGTAAATCATGACGAATAGAGTTATCATCCTTTATGGTGGATCTAAATAGTCCATATCAACATGTATCAGATACATTTCACTTTGACTCGCATAAAACATGTGATCAATGAATTAGTCATAATCTTCTAATGATCAAGATTCTTATACATCACGCACTTCAAATTGCATGAATCCAAGTTTCTATCCAATTGATAAGAAATCTCATCACCAAGTTTCAATAGGACAGAAAATTGGAGTCATACAATTCAAATTGCATGATGCATGAGAATCTTGTTCATTGGAAATTTATGATTAATTCGTTGTTCACATGTTTATATGATGCAAGTAAAAGAGTAGTGGATCTAGTACATATTGATATGGACTTTTTAGATCCACCATAAGGGACGATAAGTTTATTCATTACATATAACTTTATTTATTATATTAAACAAAGTTTCAATACTTTTGAAAGGGTTCAATGAGTAGCAGAATGAATAGAAGAATATATTAGGCATAAAGATAAAAGATTCTCCAACCTGAAAGGAAAAAGAGAGTACTTTAGTAACAGAGCAACTCGCCGAGTCCAGTTCGTGCGCTCGATGAGTTGAAGGCTCTGCTTGCAGAATTTCGAGTTTCTTGACCTGGTTTGGATTGGGAACACTACCACAAACTGTTTTGGATCATTGGAAATGTTTTTTATGATGTGGCAGTGCTTGTACTCATCTACCCACAAGATAATTGTCAAAGTTTTAAAAATAATTGTTGTTTTTATATGATAAACAAAATTGCTTTCAAAATTGTTGACTTGAAATTATCTTGATTATGAGTTTAGTTAGATCATAGATTATGTGATAATTTTTTTTGTTAGAAAAATGATATAGGTGAATTTTAATAACCTCCATAACTTGCCCTCAAGTTATGGAAAATGAAAGGTCTCTTCATTAAAATTCAATTAAACTCATAAGTTATGAATGTGAAGAGTTTTGACAAGTTTCAAAACTTTCCCTCAAGTTTTGGAATTTATAAAGTCTCATTCAATGAAACTTTAATTCCAAACCCTAAGTTAGAATTCAACCCTTATACTTTATAATATTATAAGTTTAATATATATATATATATATATATATATATATATATATATATATATATATATATATATATAAGGCTAGTCAGTCTTACCGTTAGTAAGCCTCATTCATGAAGCCGTTCTATAAGGGGGTATAAGGTTACTACCTATAAAATGGTGATTTAATGGGTGTCCACTCTCAGTCACCGCTTCCTTGACTGGTGGAGGGTCATTAGTTGAACGGGTAGGATATGACATTAATTCTCCCTCATTAAAAGTATAATGATAAATATAAAGTAACTAAACTTTTATTAAATTCCCAATCTTAGTTACTTTAGGAAAATGTGAAAATGGTGCTAATCCATGAAATTACACTTTACGTCGACACACTAATCCGGAACTGACAATGTGTGGCAAAGGGTAACTTGGTTTATTCATAGATCAATGGAGCGTGTGGTTAACCGACACGTTGATTAGGTGATCTGTAACATTGGATGTACCAAGCTAATTTGCATGGTTATTCACACCTTGTTTGTGATCATCGGCATCCCAATCACAAACATGAAAGGCACAATCGAGATTTAAACATGCCATTGAAAAGTTCAATGAATCTCTAAGATCTAGGAATTTCAAACCAGTTAAAACTTAATAATCTATTTCGTTTTTTCATGGTGGAAATTGGTAAATCGTCATTTACCTACCTTCAAATATTTTACAATTGGATTACGACATCCTTCTTCGCAATTGTAGAATATTGTGTTGGGTCCTAGCCTTAATATTTCATATTGGGTGTAATATTAAGGATTATCATCTAACCTAAACTTTGTTCTTCTTCTTTTTCAGATGTCTATCCTAAACAATGCTTCCACACCAATTCCTTCAGGCTCTTTCTCCTTCATGAACCTATGTGGGAGGGTCATTTTTGATGGCTCGAACTTCAATGACCGGATTCGTAACATCAGAATGGCTATTCGTTACGAGGACAAAGAATATGTCCTGGATAAAGAGCTTAAGGAGATTGATGTAACCACTTCCGCTCCTGAACAAATCACTGGACACACTACTCATGAGAGGGATGCGACAAAGGTGTCGTGTCTAATGATTGCTACAATGACTGTTGAGCTACATAAGTCCTATGAGGACTACTATCCCTATGAAATGTAATAAGATTTTATGGAAAGATACCATCAAAGTGCTCGGCAGGAGAGACATGAGATAATTGCCTCCAAGATCACAACCAAAATGAAGGATAGTGAACCCATCACGACCCACTTGCAAAAGATGCAGAGATTCGTGGCCGCTTGCTTAAACTGAATGTCAATCTTGATGAAGAGTTAGCCATAGATATTATTCTACACTCTTTACCTTCTTGTTATGATCAGTTTCGTATGACCTATCATATGAACAAGGAGGAGGTCACTCTTAGCAAGCTTCAAGGCCTTTTAAGGACTGCAGAAAGCAACTTGAAAGGAAAATCGGTTTTGTCTCCTACTACTACTACTTCTGCCCCTGTTCTGGCAATTGGACATGGGAAGGGAAAGAAGAGGAAGGCTCCCTCCAAGAGCCACAAGGGAAAGTCCCTTGATGGATCCTCTTCTAGTAGGACCAAAGTTGGTTCCGCTAATTCCTCTTCCAATCCGAAGGATGTTGAATGCTTCCATTGTCATGAAAAAGGGAACTGGAAACAAAGTTACCCCAAGTACTTACAGAACATAAAGGATGGGATGATCAAACCCTCCTTTGCATGTATTTACACTATTCAATCTAATAACTCATCACATGCTAATTCTTGGGTCCTTGATACAGGTTGTGGATTTCACATTTGTTCTGATTTGCAGGGACTAAAAAGAAGTAGGGATGTGGAGCACGGGAAGATGAACTTAATAATGGGAAATATGAAAATGCCGCATGTAACCAAGATTGGAGTTTATTTTTATTTCTTAGTAATGGTTTAAATTTAGATTTGAACAATTGTTGTTACTCGGCAGAGATGGCGAGAAATATTATTTCATTTCATAGATTTTACAAACAAGGTTTTACCTTTTATTTCAATAATGAAGTTGGCACTATTAATGCTTATTATAATGGTGTGTTTTATTTTGAAGCATTACCTTGAAATGGTGTGTATGAAACTGTGAATGTTGTAAATAACCTAGGAAATAATGTGTTACACATTGTTTCTTCCAATGATTTGGATAAAGGCATGCTTGTGGCATTGTCGTCTTGGACATGTCAGTAAGAAGCGCATAGCCCAACTCCAAAAGGATGGATTTTTGGAGTCATTCGACTTAAAGTCAGATGACACTTATGAATCTTGTTTACTTGGAAAGCTGACCAAGTTACCCTTCACTAGTACTTGTGAAAGGGGTGAAGGTCTGTTGGATCTCATACACACTGATGTGTGTGGACCATTCAGAACTGCCACAAGGGATGCTAACCGCTTCTATGTGGCTTTTACTGGTGGTTACAGTAGATATGGCTATGTCTACTTAATCAAGCACAAGTCAGAAACCTTTGAAAAGTTCAAAGAGTTTAAGCAAGAACCGGAGAATCAATTTGGTAGGAAGATAAAGATGTTGCGATTCGATCGAGGAGGAGAGTATCTTAGTATCGAGTTCCTTGACTATCTTAAGGAATGTGGAATTGTTTCACAATTAACGCCACCCAGGACACCACAACTTAATGGTGTGGCTGAGAGGCGCAATAGAACCTTGCTAGACATGGTTCGTTCCATGATGAGTCGAGCTTCATTACCTATCTCATTCTGGGGGTATGCCTTAGAGACTACCGCCCATATCCTTAATCTAGTTCCTACCAAAAAGGTTTCCAAAACACCTCACGAGATGTGGACAGGGAAGGTTCCCTCGCTAGACTACATCAAAGTTTGGGGTTGCGAGGCTTTCATGAGATGCGAGACTCATGATAAAATTGAACCTCGAAGTGAGCGATGTATTTTCATGGGCTACCCGTAAAAGTCCTTTGGATATCTCTTCTACAAACTGAGTGACAATGTTGTCTTCGTCGCGAGAAGAGGAGTCTTTCGTGAGAGATAACTCATAAGCCAAGGGGACAGTGGGAGGCAAATTGACCTTGAAGAGCTTCAAGAGTCAAACGGTGAAGGAACCTCAAACACTAGCACTCAACCCAAGGAGGAAACTCCGGGTGAACCAATTGACGAGTCCGTACCTATGAGGTGTTGCTGTAGAGTTAGAGTTCCACATGAGTTTTATGGTTTCCATATTACTGCAGAGGGTGATACATTTATCAGTTATAGCGCACTGGTAAATTTGGATGAACCTAAAAATTACAGGGAAGCCATGGCAGGCCCCGAGTCTGCAAAATATAAGGAGGCTATGGACAGTGAGATTCAGTCCATGTATGACAATCAAGTTTGGAACTTGGTTGACAATGTACCGGGTCGTAAGACAGTCGGGTGCAAATGGATCTTCAAGAAGAAGACCGACATGGATGGGAAAGTACACACATATAAGGCGCGACTGGTTGCGAAAGGGCTTTACTCAAACTCCGGGAGTTGACTATGATGAGACCTTCTCGCTAGTAGCAAAGATTAAATCTATAAGGGTTATGTTGGCCATAGTTGCGTTTCATGATTATGAAATACGAAAAATGGATGTCAAAACCGTTTTCCTTAATGGAAAGTTGGCTGAAGATGTTTACATGAATCAGCTAGAGGGTTTTGTCAATGCAAAGTACCCTAATAGAGCATGTAAGCTTGAAAAATCCATCTACGTATTAAAGCAAGCATCTCGCAGATGAAATCTTTGTTTTGATGAGAAATTCAAAGAGTTTGGATTTTCGCGAAGCGAGGATGAGTATTGTGTATATGTCAAAGCTAGTGGGAGTATAGTGAACTTTCTAGTATTGTATGTAGATGGCATGCTACTCATAGGAAATGACATCCCAACCTCGTAGGAGGTTAAGTCTTGGCTTAGGAAATGTTTCGCTATGAAGGACCTAAGAGAAGATGCCTATATTCTAGGGATAAGGATATTGAGAAATAGAAGTAAAAGACTAATAGGATTTAGTCATACCACCTACTTGGACAAGGTGTTGAAGCGTTTCGGCATAGAGAACTCCAAGGAAGGTAACCTACCTATCCTAAGCAATACCAAACTGGGTAAGACTCAGAGTCCAAGTACAAAGGCTGAGATAGCATAAATAAGTCATATACCATATGCTTCCGCAGTTGGTTCGATCTTGTATGCTATGACTTGTACTTGCCCTGATGTGGCCTTTGCTTTGAGCATGGTCAGCAGATATCAAGGGAACCCTGGTAAAGCTCATTGGACTGTGGTTAAGAACATTCTTAAGTACCTACGGAGGACTAAGGATTGGATCCTTACTCTCGGTGGGAGTGATGACTTAAGAGTAACATGGTATAGCGACGCGAGCTTCCAGACCGACAGAGATAATTTCCGCTCTCAATCGGGATGAATATTTACCCTGAATGGAGGACCAGTAACACGGAAAAGTTCCAAGCAGGAGATTATAGCTGATTCAACATGTGAATCAGAATATATATCAGCAAGCGAAGCAGCGAAGGAGGCGATATGGTTGAAAAACTTCATCAGATACATTGGAGTAATTCCATCCATAAAGGAGCCTGTGGAGATTTTCTGCGATAATGAAGGGGCGGCTGTCTTAACCAAGGAACCAAGAGATTATGGTAGATCCAGGCATATCGATAGAAAGTACCAGTTCATAAGACATCAAGTTGAAGAAGGACACCTCATGGTGAAGAGAATATCGTCAGAGGACAACCCATCAGATCCCCTTACAAAGGGACTGACTTGGGTTAAGCACTTGCAGCATGCAAGGGGGATTGGGCTAACGGACGATATTAGTTAGAGTGGTTTGATGAACCGAAACTTGTAATAGCTAAATTCTAATTGACATTTGATGATTAAATAAAAGGAGTTTTATGTATAAGTAAAGTTATTGTCCTGTGTCAATCTTTTACTATTGTTTCACTTTGCATGTTTTGACTTCCATAATAATAAGATTTATTCAAACTATCCGCAGTCGATCATACGTTGGAAGTAAGTATGAAAGAAGACTGTCATGAGTTGGCATGTAGATTGTCCAAGGCGTTAGGCATACCAACAGTTTGCTACATCATTCATGAGTACTTCTGAAATAAGATTTGAGTATTGGATCAACCCATGCTCACTTGAATCACTTCTTGGAATTTAGTACGAGTGATCGTGAGACAATAATATCATATAAGCCTTCAAACCTAGATATATGAGTTGTTGACTATGAATTAGTTGTGCATTGATGATACGAAAACGCATCAATAACTTGATGTTATAAAACGTATCATTGTGCATGATTTAATGAGTAGTTAGTACAAGCATATAATGTCGAAGTTTATTTGTTCCCTTTTATCCTAATAGGATTAAAAGTGATATCTTGGGTCCCTCGATGATTCTGTTTTGACTATATGTCGGGCCCGGTCAGAACTAAATTGATGTGGTCAGTTATGTTCTATGTCAGACGAATTGGAAATCGGAAAACAAACTGCTAGACAATAAGTTGACATTATTTCATGTATTTGTCTGGCTGATATCTTGAGAACAGGGGATTATATGATCCTTTATCCAAAGGATGCGTCACTGACTGGGTCAGAGTTGACAACAGCTTTTGAAAGCTTACGATTGTTAAGTCGGATCCTGAAGTAACATTGGAAACTATAGTTATTAGACTTATTCAAGTGGGGGGCTGTTGGATTTGGTGTCTAAGCCCATAACTATAACTGGGATGTACTTGACCCGATAGTAGCGTGATCCTTTTTGGGTTGCCTTCACCAGTGCAATTTGATAGGATGGATTTTGAGAATAAGGTTATTTATGATTTATTAATATATTACAAGTATAATATATTAATATTAAATCATATTATTTAATTATCATTGACCAATAATTAATTTGGAATTAATTTTGTGGTCAAAAGAAACTAATTAAATATATGAGGATTGATTATGTAAATCAATGATTCTAATAGTGTGGGCTAATGATCCATGATTATGTGGACGTGCTAAACTAATCCATGGATAGTCCATGGAGGTTAAAATCCATGGAACATAAGAATGTGGAAAGTCATGGATTATTAGGGTTTACAAAGTGTAACCCTAGCATGTGCAACACTAAAAATAGAACCCTCCTAGAGCCAAAATCGGTTACACCATCTCTTTGAGATAAGCAACTTATTCTCTTAATCCTCCTCTTGCATTTTGGTGTTTGTGAACCAATAGAGGCATCACACTTGAGGTGCTCAAGCTTTCAAAGGCCAAGAACTCTACCCTACTCAAGAGGTAAACATCCAAACCAAGTTTATATTGTATAGCTTCAATTGTATGCTAGCTATGTAGAATGCTTTGGAAAATTGAAAATGCATGTATAATTAGAGAAAACATAGATCCAAAGCATTTAGGGTTGCATGTGCATCATAGGAGTGTTACAGTGCTCAAAACCCAACATAATTGACATATCCTTATTTTTGTGCACTTCCAGTTAAGTTGATAATGCTTACAAGTTCTATGTTCTTCATTTAACTGCAAAAAGAAAACCATATTGGTCAGTGAAAGTATATTAATCAATATGGGTGAGCTACTAACAACATAGAAGCACCGGTAGGCCCTTGAGCTGCTAGAAGGCAAGAAATTTAAAATAGTGAAGTTTAGTCCATGAAGGAAAAATGAGTTTAAATTTGGTTTGTACTAAACCTTGTCTTTTGACTGTAAGTTGGAAATGAAAAATCCACATGAATAGGAATGTATACACCTTGAAATCTAAGTGGCAAAGGTTTCGCTTTAATTCATGAAAACGTTTATGAGGAAATACTTTCGATGGAAGATTTTAAAGATCTGATCAATATGGATATTGGTTGTGTTAATTGCATTTTCAAATTCAAATATGATTACGACATCCCTGTTCATATTTCGAATTTTGAGGAATGAAAAGGAATTGTTTGAACTTTTAAGAGACATATCCATCAAGTATTGGAATATGTAAACACACACACACACACACGACTATCCAACTAAGGTGTATAATCTTAAGAAGTCTAGTTGGAGACTTATCAAATCACTGCGTAACAGAAATCTACACTTTTGAAAGAAAGTTAAAGGGTATTTATTTTTGGAAGTCCAGTTGATTTCTAGGTACATGTCAAAGCTTGTGGGAGCATAATTGTTATCCTTGACAATATTGTTTGTAGGAAAAAATGTCTCAGTTTTTGCAAATTACAAAGTTCGGAAAATGTTTCACTATAGTGGACTTAAAGGAGAGGGCACTCATGCTTCATTTCGAGTCTAAAGGTTTAGATCGTATATTTAATATAATTTATTCAAATACATATATGAATATCATGTTGAAATGTTTCAACATAGGAGTTTCGATATATGGAAATATTATAGCAAGGAATTAAATAAATATAAAATCTTGTATAGTTAATAATGAATCGAGTCCATTATGTTTCAGATATATGATCGATTGCATATGCTATAATATCCGCTTATTCTAATTTTTCAAACGGTTTGGGCATTGTTTGAAAATTATTAGAATTTTGTGTGACTAAAGTTGTTAAACAACTGTCAAGAACATTCTGAGGTTTTATTAAAGACTGGTTGCTTGTGGATAGTTAGAAGTATGATATTATTTGAGAAGGACCATAGTGACATGTTTTGAATTAAGATGATTCTTGGTTAGAATTGATGTTCATATGAGAATATAGAAATGTTTTTATGTCGGGAGATGCTAGTAGAATCTACATGTGAATTGGAAAACTTTAATGCGAGAGAAGTCTTCAAGGAATGTACCCTGAATTTGTGACTTCTTAACCATGGAACTGTTTCAAGTACAAGTTTCAGTGGAACACTTAGTAATATCGAAGGCGCAGTCTCTATGACTTTAGAACATCGACATCACAGGAAATCAATGCATGTAAAGTTGGAATTCCACTATGTGACAACCTAGGAAATATGTCCCCAGCTGTCGTAGATAGTCAACGTCAAAACACGACAATAAAATCCTACAAACGTCAAAATTTCAATTACCTCCTTATTAACATCAAACCATAGGCTCAAAATTAAGTGCGCAAAGGATCATGTCACTTTGAGAGCAGGTTAGCGTAATTAGACTCCTTACGATATCATAATTCTAGAAATATAAATTTCGCAAGAATATGACACAATATGGATGAGATATGACATTTATGGTAAATAATTTTCTGTCGTACTTAGAAAAATTACAACGACGAAAACTACAAAGAGATTGGTCGACTTTTGGAGAAAATCACCAACTAGACAATCGTAGTAGTACTTAAACTAGGAATTATGGAATGAATAACGCCTAAAATGAACATCATATAAGAGAGTTATGATTTCTAACATTAATAAAAACATGTCGAAAAACAAAAGTCAAAACTAGACAAAACGACCAAAAGGAAAGTTGTAGAGATCGATGATATCTACAAGGATATATAAAAGTCATAGAAAACGGAGTTCGTACGTGAGAGTTATGGAATTTTAAAGTTGAATTTTCCCGTCATGCGCGCTCGCGCGCACCTGACACCCGATACGTCGAGATACGGGATAAGGTGGCACGCTTAGAGGCCGACACATGGCAACATCGTACGGTTCGCGCGCCTCTCTAGTGTCGGACTTGTGGTTTTTCTGCCCAACATCAATGGTTTCATGAATTACATGTGAGTTCACGACCCCATTTTCCAAACCTTTTCAGGGGGAATACATGATTAAAATGCAACTTTACATAGTTATCACTAACTGTAGTTCGATAATTATGCTCATAACATTAGGATGATATTATGCACAATATTTACTCTTCCCAAACTCTTTAGCTAATATTATGCCTAGTTTTTATGCTAAACCATTAAGGTAGATAAGATCATACCTAGTTGTCACGCTGTCCGGTTGCCAGGAAACATTGAAACTCATTATTTTAGCCACCCTTTGGATAAGCTTAATAACTAGTATTTCTCTGCCCAAATACTCGGTGTAACACTCAAAATTTCATGCCAAAATAATTTTTTTTCAAAACATTTAAAACCATTCATCATTACAAAGTTTGTTTTCAAAATATCTAATATTAGAGTTTTCCCAGAACCATAAACAAAATAGGAGGAGTTGTACGATCATGCCTTCGCCTTGCCACGATCCCCATATGTGCCTGAAACAATAAACTGAAACTATAAGTCAGCATATCCCTGTCAACAATATACCCACAGTGTGAGTCTTGAATATCATAACGTAACAAACTAAACAGCATGCGACGGGTCCACAACTATACAGACTGGATTACCCCTGGGCCCACAGTGTGAGTATAGATTGTCGTACGGGCCCACAACTCACATCTGGCTTGCCATCGAGCCCACAATACGAGTCTCCCTTAGCCCGTAACTGGAATTCTCCCGGGTTTGTTGGTTACCGCACAAAGCAGTATCACCTCAACCCATCCCACATAACATATCCACATATAGCACAACCACTGAGCATACAGATAGTCATATAACAACACATGTAGTCCTACAGGTCTACCTAACTGACATAACCACTAGCATGCGACACTAACTTCATACTCCACATACTAACACTAATAGGATAACGTATCCAATGGGCCGGCCTTGGTGCCTTAGACCCCTTAGTATAGTGAGGTAACTCACCTTGCAACTGTCGACTCATAAAATAAGCTCAAATTCTTGGATCACTGCTATGGACTCCACCACCTATATTCATTGTAAACCATACTTGTAAGTTTCAAATCTTTCCAAACTGTCCTCCAAAAGTCATCTGGTTAACCCATGGTCAAAGTCAAAGTCAACTGTCAATGTCAACAGTCCATGTTGACCTCAACTCGTCGAGTATCCTCAGTTACTCGACGAGTTCCTTGCATAACTCGCCAACTTGTCGAGTCACCTGAGTGACTCGTCGAGTTCCTAGTGTTAGTAGCCGCAACTCCTTGGCCAACTCGGCGAGTTTTCCCCTTACAACTCGCCACGTTCATATGTGTCCAAAGGTTGAGAAAACCCTAGCCGACTCGCCGAGTCCAAGGCAATATTCATCGGACTCGCCGAGTTGTTCATCAAACTCATCGAGTTCATGACCATCTTCATATGACTCGCCGAGTACCTTCAATCCTTCATCCATACATATGCTTTTTTTAAGCCATGCAAAGGTTTCAGTTTGCAAATCCAACCTCCTTAAGCATACTTATCACGTAAAGTTGCAAACTTTACGTGCAGGCAAGGTTTTAAAGCCCTTAAATGACAAAACTAAGCTTGAAATGAAGTCTCACACTTGAGGGAAGGCTCATACTAGGCAAGGCTGGTAACTTTATGGATCTAGAGGCCAAAGGGAGTCCAGATCTGAAGTTACAACTTCAGATCTTAGCTCAAACATAATAAGCCTTTCATAAAACCCATCCAAAAGAGATTTTTGATGAACATGAGCCAAGGAAAATAGTCTAATACCTTCAAGAGAATGATCACTGATGTAGATCTTGAATCCCACAAGTTCTTGCTTATACTTGCTTGTTTCCCCCAAGTGTTTCCTCCTCCAAATTTCCTTTTCCAATCTTGAACACACCAAAAGAACACATACACTCGATTTAGGGTTTGAGAGGGACAAGGAGCATTAAAGGGGAGGCTGGGGGAGGCCAATGATCCTTTAAATAGGGTGAAATGCCCTGAAATCTAGGGTTTCATCAGCCAGCTCCTACTCGTCGAGTCCGCTCTTGGACTCGGCGAGTAGGTCACTAAAACACGTGGACCAACCCGCTACTACTCGACGAGTAGGGCACCCAACTCGTCGAGTAGACCCAAAAACCAAAAAGGGTCCATACATAAATTAATACCTGAGAATTGGGGCGTTACAATTCTCCCCGGCTTGAACTAGACTTCGCCCTCGAAGTCTGCTGGGGTAAACAACACCGGGTAATGCTCTCGCATCTCTGCCTCCGGCTCCCACGTCCATTCGGATCCCCTCCGATGTTCCCACTCCACTTTTATCAAGGGTATCTCCTTGTTTCGCATAACTTTCATCTTCCTCTCAAGTATGGCTATAGGCATTTCCATGTAATTCAGTCGTTTATCAACCTGAATATCATCCAACGACATCACTACCTCCTGATAGGCATGAGCAAACGGACTGAAGCGGCCAGAACTGGCCCGACCCGGACCCGACCCGGGAACCGACTTCGGCCAAAATCAAGAACCGAACCGGCCCGGCGGTTCTACCGGTTCCGGGTCCGGTTTTTGCCGGGTTTTCGATTTTGGAACCGGCTTCGAGAAATAGCAACGTATTTTTGGGTTACGGACTCGGTTTATACTCGTTTTTTGTCGGTTTAGTACATATTTTTGTTCACTAATTGTTTCATAAATGGTCTATAGATTTTTGACAAATATATTACCCAATACCCACTTAAATACAAACATCGATGATTGGTATGCAACATAGAATTTCATAATTTATTCTCAGGTTTTGTTTCATAAACTTATTTTAAATTACTATTATTTTTAACTTAACGGCTGACACCACTCATCTCAAAAAAAAAACATATACCACACACAAATTTCTAATGTAAAGGAGGACAATTTCTCTGTTGAGGTCCTCAACGTGCAAAATGAGGGTTGTTTTCCTGTATGTGTTTAATTTGCCCCATAATTTCTCTGTAATACTTTTTTTTTCTTTCGTATGGTTTAAATTAGTTTTAGATTGACTTGTTTTTATTTCTTTATATGATACCATTTTATATTGCATAAACTGAGAAAAAGAATAGTATGTAAAACAGAAAATAAAATATGAAAAATGCATGGTTTTTTGTTAAAGACTATCTAGTCCGGTTCCCGGTTTTGGGCCGGTTCCAACGACCGGTACTTACCGGGTCCCGGTTCCAAAAACTAACAAAATTATAGTATCAGTCCCGGCCCGGCCGGTTCCATCGGGATCCGGTTCCGGTTCCGGGACCGGTTCCGGCCGATTCCCCGGTCCATATGCTTATCTGTACCCCCTGATCCACAATACACTTTCACAAATGCGAAACATGGAAAGTGTTGTGGATCCGACTAAGCTCCTCCGATAACTCTAACCTATAAGCCTCCCTGCCAACTCTGGCAATGATCCTGAACGGGCCAATGTAACGGGGACCCAATTTCCCCCTCTTCCTGAAGCGAATCACACCCTTCCTGGGTGAGACCTTCAGAAGTACCATATCACCCACCTGAAATTCTAACTCAGATCGTCGTCTGTCGGCGTAACTCTTCTGCCGACTCTGGGCAGTCTGCAATCGCTGCCTGATCTACTGAATTTTCTCGGTAGGCTGCAAGACTACTTCCGTCCGCCCCATCACCCTGTGTCCAACCTCACCCCAACAAACCGGGGTGCGAAATCTCTACCCATACAACAGCTCAAAAGGTGGGGTGCCAATGCTGGAATGATAGTTGTTGTTATAGGTGAAGTCTGCAAGTAGTAGGTGGGAATCCCAACTCCCACCGAAGTCAATGACACACGCCCTCAATATATCCTCGAGGGCTTGAATGGTACGCTCGCTCTGACCATTGGTCCGCGGATGGAACGTTGTACTAAAGTGAAACCGTGTACCCAGTTCCTCGTGGAACTTCAGCCAGAAACGAGAAGTAAACCTAACATCCCGGTCGGAAACAATGGAGACTGGAACCCTATGGCGAGCGACGATCTCGCGGACGTACATGTCGGCCAACTTCTCGGCTGACGAACTCTCCTGAATAGCCAAGAAATGGGCACTCTTGGTCAATCGATCTACGATGACCCATATAGCATCAAACCCCTTTGCCGTCCTCGGCAGTTTAGTAATGAAATCCATCGTGACCTGCTCCCATTTCCACATGGGAATCTCCAGAGGCTGCAGCATACCATGCGGCCTCTGATGCTCGGCCTTGACCATCCTGCAGGTCAAACACCTCTCGACATACCAAGTGATTTATCGCTTCATACATGGCCACCAATAACTCAAACTCAGGTCTCGGTACATCTTGGTGGCCCCCGGATGAATAGAGAAGTGAGACTTATGAGCCTCCTCCATGACTGTCTGTCTGACCCCACCAGACATTGGAACCCACACCCGACCACATCGGGTCAATAATCCCTGACTGTCCAGCACAAACCGGGTGTTCTCAGCCTTGATCCTCTCCAACTTCCAGTTCTCCGATCGCATCCCCTTAACTTGAGCATCCTTGATCAAGCTCATAAGCAGAATCCACCGTTATCCTCATACATACTGCTGGGGTGGAAGACCCAGCTACCTTGCGGCTCAAATCATCTGCCACCATGTTCGCTTTACCGGGATGGTAAAGGATCTCGCAGTCGTAGTCCTTGACTACATCCAGCCACTTGCACTGCCTCATGTTCAGGTTCGGCTGGTCCATGATGTGTCTCAAACTTTTTTTGATCTGTGTATATGGTACAACGGACCCCATAATGGTAATATTTCCATATCTTGAGAGCGAACACCACCGCTCCTAGCTGTAAATCATGCGTAGGGTATATCGTCTCATGCAGCTTCAACTGTCGCGATGCGTAGGCTATCACTCATCCTCTCTGCATGAGGACTGCCCCCAAACCTATGATGGATGCATCACAGAATACTACAAAATCCTCCACACCCTCTGGGAGTGTCAAAACTGGGGCCTCACACAACCACTGACGGAGGGTCTCAAACGCCCTCTGCTGCTCAGGGCCCCACCGGAAATCCACCCCCTTCCTCATTAGACGAGTGAGGGGTACTACAATCTTGGAGAAATCTCTAATAAATCTCCAATAGTACCCTGCCAATCCCAGAAAACTCCTGATGTCCGAGGGAGATGTCAGAACCTCCCACTACATGATTGCCTCGATCTTGGCCGGGTCGACCAAAATCCTTTCCTGGTTGACGAGATGTCCAAGGAACTGGACCTCTCGTAACCAAAACTCGCACTTCGAGAACTTGGCATACAACCATTCTCACCTCAGAACTCCTAACAACTCCCTGAGGTTCTCCTCGTGCTGCTCTCGGGTCTTGGAATACACCAAGATATCATCTATGAACACAATGACCGAACGATCAAGCATCGGCCTACAGACCCGGTTCATCAGGTCCATGAATATTGTTGGTGCGTTGGCGAGCCCAAATGGCATCACCACGAACTCGTAATGATCGTAACGAGTTCGAAACGCGGTCTTCTCCACATCCTCCTCTCTGACCCGGACCTGATGATACCCCGACCTCAAATCAATCTTGGAGAACCAAGATGCACCCTGCAGCTGATCAAAGAGATCATCTATCATCGGGAGTGGATAACGGTTCTTCACCGTCAACTTATTCAACTCCCTATAATCAATGCACATCCGGTGCGATCCGTACTTCTTCTTGACGAAGAGGAACGGTGCACCCCATGGAGAACTGCTAGGCCGAATGAAATGCTTGCCCAACAGTTCCTACAGCTGTGATGACAGCTCCTGCATCTCTGGCGGTGCCAACCGGTATGACGCCTTGGCGATAGGGGCCGCGCTAGGCACCAAATCAATCCTAAACTCGACTTGCCTCTCCGGAGGTATCCCTGGCAGCTCCTCCATAAACACGTCTGTAAACTCTCTAACTACCGGAACCTCAGAAACTGATGTATGATCCATGCCTCGTGTATCCACCACATACGCCAAATAACCCACACACCCGTGCTGAATATATTGTCGAGCCCTGGCAGCGGAACAAAACCCTGATCCCACTCTGGTGCCCTCTCCATATACCACTAGTTCTCCCCTACTTGGGGTTCGAACTACCACTCGTTGGCCCTCACAGTCAATCACAACACCGAACCGACTGAGCCAATCCATGCCTACAATCACACACACCTCCCCCATGGGGATCAGAATCAAATCTATCGAAAAGGACACCCCGAAAATCTCCAACTCGCACCCTCGGTAGACCGAAGAAGCAGAAATCCCGTGTTCGTTGGCTATAGAGACTCCTAACAGACACTCTAACTCGCCCACTGAACTCGCTACTAAACGACTGAGATACGAATGAATGACTCGCCCCCAAGTCGAATAAAACCAAATAGGCAAAGAATTCACTAAGAACGTACCTAATTACAGGTACAACAGATAAGCATAACACAGATATAATAAAGGAGATAAAGGATAGAAACATACCAGCAACCACATCCGGTGCTGCCCTGGCCTCCTCTACCGTAAGCTGGAAGGCACTCCCCTAAGCCTTCGGAGGCTCAGACTTAACTGGCCTCCCATCAACAATCCTCAATGTAGCTAGCGCTAGAGCCTGTTCCAGTTTAGTGGCTACGATGGCCAGTTGGCCTTCACATGGCCAACCTGATCACAGTGGTAGCATAATCTCATACCCGGAACCGGGGCGGCCTGGCGACAATCCTTCGCATAATGCCCCTCCTTTCCACACATGTGGCACCCACTACCAGCTCGACATACTCTAGAATGACCCTTAACACACTTCCCACAAACGCGTCTCTGCTGACTCCCAGACCTAGAATCAGCGGTCTTAGACCGCTTAGGCGCCGACTGCGATTGCGTCGAGGCCTGCCGTTGCTCCCTCATTTGCAGCTCAATCTCCAACTCACACCGCCTAGCGGCCTCCTACAACTGCAAAAGAGTATCACATCGTTGGGTAGACACAAACTGACGGATTTCAGTCTTGACCATGCTCAGATAACGGGTCATCTGAGCCTGCTTAGAAGCAAACTCTGGGAAGAACATCGCCCTCTCTATGAACATGCGGGTGACGTCCGTCACCGACTCCCCCTCCTGTCTTAAACTAAAAAAATCTTGCGAAAAACGTTCCCGCTCGACCCACGAAATGTATCAGGCGCGGAACGTATCCCTGAATGCTCCCAAGTAACAACAGCTCTCTGATCATCAGTGTACGACCTAGTCGCCAATCTCCACCAGTCATTGGCCTCGGACCTTAGCAGGTTCAGAGCACACCTGACCTTCTGGTCAATAGGACACGAGCAGGTAATGAAACACCCCTCCACATCGGAGATCCACCTCATAGCCTTGATGGGATCCTGCGTCCCATCAAAAGTAGGGGGCTTCGTACTATCGAAGTCCCGGTACTGGAAGCCCCTACTGGCTCCTCCCCCTGTCGTATATACAACTGATGCAGCCATTGCGGCAGCCGTCTCTGCAAGGGTTGCGTATCGCACATCAACGTACTCAACCATAGCGGTCTTAATAGACCCAAACATCTCCGATAGCTATGCCCGGAACATAGCAACAACCTCATCATGCATGATCTCTCGAATCCTGGCATCCAATTCCTCTGTACCCATCTGCACCACAGGCTCAGGTGTTGTTGTCCCCTCCTGGCCTCCGTCTCCTGCTCCTGATCCTGAACCGGATCACGTCACAAAGCGTCTCGTCATCACCATTCTGAAACATACCAAACGATATTAGATAATTCACATAATAACTGGGATCCAACTCTCGACTAAACCCTAGGGGTTGTGACTTCCTTGATACGCGTATGGGTCCTGTGCTTTCAGTAGTATGTGCCCATACTACCTTCCACACCTACCCATATTTGTCTCAAGTATCACCACAACACCCTAACAATATACATAAGCATAGTGAGCGCTCAATCCTCACTCCTAGAGGAAGGCTAACTGAATAACGACTGACCTATCGGCCTCACACAACTCACTTATCCATGAAACTTCCACTTAACCCTGCAGCACTCGTGTATGCTAGCCATACATAACGCTGGACCCTATAGGCTTTTGAATATCCGACCCTACCCTACGCCCTAAAAAGAACATGATGCCAAATCAAACATTCCCTGGCTATAAGATCTTAATTATATACAGTCGCGATGCATACACAAGTAACTACAGTAAGGATGTCAATCTAATATAAAGAAAACCCTAGGCTAGCAGGCATCATGTAATCAGACAATTCTATCATGCAATCCATGAAGATCCCTAGCCTAGTACTAGCATACTGTTCTAACATATCACATAATCGAATAATTGTATGGTATTTTAAGACCATTCATCATTACAAAGTTTGTTTTCAAAATATATAATATCAGAGTTTTCCCAGAACCATAAACAACATAGGAGGAGTTGTACGATCATGCCTTCGCCTTGTCGCGATCCCCATATGTACCTGAAACAATAAACTGAAACTGTAAGCCCGAAGCTTAGTGAGTTTCTCCCAAAATACCGATACACATACAATTCACATATCCCTGTCAATAATATCATAACGTAACAAACTAAACAACATGCGACGGGTCCACAACTTTACATACTGGATTACCCCTGGGCCCACAGTGTGAGTCTGGATTGTCGTACGGGCCCACAGCTCACATCTAGCTTGCCATCGAGCCCACGGTACGAGTCTCCCTTAGCCTGTAACAGGAATGCTCCCGGGTTTGTTGGTTACCGCATGAAGCAGTATCACCTCAACCCGTCCCACATAACATATCCAGATATAACATAACCACTGAGCATACAACTAATCATATAACAACACAGGTACTCCTACGGGTCTACCTAACTGACATAACCACTAGCATGCAACACTAACTTCATACTCCACATACTAACACTGATAGGATAACGTATCCAATGGGCTGACCTTGGTGCCTTAGACCCCTTAGTATAGTGAGGTAACTCACCTTGCAACTGTCGACTCGTAAAATAAGCTCAAATTCTCGGATCACTGCTACGGACTCCACCACCTATATTCAATGTAAACCATATTTGTAAGTTTCAAATCTTTCCAAACTGTCCTCCAAAAGTCATATGGTTAACCCATGGTCAAAGTCAAAGTCAACTGTCAAGGTCAACAGTCCATGTTGACCTCAACTCGTCGAGTATCCTCAGTTACTCGCCGAGTTCCTTGCATAAATCGCCAACTTGCCAAGTCACCTGAGTGACTCGTCGAGTTCCTAGTGTCAGTGGCCGCAACTCCTTGGCCAACTCGGCGAGTTTTCCCCTTACAACTCGTCGCGTTCATATGTGTCCAAAGGTTGAGAAAGCCCTAGCCAACTCGCCGAGTCATCGACTGACTCGCCGAGTCCAAGGCAATCTTCATCGGACTCGTCGAGTTGTTCATCAAACTCGTCGAGTTCATGACCATCTTCATATGACTCGCCGAGTACCTTCAATCCTTCATCCATACATATGCTTTTTTTAAGCCATGCAAAGGTTTCAGTTTGCAAATCCAACCTCCTTGAGCATACTTATCACGTAAAGTTGCAAACTTTATGTGCATGCAAGGATTTAAAGCCCTTTAAATGACAAAAATAAGCTTGAAATGAAGTCTCACACTTGAGGGAAGGCTCATACTAGGCAAGGCTGATAACTTTATGGATCTAGAGGCCAAAGGGAGTCCAGATCTGAAGTTACAACTTCAGATCTTAGCTCAAACATAACATGCCTTTCATAAAACCCATCCAAAAGAGATTTTTGATGAACATGAGCCAAGGAAAAAAGTCGAATACCTTCAAGAGAATGATCAATAATGTAGATCTTGAATCCCACGAGTTCTTGCTTATACTTGCTTGTTTTCCCCAAGTGTTTCCTCCTCCAAAATTCCTTTTGCAAGCTTGAACACACCAAAAGAACACATACACTCAATTTAGTTTTTGAGATGGATAAGGAGCAGTAAAGGGGAGGCTGGGGGAGGCCAATGATCCTTTAAATAGGGTGAAATGCCCCGAAATCTAGGGTTTCATCTGCCAACTTCTACTCGTCGAGTCCGCTCTTGGACTCGGCGAGTAGGTCACTAAAACACGTGGACCAACCCGCTACTACTCGACGAGTAGGGCACCCAACTCGTCGAGTAAACCTAAAAACCAAAAAGGATCCATACATAAATCAATACCTGAGAATCGGGGCGTTACACTCGGCTATGCAAAACACACTAATTATATATATATATATATATATATATATATATATATATATATATATATATATATATATATATATATACATAAAACTGTATAATTACAACATGAATAACAACACGACCGACCCCCATGACAAGAGTAGATGAAACATAATTCATCAACACACTGATAGATTTTTAGCTAACGTTCGACCTATAATCGTTAATTCTTAAGTGAGCGAGAGAGAGATATATAGATCTATACGGGATTGACACTCCCACCTGTGGTTGCTAGCTACAACCCGACGAAAAGTCAAAGAAGGCGTAACTTTATAAACACAATGACGTCCAATGAAGCGTCATGGATTTTTGGGATCAACTGTCATAGTTCAGTTATAGGAACTCATCGTAACTTTGTCAAACTAAAACTAGCTATCATAAAGTACTACTAGGAACGACCCTAATTAAGTAGTGATAGTACGCTCAAACTCGAGGAAACGAGTTCGACCTGCTATTATTAAACTAAATATCCACTAATCTTGAGGAACACCTTGAAAAGTAGTGTCTACAATACGATAAAAAAGGAATATTACGAGAATATTATCAAAATTAGGATTCATATTTAGTCACCAAACTATTTGTATCCTAATACCAAAATATAGTAAATTATGCTAACATGCTGACTTAGGATGGAAATATAGCAAGAGCTAACTTAAGAACCATGACAAAGTATTTCCATACTTACCGAACCTGTGAACTCACCAACATTATGTTGACCCTCTCAAAATCACAGGTATTCCTAGGTCCATAACAGAACCAAAAAGGATATTAAATCAAGGAGTGTGGACCAATCTCAGATTACAGAAGAAGATGATAATTTAGTACCATGCTTGACATAAACCTCTCCATAAACCAACATTTTGGAACGTTGCACCACTCTGTGTTTCTGCCACCAGGTCGAGGGTGTGACACACTACATCTTGGATAGTGATAAGAATTTTGAATTATGAAATGGGCATCACTAGAGTAATGTATAGTCGATCTGTTCACAAAGGAAGGACCATAGAGAGGCATAATATGCATGTTCATAACATGGCATGAATGATGTTATTTAATTCAAGTGGTTAGTAGATTGCTCGAAACATTATATGATGAATAAATTTGTAATTGTTATGGTGATTAAATAATAGAGATTTATTTATAATCAATTGGTTTGATTTCATAGTTAATTAATTTATTATGGTGTTTCACTTTGCATGTTTTACTTCCATGAGTAATTTAAATATTATTCAAATTCCACAGTCGTTCATACTTTTGGAAGTAAGTAGTGAATTAAGACTGTCATGAATCGATTGTAGATTGTCCGTAGATATTATACATTGCATGGGATTACTGTAATATTCATGAGTACTTTGAAAACAGGGATTTTAAGTATTGGATAAACCTACACTTATAAATTACTTCATGAATTTAATCACAAGTAATACTAAGACGATAATGTATTATATTCTTTAAACGGAGATACATAAGTTGTAATTTACAAGTCAGTCGTGCGTTAGTATTATGTAAACACATCAGCAATTTGATGTTATAAACATAGTGTCACGTATGATTTGATAAGTAAAGATTACAATTATGTAGTCAAAGTTTATTCATTCCCTTTTCCGTAATAGGAAAAACGATATATGTGGGCCCCTCAGTGATTTGAGTTGATCTGTAAGAACCATGCCTAGTCGGGTTGAAATGATGTATTCAATTTTGTAGTATGAATCTGATCACAAATTAGGAAATTATGAAAACAAACAAATGAACATGAGGTTGATGATCTAATCCATCACTATGTTCATACAATATCTCGTAGAACGAATGAATAGCTGATTACTTATCTTAAGGTCAACGTTTGATTTGAGTTATAGGTCGACAACGACTTTGGAAAACACTTTTTGCTATCTAGTTCAAGGTTATACTTGCAATTGTAGTTATAGACCTATCCAAGTGGGAGACTGTTTGATTAAGGTGTCTAAACTCATAACTAAATTGTTATATTCTTGTAATCAGAAGCAAATCCCTTTGTGGGTTACCTTCATAACTAGAACTTGGTTAGAATGATATTTATCGAGAGATGATAAATTTATTAATATATTGTATAATTAATAAGTTGTAATAAATGATTTGTTAATATATTATGTGATTAATATATTATTTCGAAATAGAAAGTTGATTTGTTTGGTTTATTATGTGATTAATAAATCAATATGAGATCAATTGTTAAATAATTAATTTGTTATTTTATATGATTAATAAATTAACGTGATATCAATTAGAATTTATTAATTAATGATCATAATTAATCTGGAATTAATTCGGGATTAGTTTGAATTAATTAAAGGTGCAAATGGTGAATTGTAATTGTTTAATAGTTGAACAAAAGAGTCAACTCTAGAACCATCCAAGCATGGAGGGTTTTGGGAACTCTTATAGGGTTTCTGGAAGCCTCCTGGTTGTATATAAAGAAAGAATTTTAACTAGGATTAAATCTATTATTTGATCAGATCAAATTTAGCTTTGCCTACAAGCTACCTAAATTATAAATAGGAACCCTTGGGAGCCAAATTTCGTTCATGCTCTTCCCATAAGGCTTGGGAACGAAATTTCTTTATCCTCCTCTCTTCTTACTTGTCTTCTAGTTCTAGGGTTTGGGTGCGAGCCATTAGAGGCATCATCATTTTGGTGCTAAGCTTTCCAAGCCCAACAACTACAAGGGATCAAAGTGGTTTGTTAAGTATGTAACCCTTAAGTGTTAAGTGAAATTACATAAGCACATTAATTTTGTAACCTATAAAACTCATCATGTTGTTGAATATTAGTGAAAGATTAAGAATGTTGATGTCAATAATTGAATTGGGAGAACCAAAAAAGGCATGTCAAATCTACTGATCATGTGACGCCACCGCTTCAAGTATGATCGTTGTGTTACCATGATCACCTTGTGTAAATTGAACATAGTGTGTGGTAGGGCAATTTTCACATGCCCAATAGAGGCAATATAAATTTCCTATCATTCTAGGAAATCTATGTACGCTAGTATGATGAGCTTGCAATTGCAAGATGTCATTGTGTGTAGGCTTACGTAAATATTTTTGACCGTAGATCTCAATCACATGTTTGCAAAAATAATGGAGACTATCTCATGTGATCCTAGCAGACATCCTAAAACTCTCATCAAATGCATCGGCATGGATGTCATATGTTATATGATGAAGTGCGGTTGTGTGCTTTTGTAGGGGAGTGAAGCGGAATGTACCTCTAACATAGAAACGTTGTAGGAAATAACTACACTCTCTCATCAAATCTTCGACTATACGTTCATATAAAGGTTTGAACATTTTGAACCACCTTCGAAAATAGTAGCCTTGAAAGTTGTCATGCTCGTCAAAGTATTCTTGCATCAAACTTTTATAGGTAGATTTACAGTCTCTGTGGATATATCTTCATGACATCTGTTGTGAACTTTTGGCTTCGTCATTTCATAAATGTGTTATATGTTTGTTACACCATTTTAGCAGCCCCGGCAACAACTTCAAGCATAACTTGAAATTCTTTAGAAGACGAATATAGCGACATTTTCTAGTGATTTTGAGAGAAATAGATATAGAAAGATAGAAGAATTAGATTTAGTTTTAATAAACATAAGGGCTGTGAGGTTTTATTTATAGGATAAAATGGGGAAAAATGATTCTTAAATTTTTTGACCATTCAAAGCATTGAGATAGGAGAAAGAAGAGTAAATAAGAGAGAGGGAGTGTGGCAGTTTCTAGCCGCATGCGGCCAAACCGCAAGGAAGACCACAGGGCGGGGGTCGTGTTCCCTCTTGATGACCTAGCGAACAGTGTACAAAAATTTGAATTAATGGGTGTTTTGGATTTCTTATTTAAAATAATTTATGTTTTTTTGTAGAAACATTTATTAATTTATGCAATATCACAGTAGAGTTTAAAAAAAATGATTAGTTTATTTGGTACCAAAACATAAGAAGTTGATGCGTGAGAACTTACAACAGAACGTAAGGCTCAAAACAAGTTAAATTGAGTGAGTTATGCACATTTGAATAACAAAGTCAGATTACATTTAATTGTTGAAACATAAAAAAATTCTGATTTGGCACCCTTCCTTGCGGGGCTTGTAACTCATTCAATTTTTAACCAAATCAAGTGTTTTTATAGTCTAAACTTAACTACGAATCATAATCTACATGTAGGAAAAAGATTCAGGTCAAAAAAAGTTAAATTGAGTGAGTTATGCAACTTTCAAATTTTGAGTGAGTTATCATGTCCGGTTCCCGGTTTTGGGCCGGTTCCAACGACCGGTTCTTACCGGGTCCCGGTTGCAAAAATTGACGAAATTATAGTATCGGTCCCGGCCCGACCGGTTCCATCGGGTTCCGATTCTGGGACCGGTTCCGGCTGGTTCCCCTGTCCATATGCTCATCCCTAAAGCTGCTCAACCAGTCCATCTTTACTATCACACAAACACCCCCATGGGAATAGGGATCAGATCAATCGTGTAAGACACCCCAAAAATCTCCAAAACGCAACCCTGAAAACGCTCGATGCAAAAACCCCATGCTCGTTGGCGATGGAAACTCACAACGTGCGCTCCAACTCTCCAAGAGGCATATCAAAACTCCTACTGAAGGATCGAGACACAAAGGAGTGACTCACACCCGAGTCAAAAAGCACAAGAGCATGCAAGGAATTCACTAAGAAGGTACCCAGCAGAATCATAAACATAAGCATACCAAAAAATAATTTAATAGAATAATAAATGAAAACATACCAGTAACAACGTCCGTTGCCACCCTGGCCTCCTTTGCTATGAGCTGGAACAAACAGACTCGAGCCCTTGGGGCTCGGCCCTGCCCTGGCGTCCATCTGTGATCCTCAAAGTAGCTGGTGTTGGAGCCTGTATCGGTCTCGCTGCGAGTAAGGAACAGTTGGCCTTCATATGGCCAACCTGATCACAGTGATAGAAAATCCTAGTGCTCGGTACTGGGGCCTACTGACGATAATCCCTAGTAATATGGCCCTCCCTGCCATATTGTGGCACCCCAAAGAAAATCGACAAACACCCTCATGAACCTTGCCGCACTTGCACAAGTGCGTCCCCTTTGAACTCCTGATCGTGAATCATCGGGCTTGAACCGCTTTGCTGTAGGTTGGGACTGAACCAGAGCCTTACACTACTCCCTCGTCTGGGTCTCCATCTCAATCTCTTGCCTCCTCATGACATCCTAAAGCTTGGCGAGGGTATTGTATCGATGGGTAGACACAAACTCCAGAATCTGGGTCTTGAGCATGCTAAAGTATTGTGACATCTGAGCCAACTCCGATGAAGCATACTCAAGACAGAAAAGAACCCTCTCAGTAAAAATCATGTGATCTCCATCACTGCCTTTGTCGTCTGTCTTAAAGAGAGATGATCTTGACCCCCCCCCTCTCTCTCTCTACCAAGGGAACATACATAATATGGAACATCTCGGATAACAACTCCCAAGTCACTACAACATTATCCGCAGGAGAATAAGTATTAGTTGCTAACCTCCACCAATCCTTCGCCCCTAACCGAAGAAGGTTCATGGCACACTTGACCTTCTATTCATCCGGACACGAACATGTGAAAAAGCATCCCTCCATATCAGACAACCACCTCATCGCCACAATTGGGTCCTTGACCCCATCAAACTTTGGGGGCTTCGTGTTGCTGAATTACCGATATTGGAATGATCCCCCATCACAAAATGGGGCCGGTCTTGGTGCCTTCGACCCATTGGTATGGTGAGGAGACTCACCTCTCAAGAATGCTGAACCGATAAGACTGAATCAAATAAATCCCAATGTGCGAATCCAACTCAACAACCTAAACCATCATGTGATTAACTTGTCAAAATCCTGAAATACCATAATTACCCTCAAAAGTCAAACTTGGTCAACCCTGATCAAAGTGTAAGTCAACAATCCATGTTGACCCCCAACTCGTCAAGTGCATCTAGTAACTTGTCGAGTTCCTTCAGAGTCCAGAAAACCGGGGAAAACCCTAACCAACTCGCCGAGTTGTCTCATCAATTCGTTGAGTTACTCGTCATATTGAAAACAGGGGAGAACCCGATCCAACTCGTCGATTTATCTTATCAACTCGCTGAGTTTACTCTGCAGACCAAAAATAGGAAGCCCACTCCAACTCGCTGAGTCGCCAGGGTAACTCGTCGAGTTTTCCTTTGTCTTAACATAATCAGCCATTCCAGTCGAATCCAAACCTCAAAACTACAGATCCAGTCCCTTAAGACGGGAATACCACGTAAAGTTGCAGACTTTACGTGCATACATGGCTTCAAATGGATAAAACACTAAAGCTAGGGTTCTTACAATACTTAGGACGTGGAAAAGGGCCTAGACTAGGTAAAGGGAGCAACTTTATGTCATTGAAGACCTAGAGGTGTCTAGATCTGGAACCATATCCTCATGATAAGTCCAAATCCAAGTATGGCACCCTTTTTGCACCAAAAGTGACCATATTCTTCCATAAGATAAGATCTAAGCAAATAGAGATCAAGGTAGAAGCTTTTTACCTCTAAATGGATGCTAACAACAGGTAGATGCCGGATCCAAAGCCCTCTCCTCACTTCAATCTCTTCAACCTTCAAGTTTCCATCTAAAAAGCACAAGATTCACTCTCCAAAGCTCTCACTCACACACACACACACACTCAAGAAAGCACCAAAACGCGGCTAGGGTTTCATTCTGGATAGATAGGACGACGAGGGAGGCCACAAATGATCCATAAGTTCCTTAAATAAGGTACAAATCCCTGAAAATTAGGGTTTTCCTTTACAGTGTCTACTCGTTGAGTAGACCCTAAGTCCCGCGTCCAAAATCGATCTCTACTCATCGAGTTGGGCTCCCTAGCTCGTCGAGTCCTAACACAAAACCCTAAAAACTTAGAAAATTAAATAATACCTGGAACAGGCGTTACAGTTTCCAACCTAAAATGACGAAAATGCCCTCACATAGGGAGCAAGTGTGGGACTTAATGAGAAAAAGCAGACCAAAGTAAGGACATAAACCACGAGAAAATTGTATTTTGGTTCAGTCATGCGCCTCAAAAAATGATGGACCCAACCTGCACGTTTTTGTAAACCAAAGGTCCCATTTTTGCAATTTACTCATTTGTTATTTAAAGCCAGAAGATTCTGTTAACTATTAACGCCTCATACCAAGGGTTAGGGTTTTGCTAGGGTGTTTGAACTTTGAAGCGGCGAAGAAAGCAGTACCAGCATCTGTTGTCAATTTTCTCGATCATCAATGGCGAAAAAACGAGAGAGACATCAAAATCCAGAACCTTTCTTATCGGATGACACCAACAAATCTGTCTCCAAGAAGCGCACCAAACCCGCTAAACAGCATCAGAGCGAAGAAAAGGTATCATTCTGAACAAACTTTCTTATCTTCTCTCAATCTAATGATTGCATATATGTATATAGTTATCAGATGCTATTATGAAATTAGTTTTTCATAAACTATCTGTATACTGCAGCTTATATCGGCGGGCATGAGCTCCAAAATTTTGAAGGAGGCTTTGCTTCAGCAAAAGGAGATTCAGGACGAGGCAGATGCCGAAAACCCTGATAACATTGTTTTCCCGGAAGAACCTGTTACTCAGACTCAAGTAGACGAAGACGATGATGTTGACAACTTTGCTGGATTCTCTGATAATCACAGTCAATTTGGCGGTTATGAGGTTTCCTTTCATATTGTCCAATTTGTCATCTTGTTTAGCTCATGAAACCCATGTAATTGAGAATTTAACGAAAACACAGGAAGAAATTAACGAGGATGAAGAGAAGTTACTCGAAGCCTTCTTCTCCAAAGATGCTGGTCCTCAGCAAACATTGGCTGATGTCATATTGAGAAAGATCAAACAAAAAGATCAAATGCCTCCAGGTTCATATGTTTTACTTGCTTTTCCACCATTGATTGTGTTGATTACAATTACAGTCCTTCTCCATCTTTCTGATATTATGATCAGATTATGCTTGTATTCAAGGTCTAATCTTTTTTTTCTATAGGTTTATCTGCAGTACTTCAACCATCGCCTAAATTGGATGATTCCATCATAGAAATATACAAGAGGTTTCATACTTATTCATTCTTTGATCTTTAAAATTTCTATTCAGTCAAGTTATAAACCCCTTGTGTAATGCATTGCAGTGTTGGAGAGATTTTCAAGAAATATACCTCAGGAAAACTCCCATTGGCCTTCAAAAGCATACCAGCAAAACAAAACTGGGAGGAACTTTTATACTTGACAGAACCAGAAAAATGGTCACCAAATGCAGTTTATCAAGCCACCAGAATACTTGCTTCCAATATGAGTTCAAATAAAGTGACAAAGTTTTACAAATTTGTTTTACTTCCACGTATCAGACAAGATATACGCAAGAACAAGAAACTTCATTTTGCATTATATCAAGCTTTGAAAAAGTCTGTATACAAACCATCTGCCTTCCATAAAGGAATCTTGTTCCCACTATGTGCTGTATGTATGAATTAATCAAAACTTGATAGTTTTACTTTTAACCAGATCCCAAAATCATCAAAGTCTTTTTGTGTCTTTTATGCAGTCCAGGACTTGTAATTTGAGAGAAGCTGTTATTATTGGAAGTATTCTTCAAAAGGTCTCAATTCCACCACTTCATTCCAGGTATTATATTGTATTGCTATTATCAGTAAAGAAATGTATTGTTACTTGAAGGGAAATATAACCAAATTCTGATGTCAACTTGCAGTGCTGCTCTAATGAAACTTGCAGAAATGGAATATGGTGGCACAACAAGGTATATTTTTTTTAATTTTTAGTTTCAAGAATTACACATGTTATGAAGTAAGAGTTAAGTTAGTGGTTTTGTGATGCAGTTATTTTATAAAGATATTAGTTGAGAAGAAATATGCTTTGCCATATAGAGTTATTGATGCAATGGTTGCACATTTTATGAGATTTTGTGAAGATTCCAGGGACATGCCTGTAATTTGGCATCAGTCACTTCTTGCATTTATGCAAAGGTATAAACATGAACTCACAAAGGAGCAAAAGGATGACATTAATTATCTTGTCAAGAAGCAGAGACATAAACTGGTAAGTGTAAATGTTTGTTTTTAAAGTAAACAAGGTAAAAATCAGAAAGTACAAGGACTAGTTTTGTAATATTTTTATAAAGTACTGATGTTAATGTAATGCAGGTGACACCTGAAATTCTAAGAGAGCTGAATAATAGCCGAATCCGTGGGGAGAAGGAGGATGATCTTATGTCTCTATATATCCTTCCTTTTGTTTAATTAAAGTCTTACAATTTCCTCATATTTTATTTTGGTAATGATGGAATCAGAGAAAGAATGGAATGTAATGACTGATTCCATTCCATCCACCAATGAATCTGTGTTTGTGTGTGATTTGGATTCATTGTTTGCTTATTTCTCCTTAACTCTTGTATCACCTTCCCCTGTTTCTGTGATGAATAAAACCATAGAGGAAGACCGATTTGATATTCCAGATGTGCCCATGGAAGAGGATTAATTTTCAGAAGCTCACTTGCCCTTTTTGGTAAATTTGCTATCCCCATTTTTTTTTTAATTCTATTTGAATAGTGCTCATGTGAAAAACTTACAATTAATAAATTAATGTTTTCAGGAATTGTGTGTGCTTATGTTGCAAGAATATGCGGATTATTTTATGAAGTGTGAGGAAATATAATTAGCAGTTTTGTAGAAAATACTTTGTAGTGTCATTAGTATGTATTGTTTTAACTGTTCTGAAATTATTTATATGTTTGCAAAACTATTCTTTTACATAGGCGTAGGCATGTTTGAGGTTAAATGTAAAATTTGACCACTCTGCAAGGTTGAAATGCTAATTTTGAAAGTTGAGGGTATTCTTTGGAAATAAGTATAAACTTGTCTGCTTCATCAGTTGATTTTTTACATCTTTTCAAATCAACTTGATTTTGAAATATATTTATGAAATCCAATGTGAATATATATATATATATATATATATATATATATATATATATATATATATATATATTCATGTGGCATGATTCTAAGAAATATCTTTATTTCAATGACTATATTACTTTTAATGAACGTGTACTTATCTATAAATCTCTAAGAAATATTAGTGAATCGCTTTCTGTTTTGTTGATTCATTGAGATATTATTTTAGCTGATAAGTAGGTACTTATAATATCCAACAGCCTTATCCCAATCATGCATTAATGCGACTAACATTTTCATGTCAACATGAACATTCATAACGACTCCTTTCAAGAGACACGTATGTATTTATCTTTTAATAAACTATCTATCTTGTTTAATAGTAATACCAACTTGGTTCTTTGTGGCTTTCTATTGGCCCATCATTCCATTATCTCATACTAAAATAATAGAATTGCAAGAAGGATGTAGTTGTTTAGGTGTAGGAGAATTAAATAGAACAGATTACTGGGAGGTATATCGAGTAAGTTGCCAAAATTATATACACGCATCAAGTTTCCAAATCGTTCACAAAATCTACCCTAATAAATGAAAATGTTTTTGCCAAATGTCATGTTCTCATTTATTTTGACACATGTCATTTTGTAGGATTTTTTGATTTTTTTTTTCCACTTGGCATTTTCTTGTGCTTTCAATTTTCTTAAATTTAAAAGTAAATTCCATATTTTATGCGAGTTTATTTATGTTATGTAGAATCATTAAATTAAATTTCAATAACCAAACCAAAAAAAACGTACAACTACAAATTGGGGCAATAATCAATTCTTCCATAATTAAATGTTTACACATCATAATTTTCACTTATACAATAACTTTTTCAAAACAAAAAATGTTATGGAATCCAATTATAAACAAAGAAATTAGTTTTCATTTATTAGGGTAGATATATTGAAAATTTTGATCCTTATTATTTTATATTCAACTTTTTTTAATAAACCCGTGTAATACACGGGGCTCACACCTAGTTACTTATGAATCCGTACTTTCCAAATCATGAAATTAGATTAAATTTCCATGATTTTCTCTAGAGAAATTAAATATCTTTATACTTTTTTTTTTCCTACAAATCCTTATAGTCCAACGGTATCAGGTGTTGTCCTCTCTCCTTGAGGTTGAAGGTAAGTCTCGTCGCAGACATAAGTGGATTTAGGAGTAGTTTAGGATTATATTGTATTTGAAGTTAAAAAAAACATTTAATGCACATTTAATAAAATTTGATGATATTTTAATATACTAATATGACAAATGTCATCATTTAATTGTGTATGAGGATTTGTAGGAATAAAAATATAAAGATTTTTAATTTTTCAAATGATTTTGAAAAATCAAATATCCTCGTACATTTTGTTCTTACTAATCTTCCTACTCACTAGATTAAAGCAAATGTCAAAATCAAAAAAGATGATTAAGAGAGAAAATTAGTGGATTCCACATGGCATTGTTTTATAGGAATAAGAAAATAAGTATAAACAAAAAGTAAAAAGTAGAAGGATATTTATTTTTTCAATGGTTTTTACGCAACTATATACATCATTCTTGCATAATCTTTAAAAGAACATCCGAGATAAATACATAACCATCAAACCCCAAATCTAATGAACTAGGGGTCTTGATCGGGTAAAATTTTCAGGTTTCCGGTAATTCAGGTTTTCATGTTAAAAAAAATACTTGTTACCTGACCCGAATTAAATTCGGGTAGTAGGTCGGGTTTGGGTAATTCGGGTAGTAGGTCGGGTTTGATTAGTTCGGATATTATCCGAAAATAAATTTAATGAAATAAATATGCCGTTCTCTATTAGTCTTATTTATATAAACAAACGAAATATAAATAAAGTTACTCAAACTTTGAATATTAAGATTTTTAGTCAATAATACTTGAGATATCAAGCAATCACTTACGTTAAAGTTTGAAGTCTAAATTGGTGAGTGTTGGTGACGAATTGATGACTGGTGACGATGAGTTGAGTTAAATTTGAAGTCTACCGGAGATGTCTCTTTGTCTTCGTAGGGTTTGATACTTCGATGGAAGACTCGAGAAACAGACGAGTTTTTTTCCTTTCCGAAATCAATGATCGGGAATGAGGGTGAAGTCGTAAATGTTGGATTGGTGTCTAAGTCCATAACTATTTTGGTATGTACTTGACCCGATGGTGCATGGTCCTTTTGGGTTGCCTTCACCAAAACAACTTGATAGGATGAATTATGGAGAGAAAGGATTAAATATGATTTATTAATATATTATGGGAATAATATATTAAAGGATAAATCATATTGTTTAATTAATGTTAGTCGATAATTAATTGATAATAAGTTTTGTGACTAAAATATATTAATTAAACTTAAGGGACTGGAACTGTAATTATAAGATAATTGCAATTTGGGCCATGGATTGCCTTATATTAAGGAGTGGACGAATTCTATGGAGAAACCCATGGGGAAATCGTCCAAGGCCTTAAGGAAAGGGATCCATGGGTTGCTTAAGGCTTAAGCATCCAAATTAGGGTTTCCTTGTTAGATAACCCTAATAGGGTTTCACACGTTTTAGGGCAACCTCCATCCTCTCTCCTCTTCATCCTCTTGCTCTTGGTGTTTGTGAACCATTAGAGGAGTGACATTTGTGACTCTAAGCTTTCTAAAGTCAATACAAGGAGGAATTGGATTGTTATTGCTACATAACAATCAAGGTATGATCTAAACCCTAATTATATGTTATATTGATTGTCATATTCTAGATCTAGGGTTTATAGTCTTGGATAACTTGCATGTACAATAGAGAAACCTAGATCCGAGCATTAGGGTTTGTATGAGCACATAGGATGTTCTTAGGACCAAAACCCAGCAGTGGTATCAGAGCCTAGATTGGTTTCTATTGTATTGATGCATTGCATGTTGAAAAAATTCGTTTTTTTTGTGGTTTTGCTTGCTGAACTCGCCGAGTTTCTAGATGAACTCGTCGAGTTCATGCTGACTCGACGAGTCCATGCCTGACTCGACGAATTGGTTGGTCAGAAGGAGGGAAAACCGGGATTTCTTGCTGTTTTTGCTTAAGGATAGTTGCCTTATCATATTAGATCAATATTAATCCGATTTTTTTGATATATATGAGTATATTCTTGATCTAATTGAAGATAATTATCAATTAATAAAATATTTGTTTCCTTATGTGATAATTGATTAATTATTTTGATTAAATTGGTGAATTGTTTTGCAAGAAATCATTAAATAAATCAAATATGGATAATTATGTGACTAATTGTTAATTTAGATTATTTGATTATTTGATCCTTGTATTATGAAAAGTTTCATACTTTTCCCTTTAGGTTTTATAGTTCAAATTTGACCTCAAAAGTTTTGTTGTTTTGAAATTTAAATAGTTGAAACCCTAATGTTTTGAAAAAGGTTTCAAAACTTGCCCTCAAGTTTTGGAATTTAAATTTTGATTAATAGTTTAATTTTGATGTATATTTAAATTCTAAACCCTAATGTTTTAAAATGTTTCAAAACTTGCCCTTAAGTTTTGGAATTTAAAAGTTGATTAAAAGTTTAATTAGGAATGTTAAATTCTAAAACCCTAGTATTGTTTTGAAAAAGTTCAAATTACACTCTTATGGTTTTATTAATTAATTAAGGTGTATAATTAAAAGAGGTTTAATAAACCCATAAAAGTTTTGGTTTACAATTTAATTAAATTAAAAGTATGATTATTAAGTTTGACAACCTAGCATTTTAAAAGTTGTAAAATACACCCTATACTATGTATAACATTAAAAGTCTAACATTATATATATATATATATATATATATATATATATATATATATATATATATATATATATATATGAGTAAAGGTCAGTCTTTGCCATTAGTAGGCCTCATTCACGAAGCTAGTCTATAAGGGGTGTTTAAGGAAATTGCCTATAAAATGACGATTGAATGGGTATCCACTCTTACCCACCGCACTCTTGACTAGTGGAGGGTCGTTAGCCGAACGGGTAGGATAGGACGAAACCTTCCATTATAAGTATAATGAAATACAAAAGTAACTAAATGTTTTACAAATTCCCAATCTTAGTTACTTAGGCTAAAGTGAATTGATGCAATTCCATGAAATTACACTTTGTGCCCTTGCAAAGACGTTAGTGGAGCGTGTGTGGTTTACCGGCACACTAAATGGTTCTAAGCAAAGGTAGCAAAGGGTGACTCAATGTTTGTCATAGTTCGGTGGAGCGTGTGTGGTTTACCGGCACATCGAATAGGTGACTGTAACATGTGGGGGCACCATGTAGTTTGCATGGTTATTCACACCCACTTTGTGATCCTCGGCATCCCAGTCACAAACAAGAGGGGCATATCGAGATTTAAACATGCCATTGAAATGTTCAATGAATCTCAAAGGATCTAGGAGTTTTCATAGATTTAGAACTTAAATTTCTTTTTCGTTTTTCATGGTGGAAATTAGTGAATTGTCATTCACTTACCTTCAAATGTTTTGCAATTTGGGTTACAACATCCCTCTCCCGAGTTGTAGAATATTGTGTTGGGTCCTAGCCTTAGTATCTCATTTGGGTGATTTACTAAGGACTCAATCAATCAACTAACTTGAATTCGTTTTCTCCCGTTTTGTAGATGTCAAAGTTTGACAACCATGGTCTTCCCAAATCCCGTGGAACAAGCATTCCACATGAAGATGGTATTCCACGATTCGATCGAGAAACAAGAAATCATGCTTCACTTCCTCCACCTCCTCCAATTGTTCTCCCTAACCCACAAGTTCGAAGGCTTGAAAAGTTCAAACTCACTCAAGCCCTTTTGGCAAGTAAACATAAAGAAGGAAAGTCGGTGTGTGCACACGTCCTAGGGATGAAGTCACACATTGATAGGTTAAGAATGTTGGGATCCGTTGTCTGTGAGGAAATGGCTGTTGATTGGGTTCTTCAGTCACTTCCTAAATCATATAGTGAGTTTGTAAGAGAGTACTATATGATGAACCGCGACGTGACCCTTATAGATCTCACCTATATGCTTATTGCTGCTGAATCAGCAATGGTTTGGCGCAATAGAAAAGCAAAGTTGATTGGTGAATCTGCCTTCAAGACCTCTATGGATATAGACAATGGCAACGAAGGACATGCTATGATCGAAAAGTTTGATCATAAGAGAAAGGCAATGTCTGAAGTAGTTCCATGTCATGTTTCAAAAGAGTCAATTTGCTTTTATTGCCAAGAGAAAGGGCATTGGAGACAAAGCTGCCCCATTTACCTAAGAGATCTAAGAGATGGGAGAGTCGAAACTTATGGCTCCAATATAGGTAAAATCCATTAACTAACTCTTTTAAGCTTCTATTCTAGATTCTTAATATATAATGTGATAAGATTACAATTGATGTTTTGTAGGATCGAAGAAAAGAAATGAAGCTTAAAGGAAGAAGTGAACAGAATCTAACCGTGAAGGAATGGATTTCAATCGCATTACTTGAAGATTAGATTCTTGAGCTACTACTTAGAGTTAGAATTAGATTGCTAAGAAAGACGTATTAGCATAGTTTTTCAATGAATTGCATTGTAAGGACAATTTTTTTTCCGCAATAAAATAAATTTTGATTTTATATTATTTATTTATCCTTGCAATGGCGTATATGAAAAATTGATGTTTGAATGTTTCTATTATTAGCAATAATGGATTTGGTTCTTATTATGTTAATTATGGAAATGTCGAGAATTTACCAAATTGGGAGAGTTTCTCATCGCCCAAGTTTCAATTGGACATAAATTTGGAATCACGTAACTTGGTTGCATGATGAATGAGAAAGTTCATATTTGGAAATTATACTAATTCGTTGACAAAGTGTCGAGTGAAAGGACTAGGAGATCAAGTACATAATGTTGTGTATTGATCAAAGTCCACCATAAGAGTAACAAAGATATTCGTCATGATTTACTAAAGGTTTAGTAAATATGATTATACTTATAAGATTAAGTGTAATTCAGAATTGATTTAAAAAAAGGTTTAAATCAATAGCAAACGAATAAGAAGAATCAAGTAGGCAGAAAGATAAAAGTTTCTCCATTCTAAGAAGAAGGGAGAGTACCTTTTATGCTTTATGATAGGTCTTAACGATTAAGAACCATATCTCAATTGATCCTCTAAGTAAGTCTTAGTACAATTGTATGTTTAAGAAGAGGAATCAAGAATTGAAGAAATGGTTAAATCAAGAAGTCAATCATACTTCGTCCCAAAACAAGTCTTAAAGTTAAGATTGTGACATTGAGTGACAAGCATTAAGAAGGTTTATAACATTCATCAAATATGGAGAGTTGTGATGTCTTGGATAAGGCAAAGACCAACTAGGACCAATTTATGAAGTGTTTTGACAAAAGCTACACTAACTCTTGAATAATTGTTTGTCAAGAAATGGTTATTGACAAGAGAATCTTATATGTCAAGGAGTCAGTGGGAGTCTTAAAGGTCTTGAAAGGTTTCAAGAACAAATCAAAATAGATCTTATCGATCATCACTAGCACACGAGTTGAGGTTTACAACCTATCGTGTCGACATTATTTTGTTTCTGTGCTGTTCCAATTGAGTTAATTATGCATGAGAGTTCTATGAGTTCTCATTTTGAACGCATAAAAGGCAAGACACCTTAATCAATGAAATGTACATTGATAGGAAAGGGTGAGCTGCTTAACTACTTGAAAGACGTGGTGGGCAACTGTGCTACCATAAAGCAAGAAATCAAGATTAAGAAAGTTTGATCCATATGAGTTTGAATTTGTCGTAAACTTTGGTTTTGACAAATTCACATGGATAGGAACAAATACACCGTTTAAATCTAAGTGTCATAAGATTTCCTCCTTCATGAAAATGATTGTGAGGAAATACTTTCACTAAGAAAGATTTTAAGAAGATAGTGATTGTAAAATTGCATTCTCGAATTCGATTATGGTTACGATATCCCTTTCCATAATTTGAATTGTGAGGATTGGCAATTGTTTATACACACATATGAACTATCTAAGACAAATGTGTATAAGTTCAAAAAGCCTTAATAAAAGGTTATCAAAGCATTAAGTATTAGAAACATGGACTTAAGAAATTCAATAAGTATTGTTTTTCTGAAAGTTAAGATGTTTATGAATACATGTCGAAGCTAGTGGGAGCATAAGTGTTATGTTTATAATAATCATCATGATAGTGGGAGCATAAATGTTATGATTGTATGATTATTAAGGATAGTATTGCAAGTTAGCAATATTAATTATAGAAAACAAGAGTCATACTTTGCAAAGTTGTAAGAGTTGAAAGGTTGTTTTACTATAATTAAGGGAGAGAATATTATGCTTCATTTCAAATCTAAAGGCTTAGGTTGAGAAATGTTAATAAATTTAGTCAAAGGTACATAGTGTGTTCTTAAAATTTCGATTATGATTACGGCATTCCTCTTCACAATTCGAATTTTGAGAACATAGCAAATAAAACATTATGGAAAAAGATTGATAAAGTATCAAATCTTTATGTAAGATATTATGCATTGTGTCCCATACGCTGCGGGTATAGGATCGATTGCAAATGCTATAATATTTGACCATTCTAAAATTTTCCAAATGTCTAGCGCATTTAGAGGGAAAAAGGACAAGAGTCGGTTTTGACTAAGATAATTAAACAACTATCAAAGGACAATCCAAAGTTCGCCGATGATTGGTCGCTTGTGAGTAGTTGGAAGTATAGTAATGGAAAATATGGAAATGTTTTCATATTGGATGGACCATATCGACATTATTATGAATATATAAGATTCTATTAAGAATGAGTTGTCATATGGAAAATATGGAAACGTGTCCATATTGAGAATTGAATATTGAAAATCTATGACTAGATTAGAAACTTTTATGCAAAAGGATGTTCAAAGAATGTACTTTGAGTGAGAGACATCATATCTAAGGAATTGTATTGTAACAATCTCCGATAGAGGATTTTGTAATTTCATTGGCAATAGTCTTTGTGACTTTGGTGCAGTGACATTACGAAAGGATCATTGCATAAAATGTTAGAATCTAGCATATTCTATAACTGGCAAGACTTTGATATTCTTTCACTTATGGAAAAGGATTAGGAGTTGTGAAATGAGTATGATTGGAAATGTGTTCATTGGATCTATTTCACAAAGTAAGAACCATAGGTAAACATTGTGTGCATGCTAAGAGCATGGGACAAGTGTAATAATTCAAGTAAGAAGTTGATTACCCGAAACGACAAATAATGAGTAATCGATATGGTGATAAATAAAAGGTGTTTTATTTATGCTCAAAGGGTTGAGGCCATATGGGATTAGTATTATTCTTGTGTTTCACTTTGCATGTTTTGACTTCCTGAATAATAGAACAATCAAATTATTCGAACAGGGCCACAGTCGTTCATATGTTGGAAGTAGGTATGAATGAAGACTGTCGTGAATTGGTGTGTGGATTGTCTAAAGAGCATTAGACATGAGCAAATGTTTGCTGCAACGTTCATGAGTGCTTATGAATATGAATTTGAGCATTGGATCAAACCCACACTCACTTGGATCACTCCATGGATTGTATCACGAGTGATTGGTGAGACGATAACATCTTATATTCTTGAAACCGAGATGTGTGAGTTGTATCTTGCAAATCGGTTGCACATTGATAATATGTAAACGCACTAGTAACTTGGTTTCATAAAACATATTGTTGTTTGTGATTCGGTGAGTGAGTGCAAGCGAGCATTGAATCAAAGTTTATCCGTTCCTTTTTATCCAAAGTAGGATAAAAGCGATATCTTTGGGCCCCTCTATGATTTAGTGATGACAAATGTAAATGCTCGGCCGGGCTAGGGCTAATTTGATTTGTTCAATTAGTCAGTCGTCATAAATCGGAATTCGAGAAATAGTACAAAGAGAATGATTTGAAATCATGTCTCATACGATATCTAGAATGGAGGAATATATGATCCCTTATCTAAAGGACACGCGTATCTGATAGGATCAGAGTTGACAGCGGCTTTGGAAAGCTACGATTGCAGATCAGGATCTGAATACATATGCATAATAGTTATTAGACTTATCCAAATGGGAGACTCTTGGATTAGTGTCTAAGTCCATAACTATTTTGGTATGTACTTGACCCGATGGTGCATGGTCCTTTTGGGTTGCCTTCACCAAAGCAACTTGATAGAATGAACTATGAAGAGAAAGGATTAAATATGATTTATTAATATATTATGGGAATAATATATTAAAGGAGAAATCATATTGTTTAATTAATATTAGTCGATAATTAATTGGTAATTAGTTTTGTGACTAAAAGAGATTAATTAAACTTAAGGGACTGGAATTGTAATTATAAGATAATTGCAATTTGGGCCATGGATTGCCTTATATTAAGGAGTGGACGCATTCTATGGGGAAACCCATGGGGAAATCGTCCAAGGCCTTAAGGAAAGGGATCCATGGGTTGCTTAAGGCTTAAGCATCCAAATTAGGGTTTCCTTGTTAGATAACCCTAATAGCCTAACTATATATACATCTCTTATGACCCAAAAACGTGGCTAAGCATCCTTCTAGGGTTTCACACGTTTTAGGGCAGCCTCCATCCTCTCTCCTCTTCATCCTTTTGCTCTTGGTGTTTGTGAACCATTAGAGGAGTGACATTTGTGACTCTAAGCTTTCTAAAGTCAATACAAGGAGGAATTGGATTGTTATTGCTACATAACAATCAAGGTATGATCTAAACCCTAATTATATGTTATATTGATTGTCATATTCTAGATCTAGGGTTTATAGTCTTGGATAACTTGCATGTACAATAGAGAAACCTAGATCCGAGCATTAGGGTTTGTATGAGCACATAGGATGTTCTGAGGACCAAAACCCAGTAGTAAACACATATGGATAAATGTGAATATTACCCAACGGGCCATTTATTTTAAGTTTTGTACGTGAGGATTGTATTTTTAAAATATATTTACCAAAGTATAGTAGTTTTAATACTATTTACATAAATATAGTAAAAAACCTTTTAAATGGAATAATGGACCAATCCTCTTATAAAAATAATATAAAAATATAGATAAATCCATATTTAACCTTACCGATATCGATCGTCTCCTTTGGTTTTCTCGTCGGTAACACTAGCTGTTATATCTTGCATTCTCAACTATCCTCAATTGTTGGTGTAACCGAGGGATATGATATTTGAATATATATTTTTTTTCGTTGATTTGAAATTTTTGTATCATCTTTGAGAATGATAATGGTATTCGTTTCCTTGTCGGTATTCCAAATTAAGAAGATGGGAAGTGGATGTGTTTATTAGTTTTTTAATTTATAGAAAATAGTAGGCTCCGAACATTCCACATAACTCTCTATTATATTTCTGTAAATATTTTTAGAAGTACTATACATCCGTAAATATTTTTTTAAACTGATATGTTTAGGTAAAAAATTCCTTTATTTATTTTAAATAAATCGGGTATTTTGTGCATACCCGAAACACTATACATATACCCTATATCCGGTCTAAAAAAATCGGGTTACCCGAATACTCGAAAATATATACCCGATACTCAAATTACTCGACCCGATTTACCCGAATTGAACGGGTCGAGCGGATAATTCGGGGTTCAGTTATTTTTGACAAGGCTATAATGAACCCAGAAATCACATATATAAGTTATTCCCAACACCTTACCACAATCCAATGTACATATTCATCACAAGTATATGGCTAATGCATACAAGATGCTTAAATTCCATATCTCATTTAGGCAAATGCACTTTCACTTACTTTCTTTCTCATGGTTCAACATTCCTTAGGCTTTTAAGAGTACCTTATCTTAATTGACAACAAACTGTTTTGAATTTGATTACTATGTACTTTACCTATTTCCTTTTTATGCATCATACTTTCATATTTTGGTTGTACTAATGATATAATCGACATATCATTATCAAATGACATTACACAACTATCATAATACCATTTTTATAGTCCTTGCATAAGGTACAACTCCTTAATGCACACAATTCTATCTTAGTTAATGACATATTCATGATGAAAATATGTTATAATATATATCATGGGAATATACCAAGGATGCCAAGGATGTGCTTATTGCTGAAAGAAGGGAACTTGGAAAGTATGTTGCCTAAATAGGATATAACGATAAGTACAATACCTAAATGAGGAAATGAAAACATTTATGTGTTATACACGAAGTACCTTATATATTATTGACAATGTATTATACGACAAGTATGTGATGGAAATGTGTCTAAATAGGTCTCTTATAAAATTTTAGGATAAAAGTATGACCGAGGTACAAGTGAAACAACATAAAGTACAAGTCATAGGATATGATAGACAAATTTGGTGTAAGTGTAACTAACATGAGGTTTATGTTGATTTGACATTTTTAAGTTGACATTCACTCGGAAAGGAAAATGCCTTAAGATCTATTGATATGAAAAAATGAAATCACAAAGACATAAACAGACAATATAATAGAGTGAACCTAAATAATCATAACATTCCATTATTATGTTTGTTTTCTTGAATGAATGGAAAAACTCATTCAAACTTATTATTTATTATTAATAAATAGAAACTAAATAAAACTAAAAACAAATAAATACAAATAAGAATGTTAGTTCATAAAAATAAAATTTTATTATATAAATAGAAATCATTAATATATATATATATATATATATATATATATATATATATATATATATATATGATGTATTAATTAATTTTTTTTTTGTTATCTATATCGAAATAATATTATAGAATACTTTAAGATGTAATTATAATAAAATACTTTCTTTATTTTTAAAATAAAAAAACATTAATTTATTTGATGTTTTGAGAATTTTAATAAGATTAATATTTATGTAAAGTTATTTGAATAAAAGTAATATATATATATATATATATATATATATATATATATATATATATATATATATATATATATGATGTATTAAATTTTTTTAATTTTTTTTGTTATTTATATCGAAACAATATTATAAAATACTTTAAGATGTAACATCTCGATGGCGAGGTACTTCTAATTTCAACCCTATAATTTAATTATCATGCACTTTAGTCCCTAAGTAAAGAAAGTGTTCATTGGAAGCCCTTGTGGCATCTTGGCAATTTAAGGAGAATGGGAGTACGCGATGCGTACGTGCGTACGCTTAGCGTACATCAGCGTATGCGGGGCGTACTTGCCAGATTTGGGAAACCCTAATTTTAGGGTTTAGCTCATTTATATAAGCATCCTTATAACCTCATTTCCCCTCACCTCATCAGCTTCCATCCCTCTTGAGACATTTTGCAACCCTAGTTCACCTTGAGAAGCCATTTCTAGCCTTAAAGTGTGTATTTGTGTGTTTAGAAGAAGAAGGGAGAAAGCCAGGCTCATCTTGGAAGAGTGAAACACTTTGGATTTGAGACTTTTTCTTCATCTGCAACCATTCTAAGGTAAAAAGCTTGAAACTTTATCTTTCAATCATATAGATCTAGAAATGGGGGTTTTAGTGATGCTTTTTGGTCCCAAAATGTTATATCTTGAGCATGTCATGTTCTTGACGTTTTAAGTTGTCCTTTCAGGCCTTTGGAAGGGTCCTAAGTCATAAAAATGAAGTCCCAATGGTTAGTTTTGCTCCATGCATCTTTTAGAAGGTCTTAATGGAATAAGACCTTGTGTTAAGTTCTTATTAGGCATGCTAGGTCATAAAGTTGGAGACTTTATGACTCCTAGGAGGATTTTAGCCATGGATCTGAAGTTTGGATGTAAGAGCTTAAGCCGTTAAGCTCTTAATGGGATTTTTGGTCTTGCGAGGGTACGCCCCGTGTACGAGGTCGACCACCCCGATGGTGGTCAACTTACGAGGCTTCGTGTATGCCCAACGTACCTCAGGAGTACGCCCTGCGTACACACCCTGATTTGACTCGGTTGGGTTGACTCCACTGGGTTGACTAAGTTGACCTAGTTAGTTTGACCAGTTGACTTTTACCAAGTTTGACCTTGAGGTTATTTTGGGTATTTTGGGATTTTGATGAAAATTGGTCATTGGTGGGAATAGGTGCCGGTTAGAGAACTGAGATTTAGATTCGGGACCTCATCGTCTTTTGTCCAGTTTGTGAGGTGAGTATTCCTCACTGTACTTGTGGGTTGAAGGCACCAAGGCCGAACCTTTGGATTTGATATCCTGTTATGTATGCTATTGTGTTGTAGTGATCTGTTAGATCGATATCCTGGTATATAGGTTGTTGATATGCTTAGTGGCCAGTTGATCTGTTTGTTGTCTATTGGATGATTACATGTTTATCTGTTATGTACATATACACATATTTGGTTGGTGGTTGAGGCTTTACTGCTTTGTGTATGAGCCAACATACCGGGGGCATTCCAACCCGATGGTTAAGTGGGCCTGATGGTATTCCATCCTGTCACACCCCAAAACCACGAACGGCGGAAACGTTCAGCGGTGGAGGACGTGATGTACAGTATCACAACAGTGTAATATAATAAACAAGAAACAACATCATCCATTGCATTATAAGTAAAGTTTTATACATGTGTGTTCTTTCATTGTAATAAGACACCAAAAATATACAATCAAAATAAAAGACGAGACTTGACTGCTCCGTCTTCTCAAAACCTGGCCTCCGTACCTGTCTACTGGCGACCTGAGAATACAAGTTATTTTGAAAGCGAGTATCAGCTTTAAAGCCGGTGAGTCCATAAGTATATAAGTGTCATTGTTTTGTTTGTGGAAATCTGTTATGAGTGCCATGTAAACCTTTAAGTGAAAATGTTGAGGTAAGTATGAAATCCCTAGAAAAACCCTTATTTTCTATAAGTATGAAATGTAGTCTTCTACCAAGACCCGAACACTACTAGAAAAAAGACCTTTTACGACGCTCATTGCGCGTCGTAAAACGCTCAGACGACGCGCAAATGCGTGTCAAGGAAGGCCCTGTCATAAAGAGAGACGACGCGCTTTTGCGCGTCGTCTATAGACGACGCGCATTTATGACGCGCATTTACGACGCGCATTTACGACGCGCGGTTATGACACGCAATGCGTATCAAGGAAGGCCCTGTCATAAAGGAAGACGACACGCATTTGCATGTCGTAACCTTACGACGCGCGTGTTTATGATACGCAATGCGTATCAAGGAAGCCCCTGTCAAGAAAGGCCATGTCATAAATAAAGATGACACTCATTTTTGCGTATCGTAATTTTAAATGTTAAAAAAAATATTATTTATAGATTTACTAATTTTCAAATTAAATTTGCATTTAATATTAAATGCAAATTTAATTTGAAAATTAGTAAATCTATAAATAATATTTTTTAACAACATATTGAAATTATCATAAGAACGATAATTCATTTCAAAAAAATATCACATGTCAAACAAGTTACCTAAGCATTACATGTCAAACAACACTACATGTCAACACTAATAACACTTAAAAACATGTTTTTTCCTGCATTTGGAGCATCCACAATTCCTATATCAGCAACCAACTTTAGGTCCAATTCTAACCACCTGTAAAAGAACAACATTGTAAAAGAACATTAGAAGATCAACATTTGCTTGATTTGACGATTCAACATTACTTGCCCTTGGACCAATTTTAGGTGTAGAGTGTGATGTAGCAAGTTTTGAAGGGTACCTTTTTGATGAGAACGCCCTTGCATTGTCGTTCCCCCTAAAGATAAACATGAAGCACAAACTAAGTTTGCTCTTGTCAGAAGCTGCAATTTCTGCTGTCATGAGTTTGTATAAGTTTTGAAGGGTACCCTGAGACATACAATCTCCTCCATCAGACCATCTCTTGTCCATGCTAAAAAAGAGATAATTCCAGTGAAATTCCTTCAACTATGCCCATGTAACTTATAATTCCAATGCAGTTACTTCAACTATGGGTGTTTTAGTCTCGGGTGTCAGGTTCACTATTGGGGCATGTGTATCTGTGTTGGTTAATACCCGGGCAGATAGATCGGGCAGTTGTGATTCATTAGTTCCAAAAGTGGCAATTGGGCTGTGGCAAACTGGATACCACCTGAACACTATCACCGTATTCTTATCCTAATAAATATCAATCAGAAACTTATCAATAAGCCTAATCATTATCATTAAAGAGGGATAAAAGGAGGGAGGGGTAATTAAGTAAATAAACCTGGCACCAGTTGAAACTTATCAATAAGCCTAATCAGTGGCAGACCCTACAACACCATAACTGCCTTTTCCAACCACGTCTTGAACTTCATATCTTCCTGCCTCTCCATATTCGGTGAAGAACTCTCTTTCGAGCTGCATACAAGAAACAATTACTTGGTTTTTGTCAATAGTAACAGTCTTTAGTAAACAGTAACTTTAATTTTAAAATTAAATTTCACATTAGAAATAAAGAGATTTTACATCTTAAATGGGGTTGATTCAATATTCAAGATTCAAGGAATGGGGTTGATCTTACATTCTAAGGTGAAAAAGTTAATATTTTCAAAACATAATGGTTGTTTTCACATATAGGGTTGATTCAAAATTCAAGATTCTCTCTCTGCTCAGATTTATATTTACTTTTACTACTATAAAAACTTGTAAAATGTTTCTAAGAAGATAGTGTATGTGTGTATCAATCATTACTTTCCATGGATTCTTTCAGCAGAGAGACTATAAAATGTTTCCACAAATAGTAAATTGGGACAACATGGATTAGTCTACCAGGAGACCACAAATGGATTTCCCTGTTCAGGTATTGCACACTATATATATATATATATATATATATATATATATATATATATATATATATATATATATAGAATATAAGAAAACCATACCTCTTCAAGAAATCTAAATCGATGATAGCATGCAAAACGAACATTTCCAACAGAGATTATTTTGAGAATGTGATGCATGTCAATGAAAAAAGTTTTTGCACTGCTTGCAACAGGAAAGAGATCAATAGAATCTAAGAGTTGAAAACAAATGATTAGTATAAGTGTAAAATCATAATTTAATTTACAGACTTACCCTTTTCACTTGCATAAACATGTATAACTCCATCTTCCATCTTGAAATGAGAGTTTACAATCAAGTCCCATACAAGAATATTTCCATTTTGATCATCAGATATCAGCTCAGTCTGCACACCAAAAAACAAACCAATAAACCAAATTATATATAGGTACATGGCCAAAAAAACAAATCTAATTTTCACAAGGAACAGAATCATGGACACCTGATTTGGATACAAAACCATAGTGTTAAAAGATTCAAAACTAGTAGAATTCAGCCAAACCTCTTCACCATCGAAGGCCAAACCAATAAACCAAATGAAACATATGGGATATGAAAAGCCATCGGCTATTGTCTTAAAAGCTATAAGGGAACAAGTGGAAGGATCTGATCCCAGCTCAGAAACTAGGTCAAAAATTGTTGATTTGTTAAGCTTAAGAACAAATCAAGAACTTCTAATCCATTACAGAATCTATCTTCATGATAAAAACTGAAAACAGCTTTCTCATGTGTTGTTGCTGATAATTGAGAGCAAAAAAAAATTAACATCTTTATAAAGAATGAAGATTAGGTGAAATCATGAATAAAGTATATATATACTATATATACCGACGATGAGGTTGGAAGACTCGAGTCCTGCACTTGAAAGAGCCTGTGTCACCTGCAATCGTTCAAATTGATCGTATGATTCCAATCAATACAAGAGAAACGCGCGATGGATACAGAAGATTTCAAATCAGTTTAATGTGAGGAATCAGGATACGAGAATCGATTCAAATTAACAAGAAATGTTTATAAAAGTTACCTGTTCTAGAGAATTGTAATTATCAGCAATTCGTGAATATCGTTTCTCGAGCTTCTTTTGTGGTTTAGGAGGTTATGCGCCGTAGGCCGGAGTAGAGGAAGATGGCTGCGAAGGATAACCGCCGTACTGATTGTTTGAACAAGATGATGTCGATTGGCTATACTTCCCTCCTTTTGGCTTTGAATTCTTAGAACTCTTGCCCCCCATTTGATTAATCTATAGAGTTTCGATAAATTCTTGTTTAGAAAACAGTTTCTCGAAAGCAAATTGTGAATGATTGAAACGAAAAACCCTGAAAACCCTTATTTATTGTGAAAACTGAAACAGATTAGTTAGTAACATGATCGAAATAACGCGGATATTTGAAGAGAATTACGTGGAAGATTAACCAATCTTCTATATTTGGTAACGCAACATAAACATTTGAAATTCCCCTTTTACGGAAAAACCGAAACAGAAATCAATTTTGTTGCTAAATCGTTGCTGTATCTCAAAACAAAGGGATCGGTAATTTGGTGGGAGAAAAGAGGATTTGTGATGATATTAGGGTTTTTTTGGGTATTAGAGTAAGAGAGATAGAGAAAGAGAGAGAGTGAGTGAGAGAGAGAGAGAGAGAGAGAAGAAAGATGGAAATAAGATAGAGGATAACAATGGCGGCATTTCAAAATTTTGGGATTTTCGTTTCCCCCCAGCTGCAAAAAAAGAGAACGCGCCTTTCATTCAAAAAATATAAAGCGACATTTCTAGACGACGCCCATTTTTAAATAAGTGCCCTCCGTGTTTTTAATTTTTTTTTCTTGGACATTAATTTTAGGGCACGCACAAAAGCGTGACCTCTATCCTTCAAAAGTTTGAAGAGATGACATTATTTTTAGAGCGCACGCTTTTGCGTATCGTAAATCACCGCGTGTCATTGTTTGCGCGTCATTAAAGGCTGTTTTTCTAGTAGTGGAATGTTCTATTTGTAAAATGATAGTTTTTCCTGTGTAATGACTAGTACTAAAAGTGCTTAGTCTAACTCATCGTTTATGTGAATGTATCACAAAATAAAGTAAATAGGAAAATATAACCATGAAAGTATTACTCTTGGGTTACCCGGAGGTAACACAATGTTGCTGACGCGAAAGATATAACCTAATGAACATCCGAAGATTGTTCAATTTAACCTCTGTGGTGAACAGTAGATTCCAGGAATGGTTAGTCCCGTAACTGACTTTACATTGATGTAGTCGAAGTAAATGACCTAATGAACATCCGAAGATTGTTCAATTAACCTCTGTAGCGAACAGTAGGTTCCAGGAATGGTTAGTCCCGTAACTGTCTCCTAATATATGTAATGACAACCCAATGAACATCCTAAGATTGTCCAATTAACCTCTGTGGCGAACAGTAGGTTCCAGGAATGGTTAGTCCCGTAACTGACTCTACCTTGCTATAAGCGAAATAGATAACCTAATGAACATCCGAAGATTGTCCAATTAACCTTTGTAGCGAACAATAGGTTCCAGGAATGGTTAGTCCCGTAACTGTCTCCTAATATATGTAATGACAACCCAATGAACATCCTAAGATTGTCCAATTAACCTCTGTGGCGAACAGTAGGTTCCAGGAATGGTTAGTCCCGTAACTGACTCTACCTTGCTATAAGCGAAATAGATAACCTAATGAACATCCGAAGATTGTCCAATTAACCTTTGTAAAGAACAATAGGTTCCAGGAATGGTTAGTCCCGTAACTGACTCCCGTTGAACTGGGATGGGCAGGACGATTTACTGAAGGTACTAATAATTCGTCCTAACGAACCGAGGTTCAGATATTCATGTAAGTATACACAGGTCGATGTATCTACGTAAAAGTATTCATGTAATGTGTTCATGTAAGCGTGTTCATGTAAGCGTGTTCATGTATCATGTAAGCATATGTAAAGGTACTCATGTATCAGGTAATGTACTAATAAAGACTCATGAATGAACCGACTCTTGTGTGATTCCTTGTAGTAGTAATAATATTTGATATCTTCTAACTATCCCTATGATAATTAACTGGAAAGTAAGTGGTTGTTCAAGTAGATTTATGCACCCTCGATACGCCAGGGTGCGGGAAACTGAACGAAGGATGAAAACTATAATCTCTAACATATAAATGAACATATGCGCATAAGTATAGTTTGATTCAATAAAAAGTAAAAATAATGGTTTTGCAAGATATCTAGGAGTTTTGAACAATAATTTAGAGTGACTTGAAGTCATTAAACATTTCAAAACTAATACTTCTGTTATCCAAGTATTTTAAGATAGGAAACCATCTTATGTGACACCTTTTGAAATATGTGAAATCTACTGAGTGAAAACACAGTTATAAAATACATAAGATTGATTTAATAACATATTGTTTTCTACTTGTATTCCCCCCATTAAAGCATTTAAAATCCTTTAAAACATTGATTAAGGGGTATGAACTCACCTGCAGTTGGTGATTGGAATGAACTGAACGGTATAGGATGGCTAGGTGTCAAGCGAGGACTTGTGCACACACTACGATCCTAATGAACATATAATCACACATATATGCATTCAATTAGACTCAAATGACTAATTGATAATGTTTAAGACATCCTAGACATAATTAACACTTTATATAAGTGTTTTAAGCCGAAAGGATTTCATCTAAGCTATTGTGGGACAGGGTATTTGTGTTTAGGGTTTCCAAAGGACCCTATATGAGAGTTTACTCTCCATTAACCATCACACATGGAGTTTACGGTTGTAAAATCTTGAGTTTACGGCCGTAAACTCCCAAACATGTGTGTTTGGTGTGTTTTGAAGTCCCAAATGCTTTCTAGAATTATTCTAACTTAGTGGCTAAGTTCTTAGAAGGGTTTAAGGTCTAGAAGTACTCCAAATAGGAGTTTACGGCCTCAAGGCCATTTCCCCTTGGAGTTTATGGCCGTAAACTCCCTAGGGGTGTTGTTTTTGTTGCTTTCAAGCCTCTTGCACTTGTGGGATATGTTCTAGACTTTTATTCCTAGCATTTGAAGGCATTAGGCACACCTTAGTGCCCTTTTTAGGAGTTTACGGCCCAAGAACCATGTCTTGGCCGTAAACTCACTTGGTTAAGTGATTTTGTTGTGGTTTGGTCCTCCCATTAAGTGTGTAACAATTTCTTGTAAAGGCCTAGGGCTTTAGGTGTCATGAAAACACCCTTTTGTCCATTTAAATGGAGTTTACGGCCTAAGCTTCACTTGGGCCGCAAACTCACCCTTGTTTGTGTCATTTGATGTGTTTAAGACCTTATACTACTTGGGAAAATAGTCTAGATGCAAGCCTTAAAGTCCTAGAGCCTTAAAACACCATTTAGGGTGTGAATATGGAGTCTACGGCCTATGAGAGTTCTGGGCCGTAAACTCCCAATCTTGGGTGGATTTTTGCTTGTTTTCTTGTCCCTAATATGCATACATAAACATCTAAGGCCTTATCATAACACAAGTGTCGGTTTTGGCTTCGTTTCGGGAGTTTACCGCCCAAGAACACCTTGGGGTGTAAACTCCTAGATCTAATGATTTAGCCATCTAAATCATGTTATAAGCATCTAATAAGCATTCTAATACTACTAGAAAAGGGTACTCACAATTTGGGATCAAAAACCCGAAGATCCGTCAGAGAGAAAATGGCTTTTCTCTAGTTGGAATTGTGAATAATGAATTAATTTAATTCAGAAATCTATTTATAGTCCTGAAATATTTTGATAGGAAATATTTTTATTCTCGAACTTGGACTGTAACATTATGAAACTTGGAATGTTCAAGTTTCACAAACCCAGGAGCATCCACTCTTCTGATATCTCCTTAAACGTAAACCCTAATGTACACAAACTTGTTCGGAAAAGTCTGAAAATCACTGAAACTGGACTGGCTTCTATTGAATAGATATTGTTCGTACAAATAGAAATTTCGGGTTGTCACACATCCCGAAAATGACTGGACCCATTGTGTATTGGCATTCCAACCCGATGGTTGAGGGGCTTGGGGTATTCCAACCCGATGGTTGAGTGGACCCATAGTGTAATTGCCTTCCAACCTAATGGTTGATGGGCCTGGGGTATTCCAACCGAATAGTTGATTGGACCCAACGTGTTGTTATTGTATATGTTATTTATTTGTGTGTTGGTACCTTGGGGGATCTCACTAAGCGTTGGCTTACAGTTTCGGGTTATGTTTCAGGTGCTTTAGATGACCGCGGGAAGGCGAAGGCTTGACCGTACACATTCTCATGTTTTGACTTATGATTTTGGGAAACTCTGTTTTTGAAAACTATGTTGTAAACAATTTGTGAATTGGGTTGGCCCAAATTTCAAGGCCCAATCCAAAAGCACCAAAAAGCCCAATAAGGCCCAACTTCCAAAATCGACCCAAAACCATCATGGGCCTAAATCCAAGAAGGCCCAAAACTCCTCTAGTCCAAAAGTGGCCCAAACCGCGAAAGTTAACAGAAATCAACAACAACTGAGTACACCCAACGTACTCAGGATCACGCCCGACGTTCTCAAGAATCCATACTACGCACTACGTACGAGCTGGGTACGCACAACATACTACCAAACAAGCATGACTAGGGACCGGGCAACGGACGCGCATCGTACACATACGTACGCCCAACGTACGTGCGTATTAAGCACTTGTCCCATTAAGTGCTTAATGCTTGCAACCAAAAGCCTAAACTTCAAATCTAAGTCTTATTAAACGTCTTAATCCACAAATTCATGAACTTGGAGCCTTTGCACGATTCAAAAGAGCCCAAACCTTACTTTTAGCATTCTACTTTCACCAAATGAACCTAAACACTTGCATGGTTGATCCACAATCATCAATATGCTCATTTTATGGGCTAGTGACCTTAGAAACATCAAGAGAAGCAACTCCCAACTTCTGGAGTGGAAGAAAACCTATAGATACTCACAATAGAACCAAAAAGGGACCAAAACCTCATAAGGACTAGATCTAAGCATACATGAAACAAGTTCCAAGCTTTATACCTCAATGAAGCTGGAAATTGGGAGAGAAGTCTAGATCTACAAGCTCTCCTTTGATCAAGGCTCCTTCTTCCAAGTTCTTCTTCAAACCTCACCAACACACACTAAAACACACACAAGAGGGTTAAATCTCTTCTAAAGGGGTTAAGGTTTCGAAATGTGACTCAAAGGGATTTGGAGGCTGAGATATGAGATGGTTAAGGTTCATAATGTTGTTTAAATAGGGTCCAAACCCTAAAATTTAGGATTTGTCCCCTGCATGTGTACGCCTAACGTACGAGGAGTACGCCCCGTGTACTATAAGTTTTCCAAAAATGGAAAAAGTGGCCCCTAGGGACCAAATCTGCGAAGTGTTAACATACCAAGGTTCAAAAATGAAAGTACCTTGAATTGGGTGTTACATTTTATGTAATAGTTTATTTAGTCTTTCGGTCTTAAAGAGTACAACTTTTTGAGAAGTAACATTCTTAAATAATACACCTCATATATAAAATAATAAGATATCATTCATTAAGAAAAATATATTACAATACAATCAATAACATATAATATGAAAATAAGAACCATTTTTATAACATAATACAAGAATATACAATATTTTAAAGAATATACACAAACTTGTAACACCTGCAAATTTGGATTAGACAATAAAGTTATTATAAGACATAATAATGAATTTTAAAGATGGATTATTTAGGATAAATAATCTTAACCAAATTATAGTATATGTGACGAGGATTTCGTATATATAAAAAACGCCCAAATCTGACTTGGAGTGAAGAAGTTACGACCTTTCGAAGTTTCACGTTCAAATAGTATGTCGTAAATAGTGAGTTGGAGTTGCTTACTAGACTTATTAATCTAAAGAAAAGTTGTAGATATTGTAAAAACGAATTCGTGCATATAGATATCGTCTAAATCTGACTTCATAAGAGGAAGTTGAGATTTTTAGAAGTTTCAGTTTAGAAATATACAGATCAGAAACCAAAGTAGAAATCGGTTGATTGTTAGGAAAAACAATCTAAACGAGGGTTGAATATCTTGTCCATATGGTTCCGTCGATATAAAGGCAATCGAGAACGAATATCATATGAGGAAGTTATGAAATTTTAATGGACTTTAACAATCTAAGTTTGTTAAAAATAAAGTCAAAATTATCCGAAGAAGTCTTAATGAAAGTTGTAGATCTCGTCGAAAGCTTTCTGGGATATAAAAAACATCGAAAACGGAGCTCATATGAAGAAGATATGATTTTCTGAATTTTTCCGAGAAGCACCACACATATGTGGGTTGCACGGCGCACAACTTCTACAAGGTGGGGTGTGTACCACCATATTTGTGATATATGGCAGAAAATGGGAGGAGCGATGTCTCAGGTATACGCGGCGTGCACACTAGGTGCGACACACAATTATGCTATAAATAGACTTCGAATGCTCTTTTGCTTCCTCACTCCCCATCCTCCTCCTCCTCATCCGCTCTCTCTCTCTCTCTCTCTCGAAATTCTCTCGATTTTTACCCATTTCCCTTAGGTTTAGCCTTCGGCGAAGCCCTGGGATCCCTAAAGAAGTAGTAGCTAGCGAGTAGAAGCTCTGCTAGTTCAATTTCCTAACTTATGTCAGGAAGAACCTCTGTAAGTTAAGCTACACTCTAGTCTTTTCTGTGTAACTTATATTTATAGTCATAAGTCGTCATTATGAATCTATAAATAAGATATATCAGTTATTCCATGTCATTATACTGACTGATCTACTTACGAGAGAGATGTCTAGAATGGTCATGTTGTCTTGGTTGTTGGATTTGAGAAAAACTATTAGGCCGAAATGATCCTGCCTCACAACTGTTTTGCCTGGTTGATCCTTATTTAGACTATCTCTGTTCATTGGAATGATTGATAGGTTCAGACTATCTATAGCTACGTTGAACGTTAAACCAAAACTTAGTGATAATAATACCTGGTCACGTCAAAGGAAAGGTCGATTTCTTGAGGCAAAGCTCTGCCCCAGTTTCGAGTTACCACTTTAACAAATGAGTGCATGGTCCCTTTCATCTTACACATAGATATGAAGTATCTAGATAATTACATGCTTATGTGCTTATTATCTGTGCCGAATGTGATATGTGTTAGATAAAATAATATCTGATGATATTTAAATGATTTAACTATATAAGTATTTTACACTTATAACATGAATTGGGTAGTGACCGGTGATGAAAAATAGGTGATGTCAGATTGGTGATAAATAGGTGATGACTATCGTACCGATTGGTGACAATCCCGTAGAACACTAGCAGCAATGGACTTCATGCCTATAAACATTGAACGCTATGAACTTAATGCATATTAGATAAACACTGGCAGCGATAGACTTCGTGCCCATTTGATATAGGAGATGATAAGTTAATACGATGTAGGTGATGACCCTTAGGATATAACCCTAGGGAAGAATAAATAAGAAAACGGGGATGGGTAATTGGCTTAATGGTTTGATTAATTAAACATATTAACTACATTATTGTGGGTTGAAAACCCTATGTACTCACCAGGTTTTCCAACCTGACCCATTCAGTTTATTGTATCACAGGAAATTATATATGGTGATATATGTATCTGCTGAGAGATTCAAGGAGATGTAGACTATTAGTGTAAAGAAATGTTGTAAGCCTTCGTTTATGCTTATGTTTTTTATATTGACGATGACATCCCGAGTTTTATAAATAAAATACATTTCTTGGCAATGTCTTGATGATATTATTATCATGTTTTTGGGATAATTTCCGCAAAGTAAATATTTTTAAAAGGATACTCTGATTTATTAAGCATAAACAAAATCGGTCTTTTCTCATCGTAAAAATGGGGATGTCATAAAACTTCTATACTATATTCTTTAGGAATCTTTTATCATTTCTGAAGAATATATAAAAAATTATAATATATAATATATTCTTGAAGAATAAAGATTCTTGAAGAATCCGTCTTTGCATTTTGATGGCTTTCGTATGCCATTGTCTTTGTTTTTTTGATGGTTTTTCCATGCCTCAATTTTTAATATTTGTACCATTCTTGAAAAGTTAGTCATTTTTTTCAAGCCTTCCATTATTAAAAATATACGTTGGTTTCAATCCTTTATTTTCCAGCATCTACAAAACGGTTGAATACATACTACATTGAATTTCCATATTCTTTGAGAATACAAACAAAAATAAGTAAAGTGAATGAATTCTTGTAGAATGTGTGTGTGTATATATACACACACATACACACACACAAAGTCGGTTCAACTACGTGAAAACGATGAACACATCGTATGCTTTAAAAATGTGTAGCTTGAATTGTAAACTTCTAAAATAAGTAATAAATTCCCTATTCTCATACCGTAATTCTTAAAGAATTGTCGGCACTAAATTCTTCTTGGAAAAAAGCAACAAATAACTTCTCAATTGTTATTAGGAAAAAAAATTTCATGCCATTTTCATAACTAGGAAAAAAAACAATTTGAATTTTTTTAATTTTTACAACATAAAATCATAATCGAAGAAAAACGAGTTTGAGAGGACATGATGGATTTACCCACATATATCTAAGTTTTATGCCTAAATAATCTATATTTTGCAATATTTTGTTCAAACTAGTCAAATTAGTTTGGATTTAACTGACAAACATGTAACATCCGTGATTCCAAGGTATTGTTAATTTATTTAATCTTGCAGTTATTTGTTTCAGTCCGTGAAGTTGTTTGGGCTTAGAGGTTGGGTCTCTTCGTGTTTGAGCTAGCTGACGCTGTGCATAAGTCTGGCGTACATGGGGCGTAGTTAGATCAAGGAAAACGCAGAGCCATGCACGTGCGTGCAACGTACATGGTGGTACGCGTAACATACGTGTGCTGACTCAAAACCCTAATTTTTAGGGTTCAAACCATATAAACGTCATTATGTCTCATGCCCAGTCTCCTTATCTCAGAAACCCTAAAATCTAACCCTTATCATCCTTGGGTGTTCTTGACCTTTTGGAAATCACTTTTGGTAGCTTGGAGCCTTGGAAAGAAAAAGAGGAAGTTGGTGAAGGAGAGTTAGTAAAGCTTGAGCTTGAAGATTCGAAACATCATCAACATTTAACACTTATTTGAGGTATAAAGTTCAAAACTTGACTTATGAACGCTTACATCTCTCGTGTTTGAATTTTTGGACCTTTTTGGTCCCATGGATGAAGCTTTGTTGGTCAAGGTCGTTTCTTAAGCTTAGGTTGCCACCCTTGGTGTTATTTGAGTCCCTAAGTCAGAAAGTTGCCATCTTGGAGGTCTTGAAGCATCCATGCATGAGTATTGGTCATTTTTAAGGAAGTAGGTTGTCATATTCCAAGTTTGGGTTTATTTGGGGGCATGCAAGCCACCAAGTGGTCGACTTTATGGGTTAAGACCCTTCATTGGACTCAGATCTGTGTTTGGAGCCTTAGATCTTAAGGGATTATGTTCTATTTAGGATTATGGTTTAATAGGATAGTACGCTGCGTGTATAAGCTCGTACGTGTATCGTACAAGCCATGCATCATGTACGGTTAGAGTATAGATGAGTATGCCTCGCATTCTCACTAATTTGGGCTTTACATTGTTTGGGCCTCAGTTTGGGTCACTTCCATGGATTAGTGACTTGAGTCGTGGTGAACCATCTGGAACTAGACCAATTGGCTAGAGAAACATTATTGGGCCTAGGCTTAAGGCCCATGAAAAAGGATTGGTCCCAATTGGAAATTAGGCCATATGTTGGGCTTCATGGGATTGTTTATCTTTTTGTGCCATGGGTTGTGATTTAAGGACCAAGTAATGTTAGGGGTAAAATAGTCTTTTACCCCAAGTAGGGATCTTTGGTTAATGAGGTAGATCCCTTTATTGATTAGCTTTTATCTGGAAATTGTTAGCTCAGAGAGCCGTAGGACCAGCAGGCAACGATCATTCGTTTCGATTAGCTTTTTGAGGTGAGTTTCCTCATTGGGTTTAGCGGGTCTAAGGCACCAAGGCCGACCCTTGTTGATTATGTCGATATACTTGTTGTCTGTGTGATACTTGTATGTGCTTGTATATGTATGCTTATTGGGCGGGGCCCGTATTACGAGTGTGGGCGGGGCCTGTATTTCAAGTGTGGGTGGGGCCCGTTTCTCGAGGGTGGGCGGGGCCCGTATCTCTTTGGGCAGGGCCCGTTATGTGATATGATGATATATGGTATCTTGGGGAAACTTACTAAGTTTTGTGCTTACGTTTTTAGTTTATGTTTCAGGTACTTCCGGTTCCAAAGGAAAGAACTCGGGCTGACCGCGTCGCACACACCACAGAGATTCCACGTTTCATATGTACTCTGATTTTGATACATTGGATACATTGTTTTGACGAGATGTATGAATAATGTTTGAAAACACTATTTTTATCTATTATAAAACGAAATTTTTGAGACCATATTTTTGGATGTTTCAAAACGGTTCAACTAAATTATATTATTTTTACAAAAATTGAATTTGATAATTTTAAAAATATAAAGTGGCATAATTTCTATAGAAACTTGGTCGGATATGATAATCAACACAGTTTTAAAAGCTAGAAAATACAATTAACAATAAAAAGTACTTTTGGAATGAGGTGAATTAATATCAAATGAAAATTTTAATAACTAAAACCTTGTCAAACAAAAAAACAAATAAAAAAAATACATAATGTTAGATTTTAAATTGAATAAAATGTTTTCGAGGTTTCCTTGATTTTAATGAATAAGATCACTTTTTTAATTTAAACCCCTTTTAGGTTTTAAAGATTATAACGAACAATAACACTTTTTTTTCCCACTCCATATACGAACAAGAGAACTATTTTTCTGCATAAAGTGATGAAGATCATAGGAACAAGTGACGATGACGTAGGAAAAGAAGATGAAGAAAAGAAGGAAATGTAATTTGAAACTAATAACTTTATCCCTAAATAGTTGCAATCTTATTAATTTTTAATCAAAAATTTATTATAATTATTTTATGAAATGATTGGTAAACATTTAGGTTCATACAATATATATAAAGTTCATACATAACTTAACTCTATGCATAAAATGATTAAATTTATATCCCTATATAATTTTATAAGTTTAATGATAATATTTGCAAAAACTTATTTTAGTGATATCTTTTGTACAGATAACAGAGTAATTATTCTTATAAGATGTTTTCCTTAGCAATATTATATATTTATATATATATATTTTTTTGCAATATTATCGCATAACCTTCTACTACAGTTCTACTACAGGTAATAATGATATAATATTTTTTAATATATCTTATGAAGTTTAGTCGTAATATATGCAAAAAATTAAAATTTCATTGTATTTTTTTTTTTATCAAAAATCATTTTTGTTATCCTTCTAAACTATTTTTCCAAATATAAAATGAGATAGAAATAAAATAACATGTAGTATAGTTTTAATTGTAATCCACGTACCTGTGTTATACTCCACAAAATGAGGTGGCCCCTGGCCCCCATCAACTCTACTGTTGTGTTCTCTTGGTGTTTAAAACTACTATCTTTTCTGTCACTCGTTCCGTATAAATTGTACTTACAAGTTTCAAACATAACATATAGTCATATACACCATACATATTCTGATATATTTTTTTTTGAAAAACTGAAGTCAAAATGGTTCAACACATGAAGAAAAGACACAAAACATTTTATCATTTTATTACTTAATAAGAAAAATGACTAAAAAAGAAGAAATATTTTTTGTTTCATACAAATTTAGATATTAATTTTTATTTTGTTTGCAAAGAACGCCACAAACCGGCTAAATTTACACCAACCGTCATAAGGATATGATATGGATAAAAGAAGGTTTTACGAGCAAATACATACAAAAGAAAATTCAGTGACTAAATATATAAAAACAAAATATATCTTACCATTTCAAGTCATTTTTCCTACTTAATATTTATATTTGTAGTACTTGAACATTTATATATTTTGGAGGACATGTTTTATTATTCTTGGTGGTACTTATGGAATTTAAGAAGTTCTTGGTTATTCGCTTTCTCAAAGTCTATGGAGGCATACCTTTTTGACAAATTTGTTCGTTAGGTTTTTTCTTTGGTGTAATGTTAATGTAAGAAAAAATTAATTGAATAGTCTCCTGGAAAACTCAAAACAAACTATTATTTAATATTTTGTTTTTTTTTTGCTTAGTTTCTTGTTAGTCTTATTTTCTTAATAAAATACCGCAGTTAAAAAAAAAGTACTGAGCCTTTATATAGCTTTTACTTATTAAAAGTATGTAACCTTTGAGTGATTAAACGATACCTTTTGTGCTTGAAACAGTGTATATTTTTGAATATATACATAGAGTATATCTAATTAATTCAAAACATAAAATACTAAACATAGGTTGCATCTTTTTCTGTATTTTTCATACATTTATGACATCATCAGTTTACTTATAACTTATTCAATGCTATCTATAAAAACTGGAAAATTAACGATTATATAAAATACTGGTTTCGTAATATTTTATTGTTCTTAACTAGGAAAAAAAATAAAGAAAAACCCGATCTATTTACACATATTATGTACATGCCCAACTTAGTATACATACCATCGAGCTTTATGATTCAAGACCCTAGGTTTTGACTTGGAAAAGCATAAAAGTAGTTGATACATTACTGATAGTCACAGAAAAAAATCAAGTCAATAAGGAGAGTTTCATTGGTTCGTTATTTTTTATGGTCAACACTATAGTTCAAAACATAAATCTAATTGAAGAGGACAAGGGGGTGGGGGGCAACACCAACTTGACCAACTACAAACCCCATTAAAACCCTTACACTAAACATACACCAAAGAAACAATGTTATCCACCAACATGGTAGGGAAAATAAGAACTGTGTTGAATACCTTGTTTCTATTCTAAATCAATCCTTGACATATATATTGTCGTCAAGACCTTCCTCTTTTTTAGAGTGACCCTAAGATGCCGCATAGTTTGTAAGTTTCCTCTTGTCCCCAAATGAATGATGATCCCTATTACACCATTTTAATATCCGCATAGTGCTAATAAACTATTAGATTGGGATTTTTTTTTTAAATCTTTATAGATGAAATTACAAAATGATCCAAGTGGTATAGTAAAAAAAATCATAACTTTGGTCCAAGTTTATTTTTCATGGCATCACTGGTACCCGTCACTTCATTTCCTTACATGTTTGGTCATTTATCATCAAGTCTAGCAAATAAGATATTAACAATGCTAAAATATAAAATTTATCCCTTTGGCCTAACGGTATTAGGAGTTGGACATGTGTCCCTCCCAGGGTTGACCAATCTCTTTATTATATATTTCTATAGACTTTTAATATTCTTAATAGTAGATTGGCCAATCTCTTTGTTATAAGAAAAAAAAACACAATATGGGATAATCATATTTACCACTTTTCAAAATCTAATAAAAAAAATTAGGGGATTGACCAAAATAGTCAAGGTTTTCGCAGGTGGTACTTGTGAACAATCCAATCTAACAATCCTTGAAGGTACCATCTTGAGAACAATCTAATCATTACAACCCTCGAGTACAACACTCTTACTCAACCGGTATTCCTTTCGGTACTTCCCGAGCACTTACACTTGACATCCAAGGGGTTCACCCGCCTTCCCAAGGCAACTTTCCATAAGCAACAAACATTTCCTATTTTTGTGCAGAACAAACCCCTTTGCTGTAACTAAATCTCCAGCCACTTCCAGTGTTGGTCCCTTCGTTGTTACCTACTGAATGCTTCCTCTCATCATGTACTGGTGCCGAACACCCCACCCAACGAATGGATTAGATAATCCTTCGAGTAAAATATTCATTCCTGCAACGGTTAGGACTCAAACAAGAGTTGCGCTACATAATCAAATCCTTCCCTCTGAGATTATTTAACCCTGTTGTGAGTGGCGTAACACTTCTCGGTCAACTGGTTGCTCCGCGCGAGATTCCTCTCATTACTATATGACTGCAGACCCTACTGCCTCTGATCCGATTTCCGGATGATTCGAGACCACCCTGGTCCCAACTGCTCTATCACTATCTGGGTTACTGGACTCAAGCTCGATCTCTCAGTCGCTCCCAGCGACTCCCGAAGAAAACTTCGGCTACCCGAAACCGCTCTATCTACCTAGTCACTCTGTCTCTAGAAATCCTAGGATCCTCGATCCCCTACCTTGACCTAAAGGTTTCTACCAGGTCCCACCTGCATTGCTATAAGTACACGGGCCTCGCCCACGGGTCTCACCCAACTATATCTCGAAGCGGCCTCTCTCTTAGGTCTCACCCTTTTAGGGCTATACAATTATCTTTTTCCTGATTCTTATCCGGCTAACTAGGAGATACGGGCCCCCGTCCACACTCCGCTCACTAGGAGATACGGGCCCCGTCCACACTCCTCTAACTAAACTGCTGATGAATGCTATGGCTATCCCGTAGTCTTACAACACTTTCCCCAAACTATCTAACTGCTGGCTACCAGCCTGAAAACATCCAACAACGAGCGCTCCACAGTCTAGCATTCTGACTAACTCGTGTGTTACCGGGAGAAACCCCAATCTGGTTTCCCAAACCAATCATCAACTACTGTGAATACATGAACTCAACGTTGGGAAGTTTCCCAAACTCCCGACTTCCACATTGCTCTATCTAAACAACCACCTAGGTTGCTTTCCTTCTCAACAAGGATGTGAACACATCCTAGTTGCGCACTTACTTCAGCTCCTGACTACTGGGTGGTTCTCCCCCACTTCGATTCAACTAGTTCCTTATAGCTTGCAGCTTGAAAAGAAATCCCAATTCTTCTCACCATCCTTTGAGCATCCGGTTGTCAACTCACGCTTACCACTGATAGTGATCTAACTGACCAATACAAAATCAATACCTCCCCTGAAAACTAGCAAAACACTCCCGTGTCCTAAATATGCATGATACAGTTACCACATCCTAAGTAACCTGCTCTAAAGAGGAATGACGTCTAACTACTACTCTAAAATCTATGGTATGCATATGGCATATAACTCAATCACAAGCAGGCCACAAAAATCTGAAATAATCTTACCAATATCGATGCAGTACCATAACAATAAAATCATAAACAAAAGCTGATAGAAAAAGTGAAAGATACGCACCTGCCGCATCAGGGGCTGCTTGCGTCTCCTCTGAAATCAACTGGAACACCCTGCTCCTAATCGTAGGTGCCTCTCCCCGGCCCTAACGGCCGTCGGTGATCCTCAAGGTCGCAGGGGCATGTGTTATCACCTGTCTTGCTGAAAGCAAACTCTGACATTGGGCCTTCTTGTGGCCCCTCTGACTGCAATGGAAGCATATCAGGTCTGATCCCAGGGTGGTGGTAGCAGTACAATCTCTACTAAAATGATCGATCCAACCGTACTTGAAACAACCCGAATCAAAACCACTACCGCTCCTACACGCACCCTCGTGCATCCTGCTGTACTTGCCACATCGGCTACGATCCTGATGACCTCTCGATTTAGAATCTGATGTCTTGGGCCTCTTGCCCGAACCCGTAGATACCTGAATCTCATCCGACTTCCTCATCTTCTTTGACTCCAAGTCGATCTTTCTCTCTCTGGATCGAGCGATCATGTCTTCCAGTGTCTTACAGCTGGACCGACTCACAAACTGTCTGATATCACTCCTCAGCATCTCGTGGTACCGAGCCTTCTTCATCTCCTCGTCCGCCACATACTACGGAACCAGAAGAGCTCTTTCTCTGAACTTGGTGGTAATCTCCGCCACTGTCTCTGTAGTCTGTCGGAGGTCCTGGAACTCTCGTGCTAACCGTTTCACCTCAATCATTGGTGCAAACTCGATCTTGAATCTGGTTGAGAAGTCACTCCATGTTATCGCGTCCAACACGACATCATCCCCAATAACACGTCCAACGCGTCCAACTTCTCATCCAAAATCTCCAAAATGCCCTCATTGACCGTACCAAAGATCACAGGAGTCTGGTCTAGAATATTGTGCGTAATCTCAGCTGATATAAACTCTCTCATCTGCTCCCTGAGCTTCTCGGCTGTTGAACCTGAGCCTGATCCCTCGCCGATGGCTGAACTGCCCACTGGTCTCTCACGCAACGTCACCATGCTGGAAACATACCATAACAACCATCATAATACTCATCACTACTGAGGGATCACACGTGCACTACAAGTTCCCTGGTTTTATCTCAGCCCTTCTTGAATAGAGTACAGATCCTCTGTTTTTAGTAGTACGGGCCCATACTACCTTCCATATCTATCCGTACTTTCCTCAAGAATTGCCTTGACTCCACCAAGTCCCTTTTACTACTACCTCTGCTCCCAACACTAAACTCATCCTAGGCTTACCCTAGGGTAATCTACGATCCTAAACCAATCCTCAACTGCTGAATGTCTCCTCATAATTCCAATTAGCTACTACATGAATACCATCACATGTAATGAGGCTCAGATAATCCTTTGAGTAAAGGGCTCATCCCAACAACGGTTAAGACTCAAACGAGAGTTGCGCAATAGGGTCAAACCCAACACTCTAAGATTATTCAACCCTGATCACATATGACTTAACGTATGCACCTAATAGCTAACTCCCATTGCTCAGAGTCCCATAAAGCACAAAGGAAGCAACATTCAGACAAAGGAAAATCTAACCCGCACATAACCAAGCAATTCTATTCACATATCACGAATCTGTACTAGCATACGATTCTACGCTCATACTATCAGGCCTAACCTAAACAGGCTATCCTACCACTGTCTACTCAACACTAGCATGCAACTCAATAACACATATAACATACATATAAGGCATCCTTCCTAGATCATTAGCCTTAATCTAGCATGTTGATCACATAATCGTATCATAACATAAACTTGTATGTAACGCCCCGTTCCTTAGAGTACCTAATTGTGAGTCCCCGAGATTTAAGAGAAGTGGTATTTTGATCTTCTTGTGGGAAAAGTGGAATAATAAGGGTCAAGTATGAAGTTTGGGAACTCGCCGAGTACGCCTAGCGTAAGCTGGGATTACGCCCGACGTATATGGACGCGGGTGCAAGGCTGAGTACGCCCAGCGTACTAGAGGTACCCCCTGCGTACTCTCAGAGTTCTAAAACCCTAAAATTAGGGTCAGCCACTATATATGGAACATGTTGGTTCATACCCTAGCCTCCTTAAGCTCACCCCTAACCTCATAAACCATAGAAACCCGTATTCCCTCCATTGTTGGGTGTGTTTGGCCTTGGAAAGCTCATTTTGGCAAAAGAAAAGCTAGAAGAAGAAAGGAGAAGTTGTCAAAGAAGGAAAGGAACGATTGGAGCTTGTAGATCTGAAGAGATATCATCCTTTGGAGCTTATTTGAGGTATAAAGCTTCTTGCTTGCCATTTATTTTGCATGGATCTAAGTATTGTGAAGTTTTAGCATCTTTCTTGTCCCAAAGTTCTCATATGTATTCATGTTTTGTATTGGCCGAGATTATTTGTCCTTTCAGACCTTTGGAGAAGTCTTGAGTGAGAAAAATGAGGTCCCAAGGGCTGTAGTTGTTCCATGTGTGAGATATATAGGTCTTAATGGATTTAGACCTTAGATTAAGAGCTTTTGGACGTCCCAAGTATAAAGTTTGAGACTTTATGAATCTTAGGCGTATTTAGCCTAGGGATCTGAAGTTTGGGCTTAAGAGCTTAAGCCATTAAGAGGTTATAAGGACTTCATGGGTAGCGAAGTTACGCCCCGCGTAGCGGGTCAGGGCCCCGATCCTCAGCTGCGTTTTAGTGTGTACGCCCCGCGTACCAAGGAGGGTACGCCCAGCGTACTCCCCCTGAGTGGACCTTAATATTGGGCCTTGAAGTTTGGTCCGTTTATGGGTAGTTGGTTTATGGGCCAAGTCTGGAAATTATGGATAGAGTGTTTTGGGCCCAATTATTGTTATGGACCTTGGATCTAGGCCCATTTGGTGAGGTGGGCCCAATTTGGTAAATTGGGCCAATATTGGACTTTGTATAAGATTTGGACTTTGGCCTTGGCCCGATAAGTGGATGTATGCTTGGCCTAATGTTTATTTTGTTGATGGATAGTTCGGGATTTGCGGTGAGTTGGTGATTCGAGAACCTGCTCTTCAGTTCAGAGTTTCGGCAGTGCGAGGTGAGTTATCCTCACTATATCGACATGGTCTAAGGCACCAAGGCCGGCCCTTTATCGGATTGAGATCCAGGTATTTGTTGTTATTGCTTTGATATGTTTGCATCCTGGTAGCTAGGATGGTATATGTTAGAGACCTGGTTAAGGTCGGTTCCCTGATATGTAGGGTGATGCTATGCTAGTGACCGGTTAGGTCGGTATCCTGGTTAGGATGATGATATGTTATGTGGTCTGTTTGATCGGCTTGTTGACTGTGAATTCTTATATGATTGTATGTTTATGTGCACATGGTTGTTTGGAATGGAGTTGGGTTGAGGTGGGTCCTGCTTTGTGCTGTAGGCCAAGATACCCAGGGCGGACCGGTTGTCCCGAAGGCCCAGCGAGCGGTCCGGATAGGCTGTAGGCCCCAAGAGGGCGGACCAGACGTGCCGAGGCTCGGAGAGTGGACCAGGCCGACTGAAGGCCCGGTGCGGGCGGACCAGTCATACTGTAGACTCAGAGAGTGGACCAGGTGGATTGAAGGCCTGGTGTGGGCGGACCAATCACACTGTAGACTCGATGTATATGGCTAGACTCGGAGGGTGGACCAGGTGGACTGTTGGCCGGTGCGGCGGACCAGTCACACAGTAGACCCGAAGTGTATGGATGTTCCGTGATCGGATATGATATGGCATGTTATGCATGTATGGTATATGTGGTTGGTATTTTGGGGATATCTCACTAAGCTTTCGGGCTTACAGTTGTGGTTTTATGTTTTTCAGGTTCTTCAGGTGACCGTGGCAAGGCGAAAGCGTGATCGTACCGCTCCTCATGTTTATGTTGTGATGTGATTATGGGAATACTCTAAATAAATTGTATTGAAAACCTTTTTGTAATAATTTAATGAAATCGGGTCGTTTTTGAAAAGTTTAAATTAGTTGGAATTTTTCGGTCGTTACAACTTGTATGGGTAATTTGGGATAACTTACTTGAGCTCGATTGATTGCATACACCACACCCTTTTCTCTTTTTCAAAATTCTTTTTGCTGTTTCTAAACTCTTTTCTTTTCTCAAAATTATTTTTATAAAAATTGTTTTTTTTGAAAATTTCAATACCAATTCCTTAGTTTTAGTTCAGACACACCCGAGAGCGTGTCCGAATCCCTCAAACCAAGGCTCTGATACCAACTTGAAACATCCCAAAAATATGGTCCAAAAATTTCATTTTTAAATCGTTAATCAAACCATAATTACCAAATCATTTCATTCATAAACATAAGTTGTTTTCTTAAAACAGAGTAGTAATTCAAAACATGCTTATTTTATCAGAGTAAAACATCCCAAAGGCTAATATTCTTGGTGTGTGCTATGCAGTCATCCCGAGCTCTTCCCTCCGCTACCGGAAGTACCTGAAACCAAAACTGAAAACCGTAAGCACAAAGCTTAGTGAGTTCCCCAATCTACCGCATACCATACACATAATCATGCACTGGGCCCCCGCCCGCTGCATCGAGACTTGCCCGACACCAGACTCGCTCCGGCATCAGCCCCCGCCAGTCATCGAGCCCTGCTCGGTATACATTTATGTCTCTCTTAGGCCCCGCCTGTCTGTGGGCCTTGCTCGCTATACACATACAAGCATATAAACATGCACATAAGGTAACATACTCTAACTATACTCCTGATCTAAGGCCTCGTCAGATTAAAACCCTAATTTAGGGTCTTGGACCCTATTTAAAGACCTTAACGCACCTCCAACTCTCATTTCCTTCAACCTCCATCCTCTCTAACCCTAAGAGGGAAACCCTAGCCTCCATTTGGGTGATTCTTGAGCTTTAAAGTGATTTATGAGTATTTTTGGTGCTTGAAGAGGAAGAAGGAACTTCTTGAAGAGTCATTTCTTGACTTGGAGCTTTTGGATCCACGCTTTGTGCACCTAGATCTATCTTCTGGAGGTATAAAGTCTCAACCTTCACAACTCTTTCATGTAGATCTAGCTAAGTGGTATTTTGTTATGGTTTTGGTCCATTGAGGTGGTTCTTATGAGTAAAAGTTACTCTAGAACCTTTGAGCTTCATATTTGGTCCTTATTGAGGTTATGGAGTCATAAAGTTTGGATCTTGATGGGTAGAGACCTTCCATGCATGATTTGGTAGTCATTTGATGAAGTTTGGGACTTAGGGTTTTGATTTAGGTCCCATTGAGTTATGCTAAGTCAAAGCGTTGGAAACTTAATGACTTGAGAAGTCCCTTGAAATCAGATCTGGAAGTTTAGATTGAGGTCTTAAGGTATTAAGAAAATTTAAGACACTTTTGGAGTGATTTTGACCTTTGAAGTTCATCTTTGGTGATTTCATTAAGCCATGCAAAGGCTTAAAGCCATCGACTTTATGGATACAGTCACTTATATTTAGCGAGTCGAAGGCACCAATGTCGGCCAATTGGATTGATATCATGTTATGCATGCTTTTATGTTGTTATGATCTGTTAGATCGGTATCCTGATAGATAGGATGTTGCTATACTGTTAGGATCTGTTAGATCGGCGTCCTGCTATATAAGATGATGATATGTTTGGTGATACGTAGATCTGCTTGACTAGTTGTAGTCTGTTATATGATTATCTGTTATATGTGCACATGGTTGGTTGGTGGCTGAGGCTTCACTGCTTTGTGCGTAAGCAAACATGCCAGGGCATTCCAACCCGATGGTTGAGGGCCTAGTGTATTCCAACCCGATGGTTGATTGGACCCATAGTATGTTGGCATTCCAACCCAATGGTTGAAGGGCTTGGGGTATTCCAACCTGATGGTTGATTGGACTCATAGTATGTTGGCATTCCAACCAGATGGTTAAGGGGCCTGGGGTATTCCAACTCGATGGTTGACTGGGCCCATAGTATGCTGTTATTTGTATATATGATTTGTTTGTGTGTTGGTACTTTGGAGGATCTCACTAAGCTTTGTGCTCACAGTTTTGTTTATGGTTTCAGGTTCTTCAGATGACTTGTGGTAAGGCGAAGGTGTGACCGTACACATCCTTGGTTTTACAACAGATCGTATCTTGGGAGACTCTGATTTTTGATCATGTGTTGGGAATCAATGTTTTTGTAAACACTTTGTTAATACATGGGTTGTTTTGAAATGTTTAAATTTGCTGAAATTTTTGGGATGTTACACCCGTGAACCGACTATCACCCAACAAAGGTCACACCTTGATCAAAAACCCCAACCTACAAGTTAAACTCAAGGTCAAACTGGTCAAAAAGTCAATGGTCAATAGGTCAACAACCACCACATCGTGGCAAGATCTTAGCCACGATATGGCCAATAAAGGACAAAACAATCGAGATGTTGAGCACCACCCTATTGTGGCAAGCCCTTGGTCATGTCATGGTTTCTGGAAGAATGTCATAATCTTCATTAAGTTCTTAATCCTTACAGATCTAAACCCATAATTTCAAATCTAGTCCTTTTCAATGACTTAATGGATAAAGTTTCCAACTTTATCCATTAGGACTTCACCACAAGGCAAGATCTACAACCTTAATCCTATTAAGTCCTTAATGAGACCAAAACTTGTGCATCGACACAAGGTAAATCCAAACATGACTCCTTTCTCATTTCTCGGAAACCTAATGACCAAAAGAGAGCCATCAACAAGCTTTGGAGTTCCTCAAGCTCCCAAAGTATCCAAGAAATGGACCAAAATCCTCTAAAATGAACTCAAACTTGAAACAAGAATAAGGATCAAGGTAAGAACTATATACCTCAAATTACTCAAAAATCAAAAGAGGACGATGGATCCAAGCCAACTCATTGCTTCCTCGCACAAAAATGAACTTCCTTTTTCCTTAAGCTTCACCAAAATCTAAAGAATAAGCTCTAAATTAAGAAAACAAGCTCTCAAACATGTATGGAGGCTAAGGTTTCGTGTTGGGGGGTTAGAGGCTGAGGATGATGCCTTAATCCATGAGTTAAAACCTATAAATAAGAAGAAAACCCTAAAAATTAAGGCTTGGCTGCAATAACTTCCACGTCGTGGCGACCATCAGATATGTGTTCCTTATAATCGGCATGCCACGTCATGGTCCTCTATACACCACGTCATGGCATAAAGTTTTTTCCCAAAAACCTTATCTTTGATCCTTTTAAGTCCTTAATTGATTCATTTTGAAAATCGGGTGTTATAGTAAAAGCTTGAAATTGTCTCAAGGCATCTCTTAGTTTTTTCGGTTTGATGCATACTTGCTAGATGTTTTATGTTTGTTTAACATATTTTATTTTTGGATTTGACTTAGGTCTATGTTTATTTATGATTTTTTTTTCTAGGTTTTATGCATATATGCTATTTTTTAGTTATGGATTTGTTAGATTTTTTTGAGTTTGATGCAAATGTTCTAAATTTTATTTTTATGTTATTTTTTTTGAATTTTTCTAGGTTTGGTGCAATCTTTTATATACAAATTCCACAAGGGTAATAGTATATCCATTGAAGATAGAGATGGGAGATTAGTGGTAATTTTAAGGTTATCAATCATTTTTATATCGTCAACACTAATTCGAGACAAACTAAGTTCAAATTAAGCTATAACCCAAGAGTGGAGGTGCAAAGTGCACATACGGATAAACTAAAGTGAACTTAGGAACATGGGGTCCGGGGGCAGTGCACCTGGTAGGGCTAGAGAGGGAATCACCTTGGCGGAGTACAAAGGGCAGAGCCCCTGATGGTAGTCCTGCTAGCTTATCAGTAGGAGGGGACAAGGGGGCACCCTTATGGAGTGTAAGTCAGCACCCTAGCCTGAAATCAAATCCATATATAAGAAGTATAGTTTGGTAGTTAATTTCCCATAAAAATGAACCATGGTGACTATTAGAAATAGTTGTGTGTTTTCTCTCCAAAAATAATTAATCTAACTTCCTCCTTCTCTATAATAAAGAGGTGTTCGGTTATACATAGAAACACACAAAAATATAATGCTACTGTGCTAAATTTCTGCAACGCAACACACACACACACAGATGTTGGTGATTTTATATCACTAATATTATTTAAGTGTAATAGGATTAATTTGTTGATCAATGTCACCTTAATAAATACTGAACAAGTTAGGATGGTGTGGAGTGTACATTTGTTTAAATTTGTCGTGGTTGAAAGTACACTGCTATTTAGGGGTGAAGCCCCTGAACGAACGGGGGTCCGGGGGCAGCGCCCCTAGGAGCGGGACCAAGGGGTGGCAGCCCTGGTTGGGGTCGAGCTGAAATCCGGATTTTCGGTAAATGCACCCGGTTTTGTGATCCATGTTCTAGACCCAGATTTAAGTTGATTTATGACCGTTTTTGGATAGTTTTAGAACATAAAACTGTCATGTGGCAGTTTTAAGACAGGAAGTTTTTCTTTTTATATGATCATTTCAAAATGAGTTTTGATACTCTTTTTTTTCATAGCATCTTTAATATTCTTTCTTCTGTTTGTCTCATTTTCTGAATCTTATCCTTTTAAAGAATGAGAGTACCACCAAAATATTTTAATCTAAAAGTGTTATACGTGATTTTCAGAATCTCCAAGTGTTTTTACCCCTCTTTTCTAACGAGAGAGAGAGAGAGAGAGAGAGAGAGAGAGAGAGAGAGAGAGAGAGAGAGAGAGAGAGAGAGAGAGAGAGAGAGAGAGAGAGAGAGAGAGAGAGAGAGAGAGAGAGAGAGAGAGAGAGAGAGAGATTATGTAAACATTTTCTCGACTTGTTCTCATCCAAAACAGGTTTATAACATTTAGTTAATACTGTATATGTGATTGATTAAGAAAACCAATGGTTCATTGAAATAAAAGTATTTTACTATGGTGGTTAATTATAATTTGTAAGTACACTAGTTAAGATCTTGGATATATAAGAAAATGATATAATTTCATGGAAAAAAATTAATGGAAGTTATAGAAGAATTAAGGGGAGTGTAGTGTCGAAATTAGTGTATACATAAGTGTTTGTTAATATGCAGCTGTCTAAAACATTAATAAAAACTTGTTAAGAACTCCAAATATCCAAGTAATTACAAAAAAACCTGCATGAAGACAAAAGGATAGAAGGGTAATGAAGTAAAATTAATCTTTGATTTGGTTGGGAGTGGAGCTGTGGCACATGGCAGTCATGTGAGGCCTCCAGTCCACATGCAATGAGAGAGTCTTTCCATGTTATTATGATCACTCATAATAATACCAGCGCCACAGCAGGATTAGGTCAAACCTCTCAACCCTTGACTAATTATCCTTTAATTAAAATTGAGTCCATAATTATGGATCTACTCTATTTTTGTCGGTCAATTATTTTTGATACTCACAATACATTTGGCAAAACCAGTTCTAATTATTTGGAATAAATAAGTGTTAATTAAAAGTTTTTTGTAAGCTTTTGGAATAAATAAAATCACTTAAAACATAAACGTTAAGAGCTATCCGAAATAGATTTTGAATTAATTTCTTTTGTTTAAATAAAATTTTTTAAGTTCCTACTAATGAACAATTCTTTGTTTTATAATTCGGAGTTTTTCCTAAAAACGTTTAGTTAAAAACTCTTAAAGACTTTTTACCGAACGTACCTTAATAGATTGGGCTGTTAGAATTATTAATTTAGAGTTATATATTGAGTATTTTGTAAACCGTTTTAATATTTTTGTTATACATAGTGATTATGAATAAAGAATAATATGCGAAGATAAGTTTGATTTTAAGTGATTAAAAGATTAGTCACCATTGTCATTAGAAAATTAATCTCAATATACAGTGGCTTTATAATATCATTTTTGAGAAGATCAACCTCGGATTTTGTTAAACTATATATAACTGTGTGACATTATCATGGCAATAATTTTGCTTATTATTATATAAATATTACCGTGGTAATAATTTAGCTTATCATATATTAAAGTTAGTTAATTGCCATGGTTTTTATAAGAAAAACAATGGCAAGAGTTGGTATGCCTAATGCTTCCGTTGTATGATACAAAATCGTAAAAGAGTACATATTTTAGGACTGCATTACAAATGTATTTTAATTTATTGTTTTATTGATTAGTTTTTTTTAATAATTTAATTTTTATATATATTTTATGTCTTATTGAAAATAAATGATCTACGAGAAAACCTATTAGACTAGATCGAATGGTGTCATATATGTTACATTTTCACATCACTATTTAACATATTAGCTCAACTTTGTTGCACCTCAAATTGAATTTTGACTTTCTCTATCATTTAAAAAGAGTTGCCGAGCTTCGTGTCATGCCATGGTCTAAGGATGATTTTCCAACGATATTTCACAGTCCATATAAGTATAAGCATGCTGAGGGGCGGTATCGTGCCACCCCTCTAGCTTTCAACCATCAATAATTAAATAATTATGACAAAAATATAAATATTTAATTACTGAAAGTTTTGAAATTATTAAGTGTTAAAATGATCAAAATTATTGTTTTTTTTTTTTATTGTTTTTCTGTATTTTATAGTATTGTTATTTATGTATAAGAAACTAAATAAACTTTATCGGTTGGATATATTTATTTTCTAATATCTAAAACTTTAGCATTCATAATAGGTTATTGAAATTTAGGTTGTGGACTTTAATGGAAGAAAAATCTATCCATCCAATTAATTTGTATATATCAATAATATAGTTAGTGCTTTAGCATCTATTGCTTGAAATCTGGAAAAGGGGCTGGCCTGAATTTATTCGCTTCATTTGTTTCCCACTCTACTCTACTCTATATAGGACAACAAATCATCCAAGCTTTTATTACAACGTGTTTCAATTTTCAATGGTTAAAGGCATCATCATTTAACTTTTTACTTTATAGTAACTAATTTAATACCCATGTCATATTAAATCCGTAACTTTTGGTTACAAATATACAGGAAAAATATAAGTATATATGTAAGTAGTTATCAAATTAACTATCTTAATAATAATCAAAACATTATCATTTTAACTTCTTCTATTTTTTTTTTTTTTTAACTTTTTAATAACTACTATATTTTTAACATAGGTCAGTCACCCTTTTGGTGTTAGGTTTGCATGTGCTCGTCTCATAGCATCGTGGCTCACCTGTTTCAGCTTCACCGGACACCAACGTTTTAATATTCTGACGTCCGTCCAATTCCAATTCAAAGTAACAGCTCACCGCCCCTTTTTCCTTTATATACACACACCACTCCAAACTCAAACACCATTTAACACCTCCCCCAAAAAACCATGACCACCACCCTCTCCTCCGAACCACCTCCGGTAACCTCCAGTCCCCGGATTTCCTTCTCCGCCGACTTCCTCGACGATGCTAACTTCATCTGCATTACACCACACGACAAAGAGAAAGATAAAGAGAAAGAGAGAGAAAAGGAGAAAACAAGGAACGTCGGCGAGTTTGAGTTTCTCTCCGGTGATACAAACACTCCGACGACAATGCTGACGGCGGACCAGCTGTTCTTCGAAGGGAGACTACTACCTTTCCGACAGAAGCAATTTTGCGAGACGCTAGCGAAAATCAACCTGAAAACGGAAGGGAAACCGGAAGAGGTGAAAGAAGATAGTAGTAACAATAACAGAATGAGTTGGTTTATCGATGAAGATCCGTCTCCGAGACCACCGAAATGTACGGTTTTATGGAAGGAGTTGTTACGGTTGAAGAAACAACGCCCGTCTTCTCTCTCGCCCTCTTCCTCTTCTTCTTCGTCTTCGTCGGCTTCCTCCATTGATGATGATTCGAAGAAAGAGAAACATCAGGTGAAGAAGGTTAAAAAGGGGCTAGAGAGAACCAGATCGGCGGGGATTAAAATCAGACCGATGATTAACGTTCCGATTTGCAGTCAAGGAGGAGGGCGGAGCAACTCTCTGCCGCCTCTTTTTGCGCTGAGAAAAAGTGGAAGCGGAGTACTGGACAGGTAGGGATAATTTTAGGTATTAATTTACTGCCTTTCGTTTATGTGTTTGGATTTTGATTGATTAATTTGGGTGTAATTTGGTTTTGATGATTCTTATTTTTCTAGTGCATAATCTTCGTATTAATGTAAATGCAGAACTATAATTAATGTCTTTTTGAATGCATTTCTTTTTTTTTTCAAGATCCAATCAATCAGTGTTTACTTACATTAATCAATCCACAATGTGTATTAAATAATCCAAAAAAATCGATTAACAAGCTTCATAACTTATTAACACAGCTATTGCTTGGGTAAAGAAAAAAGAATCTTGTACATTTCTTCCAAGTACATTTATTTTCAAGCAATTGGTGGGACCAAAAGTTGATTACCAGGTAAAAACCTGAAAAAAAAAAAACAGATAATATGATGAGGTTGAAGATGAACTATAAACAAAAAGATTCCATAGATTTATTATTTAGAGAATCGATTCACGTTAGTTTTGAGTTTTGGAGTTATGCTGGGTTGATGGAATCGTGAAGAAAATAAATAAATCTATTTCACTGAAATGAAAAAGAAGTTTGTTTTTTCTAAAGGAATGGAATATATAATATCTGATTTTTTTTTAGTTTGTTAATTTTGATTCCCTAGCTAAGAAGTTTTTATAAATTCAAATGCAGCCTAGTTTTTATTTACTTAATTTTCAATAACAACAATCTTTTAAAAGTTTCAAGCTGTTTAATTAGATTATAACTTTATTTTTTTTTTTAATAACTAGAAAATATCTTTTTTATTCTTATATTTTATAAATAAAAAGTTGATAAACTTTACATTTTATTTATTTATTTTTATTAATATAAAGTTTGACAAATTTTAACAAAAAAATATCACTGAAAAATTATGTACCAAAATATATAGATAACTTTTAACAAATAGTTAGTTATTCATTTATGAGTAATAGTGTTTTGATATATATAGAAAAAGTAAATAAATCATTGTCTATTTATTATACTATACTAACCCTTTTAGTAAATAGGGTATACTCGTATAAAATTGAATCAAACAACTATATTATAATATGACAACTTGTAAGTCGTCATTACAAACTAAACATGATCTTAGAATCTAATAATACTTTTCGTTATCTTGTTTATATTCTGTTCTTTTTCATTTTATTCCTTTAAAATATCATTCCATGCAACCGAACTAACATGTTAAATTTTAACCCGGTATCCGAAAACTATACCTGAAATTCAATCCGGGTTTCGTTGTGAGTCCGCGTGGAACTTGACCACTGAAATTATTATTTTCCAAGAACCTAAAATAAACATATATTAGAAACAATTAACATTAAATAAATCAGTTGTTAAAAAATAAAAAGCACAAAAGAAGACGATTGTAATATGACCCACAAGAAAAGCAAATTGATGTAACATTAACTTCATACGGATTGTAGTACTATAAGAGATAAACTTACAGTTCACGCAGCCTGTCAATATTTTCCAAAGACGAGGGGATCGGTCCATTGAGATGATTGTCCTCCAAATGTCTGTTTCAAAGAGAAAAAAGGGTAAAAAAAATAAAAACCCATTCATATGTACCATATGGATATATTCGATGAATGATTATAATGGGCTCCATTTTTTTTTTTAACTTCAACCCTTCTCAATATCAATCAATTTTCTCATATATTCACGCTAAACCCATCTAATAATGTACTTGTACTTTTCATCATGATTTTACGTTCAAATGTAACTTGTGACTGATCTAAAATAACACCAATAATACTCTAAGACATTGATTGATTTTAACTCTTGCATACTTCTTGTCTGGTTGACATTAAAAAACCTAAACCTAAAAATATCGAAGAGTGTCTTGCAAAAACTTACATGGTTTTTAACATCTTCAAGGTACTAAAATCAGGAATAGATCCCGATAGGCTATTGTTTCCAAGCCATCTGCCATAACCAAAATTATAAAATTATAAAATTAAACTCGTACGTTTAGGATATTGGTCTTTTAATTTAGAAATAGGGGAGGATTTTTATAAATACATGAAGGGCTTACAAGTCATTTAACGCAGTCAAGTTTACAATGTTGGGAGAAAGAGATCCGGAAAGGTTCATGCTTGTAAGGTTTCTGCAAAGAAAGAGAAAGAAAGGAGTCAAACTACACGATTTTACAGATTACATGTTGTTATTGACTTATTATGAATAGAATCTATAATGATTGTGATGTACTTACATTCCAATCACACGAACATTAGATCCATTAGAGCATGAAATTCCAGTCCATGCGTTTTCCCGGGGTAAACAGGGATCGCCATTCCAATCAAATGGAGGATTTTGAAATCCGTCCTTCAAACTCTTCAATCCAATCACTACAAAACAAGAAATTAAAATTAATTTTTATTCTTTCAGCAGTATGCCAAGAAGATAATGAGATTAGGGCAAAGAACCAGACCATCTCGCGTTTGAGTTCTTCCACCAAATCGTAGCACTTCAAAGATTTCTCCACCGTTAATCAAAGGGGCAAGAGTAGAACCAGGAGCAGGAGTTAGTATGATCTTTGTAGGACCAGAAAGTCGCCATTGGTTAGCAAACAAAGCGACGCCTGTTTGAGGAACCTTTAGATCACTATAATATGTAATACCGTTAATGGTGATGTTGAAAACCCTAGAAGTCCCGGTGTCATCTGCAAAGTAGAGAGCGATGTAGTAGGTCGAGAGCTGGAGAGGTGAAAGAGGCCATTGAAGCTCCAAGGGTTGTGGTTGGCCGACTGTGAACTGTGTCTCGAACACTTTCCGTGGAGGGAGGTTCCAGAAACCAGTAATGGATACGTTTTCTCCTCTTGAAGATGTTGGATTGTTTTCACCATATGGCTCCCAATAACGATCAAATTGATCATCCGGGTATCTGAAGTTACAATCAATCTGTTAGATTTAGTATATATGCTACAAAAATCTTCACATTATTATGTTAATTTCATGGCATCACAATCAAAAGCATGTAATTGGAACTATCGGAGTCGTTTTTGTTCTTATTTGATAAGTTATCAATCTCACTTTTCAATTCAGAATGAAGACAACCAAGACTAGAACATCTAGTTTAATTACTGGAATTGATTGATGAGAATTGGTGGCCATACCTTATTATGGGTCCATTGTATCCAAAGCTATGCCTCGCAACCAATCTAAGACTAAAATTCCCAAAATCCGTCGAGTTATACAAGGAATCAGCCAATAATACGAACTCCAAAGCGGATATAAAGGGATCAGACTCAGTATACGTATTGGAAGCGAGGCAGAGGCTCATTGACTTCCCGCCGGCACGGAATACCCCTTCGTAATACGACGCTGATCGATTGGCGTAATCTTCAGTCGTATTCACCACACTCCAGAAGGTTCCATCCACAATCTGATCAAACACCGGAGGCGAAGCTTGATTGTTCACTCCGCCATAGTAATACGTCGTCCGAACAAGATACTTGGCGGTGCGGTAAACCGGCACGACGTAGCAAAATTTTCTGCGGCGTGAGTTGTTATCGAGGAGGGGAAACGATCGAAGGGTGGAGAGAGTATGCGAGAGGTTCGTTTGCGTGAGGTGTTTGGAGGTGCCGGTGGAAATATAAGCGGTGTCTGGAACCCACTGTCGATTGTCGATCACAGAAGCGACGGTGGCGCCGCAGTCGATGAGTAGAGCCCTGGGTGGTTGGGAGAGGGAAAAGGGGATGAGAGAGAGGGTGAGGAGAAGAGGGAAAAGGTAGAGGAGCATGGTTGAATTTGATGAAGATTGAAGAGTTGCAGGGTCATCATAGGTTTTTGATTGTGATGGAGTGGGAAGAATGAGAAATGTAGTGGAGTTGAAAGGGTCGTTAGTTGACTCAGTAATGGAAGCAAGGAATATGTGAAGTTGGTGAAGGTGATTGGGGAAGGAATCGACGCGGTTAATTGCAACGATGACGACAAACAGCGGCAACTTTGTTATTTAAATATTTATATTATTTGTTTCTTTGAGCAAAAGCGGCAAATTTCGTTTCCAACAAATGTGATAAAAATTTGGTATAGAGTTGACTGCAAATGTTTGGTATATTTCTAATAATTCTTCCACTCGTAAAAATTAGGGGATAATGATTTAAAACGGTAACATCTTTTTTGATTTAAAATTAGGGGATAACTAATGAAAAATCCTGCCTTGTGGGGTTGAAGTTGCAGAGGTAAACAGGTATTTCATACCCTTTTACTACTGTTACTAAATATTTATTTATACATGGATGATGAGTTATTTACAAATCAGACCACATTCACATGTAGAAACGTCTATTCTAATCACAACTTCCCCGGGTTTTTTCTTATTAGACCATTGTAGTTTGAAAAATCCAATTATATCCTCAAGTGTTGTTGTTTGAATGGTCAAGATTGGTTTGAATATACGAAAATCTTTTTATATAATCAGGAGATGAAAAACCAAAAAAGTCAAACTACATTGCTTTTTGATGCTAAAAATGACATTAAAGCATTGAAGTGGTATGGTGCAAAAATAACAATTGAATCCCCGACATCACACAATGCGAGAACAATATTTTCACAAATACCGATAACTAATAATGTATTTTAATTTTTAAAATAAAATAAAATCATTACAATCTGAGAATATTATCAAACCAGTTTAGATGGCCACTTATAGATCGTTGACATCATCCCTCCCTTATCTTTTGTATACAAATTAAAGTCGTATGATGCTAGACAACTAACACAAAAGAAAACAAAACCATAATTTGCATTTACAAAATTCAATTTCAAAAGAGAAAAGTAATCTAATCTATGATTCCAACCGATGTAGATAATAATACAATGTAATCAAACTACACATTAACAAACACACGCCATAAGAGCAAATTTGTAAATGAAAAGAAAAAGAAAACAATAATATATAAAGGTTATCAAATTAAGTCATGTCCGCATTAAACTAACGTGTCTTCAAAGTAGAAGTCTAGCCGACCATGGTTCAATTTCCTTGACACTAACATGATAACATCAAATTAAAACAGGGTTGGGTTTATTCCTGTCATTATTTCTCTTTCAAATTCTTCGTTTGTCTTCCACTTAGACTCATCCCCTGTTGAAATCATTAAACCAAATAATAATGTCAATTTGGGCAAAAAGACAAAAATGCCCTCATCCTTGTAAAAAAAAATAACCTTACAAAGTACCATGGATTATTTATGGGACAGAGAAACAATTTTGAAATTTGAGCTGCTGTAGATTACAACAATTCACAGGTTGAGCTCCTTCCTCCAACGTTATAGCTTGGCATTAACTTCACGTATGGCTTCCATATGATTGCCACAACGTCGTCCAAACACTTTAAAAACCCTAGGAGATGAAATGAGTCAATAAAACGGAAAAGCAAGCATGTTTTAAACAAACAGATGAAAAACAAATCCTTCTTCAGCAATATACCATGGGGCCAAAACTTATATCTCATGCAATTGGTCAATCCTAAAAGTTGTTAGTAGAAAATAAATTAGTTTTAAAAAGATAGAAAAAGAACACAGTCCATGATTTAAAATAACAGAATAAAAATGGAATTTGAGTCTCTTTAGATGGATGAAATGGAATAAACAATGTTGTTTTGGTAGAAATGAAATAAACTTATTTAATATATATTTTTTATATAAGTTATTAACTAACTTATATTTAAAAAGAAATTAAAAGCTAAAGATAATAGAAGCTTATTGAAAAGATATAAGGTATAATAGAAATTAGAGCAAACTACAAATTTGGTACCTATACTACACTCAGGGCCGGTCCATTGATTTTTAATGCCCGGGGCGAGATTCTAAACTAATGCCTTTATTTATTTAAAAAAAATAGCAAAAATGAAATAAATTTTACAGTCAAACCAAAACAAGGTTATACAAACAAAATCATACATAAAATTCATCTAAAACGATGTCTCCTTGTATTTTTTGAAGCAAAAACATCTATTATTCAAAAAAAAAAAAAAAAAACTCAATAGATTTTCAGAAACAAAATCATACATAAAATTCAAAAACATCCGTATCCAAAGCCTGAAGTTAACAATCCATATCCACAACCTAAACAAAAAAAAGTATCTTTTAGATTTTCAGAAATTAAATTAACATATTATTCAGAAATCAAAAACGCAATTAGATTATTCAGATTTCAGAAAACCATCACATTTTCAAAAATCAGAATTTAAAAAACTCAATAGATTATATAAATCAAATTATTCTGAATTCTGAATTCACTTCTAAGAAAAATCAAAATCAGATTCATATATATCACAAATTCACAATGTTTCAGAAATTAAATTAAGATATTATTCAGAAATCAAAAACACAATAAGATTATTCAGATTTCAGAAAACCATCAGATTTTCAAAAATTCAGAAATCAACAGATTATATAAATCCAATTATTCAGAATTCTGAATTCACATCTCAGAAAAATCAAAATCAGGTTCATACATATCACTACATCAGATTTCTAGCAATTGTGATAACTTAATTCAGAAATTAACTAAAAATATCACATTCAACAATAGACAAAACTTATATTATTATATAAAAAAATTAAAATCAGCAACTTAATTTGATCATAAATCACAAGAGAAGAAAGAAATTACCTGGAAATAATGAAGCTTAGTGTAATCCAAGATGAACAACAATGCAAGTCTGCAATTTTGGATGAGTTGGACCGAAAATTTCACTTCTCCAGACTCCAGGAACCTTAATAAAAAAACTGAAATTTCAAAAAATTTAACCAATACTCACTATCAAATTTTCGAAACATAAAGTATTCAAGTAGGTTATGCAAGAAATTTGAAATACTAGAAAAAACTTACCGGATTAGGACCTTAAGAGGAGAAGTATTCATTCAATCACTGTTTCCACCTTTGAATCTTCACTTTAAGTCTTTAGCACAATAGAATTAGAGCAATAGATAAACTAGTAGGGACGATTCAGACATTCAGTAGAGGACGATTCAAGAAAGAAAGAAAGAAGAATATATGAGAACTGGAGAAGTCGATTTATCAAGAGAGAGGGCAAGAGAAGTGCTGAACTGTTGAGTGTTGAAGCAATGAATCGGAAGACTGGAAGAGATAATAGGGCAGTAGGCGATTGAATTGATGCAGACTAAATCTTGATTGTCCATCTCCATTCTCCAGCAGGGACGCTAGGGACGCCTCGTGTTCTTCATCTTCAATTATTAGAAGTATAGATCGAAGAGTCGTAATTGTTGTACCGTTGTAGTTGCTGCTGTTAGGTCTCCAAAAATTTGTTGCCCCAAGTCTTGAACGTGATGGTTTACTGGACTAGTGTTCAGTCTTCTTAACAGCCTCACAGGCCCAAATATACCCTAATACATAATACCTATAAGAGGCTATGAAAAATTGATGCCTCATTAGAAATTGTTGCCCTAGGCCATGGCCCTTCTCGCCCTGGGCTTGGGCCGGCACTGAGTCTACACTTAAAATTGCAAGTTCCATCCAAATTTAATTATGACGTCGACACAATTTTAAAATTTGAAATAAACTTGGAACTTTTATTTAAACATAAGGACCAAATTTGTAATTTACTCTAAAATTCATATAAGTAATTAATTAAAATAATAAAAAAAAAGGATATGTGTCATAGAAAATTACATTATAAAAATAGGTTACATTGCATTTTTTTCCTTCCATTTCATGGTGGAATGAAAAATAAATAAAACCTTCGACTTAAGAAATGAGAATTAATAAACTGGAAGGAAGGAATGCAACATTTTTTTCGATTGGGATTAATTGTATGATTCCAATGGAATGAACAATTCCATTCCATCATTCCATCAATATCAGACACTATCTTATATATAGATTCAAGATAAAGAAAGAGTACATAACACATGCAGCAAATCCATATGGTATGACTTTGGATCATTAGAGAATAATGAAACTTCCTTCATAGCACCCACTTTGCTACAACAACAACATAAGAGATGAGAGCAAATAAGAAAATAAACTAAAAAGACAATGAGATTAAATAAAAAAAAGAGTAATCATAGTTCATACTTATTAAAACTAACATAAACAGGACCAGCTGAGGCTCTACACATAACATTTCCTTTTTTCCATCTTGACCCCGATGTAAGTTAAATTATCAGGCCTCCCTAAACTTCTTGGAAGAGAAGGTGAAGTGGCTGCTGAATCTAGGGTGAGAAAAAACCGAACTGACTAAAGAAAAACCGACAAAACCACAATAAACCGCAACCGAAAAACCGAAACCGATGCAAAACCCAATGGTGCGGATTTAATCTTTGCAAAAACCGAAGGTCAACGGTGCGATGCGGTTTCTATCCTAAAAACTGGTCCACCAAAACCGAACCGCACCGCAAGCGTGTATAGTAATAAATCAATCAATGTATATTATATACATGCTATTTAAAATAGTTATAAACGATAATATATTTATTATATGTTTATTTTGTGTTTGTATAAGACTATATGGGGTGCAAAAGAAATGTTCTATTGTTAGCCAAACGTACTAATCGATTACATGTAATAAGCTTGTAACAAATTAAGTCAAAATCAACCAACCTTCAATTATTAATTAGTTTGTAAGAGTGGTCACAAGTTGTATTTTAAGCGACTTACAATTTTTGATTATGTAATTTTGTTTTGAGCTGAAAATGAATGTATTAAAAAAACAGCACAATACAAGCTTATATGCACATGGTTTTCAGTTCTTACAGTTTTAAAAAATCGCACCAAAAAACATAAAAAAACTGCACCAAATTCTTAACACGGTTTAAAAACTGAAACCGCACCAATACAAACCGAAACCTCATTTAAAAACCGAAAAACCGAACCATTGCAAAACCGCACCTAACGGTTTTAAGAATGCAAAAACCACACCATGCGGTTTGCGGTTCGGTTTGGTCTGAAAACCACACCAAACTGCACCATGCTCACCCTTAGCTGAATCTGATTGAGAGAAGGGTAAAGAATTAGAAATTGTAAGATCAAAATAATCTTAATTTAGACCATTTCAAAAAAATGACTATGAAAATCGAGACATTTCAATCTGAAATCCAAAATTCACAAGTGAACCTCTTTAATAATACATAGAAAGCAGACAGGGAAATACACAATTGCAAAACTCACCAGTTTTAAGAGCCTCTTTCTTTGTATCTTCCATGGTGTTCATTGTTTTGAAACACAGCAAAATTTCATAGACAAACTATTAGTATTCAGTTTAATCAAACCATAAACTTCTTGAAATTGGCAACAAATGTTGATCATCCAATGATGTTGGTTTTCGAGATTTCTTAAAACTGTAGACTTGAATTTATCAGAAACTCCCTACACATTGTTGCAATTTGTTGCCACAAATTTCACTAATTGTTTCCATTAAAACATCTTCAGCATACTTTGGGAAAACGTAAGATTTCCCTCATTGTTTCCATTAAAACATCTTCCATACACATTGTTGCAAATTGTTGCCACAAATTTCACTAATTGTTCCATTAAAACATCTTCCACATACTTTGGGAAAACGTAACCACCTGTGAAAATAGCTTGTCTAAAAACACCAGTCCAATTTGGCAAATTAACAGATAAATTCACCAGATTTGCGAATTAACATGGATGATGATTATTACTATTTGATTTCCACCCATCTGATGAGATTTGGAAAAATATGGCTTCGCGAATTCGAGCTTTGGATTCTCGTTTTGCCTCTTCGTACTTGGAATCGAGTTGTTCTTTGGCTAAGTCACTCCGGGTCACTGCTGGTAATCCGATTTGGTTTAAGAAACTATTAAATTTTGGGTGTTCCAAACTTGAAAAAGGAACCGACCCACAATTTTCATACACCCAATCTGCTAATAATTCGAGCGATGAATCGATTTGGGATTTTGTTAAAGTTTGATATGGTAATGATTTCGGGATCTTAAGACTTTTCACACTATCTTCAAACAAACAAAAAAATAACAGTATCGATGGCGGAGGCTGTGGTGAAGCTAGTGTCGCTGGAGATGGGTATGGCAAAACCGAAAGAAGAAATCAGAGAGAATGAGAGAGAAGGTAAGAGATGAAAACAATCAACGGTGAACACATCATTCACAAACACCTACAGGTTGCGAGCCTGCTAGTGTTCCACTAGACTGTCTAGAAGAATCTGTGGTCGTCATCCATAGTCCGCTAGATGACAGAATCAACAACATCAACATCGAGACCTCTCATCATTTTATCACACATCACCTATTACATTTACCCATGTTTTACCCCAACATTTTCGTAGATATAAAATACATATACAGTTTAAATCATTGAAAACATGTATAACAATGTTCATCCGGCATAGATAGCAAGTATTCAGATAATATGCACATATAGCACGAATTTATATAAAATACTTCATATCTATGTGTAAGTTGAAAGTAACTATGCACTCACCTGAAAGGTTGTGACTCAGCACTCGGGCTGCGCTTCGATACTCTCAAAACAATTTTCGTTCGATAAAACCTAATACCAATACCACTAGTGTTTAGTCTAACGATAATCGCGACAAGTTAATAGTCTAGCTATTATTATTATTATTATTATTATTATTATTATTATTATTATTATTATTATTATTGTATAAGCATTAAACAACACTCTATATAAATCATAATAATAGCCCAAATAATTATTTTAAGGCCCTAATAATGTTACTATATTAAAACATAAGCTATACTAAAGATAGGTTAGACATAGCTCACTTACAGCGGGTTTTCTCGAAAACCGGGCTCTGCCGGAGCAGAGTTTCTGAGCCGGAGGCTCTTCTCGTCAGAGCCGTCAGGCACTCTGGGAGCCTCGAGGCTTCCTTCGGGTGCTAAGGGGTTTACCCTAGGCTTTAGGGGCTTAAGGGGGCTAAAGAGAGAAGTATAGAGAGAGAAAGAATGTTGGAGAGGTGTGAAGAGAAGTGAATGCCCGACACCTCTATTTATAGGAGGCTTGACTGGTGGGCTCGCCGAGTTGGTGCATGTGGCACCCTTCTAGTGGTGCCACGTCACCCCTATCGCGCCTCAGCCTTCAAACTTAGAAAAATCATAACTCTCGCATACGAGCTCCGTTTTCGACGTTCTTTATATCCACGCGTAGGTAAAATCAAAATCTACAACTTTCATTTAGACTCCGTCACCCAATTCTCGACCGATCTCAAATTTAACAGTAGGAGGCGTTTAGACTGTTAAATGACCGCGAAGAATTCGTAACTCCTTCATACGGACTCCGTTTTCGTCTATCTTTTTACCATTGAGTTCCTATTAATGAGATCTTCAACTCTCATTTAGGTCGCGTAAGCCAAAAACGGCTCGAACTAAAATTCGAGTTTCGGGTCGTGCACTGCTAAGCCGAATCTTAGAAAAATCATAACTTCTTCATACGAAGTCAGATTCGGGCGTTCTTTTTATGGATTTTCTCGGTTTAACATATTCTAAGAATTTCGTTTAAATCACTAAGGCTAAAAAATCCTCCATCGTAAATTCACTATTTACGTCTCCCGGAGCCGTGCCGGTTTTGCCGTAAAACTTCGGCGGGCCATAACTTCTTCGTTATAACTCGGATTTTGGCGTTTTTTATATCCCCGGAATCCTTTTTTCGACCAATACAACTTTATGTAAAGATATCGGACTTATCTTACACTTTAATTTTGACGCTTATTTTTATTCTTTATTAAATATATATTTATAATAAAGTGATAAGCACACAAATACACATAATTCACATAGAATTAAAATATTTCATCTTTATTACACCAAAAAGAGTTACAATAGTTGACCTAGACTATTACATCGTCTAAAAATGCTTAGCCCCAAAACTCGGGCGTTACAAAGAACACATAGACGTAGATGGTAGACACCCAGTTCATTACATCTGTAATCCAACACAAAAGAAAACCACCAAATACACAAAACAAAAAAAACAAAAAAAAAATCAACCAATCATATTGAAGTCCTGTTCACCAAGACTTGTAAATTAGTATGTATATAAATGAATTAAAATGGTAACATATTTTTTGATTAATATATATTTAGTTATTGATTTTTTTGTCCGTATTTTCCCATTAAACTTGTTGAATTGTTCACAAAACATTCTTATGATCTGTTATCGGAGGTTTAGAAGGTTCTCGACGTTCTTGTGAGTTCTGATGAGGTCCCAATCATCTTCTCTGGCAACCCAAAAATCATTCAACCACTTCAACCTAGAAAACAAGTTTCAGAGTCAGATTTTGTCCAAAAATTGATTTCATATGTGTGTTCATCTGATTCATCTGATTTTTGGAATGATTTCAGATTTGTATTCATGGATTTTGGAACAATTTATGAAACCTCAGAAATCGTAAACCAAAGCTGATGAACAATATGGAATGATTTGGAACGATTTCCGACAGACACATACATGCACACGCCTGCTTGTTTCCTCGGATCCGACACACACTCCATGGATGAAATCGATTTGAAGGTCAAATTTGGAAAATGGGTTTGAAGCTACATCCATGGAAATTCCCCCTTTTGTATTTTTTTCTTAGGGTTTGTTCTTAGTTTTTCGCTGGAAAACTTTGAAATTTATTGTTTATTTTAAACAAAACAAGGTCGAAATTTTCTAAAAGGTAATGAAAGAAAAGGACAAAAGGGGAATTCTTGAGTCTTCGGTAATCAGGTCTTCTGAAGGTACACAAATATATGAAGAAATATAAGCGCATCAAGGTTCATAAAGTGCGTTACAACCGGTGATGGCGCCGTCGGAAAGACATGTCTCTTGAATTCTTACACCAGCAACACCTCCCCTACGATGGTTTCTCCCCCATGTTTTCTAAAAATCATGATCTGGAAAACTAAAGCTGATGAACAACCTTCTTGATGTGACCCGGTTCTTCCATGACAATGGTTTATGCATGTAGTGATTCCGATGAACCTGCGAAGTCACAATGAGAAAGGATCGTCAGCCGTTCTCCGGGAGGAGGCTTCTGGGAAAATGCTTTGACAGTCAAGTCAGTGTATAGACTTGAGGTTGTATTGTGAGTAAACTGAGAGAAGACGACTTACTTTTCAAGGCACCTTGGGTGGCCTTTTATACTGAGTCCTTCTGCTAGTCCATACGGGACAAGGGCGTTAGACCCTACAGGATCGAGGATAATGATTAGGTGATTGTGCTCCTTAATCTGTCAGAGCCAACGATTGGTTCAGGCGGTAATGCTCTGAGAATATGCCTTGTCGGCTGAGACCGTTACATTTGTCATAGAGTGGAAGGCGCCCCTTGCGGGGCCGAGCCTTTCTCCGCGAGCGCCCTGCTCTTAGGGGCGCTGTCGACAATAGGTTTCGTCGAGCTTAACCTATCGAGCGCTACATGCTTTGGGGCATTCTATGGCGCGTTTGTGTGCGGCTTCTTCGTATGCGCTAGGGTCATGTCATCAAGTCACCTAGTCCGGTAATCACAACATTGCTAGACTAGCTATGATGTTCTGGGTTTAACTGCTCGGTATACGCGTGGAGCTCTGATTCAATTGTCGCTTTGATTTTTACGGCGACGTGACTGTCCATTATGGCAGTCAGTTACATCATCACTTCAGGGATTTCGAATATCCCGTCTTTCCTTATTCTTTATAAAGTTAAGGGAACTCCTTATTCACGCCACTTCTTTCACATTTCTTCTTTCTTCTTCTTCTATGGCTTTTCTCTTGGTTCCATGGCTACTCAATCTGGTACCATTCCATCTGAAGTCGAATTCAAGCTCCTCAGTGATGCTTATGGCCTTTCTATGACTGATGGGGTTGAGTTTCCGTTTCTTGATTTGATGATCTTATCTCCTCCCCCAGGCAATGTGGGTGTTTATATGAAAACCCACGACACTGGTTTGCACCTCCCCTTGCTGACTTTCAAGAGGAGATTTTGTAGAATAACGAATGTAGTATCCAAATTCTCACTCCAAATGTTATCACCAAAGTAGTGATGTTTGAGATGATTTGTCGAGCCAATGGGGTGCTCCCCGACTACTTTATCTTCAAGTACATCTTCAGGTTCTGTGCTACATGCGACAAATATACATTCTCTGTTCGGCGAGGGGGCATACCTTGGTTCCTGATGGTAAGACCCCCAAGAACTGGCAAGACAAGTGGTTGTGGGTCAACCACGATCGGGTCGGCCATGGGCGGTACCGGTCAAACAACTTTGTTGATGTTACTCATAAGCTATATCCTCACAACCAGGCTATTGTTGATCTTCTCAAGATTATTCAGGTTGTTCCTGAGGAGTATTTAGAGGTTTTGCTCGCCGGTGTTGGTATGATCCTTCTTGGAGGCGCCGAGGGAAGATGCCCATTTTTTACACTGTTACTGATGGTGAGTAGTTCTACTATTCTTCCTTCTCCCTTCCCCCACCCCATTTTTTTCTGAAAAAGAGTAGGGTAGAGCTTCATGTTTGGCCATTTTGATTTTGTTCATATAATCTTGACTTGCTTTTATGTTTACAGGGGCCGAATCTCCTCTTTCTATGGATGAAGTCATGCGAAAGCGATATCGGGGGAAGCTGGAACACCGTGAAACTAATCTAGTTAAAACGCTTCCTCGGCCTTTTCAGGTCGATCGGATCGCCGTTACTGCTCCTACGGTGTTTCCAGTTGTGGAAAGGTCATCAGTGGCTGTCAGGGAAGAGCCCCTGCATGCCCAGCCTATCGCGACGGTTGCTTCATCTTCTACTATCGACTTTGGCCATACGGAGGTAGTCGAGGCAACAAGGATGGCATCATTTCTGATGTCCAGCGGGCCATTTCTAAGAGGAAGGTCGTCTTGGCCATGGGGGACACCTCCACTGATATCTTTAACATTGGGAGGTGAGTTCAATCGAGATGCAACTTTACTCGTTTATTGAACATGATCTCCTTTATGCCCCAGGAAGTTGTTGTGATCCCTGATGACGATGCGTAACAGTCCGAAGGGGATCAAGGGGAGAGTAAGCAACCCGTTGTTTCTGTTCAACCTATCTCGCAGTCTTCTTCTGATATTTCTCCCCCCAGGGGTCCCGGGGATGCTGATTTGCATCAAACCCCGCCTCGTGAGGGGGTCCCTGGGGGTGATGTTGGGTCTAACATTTTTGTTCCTGCTTGGAGTTTGTAGAATGAGTCTCGTTTGTCTGTCCTTAACGCTGTAGAATTTTTTTGTCATGCATTTCTGCCTACTGTCGTCGCCGACATGGAGGCCTTGGGCAGCCCCGTATTGGCTCATAATAATTCTTATGTTGCTGCCTAGGCCATGTTTTATCTCGTCGTTGGTGCCCATTGTATCCAAGTGCTTAACAAGATGGAAATTACCCATACAGTTTGCGGTGTTCAGGAGGTCAAACTGAAACGTCGGATTGTTGAGCTCGAGAAGGATGTTCATGGATTTGACCAGAGGTGTGCCCTACTTGCTTTGGAAAAAACTGCTGCAGAAAAAATTCGATATGCCCTAGAAGCCAACATAGACTTCTTGACCCAAGAAAATGAGGGGCTCATGACTCAGAATGAGAGCCTAGAGCGTGATGTTTGTGATCGTGATACGCTCCTTGAGGAGGCTCGTGTTGAGGCGGAGGCTGTTCGACGCGACCGGGATTGGCTCTTACAGGTGGGAGTTATGCACATTATGGACAAGTTAATTGAGCATCCGAAGTTCACTATTGTTGTTAGCCGGATCCGGCATGCTGCGTTCATCGCCAGTGAGGAATCCGACAATAGCGGGCTGAAAGTTGAGGTGGATTATGGCTCTTATGAGCCCAATGCTAGTGATTCCTGGTCCAGCCACACTACTAGTCTCAATGATGGCCCTGCTTGCGTTTGCCACTATGGATCATGCTTCCCTCATGGGCTTAGGGCATTTGGACATGGAGGGTATGCAATAGCTTTGCGCTCTGGATGAGGTTGATGAAATTCCTGATGGCATTCTAATTGAGGGAGCTGGTGGAGATGGCGGCGATGATGGTAGCGATGGCGATTACAACAACGGTGGTGGAAACAATGGTGATGATGGCGGTGCTGATGGTGGTGCAGTGGTGGTGGTGGTGACCTAGTTGATTCTTATGGTACTTTCGTATCGTGTGCTGACCCTTAGGGGTGTGGAAGAAATATATGAAGCTCTTGTTACTTTTTATTGTATGGTGATAGTGGTTGCTAGTGGTGGCCTTCCTAGCTTGTTTGTAATAACTCTTCAATTTTTTGTAATATGAATGTTATTTGCTTATGCTCGTTGTTGCTGTTTTCGCTTGTGATATGTTGTATCTGTTGGATAAGGTGTCTAAGTCCATAACTATTTTTGGTATGTACTTGACCTAACCCGACATGGTCCATTTGGGTTGCATGGCACCATGCAATTGGATAAACTAAAATGAGAGAAATAACACTTATGGTTTATTAATATATCATAAGTTCTAATATACTAATAATATTATTTAATTAGTTTTGATCAAGAATTAATTTAGAATTAATTAAGTGATCAAAAGATAACTAATTAAATATATGGGTAGATTATGTAAATCTTCCATATCTTATATAGTGGGCTAAGAGGCTCCATGGATTATCAAGTTGGGTTCCACCCATAGGATGCTCCATGGAGTTAACCCATGGATCATGAAATGAAGAGTCATGTTACATTAGGGTTTACCTAATGCAACACACTATATAAACAAAGGTGTTCTCCCCAAAATCGGTTACACTAAGAAACAAGAGGGCTAGAGCCGATTTTGCAAGTTTAAGATTCTCTCAAAGTTTACTCCTTTGCATTTGGTGTTGTGTGAAGCATTTGAGGCATCACACTTGGGGTGCTAGGCTCACAAGGTTTCAAGGATCATAATCAACAACAAGGTATGTTATTCTATCTTTTATTCAAGATAAAAATGTCCCCCATGTATGCTAGATAGGAATATAACCTTGGAATTCAACTTTGCATGATAATTAGACAAACATAGATCCAAGGTTATTAGGATTGCATGTACACTTAGGAAGTGTTAGAATGCTCAAAACCCATCAGTATCTTATGCCAATAGTTTTGATTTCATCCCATGTTATCGTTTCTTTTCGTTATGCGAGGTTTGTAATGTGGCGATGGGCGATTACTTTCAATCGTTGGGCGGAGCGGGTTCACTAGTTATTATGCCTGCTAGGGCGTCGGGTACTGATGTAAACCATATAATGTGGTGTATTCTTAGCCTCGTAAATACACTAATTATTTTAATTTTGTGGTTGTTCTAAGGCTTGTAAATACGCTAAGTATTTTGGTTTGATGGTTGTTCTTGAGCCTTGTAAATACACTAAGTATTTTAATTTGATGGCTCTTTTGAGCCTTGTAAATACATGAAGTATTTAAATTTGAATATGATGAGTATTGTAGTAGGATGGCCATTTAAATACACTGAGTATTTTAGCAAAGCGGCTGTGTTTAGCCTTGCAGTTACATTGACTACTTTGTAAAAAGAAAGACAAAGTCACATGCCTAAATGCACTGATCCTTCAGTGCTGAACGTCCCTCGGGTGATCAGTCCAAGTGGAGAGTTAGAAATGAAACCTCCTTAAATTTATGGCATTCCATGTTCTTGGGATTTGCCTTCCTTCCATCGTTTCGAGCACGTATGCGCCGCTGCGATCGGCCTCAATGACCTTTATGGTCCCTCTCACATGGGGCCTAACTTTCTTTGCAGTTGGGTGTGGCTTGCCTCATTCCCCTCAGGACGCAATCCCCTACTTTGAAAACTTTCTCTTTGACCCTTTGGGTATAATACCTTTCCACAACATTTTTGTAAGCTGCCTGACGAATGTTTGACCGTTCACGCTTCTCTTCGATGAGGTCTAAGTTTGCTCTTAGATCTTTGTTATTGCTTGCTTCTTTGAAATGGGTCGTTCAGAGTGACCCAACCGTTAACTCTACTGGCAGTGTTGCCTCCGTGCCGCAGGTTAAGCTGAATGGAGTCTCTTTCGTGCTCACTCTTGGCGTCATCCTGTACAACCAAAGCACTCTCGATAGCTCTTCGATCTAATTTCCCTTGGCTTTTCCCAAGCGCTTCTTATTTCCATTTACCAAAGTCCTATTGGACACTTTTGTTTGGTCATTTGCTTGGGGATGTGCTAATGACGTGAATCTTTGCTTAATTCCCTTGTCAGCGCACCAACCATGGAACGGGTTCTCGGCAAATTGCAATTCATTATCACTGATGAGCACCAACCGTTAACTCTAATCCAAACCTTGTTATAATATTTTTCCACAAAAAGTTTATCATGTATGCTAATGGCCCAACTTTTATCCACTCTATGAAGTAATCTACCGTGACTACCAGGTACTTTACTTTGCCCGAGGTGTCTGGGAATGGCCCAACGATATCAATTCCCCACAGATAGAAGGTCCACAGACTAGAGATACTCGTCAAAGGCGCCGGTAGATTCCCTTGGACCGGGGAGTAATTTTGACACTCTACACATCTTCGTGTTACTTCCAACGCATCCCGTTGTATGGTCGTCTAGTAGATGCATATTCGAAATATTTTCCCTGTAAGGGTCCTTGCCCCTCCGTGTGCACCAGCTGAGCTGGAATGCGTCTCTCGAAGTCCCTCCTTGCCTTTGGCTTCCTCTACGCATTTTAGCCATGGTGTCATGAATCCCTTTCGATACAATACTCTGTTCACGATTGCATACAATGGTGCTTTGATCTGTATTGTTCTAGCTTCTTCGTGGCCATCTGAAAAAATGTTGTGTTGTAGGTATTCGACTATCAGTGACATCCATGTGTGTCCGGATGACACTAGAGTGTGTACCCGTCGTTCATATATACTTCTCTCTTTGAGTACTTCCACTAAGACCTTTTTAGATAAGTGATCGAAACATGTTGAATCTAGCTTGTTGAGGGCATCCACTCTTCTATTTTCTCCTCTTGGGATCTGCTTAATGGTGAACTCTTTGAGGGGATCGACAATCTGTTGCACGACCTTCACATATTTCTCCATTCACTTGTCTTTCGCTTCGAATTCTCTGTTGATTTGATTAGCTGCTAATCTCGAATCCGTTAAGGCTACTATCGCTTCTGCGCCCATATGCTTTGCTAATCGTAAGCTGGCTAGTAAGGCCTCGTACTTAGCTTCATTGTTATAAGTGTGAAAATCGAAGCAGAGAGCATATGTGATCTCTTCCCCCTCTGGGCTTGTTATGATCAGGCCAACTCCCGACCCTTCTTTACTGGATGCTCCGTCGGTGGATATGGCCCACTTTTAGTCGTCCCTACACTGGCCTATCCCCAATAACTCTCTTGTCTGAATTTCTATCTTTGTATTACCTAGGATTTCAAGGAGAAATTCTGCTAATGCTTGTCCCTTGATACTGGTACGTGGGCGATAGTTGATGTCTTGCTCCCCAACTCGATTGCCCATTTCGCTAGCCGCTTAGATGTTTTAGCGTTGAGCAGTATTTGTTTGATCGAACAATTTGTTAGCACTTCTATCATATGCACTTGGAAATAGTGTCTCAAACGTCGTGTCGCATAGATGAGTGCTAACGAAGTAAATCGGTGTCTGCCTTCCTTCTATTTCTACAACCAATACCGAAGAGATAGTTCGTCGGAAATGGACTTAGAACAAAGAAGTTATGACCAATTAGAGTTTAGGGTTTTGGGTGTTCCATGAGTATGTTGAGCATACTCATTCTGAACGCGGGGCGTAGAGGGTCCCATGGTCGCGGATGGTTCGTGAGTACGCATAGCATACTAAGGGATACGCAAGGCATACTCCCTTCAGTGTAAACCCCTAATTTCATGTCTTGCACCCTATTTAAACAACCTTATGTCATTTGAGCCTAACCCTAATCAGCCTCCATAGCCTCATTTCGTCCTAAAACCTAATTTTTCAAGGAGGTGTGAGATTTGAGCTTGAAAGTGTGTTTGGTGGCTTTTCTAGAGGGTGTTCAAGAACAAGAAGGTGGTGTTCAAGTTTAGATCATGGAAGGAGCTTTTGGATCCTGCATCTAGAGCCTCTTGGAGAGCTTTTGAAGGTAAAAAGCTTGCATCTTGTCTATCCTCCTTTCTAGTTGAGTTAAGTTTTTCAAAGAGTCCATTTGTGAGTCCATAAATTATCTCTTGTGAGTTTGGGACTCCAGAGGGTTGGAAGGTTAGATATGAGACTCTTGGACTTGTTTATGGTATAAAAATGTAATCTTGACGTCTTATATGGTTTCATGCACGAGTTAAGACCTTTTGAAGGGTCTTAATGGGGTAGATTGAGTTGTTGGGTCCTTATATAGCATGCAAAGGCGTAAAGTTGCCAACTTTATGCCTTAGGATCATTCAACCAACAAAGATCTGGAATTTGAGTGATGAATCTACATGCTTTAAGCACTTAATGGATTTTGTGTATGAGTTGTTTGTACGTTGGGCGTACCACATAGTATGCTGCGTGTACAACCCCTTTGCACAATATGCTAAGCATACAGAAGAGGTACGTGGGCGAACGCTCTCAGGAAGATTTAGGCCTTGGCAGACTTCGGACCTTTAGGCCCTAATGGTTTTGGGCCTGGACTTGCTGGTGATTGGGCCCAAATGTATCTTTGGGCCAATATTGGTATGGTTGGGTCTATTGGGCCTTGTGGCCAATATACAATTGGACTTCGCATTTTTGGGTTTTGGGTTTGGCCATTTCTTGGACTAAGAAAATGATTGGGCTTTAAGATAAGGTCCATTGGAAAGTTCTGGGCCTATTTTGGAAAATTGGGCCATAAGTGGGCCATAATTGGGTTTTGATGATTATGGGTTAATGGGACATCGGAATGCCAAGTGTTTTGACTAGAAATAATGGTTGAGCCTTAAGGTAAGGCCCATGTAGAGGTTTGGCCTAATTTGGAAAAATCGGTCATTGTTGATTAATTGGCCTTTAGGCCTTTTAGATTATAGCTTGGGCCATAGTTTGTGACAGGGATATGGTAGGGGTAAAATGGTATTTTTAGCGTGGGTATAAAGTACTACCTCCGTCCCAAATTAATTGTCCACATTTGACTTTTCCAGTCTTTATTCTTAAAATTTAACCTTAAATAATTTTCTTTTTGATAGATAATACTTAATACAAAATATATGAACAAATTGTAATTTAAATGTCTTTTTATTGTTATAAGTTTCATCAACTAATATATTACACAAATACAAATATTTAAGGTCAAAGTTGAAGAAAAAACACTTCAAAAGTCAAAAGTGGACAATTAATTTGGGACGGAGGGAGTAATAGCTATGGATTAGAACCCAATTTCTAATTGGGTGTCTCTTGGTATTGTTAGCTCAGGACGTTGTCAAGGCAGCAACTAAGGATTCTTTCTGAAAGCTTCTACAGTCGAGGTGAGTCTCCTCACCATATCCACGGGTTGAAGGCACCAATTTCGGTCCATTATGTGGTATGCTAGTTGTTTTTGTGATATGTGGTATGTTAGTTGTCTCTGTGATACTTGCATTGAAGACCCCGGGGGTGCCTGAGGCAATTGAATAATAGACCATGGGAGAGCCCATGGCATTCCAGGATAAGACCATGTCGGGGTTCCCATCGCAGTTCGTTAAGACCATGTGGGGGTTCCCATGGAACCGGAATAAGACCGTGGAGGGTTTCAATGGCATCCTTATATATTTGTATGCATGATTTATGCATGATTTATGTGGACTTATGTGGTTTCATGTGGACTTATGTGGTTTCATGTGTGGTGTGTTTTGGGGAACTCACTAAGCTTTGTGCTTATAATTTTCCGTTTGTTTCAGGTACTCCAGTTTTCAAATGAAGAGTTTGGGACGATCGCAGCGCATACACCCGTGTTTTCCGCAATATGTGATATTTGGGAATGAACTCTGATAATTGTTTTATTTAAAATGTTTTCAATGTTTGGATAAGTTTTCATTAGTGTTTGGCTATAACAAAAATGAACTTTTTACCCTGGATTTATGGGATGTTACCTTCAGGCTATGGATGTGATGACGGCAAGATCGGTTTAGTGTCATGAGCTTATTATTCAATGGATAGAAGGTGTCATATTGTATCGTAAGCCAGTGGATGTATGATTTAAGACCCCATAGTATTTGATTAAGATTCTTAGGTCTGAAGTCGCAAGCTTTATTGGCTTATTTGGGTGTTAGCGCACTATAGTTGTTAGGAGATTTGGTGATCAGCTAGTTTGGAACATGTGGGTAATTAAAGGTTGTTAGGAATGATGGTTGTGCACCGGTAGCCATTTGATGAGTGTTTGAATTATGAACTTGGGTTTCTTGAGCCATGAAGTCATTATGAATGTCTAGAGCGATTCATTAGGTGGGGGTACACCTAAGTGTTGGATTAGTGTCTAAGTCCATAACTATATTTGGTATGTACTTGACCCGGTTAGAACATGGTCCTTTTGGGTTGCCTTCACCAAAGCAACTTGATTGGATGAATAATAGAGAAAGAGGTTATTATGGTTTATTAATATATGATAAGAATAGTATATTAAAAGAGAAATCATATTTGTTTAGTTAACATTGGTCAAGAATTAATTAAGAATTAATTTTGTGGTCAAAAGAAGTTAATTGAACTAAGGGGACTGAGTTGTAATTATGTGATAGTTACAAGGTTGGGCAAGGAAACCCTACAGGATAGGGTGGACGAATCATATGGGCTGCTTGGTGGCCGAGTAACCAGATAAGGATAATGATTGAAACCCTAATTCCCACACCTATATAAAGACCCCTTGGGCATGAGAATTTGGCTACACCTAACCTTAGAAGTCTTGGAACCGAATTCCCTCTCCCCCTCTCTCTCTTGCTTCATCCAATTGCTTTTGGTGTTTGTGATTCATTAGAGGCACAACATTTGGGGTGCTAAGGTTCTCAAAGCTTCAAGATCTACAATCAACAATCAAGGTATTCATCCAACTTGTTTAGTTGATTTCCAATTAGTTTTGTTGTATGCTAGATTAGGGTTATGCAAGTCTTGGACAATTTGCATGTACAATTAGAAAAACTAGATCCAAGCATTCGGGTTTGCATGAACACCATAAGAATTTTGTTATGCTCATAACCCAACACTAAGTTAGCATGGGATTTGGTTGCAGCCTGAGAATTTTTGGATTGAACATCCTTATGCTCGTGAGATCAGTAGGTTGATGATAACTTGTCAGGAAGTCATGCGTGAATTTGAGGTTGTAGGTGCAACCTCCGAATTTGGATTTGGTGTAATTCGCTATCAATGTATTTTAAGCAATCATTTTGCATAGTAAAATGATATTCCTAGTTTGGGGCTAGGGGTGGGTGCGATGATTGAATGATCAGTTGTCGTAGGGAATAATTTGTTGCGGTTTATATTGATGGGTTTGTGTTTTCGGGAAGTTCCTGCATTGAGTGGTTGTCGCGGTATTAAGAGGGTTTCCAGTTGGCAAGAGTAAGGTAGTTGTTTCAGTTCTCATGTGGGGCTATTGGGCTTCCTTCCTTTTGTTTGAGGGCAAAATGTTAAGGTTCATCCTTTTGGAGGTATAAGCAATTTCTACCACGACGGGGTTTGGATGGCGGGTTTAGGAGACGTTCGTTGGTATTGGATGATTCTTCTGTCTAAATTATAATTCAAGAAGTCTGGGTAGGACCGACTAGCGGTGGAGGAAGTGGTAAGGAATGATTTCGAGGACAAAATCTAATTTAAGTGGGGGAGAGTTGTAACACCTTATTTCGAATCGTTTCATAATTCGGGACCGTGACCCGAAGACCGGTTATCATAATGATTAGATCCTTTGGGAAAGAGACTTAGATCCATTTGAGTGTGGATAATTTGGGTTAGATCATCTGGGGGTTCGGTTTGTGTTTTGGAGTCCAAGGGTAAATCTATAAAGTGTCAGTTTGGGCCATTTTATGAATTTTTGCTTTTAGTTCATAAAGTTTTACGTAAAGGGGGGATGATAGAAGTGTAGAGCTTCTTATTACATTTTCGTGGATATAAAGATCGTCGAAAACAAAGTTGGAACAAAGAAGTTATGGCTTTAAGCTAAGCCTAGTACGCGGGGCATATATAGGGAGTATGGAAGGCGTACTAGGCAAGGGGGATTGCGCCACCTCACGTAATACATCGGGCATACTGGGAGTATGTGGGGGCGTTCTCTAGCCTCATGCAAAACCTAATTTAGGGTCTTGGACCCTAATTAATGATATTAACTCAACTCCAAACCCCCTTATCTTCAGCCTCCATCCCATTTAACCATAGATTCGAAACCCTAGCTTCCACTTGAGCATTTTGAGGCTTTTGGTGTGATTTTGATGTGCCTTGGAGAGGAAGGAGTTCTTGTTGGAAGCATTGCTTGGCTTGGAGTTTGTGGATCCAAGGTCTAATTATCTTCATCAACTTCCAGGAGGTATAAAGTTTCTAACTTGATGAATCTATGTGTTAGATCTGATGGGTTTTGGTCCTAAGAACATCCTATGTGCTCATACAAACCCTAATGCTTGGATCTAGGTTTCTCTATTATACATGCAAGTTATCGAAGCCTATAAACCCTAATTCTAGCATTCAAGTAATCATATTAACATGAGAATAGGTTTAGGATATTACCTTGATTGTTATGTAGTAATAACAACCCCAAATCTCCTTGTATTGACTTTAGAAAGCTTAGAGTCACAATTGTCACTCCTCTAATGGTTCACGAACACCATAAGCAAGAGGATGAAGAGGAGAGAGGTTAGAGGCTGCCCAAATACGTGTACAAACCCTAGAGAAGTCTTAGCCACGTTTTTGGGTCATAAAGGATCCATATATATTGGAGACAATTAGGGTTATCTAACAAGGAAACCCTAATTTGGTTGCTTAAGCCCTAAGCAACCCATGGAACCCTTTCCTTAAGGCCTTGGACAATTTCCTTATGGGCTTCCCCATAGAATTCATCCACCTTATAATAAAAGGCAATCCATGGCCCAAATTGCAATTATCTTATAATTACAATTCCAGTCCCTTAAGTTTAATTAATCTCTTTTAGTCACAAAACTAATTACCAATTAATTATTGACTAATATTAATTAAACAATATGATTTCTCTTATAATATATTATTCTCATAATATATTAATAAATCATATTTAATCCTTTCTCTCCATAATTCATCCTATCAAGTTGCTTTGGTGAAGGCAACCCAAAAGGACCATGCACCATTGGGTCAAGTACATACCAAAATAGTTATGGACTTAGACACTAATCCAACAGTCTCCCACTTGGATAAGTCTAATAAGTATTCTGCGTATGACTTCAGATCCTAATCTGTAATCGTAGCTTTCCAAAGCCACTGTCAACTCTGATCATATCAGATACGCGTGTCCTTAGATAAGGGATCATATATTCCTCCATTCTAGATATCATATGAGATATGATTTCAAATCATTCTCTTTGTACTATATCTCGATTTCCGATTTATAACGACTGCTAATTGAACAAATCAAATTACCCCTAGCCCGGCCGAGCATTTACGTTTGTCATCACTAAACCATCGAGGGGCCCAAAGATATCGCTTTTATCCTACTTTGGATAAAAGGAACGGATAAACTTTGATACAATGCTTGCTTGCACTTACTCACCGAATCACACACAACAATATGTTTTATAACACCAAGTTACTAGTGCGTTTACATATTATCAATGTGCAACCGATTTGCAAGATATAACTCACACATCTCGGTTTCAAGAATATAAGATGTTATCGTCTCACCAATCACTTGTGATACAATTCATGGAGTGATCCAAGTGAGCGTGGGTTTAATCCAATGCTCAAATTCATATTCATAAGCACTCATGAACGTTGCAGCAAACATTTGTTTATGTCTAATACTCTTTTAGACAATCCACACACCAATTCACGACAGTCTTCATTCATATCTACTTCCAACATATGAACGACTGTGGCCCGTTCGAATAATTCGATTATTCTTAATAAACTCAATTATTCTGGAAGTCAAAACATGCAAAGTGAAACACAAGAATAATACTAATCCCATATAGGCTCAAACCTTTGAGTATAAATAAAACTCCTTTTATTTATCACCATATCGATTACTCATTATTTATCGTTTCGGGTAATCAACTTCTTACTTGAATTATTACACTTGTCCCATGCTCTTAGCATGTACACAATGTTTACCTATGATTCTTACTTTTGTGAAATAGATCAAATTGAACACATTTCCAATCATTCTCATTTCACAACTCCAAATCCTTTTTCATAAGTGTGAGAATATCAAATTCTTGTCACTTACAAAATATGCTAGATTCTAACATTCTATACAATGATCCTTTCGTAATGTCACTGCACCAAAGTCACAAAGACTATTGCCAATGATATTACAAAGTCCTCTATCGGACATTGTTACAAGACAATTCCTTAGATATGATGTCTCTCACTCAAAGTACATTCCTTTGAACATCCTTTTGCATAAAGGTTTCTAATCTAGACATAGATTTCAATATTCAATTCCCAATATGGACACGCTTCCATATTTTCCACATGACAACTCATTCTTAATAGAATCTTATCTATTCGTAATGATGTCGATATGGTCCATCCAATACCATGCTTCCAACTACTCACAAGCAACCAATCCTCGTCGAACTTTGGATTGTCCTTTGATAGTTGTTTAATTATTTTAGTCAAAACCGATTCTAGTCCTTTTTCCCTCTAAATGCGCTAGACATTTGGAAAATTTTAGAATGGTCAAACATTAAAACATTTGCAATCGATCCTATACTCGAAGCGTATGGGACATGACGCACAATGTTTTATTTGCTATGTTCTCAAAATTCGAATTGTGAAGAGGAATGCCGTAATCATAATCGAAATTTTAAGAACACACTATGTACTTTTGACTAAATTTATTAACATTTCTCGACCTAAGCCTTTAGATTTGAAATGAAGCATAATATTATCTCCCTTAATTATAACAAAACAACTTTACAACCCTTACGACTTTGCAAGGTATAACTTTTGTTTTCTATAATTAATTTTGCCAACTTGCAATACTTTCCATAATAATCATACAATCATAACTTTTATGCTCCCACTATCATGATGATTACTATAAAACATAAAACTTATGCTCCCACTAGCTTCGACATGTATTCATAAACATCTTAACTTTCAGAAAAACAATACCTATTCAATTTCTTAAGTCCATGTTTCTAATACTAAATGCTTTGATCATCTTTTATCAAGGCTTCTTGAACTTATACACCTGTGCCTTAGATAGTTCATATGTATGTATAAACACTTAAGACTAATTGCCAAACCTCACAATTCAAATTATGGAAAGGGATACCGTAACCATAATCGAATTCGAGAATGCAATTTTACAATGACTATCTTCTTAAAATCTTTCTTAGTGAAAGCATTTCCTCACAATCATTTTCATGAAGGAGGAAATCTTATGACACTTAGATGTTAAACGGTGTATGTGTTCATATCCATGTGAATTTGTTAAAACCAAAGTTTACGACAAATTCAAACTCATATGGACCGAACTTTCTTAATCTTGATTTCTTGCCTTATGGTAGCACAACTGCCCACCATGTCTTCCAAGTAGTTAAGTAGCTCACCCTTTCCTATCAATGTACCTTTCATTGATTAAGGTGCCTTGCCTTTTATGCGTTCAAAATGAGAACTCATAGGACTCATGTGCATAATTAACTTAATTGGAACATCACAAAAACAAAATAATGTCAACACGATAGGTTGTAAACCTCAACTCGTGTGCTAGTGATGATCGACAAGGTTTATTTGTTCTTGAAACTTTTCAAGACCATTAAGACTCCCACTGACTCCTTGACATATAAGATTCTTTTGTCAATAAACATTTCTTGACAAACAAATATTCAAGAAGTTAGTGTAGCTTTTATCAAAACACTTCATAAATTGGTCCTAGTTGGTCTTTGTCTTATCCAAGACATCACAACTTTCCACATTTGATGAATGTTATAAACCTTCTTAATACTTTTTCACTCAATGTCACAATCTTAACTCTAAGACTTGTTTTGGAATGAAGTATGATTGACTTCTTGATTTAACCATTTCTACAATCCTTGATTCCTCTTCTTAAACATACAATTGTACTAAGACTCACTTAGAGGATCAATTGAGATATGGTTCTTAATCATTAAGACCTATCATAAAGCATAAAAGCTACTCTCCCTTCTTCTTAGAATGGAGAAACTTTTATCTTTCTGCCTACTTGATTCTTCTTATTTGTTTTGTTATTGATTTAAACCTTTTAAATCAATTCATAATTACACTTAATCTTGTAAGTATAATCATATTTACTAATCCTTTAGTAAATCATGACGAATATCATTGTTACTCTTATGGTGGACTTGATAAATACGCAACTTTGTGTGCTCGATCTCCTAGTCCTTCACTTGACACTTTGTCAATGAATTAGTCTAATTTCCAAAAATGAAATTTCTCATTCATCATGCAACCAAGTTGCATGATTCCAAGTTTCTGTCCAATTGAAACTTAGGCGATGAGAAACTCTCCCTATTTGGTAAATTCTCGACTTTCCATAAATAACATAACAAGAACCAAATCCATTATTGGTAATAATAGAAACATTCAAACATCAATTTTTCATATACGCCATTGCAAGGATAAATAAATAATATAAAATCAAAATTTATTTTATTGCAGAAACAATCTGTCCTTACAATGCAATTCATTGAAAAACTATGCTAATACATCTTTCTTAGCAATCTAATTCTAACTCTAAGTAGTAGCTCAAGAAATCTAATCTTCAAGAAATGCGATCGAAATCCATTCCTTCATGGTTAGATTCTGCTCACTTCTTCCCTTAAGCTTCCTTTCTTTTCTTCGATCCTACAAAAACATTAATTGTAATCTTATCACATTATGTATTAAGAATTTAGAATAGGAGCTTAAAAGAGTTAGTCAATGGAGTTTACCTAAAGCAAAGCCATACGTTTTGACTCTCCCATCTCTTAGATCTCTTAGGTAAATGGGGCAGCTTCGTCTCCAACGCCATTTCTCTTGGCAATAAAAGCAGATTGACTCTCTTGGAACAGGACATGGAACTACTTCAGACATTGCCTTTCTATTATGATCAAACCTTTCGATCATAGCATGTCTTTTGTTGCCATCGTCTACATCCATAGAGGTCTTGAAGGCAAATTCACCAATCAACTTTTCTTTTCTATTGCGCCAAACCATTGCTGATTCAGCTCCAATAAGCATATAGGTGAGATCTATAAGGGTCACGTCGCGGTTCATCATATAGTACTCTCTTACGAACTCACTATATGAGTTAGGAAGTGACTGAAGAACCCAATCAACAGCCATTTCCTCACAGACAACGGATCCCAACATTCTTAACCTATCAATGTGTGACTTCATCCCTAGGACGTGTGCACACACCGACTTTCCTTCTTTATGTTTACTTTCCAAAAGGGCTTGAGTGATATTGAACCTTTCAATTTTTCGATCTTGTGGGTTAGGGAGAATAACTGGAGGAGGTGTAGGAAGCGAAGCATGATCTCTTGTTCCTCGATCGAATCGTGGAATATCATCTTCATGTGGAATGCTTGTTCCACGGGATTTGGGAAGACCATAGTTGTCGAACTTTGACATCTACAAAACGGGAGAAAAACGAATTCGAGTTAGTTGATTGATAGAGTCCTTGGTAAATCACCCAAATGCAATTCCAAGGCTAGGATCCAACACAATATTCTACAACTCGGGAGAGGGATGTCGTAACCCTTATTGCAGAACATTTAAAGGTAAATGAATGACGATTCACTAATTTCCACCATGAAAAACGAAAAAGAAATTTAAGTTTTAAATCTTTGAAAACTCCTAGATCCTTTGAGATTCATTGAACTTTCAATGGCATGTTTAAATCTCGATATGCCCCTCTTGTTTGTGACTGGGATGCCGAGGATCACAAAGCGGGTGTGAATAACCATGCAAACTTACATGGCGCCCTCACATGTTACAGTCACCTATTCGATGTGCCGGTAAACCACACACGCTCCATCGAACTATGACAAACATTGAGTCACCCTTTGCTACCTTTGCTTAGAACCATTTAGTGTGTCGGTAAACCACACACGCTCCACTAACGCCTTCGCAAGGGCACAAAGTGTGATTTCATGGAATTGCATCAATTCACTTTGCCTAAGTAACTAAGATTGGGAATTTTATGAAAACATTTAGTTACTTTAATAATTCATTATACTTATAATGGAAGGTTTCGTCCTATCCTACCCGTTCGGCTAACGACCCTCCACTAGTCAAGAGTGCGGTGGGTAAGAGTGGATACCCATTCAATCGCCATTTTATAGGCAATTTCCTTAAACACCCCTTGTAGACCAGCTTCGTGAATGAGGCCTACTAACGGTAAGACTGACTTTTACTCATACACATATATAATGTTAGACTTTTAATGTTATATATAGTATAGGGTGTATTTTACAACTTTTAAAATACTAGGTGGTTTAATTTAACAATTATACTTTTAATTCAATTAAATTGTTAACCTAAACTTTTATGGATTTATTAAACCTCTTTTAATTATACACCTTAATTAATTAATAAAACCATAAGGGAGTGATTTGAACTTTTTCAAAACATTACTAGGGTTTTAGAATTTAACATTCCTAATTAAACTTTTAATCAACTTTTAAATTCCAAAACTTGAGGGCAAGTTTTGAAACATTTCGAAACATTAGGGTTTAGAATTTAAATATACATTAAAATTAACCTATTAATTCAAAATTTAAATTCCAAAACTTGAGGGCAAGTTTTGAAACCTTTTTCAAAACATTAGGGTTTTAACTATTTAAATTTCAAAACAACAAAACTTTTGGGTTCAAATTTAAACTATAAAACCTAAAGGGATTAATTTGAAACTATTCCAAACTTTGTCAAGAATATTCTAGATCACATAATTCAAATAAGGTAATTAACTATAATTGGTGGTTATCTAATTAGATCTAGTTCAAATTTTTGCAAGATAATGATCAAATAATTTCCATAACTTAACATATATCAAATAAGGTAACAATTATCTAATTAGATGACCAAAATCTTTTATTTTGACAAGGATAATCATAAGGGATTAACAAAATTCGAATTTTATTAAGTTTAAACAATTATGGCAATTATCATAAGTCAAAATAGGTAAAAATCCCGAAAATCCACCTGTCTGACAGCTAAACTCGCCGAGTCCCCATATGGACTCGTCGAGTAAGGGCCTACTCGCCGAGTCCACAATGGGACTCGCCGAGTACATCATGCAGGAGGCAAAAAACGATTTTTTTCAAGCATGAACAAATTAACAAGGAATCAATACAATAGAAACCAATCATGGCTCTGATACCACTGATGGGTTTTGGTCCTAAGAACATCCTATGCGCTCATACAAACCCTAATGCTTGGATCTAGGTTTCTCTATTGTACATGCAAGTTATCTAAGACTATAAACCCTAATTCTAGCATTCAAGTAATCATATTAACATGATAATAGGTTTAAGATATTACCTTGATTGTTATGTAGTAATAACAATCCCAAATCTCCTTGTATCGACTTTAGAAAGCTTAGAGTCACAATTGTCACTCCTCTAATGGTTCACAAACACCATAAGCAAGAGGATGAAGAGGAGAGAGGTTAGAGGCTGCCCAAATACGTGTACAAACCCTAGAGAAGTCTTAGCCACGTTTTTGGGTCATAAAGGATCCATATATATTGGAGGCAATTAGGGTTATCTAACAAGGAAACCCTAATTTGGTTGCTTAAGCCCTAAGCAACCCATGGAGCCCTTTCCTTAAGGCCTTGGACGATTTCCTTATGGGCTTCCCCATAGAATTCGTCCACCTTATAATAAAAGGCAATCCATGGCCCAAATTGCAATTATCTTATAATTACAATTCCAGTCCCTTAAGTTTAATTAATCTCTTTTAGTCACAAAACTAATTACCAATTAATTATTGACTAATATTAATTAAACAATATGATTTCTCTTATAATATATTATTCTCATAATATATTAATAAATCATATTTAATCCTTTCTCTCCATAATTCATCCTATCAAGTTGCTTTGGTGAAGGCAACCCAAAAGGACCATGCACCATCGGGTCAAGTAGATACCAAAATAGTTATGGACTTAGACACTAATCCAACAAGATCTAGTCTATGGTATGTTTTGGGTTTATTTTGTTCCTTAGAGTCATCCTTGTGATTATGAGCTACTCTAAGAGCTTAGAATGTTGGATCTTAGCACTTATGAGGTTGTGGTGCATAAAAATGTCATCTTGATGGGTTTGGGTGAGTCATGATTAATTTGGTTTTCATATTATGGGTTTAGAAGGATAAAAACGGGTTTTGGGTCCCATTGAGGTATGCAAGGGAATAAAGTAGGCAACTTTATGGTTTAAGACCTTTTTAGGGATCAGATTTGTGTTTCGATGACTTAACTTAACCCAGTAAGTGCTTAATAAGGATTTTTGGGCCTTTGACGAGTACGTTGGGCTTACGTGGAGAGCAACGTAATGCTAGTTTATGCATCGTCTGCTTGTACGTGGTGCTTCAGGGGTGAGTACACATGGCGTACATTTCTGGTACGTAGGGCAAACTCCCCAGAGTGTCCATTTTGGGCCTTGATGGGCCATTGGACTTTTGAATTTAGGCCTTGGATAGATTATGGGCTTTATTGGAAATAGGTCCATGATAGTTTTGAGCCTAATTGGGAAGATGTGCCATATTGTGCCTTGGGATGCCATTTAGTAAATTAGGCTTTTAAGCAGATGAGATGGGCCTTGGTTTTGGGCTATATAAGAAAAGTGTGACATCCCAAAAATACGAGCCAAAAATTTCATTTTTAAAACATGTACTTAGCAAAACATTAGGAATAAAACGTTCAACGATCATATCATTTCACAAAGATATTGCATGTCTGAAAAACATTTTTATAAAATATAAAAGTGTCAAAGTACAAATCCCCAGGAAGATCTCATAATGCGGAATACAAAGCACGTGTGTGATGTACCGCTACCGCGCCAGCTCCTTCCCCTTCGAAGAAGAGGTACCCGAAACCAAAACTGAAAACTGTAAGCACGAAGCTTAGTGAGTTCCCCCACTATACCACATACCATATAATCATATAACATACATATACTGTCGGGCATATCTGGGTGCCCGACCTACCCCTTCGGTCCTCTCGACCGGATACTGACTAGCATATCTGGGTGCTGGCCTCCCCTTCGGTCCATACGACCGGATACTGCCGGGCATATCTGGGTGCCCGACCTACCCCTTCGGTCCTTATGACCGGATACTACCGGGCATATCTGGGTGCCCGACCTACCCCTTCGGTCCTTACGACCGGTAACCTGGGGACTATCTCCCCCTACTATCACTAGCACATACCATCATATCATACTAGCACATAAACATATTACAGGTAGTAGCAACCTTAGATGAGTATCACAGAGACAATCATCTATCATACAACTCCTACTGGTGGGCCAGCATTGTGGCCGTAGACCCACCGCTACTGGAAGGTAACTCACCTCAAAGTAGCTGTTGATTTGCGTGGGAACTGACTGTCTGTTGTTGCTGCTGCCCTGGAAATCCTCCGGCTATAACCCCCACAAAACACTCAGTCAAATACTGCTAATAGACCTTAGGGTAAAATGACCATTTACCCCTGACCAAGCCAAGAGTCAAAGTCAAAGTCAAAGTCAACGGCCAGTTGACCCGACTCGCCGAGTTGACTTGCCAACTCGCCGAGTTCCTATCCCTTTGTCTGACCATAAACCCGTCTCTACTCGTCGAGTTAGGCATTGACTCGACGAGTTTTCCTTCTAAACCAAAGGCCAAAAGTCCTTCATCCTACTCGCCGAGTTGTATGAACAACTCACTGAGTTCATCTTCATCCGAAGAACATGCTACGCTGAGACTCGCCGAGTTGTATGAACAACTCGTCGAGTCTGTTCTTGAGGCAAGAAGATTGCCTTGAACTCGCCGGGTCAGGGCATTGAATCGCCGAGTTCCTTCATGGGTGAGTCTGGCTTTAGACTCACTGAGTCACACCCCATGACTCACTACTCCACCCCGCAAACACGAAAAGGGGGAAAACTTGGGGACTCGCGACTCGACTCGCCGAGTCCGATGAACGACTCGTCGAGTCTGTCATGTGCAAATACTATATACTCAATTTTGCTTGAATCCAGCTCCTGCCATTCATATATCTGGGTTTCTAGGGCATGAATAACACGTAAAGTTTCCAACTTTACGTGTAAATAATCACCAAAGAAGGTATTAGGGCTCAAAATGCACTAAAAGTGTAGATCTAGGGTTTTCATGCAATATGGCTCCATAAAGGCAGTAGATCCAAGCTCCTGGAGCTCAATCATGCCTAGATCTAGAGGCTAAGCAACTTATTACAAGCCCTAATACACATTCAAGCTTGGGGAAAGGCTCAAGAAGGACTTTCATGGAGCTATAAGGGACAATAAGCATGAAAAAAGAGGGAAACCGAGTTATACCTCAAGGAAATCACTGAGATAGCACAAGGATGCCTGGCCTCCTTCTTCTCTTCTTGATATACTCTTCTTTCTTCTCAAAATCTTCAAGAAACACACCAAAGTACTTCAATCTCACAAGGAATAAGGGTTTAAACGATGTTGGGAGCTCTGAGGGTGAAGGGGGCGAGATTGGGGAGCATAAGGTTGGTTTAAATAGGGTGCAATCCCTTGAAATTTAGGGTTTCATCAGACAACGGGGACTCGCCGAGTCGCCAACTTAAACGTGCCCCCAAACTCGTCTCTACTCGGCGAGTCAGGCCTACAACTCGCCGAGTCCAAGGCCAAAATGTAAAATACTTAGATAAATTTTTACGTACCAGGAACCAGGTGCTACAAATCTCCCCCACTTATTTTAGACTTCGTCCTCGAAATCTGCTGCTCGATCCTGAAACAGCGATGGGTAATGCTCCATCATTTCTTCCACCGGCTCCCAAGTCCATTCCGAACCCTTTCGGTGCTGCCATTGCACCTTTACTAATTCCACCCTCTTGTTCCTCAGATCCTACGACTTTCGGTCGAGGATTGCGACTGGGCGCTCAATGTAATTCAGGATGTCATCAACTTGTATATCCTCTAGTGGCACCACCTCTAAATCATCCACTAGGCACTTCCGCAGCTGGGAGACATGGAAGGTGCTGTGGATCTGACTGAGCTCGGCTGGCAGATCCAGCCTATATGCCACCTTGCCCACCCGGGCTACCTGTGACATCCCTAATTTCACGGCCAGAAAAGATCGATTTGTTTATGCTTTGTTTTATAAAATCAGAGTAATCTTTTGATTAAAAGAGTTGCGGAACTTGTTCCCAAAATAAAATATGATAAGAATTTATCAAAAGCATCTATTAAAGAAAATGTATTTTCCTTAAATAATAAAACCTCGGGATGTCATGTTCTGATACAGACCAAAAGCATAAACAATATAAAATTGATCTTACAACAGTTATTTATGACTACTGATCTATAATCCAAAATCTCTCGTCAAGTCCACCAAATTATACCTTTATGCCATTACCTGTAATGAAAAGAAAACTGAGTGGGTCAGGCTTGGGAGCCCGGTGAGCATATAGGGTTTTCAACCCACAATAATATAATTATTATATTTAATCAGCAAACAATCAACCCAATTACCCCTCCCCATTATCTTCTTAAGGTTTTACCCTAAGAACCAACTATCCTTCATTAATTTATTCCTAAGGAATTGGCACGAAATCCATTGCTGCCAAAGTTTATTTATCAAGTACTAAATCCATAGTTATAAGGCGCTAACTCCATAGTCACCAAGGTTCACTTAACAAGCTCTAACTCCATAGTCGCCAAGGTTTACTCAACAAGCGCTAACTCCATAGTCGCCAAGGTTTACTCAACGTGCGCTAACTCCATAGTCGCCAAGGTTTATACAATAGGCGCTAACTCCATAGTCACCAACTATCCCATCTACCTAAGTTCTACCCAACATTTTCATAGATATAAATATTTACACAGTTTAAATCATTTAACACTTGTATACAACATCAATTCCACGTCCATCTCAAATAGACAAATAATATATAAACACATAGCACGTATTTCATAGCAAATACTTCATATTTATGTGTTAGAAGAAAGTAACTACACACTCACTTGATTAGACGATGACCGGACAGCACTACGACTTGTAGAAGTAGTATTCTTCGGTAGTTCTGGAAGATCTTCACAAAAACCGGGCTCCTCGCAGGCAGAGCTTCGGCTCGGGAATTTCACTTCTCGGGATCTTCGGGGTCTCGGGACTCGCTTCAGGTCTCGGGAATGATACCGGGGCTTCGGGATATTTCTTGCACGCAAAACGATGCAAAACGGGAGAGAGAGAAGAGAAAATGAGCAAAGGAATCGGCTGCCCTCGCATTTTATTTTTAGGGTGCTGGATCTGGGATTACGCTGGGCGTACTCGGTACGCTGGGCGTACGCTTCGGATCAGGCCGGATACGTCATCGCTTACGATCCCGGGTACTCGAGTGTTTGTTCAGGTCGACGTGGCCCATTTCAGTTCATGCATATGGGTACGTTGGGCGTACTCCATTACGCTTAGCGTACACCGACATACCAAACTTCAAAATTGCGTAACTTTTGCATACGAGCCCCGTTTTCGACGTTCTTTATATCCACGCGTAGGTGAGACTATGCTCTACAACTTTCATTTAGGCTCCGTCGGCTAATGTTGATATTATTTTTATTATATTATTTTTAGTAGGCTGGGATAGGAAAACTCTGTTAGAAATTCATAACTTCTTCGTCTGACGTCCGTTTTCGCCTATATTTTATCGTTTTACTACTATTAACGAGATCTTCGATTCTTGTTTAGATTGTTTTGGCTAAAAACCGCTCGATCTCAAATCAAGTATTCGGGCTGCATACCGCTAAGTCGAAACTTAGAAAAATTATAACTTCCTCATACGAAGTTAGATTCGGACGTTCTTTTTATGCACGCTCACGGTTTAACGTATTCTACGACTTTCGTTTAGATCGCTAAGGCTAAATATCGCTCTAACGTAAATTCACTTTTTACGTCGCGTTGTGTCGTGCCGGTTCTGTCGCGAAACTTCGACAGGTCATAACTTCTTCGTTATAACTCGGATTTCGGCGTTCTTTATATGTACGGAATCCTTGTAACATATACTAAAACTTAGCTAAGATTATTCATTCTAAATAATCTTCTATCAAAAAGTCATTTTTGATGCTTATCGTCTCTAAATTGACTAGCATTGATCTACGGGCGTTACAATTATCTCCCCCTTAGGATGATTACGTCCTGGAATCATCAACAAAATAGGGCTTGCATAATGATTCCACACGTTGTTTCTTCATCCTGGGTAATAACCTTAACTTCTACATTTCCTTGAAAGAGTGTTTAACTCTATGGCTTTCTTAACTACAGACGATGCCCAAATCTTGCATCTACTTTTCGTACTATGTTGTAATTTCAATCGTAACCTTCAAGTTACAAAATAAATCCTTATTGCGGACTCCTTCTTTTTCCTGGGATAAATACATTCCTTTATCTATTGTAATAGACCGATGGGTCGTGTCCCGATGACCTCTCATCGTAGTCGGACTCAATTGATATGACCACTAGGGTCGGAATAACAACCATCTTACTAGTCATTACCGAAACAATGGTAATGACATACTAGAATAAAATGGAATCAATTACTAGCTTCTTGGTAACCTTGCGACTTCCCATGATCCAATCGTGAGTCCTGTGCTTCCGGTAGTATAGATCTCTACTACCATTCACACCTACTCATACTCGTCCCAAGTATTGTCTCGCAGTTAACCAAGTCACCATACATAAATCATATAATCATTCAACACATCAGATAACAAAACCAGGGTTTATATTAATTCTTGAAACTATTACACAAAAGTTCAAGTTCACCCTATACTATGCCTCTAATAGGCTACATCATAAGTTACTATTCGCACTGCTACTTCATAACTTGATTATTGGATATAAAATCCTCATCCTTGATTCGCTTCGTCGAGGATCATGTGGAATGCCCTTGACTGTGGCAGTGTGTTTTTCTTTGGTAAGTCTTTAGAAATATGCCCTTCTTCGTTACATCTATAACACACCTTCTTGATAGGTGCGCACTTGTTGGCGTAGTGCCCTGTCTTCCCACATTTGTAGCAAGTCATTTCCTCGCTACATTTCCCGAAGTGTTTCTTCTTACACTTCTCACACCACTTAGCTTCATCTCTTCCCCCAGATTTCGAGAATTTGCTTTCTTTGTCGATTATTGAAGATCCTTCACGCTTCCTTTTCTCTCCAACTTCAGCTCTTTCCAGACCCTTTTCTTTTATTTGGGTCTCAATATTCTTGGCTGCCCAGATGGCGGCTTTCAGAGTGATTGCTTGCTTGACTATCGGACCAAAGTCCCTAGGTAATCCATTGGCAAACTTGTTGAGCTTGGAAAGTTCAGTTGGAATTAGGTATGGAATAAGCTTCATCTTCTCTGTAAAGCTTGTAGCGTATTCAGTGACGCTCAATTTTCCCTTCTTTAGATTCTAGAACTCATTGTTGATTTCCAGAAGATCATGCTCAGAGAAATATTGCATTTTCATTTGCTCCACGAACTCTTCCCAAGACATCTTGCTAGCTTCCCCCTTGGGCATTGAACCGGCCAGTAACTTCCACCAGCTCAGTACTCCAAATTTTAACAGAGGGATTGCAAGAGCGGTCTTCTATCTGTTACTACACTCGCAACTTTCAAACATTGTCTCCATCTCGGAGATCCAGTCCATGACTTGCACCAGTGTCGGGCTCCCAGAAAGACATGGTGGTTTGGATGCCATGAAATCCTTGTACTTGCATCCACGTCCATCATTGCCTCCATCCTGATTGTTTCGGCGAACTATTGGTGGGTTGGCTTGACCAATGGTGCCACTATAGTTCCCTTCTTCCGACTGCCCCTCATTCAGCTCAGGCTGTTCAACTGGTATTGAGGGTTCACTCCTGTTGTTCAGCAACAGTTGTCTCATTTCCTCCTTTTGTTCAACCATCATGGCTTGAATCATGGTTCGCACTCCAGCCATTGTGATTGGTTCAGGTGTTGCTGCTACCACAACTACTCGCTCAACCACAGGTGGTTGATTCCTATTTTCGTTCACGTTTCCAGCTCCACTCCTGGTTCTTGTCATTTTTTTGATCTATACACCGAATAAGGTGATTTTAGATCTTTATTCATGGTAGATATTCAAATCATCCTTATCACTCCAAAATGTTTACATGTTAGTTCTAATATCGTAGACGTATGCTTAGAATCCTACACACATAAGGTTTCCAGATCCAGTCGGCAACAGATCATAGATCCGAACAAATAATATCATATATGGAAAACATATAACAATTAGCACATAAAAGCATTTGAGGCAATTTTCCTAAAATAAACTAGTGCTCGTGTCTAAAATATGGTAGACACTCATCTCACAATCATCGCTTAGCATTCTAAGTTTAAGTCTAAAAATCCTACAAATTCCTAGTTCGCTTAAACTAATGCTCTGATATCAACTGTGACATCCCCAATTTCACGGCCAGAAAAGACCGATTTGTTTATGCTTTGTTTTATAAAATAAGAGTAATCTTTTGATTAAAAGAGTTATGGAATTTGTTCCCAAAATAAAATATGATAAGAATTTATCAAAAGCATCTATTAAAGAGAATGTATTTTCCTTAAATAATAAAACCTCGGGATGTCATGTTCTGATACAGACCAAAAGCATAAACAATATAAAATTGATCTTACAACAGTTATTTATGACTACTGATCTATAATCCAAAATCTCTCGTCAAGTCCACCAATCTATACCCTTATGCCATTACCTGTAATGAAAAGAAAACTGAGTGGGTCAGGCTTGGGAGCCTGGTGAGCATATAGGGTTTTTAACCCACAATAATATAATTATTATATTTAATCAGCAAACAATCAACCCAATTACCCCTCCCCATTATCTTCTTAAGGTTTTACCCATAAGAACCAACTATCCTTCATTCATTTATTCCTAAGGAATTGGCACGAAATCCATTGCTGCCAAAGTTTATTTATCAAGTACTAAATCCATAGTTATCAGGCGTTAACTCCATAGTCACCAAGGTTCACTTAACAACCGGTAACTCCATAGTCGCCAAGGTTTACTCAACAAGCGCTAACTCCATAGTCGCCAAGGTTTACTCAACGTGCGCTAACTCCATAGTCGCCAAGGTTTATACAATAGGCGTTAACTCCATAGTCACCAACTATACCATCTACCCAAGTTCTACCCAACATTTTTGTAGATATAAATACTTACACAGTTTAAATCATTTAACACTTGTATACAACATCAATTCCACGTCCATCTCAAATAGACAAATAATATATAAACACATAGCACGTATTTCATAGCAAATACTTCATATTTTTGTGTTAGAAGAAAGTAACTACACACTCACTTGATTAGACGATCCCCGGACAGCACTACGACTTGTAGAAGTAGTATTCTTCGGTAGTTCTGGAAGATCTTCACAAAAACCGGGATCCTCGCAGGCAGAGCTTCGGCTCGGGAATTTCACTTCTCGGGATCTTCGGGGTCTCGGGACTCGCTTCGGGTCTCGGGAATGATACCGGGGCTTCGGGATATTTCTTGCACGCAAAATGATGCAAAACAGGAGAGAGAGAAGAGAAAATGAGCAAAGGAATCGGCTGCCCTCGCATTCTATTTATAGGGTGCTGGATCTGGAATTACGCTGGGCGTAATTTCGGAGTACGTTGGGCGTACTCGGTACGCTGGGCGTACTAAGCGTTACACTGGGCGTACGCTTCGGATCAGGCCGGATACGTTATCGCTTACGATCTCGGGTACTCGAGTGTTGGGTCAGGTCGACGTGGCCCATTTCAGTTCATGCATATGGGTACGCTGGGCGTACTCCATTACTCTTAGCGTACACCGACATACCAAACTTCAAAATTGCGTAACTTTTGCATACGAGCCCCGTTTTTGACGTTCTTTATATCCACGCGTAGGTGAGACTATGCTCTACAACTTTCATATAGGCTCCGTCGGCTAATGTTGATATTATTTTTATTATATTATTTTTAGTAGGCCGGGATAGGAAAACTCCGTTAGAAATTCATAACTTCTTCGTCTGACGTCCATTTTCTCCTATCTTTTATCGTTTTACTACTATTAACGAGATCTTCGATTCTTGTTTAGATTGTTTCGGCTAAAAACAGCTCGATCTCAAATCGAGTATTCGGGCTGCATACCGCTAAGTCGAAACTTAGAAAAATTATAACTTCCTTATACGAAGTCAGATTCGGACGTTCTTTTTATGCACGCTCACGGTTTAACGTATTCTACGAATTTCGTTTAGATCGCTAAGGCTAAATATCGCTCTAACGTAAATTCACTTTTTACGTCGCATTGTGTCGTGCCGGTTATGTCGCGAAACTTCGACAAGTCATAACTTCTTCGTTATAACTCGGATTTCGGCGTTCTTTATATATACGGAATCCTTGTAACATATACTAAAACTTAGTTAAGATTATTCATTCTAAATAAACTTCTATCAAAAAGTCATTTTTGACGCTTATCGTCTCTAAATTGACTAGCCCTGATCTACGGGTGTTACACTACCACCCTGAACGACCAATGTATCTCGGGCCCAACTTGCCCCGCTTCCTGGATCGAATGACGCCTTTCCAAGGCAACACTTTCAGGAGAACCATATCCCCGACCTGGAACTCCAGGTCTGATCGACGCTTGTCTGCATAACTTTTCTGCCGACTCTGCGCAGTTTGAAGCCTGCTCCGAACCTGCTGGATTCTCTCGGTCGTCTTGAGCACCACCTCGGTGCTCCCCATGAACCTCTGGCCAACTTCACCCCAATATATCGGGGTCATGCACCTCCGACCGTACAACATCTCGAATGGAGGACGGTCAATGCTCGTGTGGTAGCTGTTGTTGTACGAGAACTTAGCCAAGGGAAGATAGGTATTCCAGCTACCACCGAAGTCTAGCACGCATGCCCGCAACATATCCTCCAAAGTCTGGATGGTCCGCTCACTCTGACCATCTGTCTGTGGGTGAAAGGCGGTGCTAAAATGCAGACGAGTGCCCAACTCATCATGAAACTTCTTCCAAAACCTGGAAGTGAACCACACATCTCGATTTGATATCACTGACACTGGCACCCTGTGCCGCGCCACTATCTCCCTGATATAGATATCGGCCAACTTTTCGGTCGAGATACTCTCCTGAATCGGAATAAAATAGGCGCTCTTGGTCAACCGATCCACGATGACCCAAATCGAATCTACTCCTCGCGCCGTCCGTGGAAGCTTTGTGATAAAATCTGTCGTAATATCCTCCCATTTCCATAACGGGATATCCAACGACTGCATCTTGCCGTGTGGTCTCTGATGCTCGGCCTTGACCTTCCTGCAGGTCAAACACTACTCGACGTACCACGCCATATCCCGCTTCATGTTGGGCCACCAATAGTCTAGGCAAAGATCCCGATACATATTCGTCGCCCCTGGATGAATAGAGAATCGGGATTTGTGCGCCTCCTCCATCAAGATCTGGCGCACGCCTCCGTGATAACGCACCCACACCATACGGTGTAGTGTCAATAACCCTCGTCTATCATATTCGAAGGAGGTGACTTGACCCACTATACGCTCACTCTTCCGATGTTCCTCCTTCATAGCCTCCTGCTAAGCTTCCCGAATCTAATCTAACAGGGGAGTCACCACAGTCATCCTCATGCAAATATCCCTGATCGGCACCGCCTTGCGGCTAAGCACATCGGCCACCACATTGGCCTTCCCCGGGTGATAAAGGATCTCGCAATCATAATCCTCCACCACGTCCAGCCACTGATGCTGCCTCATGTTCAGATTCGGCTGATCCATGAGGCACCTCAAACTCTTGTGGTCCGTGAAAATGGTACATCGAACCCCGTAGAGGTAATGCCGCCATATATTGAGGGCGAAAACCACCGCCCCCAACTCTAAATCATGTGTCGGGTAGTTCGCCTCGTGAAGCTTCAGCTGCCTCAAGGCATAAGCAATGACATGTCCCCTCTGCATCAATATTGCGCCTAAGCCCGAGATAGACGCATCACAGTATACCACAAAATCCTCTACGCCCTCGGGCAGGGCTAAGATTGGCGTCTCGCACAGTCTCTGCCTCAGAATCTCGAACGCTGCCTGCTGCTCAGGCCCCCATCGAAAGACCATGACTTTCCTAGTCAACCATGTCAGGGGTACGACTATCTTGGAGAAATCCTGAATGAATCTCCGATAATAACCTGCTAATCCTAGGAAACTCCGAATCTCGGATGGAGACTTCGGAACCTCCCATCTCATCACGGCCTCCACCTTGGCCGGGTCTACTGAAATCCCGTTCTGGTTGACGAGGTACCCAAGAAATTGCACCTCGTGTAGCCAAAACTCACATTTGGAGAACTTGGCGTACAAGCTCTCCCTCCTCAAGGTCTCCAAAACCTCTCTCAGATGCTCCTCGTGCTCCTCCTGCGTCTTGGAATAAACCAAGATGTCATCAATAAAAACTATCACAGACCGATCCAACATCGGTCTACACACGCGGTTCATGAGGTCCATGAACGTGGCAGGAGCATTGGTGAGCCCAAACGGCATCACCACGAACTCATAATGGCCATAGCGCGTTCGAAACGTGGTCTTCTGTACATCCTCCTCTCTGACCCTCATCTGATGATATCCTGAACGCAAATCGATCTTGGAGAACCAAGATGCTCCCTGAAACTGATCAAAGAGGTCATCAATCATCGGGAGTGGGTAACGGTTCTTCACCGTTACCTTATTCAGCTCCCGGTAATCTATATACATCCGGTGCGACCCGTCCTTCTTCTTTACAAATAGGATCGGGGCTCCCCAAGGTGAACTGCTCGGTCGAATAAATCCCTTGTCTAGCAGCTCCTGCAGCTGCGTAGACAACTCCTGCATCTTGGGAGGAGCCAACCGATAGGGTGCCTTGGCTATCGGAGCCGCACCAGGAACTAGGTCGATCCTTAACTCTACCTAACGCTCCGGAGGTATTCCAGGAAGCTCCTCCGGGAAAACATCAGTGTAGTCTTGCACCACTGCAACCTCGCTCATCGTCGCTTTACCCGTCTCCCGGGTATCCATAACATACATGACATATCCCGCGCAACCCTGCTGAAGGTAGCGCCTAGCTCTCGCTGCTGAACATACTGCAGGTCCACGCTGCGGCCTCTCGTCGTGGATCACCAACTCTCCCCCACTCGGGGTCCTGATCCGCACTAGCTGCTATGTGCAATATATCACCGCCCCATTAGGGCTCAACCAATCCATGCCTATAATCACCTTGTTCCCCCGCAACGGGATGGGAACCAAATCCACCAAATAACGCTCCTCAAATAACCTCAGAACACAATCCATGAACACTGATGATGCTCGTACCGATCGATCATCGGCAATCTCTACCTCTAAAGGGCAATCCAACATGCCCGAAGACTCAGTAAACCTCTTGCTAAGCGCAAGGGAAACAAATGACCGGGTGGCACCTGAGTCAAACAACACCTGAACTGGGATATTGTTCACACGGAACGATCCTAATGCATAAACACAGGGCACATATCAATAAGACAACATCATAAAAATAAAATAGAAGGAAAGAATCATACCCGTCACCACATCAGGTGCGGCGCGTGCCTCCTCTGCAGTCAGCTGAAACACCCGGCTCCTCACCACTGGAACCTCTGCCTTACCCTGCCGGCCATTTGTAATCCGCAGGGTAGCTGGAGCTGGCGCCTTAACCGGTGCTGATGCTGTCAACTGGGGAAATTGGCCTTCTTGTGGCCCCTCTGGTTGCAGTGGAAACACATAAACTCAGACGTCTGCATCACAGGTGCAGGGGCGGTACAATCCCGGCTAAAGTGCCCTGACTTGCCGCACTTGTAGCAGCTTGACGATCCCATCTTGCACGCTCCCTCGTGTGCCCTGCCGCATTTCTTACAGCGGCCCCGCCCCTGTTGGCCTTTCGGCCCTGCATCCAATCCCTTGGGCTTCTTTCCCGAAGCCCCCATAACATGCCCCTCTTCCGCCTTCCTCTTCCGGATGTGCTCCAGATCTATCTCCCTCTCCCTTGCCCTGGCAATCATAGAGTCCAGGGTAGGGCAAGCTGAAAAATTGACATGCTCCCGAATATCAGCTCGTAGCATGTCATGATAGCGGGTCCTCCTCATATCCTCATCACCCGCATATTGGGGCACCAAAACTGCCCTCTCCCGAAACTTGGCGGTGATCTCCGCCACAGTCTCTGTCGTCTGTCTCATATCCAAGAACTCCCTAGCCAGCTGTTGAAGCTCGACAGCCGGCGCGAAATCTGCCCTGAACCTGGTCGCGAGGTCCGACCAAGTCATAGCCTTAACAGCCGAGGCTCCCAACGAGTCACCCACGGACTCCCACCAATCCCTAGCTCGATCTCGTAAACACCCTGCTGCGAACCTCACCTTCGACCCCTCAGGGCAGAAGCTAATCATCTGTGCAGACTTAATGTCTGCAATCCATCGTCTGGCAGCTATGGGGTCCTTCGCCCCGTGAAAATCCGACGCACCACTGCCCTGGAAGTCCTTGAAGGACAGTGTGCGGGATCCCGACTGGCCAGGTGCCATGTCGCTCCTGAATACCCGGAGGCGATCCTCCATCAACTCCAATATCCCTTCCTTGATCGACCTGAAGATAATGGGGGTCGACACAAGGATGCCGCTGGTGATCTCTGACGCGATGAACTCGCGTAGCCCCACATCTACTGGCTCGAAACCTGATCCCTCTCCTATACTGCCAACTGTTGGCCTCGAGCGTAGTACCACCATTCTGAAATACATAAATAATAACCGTTAGTGATACTAATACCTCTGGAGGAATCACACCTACTACAAGTTTCCTGGTCTTATCTTGGCCTTCCTCGGTTCGGGTACGGATCCTCTGTTGTCAGTAGTACGGGCCCATACTACCTTCCACATCTATTCGTACCTTCTCCAAGGACTGCCTTGACTCCACCAGGTCCCTGTCACTACCGCTGATCACCGTTATACTCATCCTAGGCTTGCCCTAGGAAAATCTCTAACTCCACTCGACCCGGTCCTCAACTGCTGAAGGCCTCCTTGTAATGCCAGTTAGCCATTACCTGAACACCATCACATGTGATGAGGCTTAGATAATCCTTCGAGTAACAGATTCATCCTTATAACGGTTAGACTCAAACGAGAGCTGCGCAATAGGGCCAAATCCAGCACTCTAAGATTATTCAACCCTGATCACATGTGACGTGACGTATTCACCTAATGGCTAACTCCCATCACTCAGAATCCCACAAAGCACAAAGCAAGCAGTATTCAGACAAAAGGGAACAATCTCAAGCAAATTCGTTCTCATAGAGAGAAACTGAACTAGCATACAGTGCTAAACTCATACTATCAGGCATAACCTAAACAGGCTATCCTACTGTTGTCTACTCAATTCTAGCATGTAATTTTCATACACTAAAGTACATAAAGCAGGCACATAAGGCATCACTCCTAGATCCTTAGTCCTATTCTAGCATGCTGTTCTACTGAAACTGATAAACATAACATAAGCTTGTATGGGTACTTTGGGGAATACTTACTTGAGCTCGGCCGGTCGCGCACATCACACACTTTGTTCCTTCTTAAAACTCTTTACTTAGTTTTTCAGAAAATATTTTCTTCTTTAAAATCTTTTAATCCCTCGATTTGAGTCCAGTCACCCCCGAAGGTGTGTCCGAATCCCTCATACCACGGCTCTGATACCAACTTGTAACATCCCAAAATTAGGAGCCAAAAATTTCATTTTTAAAACATGTACTTAGCAAAACATTAGGAATAAAATGTTCAACGATCATATCATATCACAAAGATATTGCATGTCTGGAAAACATTTTTATAAAACATAAAAGTGTCAGAATACAAATCCTCAGCAAGATCTCATAATGCGGAATACAAAGCACGTGTGTGATGTACCTCTACCGCGCCAACTCCTTCCCCTTCGAAGAAGAGGTACCCGAAACCAAAACTGAAAACTGTAAGCACGAAGTTTAGTGAGTTCCCCCACTGTACCACATACCATATAATCACATAACATACATATACTGCCGTGCATATCTGGGTGCCCGACCTACCTCTTCGGTCCTCTCGACCGGATACTGACTAGCATATATGGGTGCTGGCCTCCCCTTCGTTCCTTACGACCGGATACTGTCGGGCATATCTGGGTGCCCAACCTACCCCTTCGGTCCTTACGACCGGATACTGTCGGGTATATATGGGTGCCCGACCTACCCCTTCGGTCCTTACGACCGGTAACCTGGGGAATATCTCCCCCTACTGTCACTAGCACATAGCATCATATCATACTAGCACATAAACATATTATAGGTGGTAGCAACCTTAGATGAGTATCACAGAGACAATCATCTATCATACAACTCCTACTGGTGGTCCGACATTGTGGCCGTAGACCCACCGTTACTGGAAGGTAACTCACCTTAAAGTAGTTGCTGATCTGCATGGGAACTGACTGTCTGCTGTTGTTGCTGCCCCGGAAATCCTCCGGCTATAATCCCCACAAAACACTCAGTCAAATACTGCTAATAGACCTTAGGGTAAAATGACCATTTACCCCTAACCAAGCCAAGAGTCAAAGTCAAAGTCAACTACCAGTTGACCGGCTCGCCGAGTTGACTTGCCAACTCGCCGAGTTCCTATCCCTTTGTCTGACCATAAACCCGCCTCTACTCGTCGAGTTAGACATTGACTCGACGAGTTTTCCTTCTAAACCAAAGGCCAAAATCCTACTCGCCGAGTTCATCTTCATCCGAAGAACATGCTACGCTGAGACTCTTCGAGTTGTATGAACAACTCGCCGAGTTTGTTCTTGAGGCAAGAAGATTGCCTTAAACTCGCCGAGTCAGGGCATTGACTCGCTGAGTTCCTTCATGGGCGAGTCTGGCTTCCAACTCACTGAGTCACACCCCATGACTCACTACTTCACCCCGCAAACACGAAAAAGGGGGAAAACTCGGGGACTCGCAACTCGACTCGTCGAGTCCGATGAACGACTCGCCGAGTCTGTCACATGCAAATACTATATACTCGATTTTGCTTGAATCCAACTCATGCCATTCATAGATCTGGTTTTCTAGGGCATGAATAACACGTAAAGCAACTTTACGTGTAAATAATCACCAAAGAAGGTATTAGGGCTCAAAATGCACTAAAAGGGTAGATCTAGGGTTTTCATGCAATATGGCTCCATAAAGGCAGTAGATCCAAGCTCCTGGAGCTCAATCATGCCTAGATCTAGAGGCTAAGCAACTTATTACAAGCCCTAATACACATTCAAGCTTGGGGAAAGGCTCAAGAAGGACTTTCATGGAGCTATAAGGGACTATAAGCATGACAAACAGAGGGAAACCGGGTTATACCTCAAGGAAATCACTGAGATAGCACAAGGATGCCTGGCCTCTTTCTTCTCAAAATCTTCAAGAAACACACCAAAGTACTTCAATCTCACAAGGAATAAGGGTTTGAACGATGTTGGGAGCTCTGAGGGTGAAGGGGGCGAGGTTGGGGCGCATAAGGTTGGTTTAAATAGGGTGCAAACCCTTGAAATTTAGGGTTTCATCAGACAGCGGGGACTCGCCGAGTCCAGAATGTGGACTCGCCGAGTCGCCAACTTAAACGTGCCCCCAAACCCGTCTCTACTCGGCGAGTCGGGCCTACAACTAGCCGAGTCCAAGGCTAAAATGTAAAATACTTAGATAAATTTTTACGTACCAGGAACCAGGTGCTACAAAAAGGATAAAATGGTCTTTTACCCTGGATATTGAACAAGTAATTTAGATTCTTGATTACGGGTAGAGATCTAACTATTAATCTGATATTATTTGATGATGTTAGCATGGGGATTTTCCGGATCAACAGACTGAGATTTTATCTGAGAATTTCAGCGGCTTAAGGTGAGTTTTCCTCACTATACTTACGGGTCGAAGGCACCAAGGCCGACCCATTGGATTGATATCCTGGTTTACCGTATGTTTCTATGTTGTAGTGATCTGTTAGATTTGTATCCTGGTATATAGGATGTTGTTATGTTGTAGAGATCTGTTAGATTTGTATCCTGGTATATATGATGTTGCTATGTTGTAGAGATCTGTTAGATATGTATCATGTATATAGGATCAGGGGCGGAGCTTCAACATTTGATTTGGAGGGGCTGGAAATATAATATGTATAAAAATCGGTGAATACGGGGGGGCTTAACTAAAATTTTATATTTTTGGGCCTAATATGTATAAAATTAAAGTATAGGGGCTATTTCTAACCAAAAAAATCAGGGGAGGGCCACAACCCCCCTTGCCCTAATAAAGCTATGCCCTTGTATAGGATGTTGCTATGTTGTAGTGATCTGTTAGATCTGTATGACCACCTGTATATGCTAGCTATTGATTGCTATTGAATATGTTACTATGTGATGGTATATCGGGTTAAGGTGGTCCTACTTTGTGCTGAAGGCCGAGATACCCAGGGCGGTCCGGTTGTAGGCCCTTCGAGGTGGTCCAGTCAAGTCGAAGGCCTAGAGAGCTGTCCAGATAGGCTGTAGGCCCTCTGACGCTCTAGTCATGTAACGCCTGTTCCAGGTATCATTTAATATTCTAAGATTTTAGGGTTTTGTGTTAGGACTCGACGAGTTGGGGAGCTCGACTCGACGAGTAGAGATCGATTTTGGACGCACGACCTAGGGTATACTCGACGAGTTGGAAGGCCCCAACTCGACGAGTAGATGTTGTAAAGAGAAACACTAATTTTCAGGGATTTGTACCCTATTTAAAGAACTTATGGCTCATTTGTAGCCTCTTTCATCGTTCTTACAACCTAGAGAAACCCTAGTTCGAGCCTTATACATTCTTGGGTGTGAGAGAGAGCTTTCGAGAGTGATTTTGGTGTGGTTGTGAAGGGTTTTGAAGCTTGAAGAAGAAGGAGTAAAGAGAGAAGCAGTAGATCCGACATCTACTTTGTATTGGCGACCATCTTGAGGCAGGTGAGTTGGAGTTGCGCGTTGGGACTTATATGATCTTAGCAGTTCAAGATGCTTGAGAGGTGAGTCTCCTCACCAAACATATGGGTCGAAGGCACCAAAGTCGGCCCATTTTGTGATATGTGGTACATTCGTTGTTGTAGTGATATGTGGTACGATAGTTAGTTATGCTAAGTGGTATGCTAGTTATATGTGTGATTCTTGTAGTGAAGACCATGGGGGGAGCCCATGGCACTTGGATGTAAGACCATGTAGGGGAGCCCATGGCTTCTCAAGTAAAGACCATGGGGGAGCTCATGGCACCTATATGTAAGACCATGTGGGGGAGCCCATGGCTTTCCATCTAAAGACCATGGGGGGAGCCCATGGCACTTAGGTGTAAGACCATGTGGGGGAGCCCATGGTATCCTGGAGTAAGACCTTGGGAGGAGCCCACTACATCCTTATATGTTTGTATGCATGGCTTATATGGTTTATGTATCTTTTATAGCTAATATTGATTATGTGATTATGTGGATTGTGTGGGGTATGCTCTGGGGAACTCGCTAAGCATTAGCTTACAGTTTGTTGATTTGTTTCAGGTACTTCTGAGCTTAAGGGCATGCAGCATCCCAAGTCTTTTCATTTGTAGTCCCTGGAGATGGAAGGGTAAAGCCATGAAGAGCCTAAGGGCTAAATTGTAATTTTGGGACCAGGAGGAGTACGATGTGCATACATAAGGGTATGCTGATCGTACTAGGGCGCGCCCTAGTACGCTGGGCGTACACTTGTGTATGCTGGGTGTACTCATAATAGAAGGAAACCCTAATATATCGGGTTGGGGACTATATAAACATCCTTATGGCTCATTTTATCTCCTCCTTCTCAGCCTCCATCTTCTAGAAATGTTCCCAAACCCTAGTTCTTATGTGTGAGAATGAGTTGATGGGTATTTTGAGCTCTTGAAGGTGAAGCCATTGCAACATATAGTTGAATAAGGAGATTGGTTTGTAGATCTGAAGTTGTGTTGTGCCCTAGAAGCTCCAGAAGGTAAAATGCTTCAAACTTTATGCTTGTAGGTCATATATCTAGCCTTTCTAGCATTATGGAACCATTTCTTGTCCCAAAAACCCCAATATGGTGCATGATGCATTTTGGACGAGATAAGTTGTCCTTTCTGGACCTTGAAGAGGTCTTAAGTGATAAAATTGAGGTTCCAATGGCTTAGATGTCCCATGCATGTAGTAGAAGGGTCTTAATGGATTAAGACGTTGGATTAAGAGAATTTCGGACGTCCAAAGTGATAAAGTTTGAGACTTTATGATTCCTAGGCACATTTGCTCACTGGATCTGGAGTTTAGGCTTGAGTGCTTAAGCCATTAAGCACTTATTAAGGTTTTGGTGAAACCCTGCGTACGCTCAGCGTAAGGTTCTGTACGCCCAATGTACTGAGTCAATGACCCCGTTTTCCAGTCAATGCGAGACTTGTGTACGCCCCGCGTAGCCTTGGGGTAGGCCCAACGCACGCCTTCTGTGGACTTTTGGTGATTTGGGCTTTGGGTTTGGGCTACTTTTGGGCTAGTAAAGTTTAGGCCTTGCTGGACTTTCTGAGTAGATATGTTTTGGACCAGTTTTGGTGATAGTGGATCATGAGGTTAATCCAAATAAGGAAGTTGGGCTCAATTTAGTAAATTGGGCTAATAATGGGCCTTGCATAAAGACTTTCAAGGTTATTGACTTGGAATTGGACCTTGGACCAATAAAAGAGAATGTACATGATGAATTGAGTGGACCCCCCCCCCCTTTAGCCAAGGTTGTTGTGTTGTGTATTGACTGCGCATTTATTATGTGATAGTTTGGGTTTTCCGGTGAGACAGCGATCAGAGGTTTTCGGTGCAGCAAGACTACTCGCGAGGTGAGTTATCCTCACTATATCAATATGGTCTAAGGCACCAAGGTCGGTCCTTTCTCGAATTGTATATTGGCTTTGTTTGATATGTTTATTGATCTGTTAGATATGTATCCTGGTAGTTAGGATGGTATTATGTTTAGTGATCGGGTTAGGTCGGCATCCTAGTATATAGGATGATGTTATGTTAGTAACCGGTTAGGTCAGTATCTTGGTTAGGATGTTGTTATGCTATATGATCTGTTAGATCAGTTTGTTTGTCTATGGACTGTTATGTGATTATCTGTTATATGTGCACATGGTTGTTTGATTGGGGTTGGGTTGAGGTGGGTCCTGCTTTGTGCTATAGGCCAACATACCCAGGGCGGACCGGATATACTACAGACCCGGGAGGGCACATAGTTAGGCCGAAGGCCCGACGAGCGGTCCGGATAGGCTGAAGGCCCAAAGAGGGCGGTACAGACGTGCCGAGGCTCGGAGAGTGGGCCAGATAGACTGAAGGCCCGGTGCGGGCGGATCAATCTCACTGTAGACTCGAGATGCATGGCTGTTTTGTGTTTGTTATATGATACAATTATGGTATTGTTGAGGATGGTATTTTGGGGGTAACTCAATAAGCCTTTAAGTTTACATCTATCAATTATTGTTTCAGGTATAACAAACGACCGCAGGAAGGCAAAGGCGTGTCCGTACACTTCCTCGATTTATGATTATGATTTCTGGGAACTCTAATATGAAACTATTTTGAAGACAAATTGTAATAACTTAATGGTTTTTAATTGGTTGTTAAAGTTTTAAATTTGCATGAATTTTATGGGTGTTACAAGGCAAGGGCAAGGCTTGATGGCGTGACATGCACTCTCTCTCAGGCGTTTTTATGGGACACTTTGATGTTTGGAATAATATTGTGGATGTTATGAATTTGAAAACAAATATATTTAATATTTTATGGTATATTGGAAATATTTTTGACTATTTAAAAATGAAAATTTTCTTTTGAAAATGGGGTCGTTACAAGTCATGTCGAAGGCTCGGTGAGCGGTCCGGATAGGTTGTAGGCCCTAAGAGGCGGTCCAGTTATGCCGATGGCTCGGAGAGCAGTCCAAATAGGCAGTAGGCCCTGAGGGGTGGTCCAATCATGCTGAAGGATCTGTATGTATGTTGTTGTTTCTTATATTTATGTGATGGTACTTTGGGAGAACTCACTAAGCACTGACTTACAATTTTAGTTTTGTTTCAGTTACTTCCGAGGACCGTGACAAGATGAAGGCGTGACCGTACACATCATTGATTTTATGTTATGAATCTTGGGAAACTCTGTTTTGAATAATGTTTTGAAAACAATGGTTATGTAAACACTTATTTTAAGTAAATGAGTTGTTTTGAAAAGTTTAAATTTGTTGTGATTCTGGGGTGTTACAAACATCCATTGATGGCTTTTCCTCATTGTTTTACTTTGATGTTTGGAAAATACAATTTACTCTTATTGGTTTTGGAACAAATGGTTGTATGGATTTGATGGTTTAAAAATAAAAAAATTATTAGTATTTTTGGGATGTTGCAAAACATTTTTGTAATAATAATTTTATTATTGATATACTTACATTTTATCATGATTTATATAACTAATAATCCCATACGGTTTGTTGTTCGGTTGGAAGACACAAGTAGAACATGAATGATTATGTGATATTTGTGTACTTTATTTTGATATTAGTCATATTAATCCCTTAATCGACTAGCTAACATCGAGCGTTTTTTAAAACTTTGCTTTCTAGTAGATGCAATTTTGCGAGACACTAACGAAAAATGAGCCTGGAAAAGGGAAAAAGTAAAGGGGATCGGGAAACATGAAGAGGTAAAAGAAGAAAGTAGTAACAAAAACAGAATGTACGATTTTATGGAAGGGGATGATTTATCGATGTCAACGTAAGCTTAATAGTTTGCTATATATTTGACCCAATAAAAAGGAGACAATTGAATGTCACCCACCATTTTTAAGGGACTAATATTATCCTTTTTGAAATCCAACCGTTCCTCTCCCTTTATACAAACTAGAAAACCAAAGTTAAAAGAGTTGTGATAAGTTTGTATGTTCTGGCATTATTGGTTGATCAGTTAGAAATACATTGCAGCAGCCACCAAGTCGACATATTGGGCCCTAAGCCCATATCACACTGGGAAAGTCTCACACCTACACTCGTTGAGAAAACCAAAAGGAAACACAAAGTCGCTCAACTACTTCTTCCACGGTGTAACATCCCATCTCGTACATCCACATTTAGGACATTTGAAATATATGGTAACTCACGTTTCGGTTGCAATTAGGAACGATGAGAATCAACCATGTATGATATTCAAAGATTTTCTAACACTTCTGCCGAAAATTCAGCTCCAAGTAAATGCATTAGCATTAATCCTAACGTTGAGATATTTCTACTAATATGTTGCCTTAAGAACATTGTTGTAAAAATGATCTTATTATTGATATACTTAGATGTTATCATGATTTATATAACTAATATCCTCAGACGCTTTGTTGTTCCGTTGGAAGACACAAGTAGAACATGAAGGATTGTGTGTTGTTAAATCATCAAGTGATGATATGCAATTCAGTACAATGAATGTTTATTATGGTCAAACATTTTTTTTAACATTTTATTGTGATTTGAGATATGCATTCCTTCAAATATCTGATATGCATTTGATTCGAATATTTTTGTTGAATTTTTTTTATGTAAATATAAAATGCCACATAATACAAAATTGACAAATTATGTGGTTAAAATGACAAATGTCAAAAGAATATAAAATACCATATTTTTAATTAAATGGTTTAACTGAAAACTTTTGTTTGCTTGTAAAAAGTGACGAACATGTTTTATCTTAGTAACTTTATGAACATAAGATTCAATGCAAAACTTCTTTTTCTAAAAAATAAATAAATAAAATTTTTCTTTTTTAAAGTAAGTGAACACGATTTTAAATGTATAAGTGAACACGTTTTTATTTATCCAATATTAATTCAAGGACAAAAAGGTCTAAACATCTGTTTTAAATGGATGAATAAAACTATTAAATGGAAATATCAAGATCCAATAAAAAAAAATTTTAAGTGTTTTTATCCGAGTATCATTTTAAAGAAACCGGTTATAAAATTACAAACTTAATAAATTTTTTGATAATAACGTTTCACTTTCGATTTGGTTTGTCATGATTTACGAAAATTACAAACCAAACGCTACGGTTTTGTTAAACTGGACCGGACAAATCGATTCGATTATAAGATTCCATTGTTCGGCTTCATCACTGATATTGGTGACAGGTTCACTCACTATATCACTGACCTCTACGATCTCCATACTATTCATCCTCGAAGTTGAATTCTCTTTCTGTGATTACTTTAGGGATTTTACTTATGGAAAATCCGAATACTGTTGGAGATGATGCCGGCAGTGATCGGCCGACGATCATGGTGACAAACGATGATGGAATTGATGCACCGGGTCTGCAGGCTCTAGTTCGTGTCCTCGTCTCCACCAATCAATACCGTGTGTTGGTCTGCGCCCCCGATTCGTACGTTCGTCTTCCCCCTTTTATACTAACGCGTTCTTGCCATATTTGTCTGCAATTTGGTTCTGAATGTACACAAATCGGAACACATGAACAAACAAAGGAGAGAAGATTTGAAGTAAATCTGCACTATTGACTGAAAAACTGGAGTTTAATGCTAACGTTTTATCATATTTACAGGGAAAAGTCAGCTGTCAGTCATTCTATTACTTGGCGTCATCCTCTCTCCGCAAAACGAATCGACATTAACGGAGCCACAGCCTTTGCTGTTTCTGGTCAGTTTCATGTTGAATTGAACAGTTGAACGATCTTAATCATATCCATAAATTTCCTTGTTCCTATATTGATAGAGAGAATCGTTATACTATTGAATAAAGGGTATTCATATCTTTTATATACGTTTTGTCATTAGGGTTTATCATCATCTTGGTTTATAACCCACATTTTACTCTATATATTCACATATCTAATTGAATAATCATACCTTTTTGACTGAATATATACAGACTAACTCTTATATTTTGGTTTTGATTTGATAAATCTTTTTGTAATAATGCTTTGCAGGAACTCCAGCTGACTGTACTTCATTGGGAATCTCAAAGGCACTATTTTCTTCTGTACCTGATCTGGTATATCTTTTAGCTTCACCATAAATTTGTTTTTTGATAAAAAAATTTTATAAACTATAGTATATAGTTGGTTTCTTGCCTTGTTGGATGCATCCAACACAATTCTACAAAACTTAGTGCATATTGTATTATGATTTATGATTTATAAAAAACCTTCTGATTTGTTGTAGTTACTCTTTACAGGTATTAAGTGGCATAAATATGGGCAGCAACTGTGGTTATCACATGTTAGTATCATTTTTCTCTCTTAGATTCCCTTGTGTTTATTCCTGATTTTTGTACTCTTCATTTTTTTTTCTCTTACATTTTTGTTTAGGGTTAAATGCTAACCAGAGTTTCTTGAAATACAGTGTCTACTCAGGGACAGTGGCAGGTGCTAGGGAGGCCTTTTTCAATGGTTTACCATCTGTTTCAATATCATATGATTGGTATGTGTAAACTTCTTCACTACATTACATGAGGTTAATTAGGTCATTTTGATTCTAATAATCTATCACAAATCTCATTGGGTGACAGGGTTGGGGGTACAAGCAGCATCAATGACTTCACACTTGCTGCTGAAGCTTGTTTACCTTTAATAAGTTCAATTCTTGTTGAAATCAAGACTAAAACATTTCCTCAAAAATGTTTCTTGAATGTAGATTTGCCAACAAATGTTCTCAATCATAAGGTGAGTGAGTTTAGATTTTTATTCTTGTTTGTAAATTGTAATTGTATGTTTTTTTTTATTAGGGTTATAAGCTGACTAAGCAAGGAAAAAGTATTGTTAAAATGGGTTGGAAGCGAGTTTCTAGTGATGCACAAGGTGCACAGATGTTATCAACAATGACAATGGAGTCAAATTCAGTAGCATCAAATCCTGATGCTAATTCTGTTTCACAAGAACAGCTTTTATTCAAGAGAGAGGTTTGTGAGTTTTTATTCATCCAGTTTTTTAATGACTCAAATTTTTTAATGCTCTTTCATACATCCTTTCAGGTGAAGGGAGGCCATGTGGAAGAGGGTGAAACCGATTATTGTTACCTTAAACAAGGATATGTGATTACCTTTGTCTTACTTTTTTTTAAGTGCTCCTATTATTTAATTAATTAATTAATAAATATCACAATTGGGTTATATTTTCAGATAACTGTCACTCCCCTTGGGGCCTTGAGTCATGCGGATATTGACTCGCAGACATTTTTCAAAGAATGGTTACCGATAGTGGCCGACCGTACCTCTCCTTCAGCTTTGTGATTACTTTATGCAGACTGTCAGTATCCTAAATACAATACAACCTGTTCTGTCATGTCATGTTAAGAAAATCAAAGTTCTATATATTGAAAATTTAAATTGTTCTATCTTTAGTTCGATCCAATTATCTTTGTCAATGTGGTGGTAATCGTATCTTAGATGCAAGACTTGGAACATTTTAATCACTTATGTTTCTTGGATTAAGAAAAGGGTTAGATGGTTCTCAGTTTATGCAACAAAATGGTCTTCTTACAAACCGCGTGTAATTTCATAATCAAAAGATGCAATATTTAATATCCGTTATATGTATACTAGTTTATAACCGTGGAAATCACGGGTACAAAGTAATTGAACTTTTATTATAAAAACTCAAAATTATTAATCAATTATTTTAAATAAATTATTAATTAAGAGATTGTTTTAGTTATATGAAATTATAAACATTGATTTAAATAAATATGTGAAATTATATCACTTTATAATTTGTATTAATTTTATTTTAATTTTTATTCTAATGTTATTAATTTAATGTACTTAAAGTGGTAAATTTAAATTTTGAAATTTGAAATGAATAATCAATAGGTTGATAAATGACATGCATTAATTAGATTACATAATAGGGTGACACATGGCAAAAAGAGAATAACATATGCATTAATTAAGAAGCCTAATAGAATGACACATGTCCAAATTAGAATAAAACTATTCTTTTATTAGAATATAGATTTGTAAAAAACATAAGCTAGTAAAAAGTGATATTTTGCATTAAATGTTTCGTAAACTAAAGTTACGAGAGTAATGCGTAAGATTAAATCTTAAACATTCTAGTTACAACAATGAACTAGATACATCATTATCCATCTAAGAAATGCGCAATAGATACATTGAGAAAGTTGCCATCTTCACCATCTCTCTTATACTATGCAGTAAGCACAAGTATCATGTAAACTTGATACTTTCCAAAAATGAAAAATGCCACTCGAGGCTTCCTTGCTACTTACTAGAAAAATGCATATGTATGTATAATTAACTAAAATTTGGGCTTAAAGTCTATTGAGCACAAAGTATATCATTGTTGTTATTAGAAAGATTGTCTAAGATCATTGTTGTGCCCCATAGCAACACATTAAGACATGGTAAATAAGTAGATATATTTTCACACTATTGTGGAAGCCACAAAAATGTAACGACCCAAAAAAAAAAAAACAAGGGTAAAAATTTCATTTTTAATATAGCTAAAACATTGATACCATTTATTCCAAACATTTCAAATCATCATTAAGTAAAACATTTATCAGAGTTCCTCCCAAAATCATTCATTGCAAAAATCATAATTGTGTGCACTGCGATCAATTCGAGCTCTTCACTTCCAAATCGATGATACCTGAAACTAAAACTATAAACCGTAAGCACAAAGCTTAGTGAGTCCCCCCAAAGCATACCCCACACACAATCCACATAATGTATACCACATTAGCTATAAAAGCTACATATATCACATAAGTCATGCATACATAAACCTGTAAGAATGCCATGGGCTACCCCACATGGTCTTATATCCAACGCCATGGGCTACCCCACATGGTCTTTACCTAGGACTGCCATGGGCTACCCTACATGGTCTTACATCCAATGCTATGGGCTACCCCACATGGTCTTTACCTAGGACTGCCATGGGCTACCCCACATGGTCTTACATCCAATGTCACGGGCTCCCCCGAGGTCTTCCATACAAGTATCCAGTGTTGCAAAACTCGGCCTACTCGGCCGATTACTCGGAATCGGCCCTCCACCGAGGCGAGTAATGTAAACTCAGCCAAAAAACTCGGATTCAGTGAAACTCGGTCAAAAATCGGTCAAACTCGGGCCTACTCGGTCTTGCTCGGGCCTACTCGGTCTTACTCGGGCCTACCCGGTCAAACTCGGCCAACTCGGTCAAAATCGGTCAAATGGTCAAAATTGTCATAAAAAGAGCAAAAATCAAGAATTTCAAGATAAATATGTACAACACACTTAATGATTTATTATTTAACGCACACATGTGATTATTACTACATATATATATATATATATATATATATATATATATATATATATATATATATATATATATATATCTTAAATTTTCAGTAATTATTCACATAGTGAGACAATTGTGTGTATTTCAGTTTTTATGTATTCACATGTATCTAATTTTGGTTATATATTTCAATGAAATTATGATTTTAACTTATGATTTTGGTATATATAATTTTCCAAAAAATATTTCTACACGAATTACCGAATCCGAGTACTCCCCGAGTACTCCCGAGTACTCGCTACTCCCCAGTCGGCCGAGCAGGTACCGAGTAGCGAGTTCTACAACCTTGCAAGTATCACAAAGACAACTAGCATAACACGCATCATATAATCTAGAATACCACTTAGCATAAAGCTAACTATCATACCACATATCTATACTACAGCTAGTGTACCACATAATATAAAATGGTCCCGCCTTGGCGCCTTAGACCCATTGGTATGGTGAGAAGACTCACCTCTCGAATGCCGAACTGATAAGCTGAATTCAGATATGTCCCACACGTTGCTCCTTCTTAATTACCCATAATTATCAGGTGATTAACTTGACACAATCCCATAAAATACCCTCAGGTCAACCCTGGACAAAGTCAAGATCCACTGTCAAGGTCAACAGTCCATGTTGACCTCAACTCGTCGAGTACAACCAGCCAGTCGTCGAATTCCTTGCTTAACTCGTCAACTCGCCGAGTCACTTGAATGACTCTTCGAGTTCCATAATGTTTTCGGCCGTAAACCCTCAACCGCAAACTCCTGACCGAGAACTGTAACGACCCAATTTTCACGTCCAAAAATTCCGTTTTTAAAACATTACTTAGAAAACATTACTAATTAAAACATTGTTCAATTAAACCATTTCACATCGAAAACCCAAATTTGAAATCCACAACATGTAAACAACCAAAATATCAGAGTATCAATCCCAAAATGAACTCATAACTGCGGAAACAAGAGTGTGTGTGATATGCCGCTACCGCGCCGACTCCTTTCCCCTAGCTGAAGAGGTACCTGAAACAATAACTGAAAAACGTAAGCACAAAGCTTAGTGAGTTCCCCCACTGTGCCACATACCATATAATCACATAACATACATATATTGTCAGGCATATCTGGGTGCCCGACCTACCCCTTCAGTCCTCTCGACCGGACGTTGCCTAGCATACCTGGGTGCTGGCCTCCCCTTCGGTCCTCTCGACCGGATACTGCCTAGCATATCTGGGTGTTGGCCTCCCTTTCGGTCCTCTCGACCGGATACTGCCTAGCATATCTGGGTGCTGGCCTCCCCTTCGATCCTCTCAACCGGATACTGGGGAACTATTTCTCCCCTCTACTACTACCACATAACATGTATCACCATATCAGAATCTATCTAACATGGCTGAGTATGACTACCCCTTCGGCCCTACCGACCGGATATCTCGGGGACTATCTCCCCCCACTGTCACTAGCACATAGTATCATATCATACTAGCACATAAACATAACACATGTAGTAGTAATCCCTAGATGAATATCACAGAGACTATCATCTACATACAACTCCTACTGGTGGGCCGACATTGTGGCCGTAGACCCACTGCTATTGGAAGGTAACTCACCTCAAAGTAGCTACTGATCTGATCAGGAACTGACTGTCTACTGCTGCTGCTACTGCTCCGGACGTCCTCCGGCTATAATTCCCACAAAACGATCAGTCAAACACTGCTAGATGTACTTAGGGTAAAATGACCATTTTACCCTTGACCACGTCGAAATCCAAGTCAAAGTCAACTTCCAGTTGACTGGACTTGCCGAGTCCGCGAGCAACTCGCCGAGTCCTTCCCTTACTAATCTAGTCCTACTTGCCAAGTCCCTCTCCCCACTCACTGAGTCACCCTTGACTCACCACTCGGGACTATAGGGCCGACTCGAGTCCCGACTCGCCGAGTCCTGCGAGCAACTCGCCGAGTTCCTTGAGCGGATCCCCTACTCGCTTCCAATCCACACCAGAACACCCCATACGAGGGTTTGGGGTTTTGGGACTACGTTACACGGTTAATTCCGCATGTAGGTACGATGGGTTGAACCTTCAACGCTTAAACCCCTCTTGCTCTGTGAAAGTTCATATGACTCGCCGAGTTTGAAGAACAACTCGGCGAGCTCCAGGCAATCTTCATAGGACTCGCCGAGTTGTTCATCCAACTCGTCGAGTCTAGGACCATCTTCATAGAACTCGCCGAGTTCCACTTTGGGACTCGCCGAGTTCCTCGACCCATTTCCTGAGTAGGCCAGATCTGAGACATGCAATGCTTCAAAACCACAGATCTATGGTCCTAGGGCATGTTTACCACGTAAAGTTGCAAACTTTACGTGCATGCATGGCCCTATGAGCTCAAACATGCAATTCCAAGCTCTTTAGGAGGTCCTACACTCAATAGGGACCTTAATCACCTCAACCACAGAGACTTTATGCTACTAGGATGTCCTAAAGGTCCAAATCCGAAGTCCTTGCAGAACATTAACCATAAACACATAGAGATTTAGGTTCTTAGGGCTTAAAACCTCTTTCTAGGGACAAAAAGGGGATTCAATGAACTAAAGATCAAGGTAGGAACTTTTCTACCTGAATAGAAGCCCTTCACGGAGTAGATTCCAGATCTTCTTCGCTTCTTGCACTCTTCAACCTTCTCCTTCTTCCCCCAAGCTCCAAACCACCTTCACAATGCTAAAAATCACCCACAAGGACACAAAGGGGGCTAGGGTTTCGTTCTATAGATCTCTGGGAGTGCTAGGGGAAGTGGAGGTTGGGTTAGATCGTTTAAATAGGGTGCAAGCACCCGGGTTAGGGTTTTAGTCCAGACAGGGTCTACTCGCCGAGTCCCACGAGCCTACTCGCCGAGTAGACAGAGTAGATCCCGCGTCTAGTCCCGCTTCTACTCGGCGAGTTAGTCCTTCAACTCGCTGAGTCCAAGGTTAAAATGCAATATATAAGGAGAGTTAATAACCAAGAATACATACCAGGAACCAGGTGCTACAAATCTCCCCCACTTATTTTAGACTTCGTCCTCGAAGTCTGTTGCCTGCTCCAAAAATAGCTCGGGGTAATGCTCCATCATCTCTTCCACCGGCTCCCAAGTCCACTCCGATCCCTTCCAGTGCTGCCATTGCACCTTCACGAGTTCCACTCGCGTGTTCCTCAAATCCTTCGACTTCCTGTCGAGGATTGCGACTGGGCGCTCAATGTAATTCAGGCTGTCATCAACTTGTATATCCTCTAATGGCACTACTACTGAATCGTCCACTAGGCACTTTCGCAGCTGAGAAACATGGAAAGTGTTGTGGATCTGGCTGAGCTCGACTGGTAGATCCAGCCTATACGCCACCTTCCCACCTGGGCTACAACTCTGAACGGTCCGATGAATCTCGGGCCCAACTTGCCCCGCTTCCTGAATCGAATGACGCCTTTCCAAGGCGACACCTTCAGGAGAACCATATCCCCGAATTGGAACTCCAAGTCGGATCGACGCTTGTCGGCGTAACTTTTCTGTCGACTCTGAGCAGTCTGAAGCCTGCTCCAAACCTGTTGGATCCTCTCGGCCGTCTTGAGCACCACCTCGGTGCTCCCCATGACTCTCTGGCCAACTTCACCCCAGCATATCGGGGTCCTGCACCTCCGACCGTACAACTTCTCGAATGGGGGACGATCAATACTCGCATGGTAGCTGTTGTTGTATGAGAACTCAGCTAAGGGAAGATAAATATCCCAGCTTCCACCGAAGTTTAGCACGCACGCCCGCAACATATCTTCCAGAGTCTGGATGGTTCGCTCACTCCGACCATCTGTCTGCGGGTGGAAGGCGGTGCTAAAATGCAAACGAGTGCCCAACTCATCATGAAACCTCTTCCAAAACCTGGAAGTAAAACGCACATCCCTGTCTGAGATAACCGATAAATTGCACCTCGCGCAACCAAAACTCACACTTGGAGAACTTGGCATACAAGCTCTCCCTCCTCAGGGTCTCCAATACCTCTCTCAGATGCTCCTCATGCTCCTCCTGTGTCTTGGAATAAACCAAGATGTCGTCAATGAGAACTATCACAGACCGATCCAGCATCGGTCTGCACACGCGGTTCATGAGGTCCATAAACGCGGCAGGAGCATTGGTGAGCCCAAACGGCATCACCACGAACTCATAATGGCCATAGCGCGTCCGAAATGCGGTCTTCTGCATATCCTCCTCCCTGAACCTCATCTGATGATAACCCGAACGCAAATCAATCTTGGAGAACCAAGATGGTCCCTGAAGCTGGTCAAAGAGATCGTCAATCCTCGGGAGTGGGTAACGGTTCTTCACCGTTACCTTGTTCAGCTCCCAGTAATCTATACACATCCGATGCGACCCGTCCTTCTTTTTCACAAACAGAATCGGGGCTCCCCAGGGTGAACTGCTCGGTCTAATGAATCCCTTGTCTAGCAGCTCCTGCAGCTGCGTAGACAACTCTTGCATCTCAGGAGGAGCCAACCGATACGGTGCCTTGTCTATCGGAGCCGCACCTGGAACGAGGTCAATCCTGAACTCCACCTGTCGCTCCGGAGGTATCCCAGGAAGCTCCTCTGGGAAGACATCTGCGAAATCTCGCACCACCGGAACCTCGCTCACTGTCGCCTTACCCGCCTCCTGGGTATCCATCACGTACGCGACATATCCTACGCATCCCTGCTGAAGGTAGCGTCTAGCCCTCGCTGCTGAACATACAGCAGGTCCACACTGCGGCCTCTCGCCATGAATCACTAACTCTCCCCCACCTGGGGTCCTGACTCGCACTAGCTGCTATGCGCAATCTATCACCGCCCCATTAGGGCTCAACCAATCCATGCCTATAATCACCTTGTTCCCACGCAACGGAATGGGAACCAGATCCACCAAATAGCGCTCCTCGAATAACCTCAGAACACAATCTCTGAATACTGATGATGTCCGCACCGATCGATCGTCGGCAATCTCCACCTCCAAAGGGCAATCCAACATGCCTGAAGACTCGGGAAATTTCTTGCTAAGCGCAAGGGAAACAAATGATCGGGTAGCACCCGCGTCGAACAATACCTGAACTGGGATACCGTTCACATGGAACGATCCTAACACATATATACATACACCGAGCACATATCAATATCATAACATTATATAAATAAATGAGAGGGAAAGAATCATACCCGTCACCACATCGGGTGCTGCGGGTGCCTCCTCGGCGGTCAGCTGAAATGCCCGGCTCCTCACCACTGGAGCCTCTGCCTTGCCCTGTCGGCCATCTGTGATCCACAGGGTCGCTGGAGCTGGCGCCTTTACCGGTGCTGAAACTGTCAACTGGGGGCAATTGGCCTTCTTGTGGCCCCTCTGGTTGCAGTGGAAACACAGAAACTCAGACGTCTAAATAACTGTTGCCGGAGCAGTGCAATCCCTGCTATAGTGCCCAGACTTGCCGCACTTATAGCAGCCTGATGATCCCAACCTGCACGCCCCCTCGTGTGACTTGCCGCATTTCCTGCAGCGGCCCCGTCCCTGTTGTCCCTTTGGCCCCAAATCCGATCCCTTGGGCTTCTTCCCCGAAGCCCCTCCTGACTGTCCCTCCTCTGCCTTCTGTTTCCGGATGTGCTCCAAATCTATCTCCCTCTCCCTCGCCCTGGCAATCATGGAGTCCAAGGTGGGGCAAGCTGAAAAACTAACGTGCTCCCGGATATCAGCCCGGAGCATGTCATGATAACGGGTCCTCCTCATGTCCTCATCGCCCACATACTGGGGCACCAACAGTGCCCTCTCCCGGAACTTGGCGGTGATCTCCGCCACATCTCCGTGTCTCATGTCCAAAAACTCCTTGGCCAGCTGCTGAAGCTCGACAGCCGGAGCAAACTCTGCCCTGAACCTGGTCACAAAGTCTGACCAGGTCATAGCCTCGATAGCTGAGACCCCTAACGAGTCATCCACCGACTTCCACCAATCTCGAGCTCGGTCTCGTAAACACCCTGCTGCATACCTCACCTTCGACCCCTCGGGGCAGAAGCTAATCAACTGTGCAGACTCGATGTCCGCAATCCATCGCCTGGCAGCAATGGGGTCTTTCATCCCGTGGAAATCCGGCGCACCACTGCCCCTGAAGTCCTTAAAGGACAACGTGCGAGATCCCGACTGGCCAGATGCCATGTCACTCCTGAACGCCCTGAGGCGATCCTCCATCAACTCGATGATCCCTTCCTTGATCGACCCGAAGATAATGGGAGTCGACTCAAGGATACCCCTGGTGATCTCTGACGCGATGAACTTGCGTAGTTCCTCATCTACCGGCTCGGAACCTGATCCCGAACCTGACCCCTCTCCTGAACCGCCATCTATCGGCCTCGATCGAAGTACCACCATTCTGCAATACATAATAACAATCATTTGTGATACTGATACTTTCTGAGGGATCGCTGCTACTTACAAGTTCCCTGGTCTTATCTTGGCCTTCCTTGGTTCGGGTACGGATCCTCTGCTTTCAGTAGTATGGGCCCATACTACCTTCCACATCTATCCGTACCTTCTTCAAGGACTGCCTCGACTCCACCAGATCCCTTCCACTATGGTTGATCACTACTTTACTCATCCTAGGCTTGCCCTAGGGAAATCTCAGGCTCCACCCTACCAGGTCCTCAGCTGCTGAAGGCCCCTTAGTAGTGCCAATTAACCATTACCTGAATACTATCACATGTGGTGAGGCTCGGATAATCCTTCGAGTAACAGGCTCATCCCTACAACGGTTAGACTCAAACGAGAGCTGCGCAATAGGGCCAAATCCAGCACTCTAAGATTATTCAACCCTGATCACATGTGACGTGACGTATTCACCTAATGGCTAACTCCCACCACTCAGAGTCCCACAAAGCACAAAGCAATCAGCATTCGAACTAAGGGAACAATCTCAAGCAAATCCGCTCTCATAGAGAGAAGCTGATCTAGCATACAGAGCTAAACTCATACTATCATGCATAACCTAACAGGCTATCCTACTGTTGTCTACTCGATTCTAGCATGCAATTTCCATACACTGAAGCACATAAAGCAGGCACATAAGGCATCATTACTAGATCCTTAGTCCTATTCTAGCATGCTGTTCTACTGAAACTGATAAACACAACATAAGCTTGTATGGGTACTTTGGGGAATACTTACTTGAGCTCGGCCGGTCGCGCACATCACACATTTCGTTCTTTCTCAAAACTCTTTTCTCAATCTTTAGAAAACGTTTTTTTTGGGAAAATCTTTTAATCCCTCGATTTGAGTTCAGACACCCCCGAAGGTGTGTCCGAATCCCTCAAACCAAGGCTCTGATACCAACTTGTAACGACCCAATTTTCACGTCCCAAAATTCCGTTTTTAAAACATTACTTAGAAAACATTACTAATTAAAACATTGTTCAATTAAACCATTTCACATCGAAAACCCAAATTTGAAATCCACAACATGTAAACAACCAAAATATCAAAGTATCAATCCCATAATGAACTCATAACTGCGGAAACAAGAGTGTGTGTGATATGCCGCTACCGCGCACTACTAGAAAAACAGCCTTTTACGACGCTCATTGCGCGTCGTAAAAGGCTCAGACGACGCGCAAATGCGCGTCAAGGAAGGCCCTGTCATAAAGAGAGACGACACGCTTTTGCACGTCGTCTATAGACGATGCGCATTTACGACGCTCATTTACGACGCGCAATTACGACGCGCGTTCACGACACGCAATGCATATCAAGGAAGGCCCTATCATAAAGGAATACGACACGCATTCGCGTGTCGTAACATTACGACGCTCGTGTTAATGACACGCAATACGTATCAAGAAAGCCCCTGTCAAGAAAGGCCATGTCATACATGAAGATGACACGCATTTTTGCGTATCATAAATTTAAATGTTAAAAAAATAATTATGTATAGATTTATTAATTTTCAAATTAAATTTGTATTTAATGTCTCATGATAGAAAATAAATATCATATACAAAAAATACAATCCATTGCATAAATTTTAATGTCATACAAATAAAATACCATAAATAACAAAGATAACTTATTTCACTAATATGTCAAATACAAATAATTATTCCAATAGTGAGTAAATGTTATATAAAAAATGAACTCAAGAGAAGCAGAATATACAATTGCATTATCTAGCTTACTATCTGCCAACAACTCTCCGTGTGTTTGCTTTTCGCTTGAGTCTTGTTTCCTCCAAAACTTCTAGATACAGTGGCTTGCTTCTTCCTCATTACTGTAAGTAGAACCGAATTACATTAGATGCTAATGTAATTAATTATGTTGCAAAGGATAAGGGTGGGGCTACTAGAAAGACTTATTTATATTCAGCTAGAGCATAAGTATCTTTATGAATCTTAACTAACATGAGAACAAAAGGCTTATGGATGTTAATACAGAATAGTTTAGGGGCACAACCGTAAATAAACAATTAAACACTACATGTGGGTTTGATGTTAGAACAAGGTTGCAAATGCAGCTGTAAACATGCATGAATTATAAACATCATGTAATAAAACTAATTGTATTTTACTCTAAATTCAATAAAACATTACAATTATTCATTTTTCAAAGTCTCAAATCTTTAATCTTGTAATTCATTCCACTTCCATTTGTAGTATGATGAATCTGAACACAGAAGTGAAATGGCAAAGAATTCTTTAGAGAGATATACTCATTATTATGAACGTTGGGCTACTAACCAATCGGTATACAAGGGCATAATTGTAATTTTCTATATATTTGTAAATTTATGTTTCTGATACATAATACTTTGTTTCTTTTTTTCACAATAACAGTCGAGGCAAAAAGCACTTGCGGATTTACTGCATATGCAAACAGTTTATGTAAGTTAGAATCCAAATATTTTTTTTGGTAATATTATATTAAAAGCTAAAAAGTCTTTTTTAGTATTTTATTAGGTTTATTAACATCTGGTAAAATTTCAGCTTGCAAAACTTAGTGAGAGGCAATGCCAACCCAAGACACAGTTGAAATTTATTCTAGAAGCTTGGTTGCAGGTATATGCTTACTTATATTTAAACTTTAATATATTTTTTGTATTCTAAATGATGGTTTTCTATTGAAGATAGTTGAATGTAGGCGTTAAAATGGACATATGCGTATGGGTATTAGGTTGGGATAAATTCGTAAAATTTAACTGTGTGTATATGATAGAAATGTAGCTTTAGAACAAGTAGAACAATTACAATATTATCCTCCAGGGAACAAATAGACTTACCACTTCAGATGCATTAGGAGTGAGTTCAATAAAAGATCCAACAGCCCTGTAATTTCACTTTCTGTCCACCATAAATCCCTAAAAAGCTTTAAAAAAAATCAGCATCTGATACGTTTAAAATGAAATACTATAATACTCCAATCAAAAGGCTGTTTTGCTCCCTTGAAATTAATCTAACTCAAATGCTGAAATTAAAAAATATATATATGGTAAAGAAGTCAAAAACTGTGTACTATTGAGCCTATGACAGTGAAAGCAGTATTCATGCTTTTATAGAACTTAAAAGAACAAGAATCTGGAACAGATATGATGCATATAGAGACAAGAGATGGCATCATTAAAAGAAGATAGTGTGTGGCTAGAAATGTGCTTCCTTTAAAACCTAAATAAATGGACCACAAACCCAAGATATATACATCAGCTTGACCTGCATGAGCAAGTGGTTTTGTGACTACACTAAACTAGCAAACACTAAAAAAAATTCCATGATGCGATTACAGAACCACAAGGTGCCTCCCTGTGAAATTACTTTTCAAATGTCATTGGAGATGAAAGGATATGTTGAAACTTTTTAGGTTAAACCTTAGACTTTCAAATTCGAAATTAACCTGAATGATCTACCAAAGTTAACCTAAAAGTAGGAATTTCATAAACTTAACCTTTTCAGTGCGACAATTTGGTTGACATTTGTGATTTATAAAACGACCCAAGTTTCCTTTAGCACGAACATCTATAACCTGAAAATAAAAACAATAAAAAAAAACCATGTGAATAGACCTTTATGATAGGAATCACAGCCGCCACTAGTTATATTTTCAGTTTTTTGTGGTTTTTAAGCTATCCAATTTTATTTATTATATTAAGATAACTATATTAGTTGTTGGGTGATTTAACGGATGTATGAGTTGCAACCGAATCCGGATAGTCCCTTTTATATCCGGAGTGGAAATAGTTTTTCCCTTTACCAAATTATAGGATATAGTAATCAACTAATCATGGATAATCAATGAATCGCGTGATGTACCTTCATAACAGAGAAAACTTTAACCATTTGCTCTTTGAGCATGGCTGACATTTCAATGTCGAGCCTTCCTGCATCCACCTGGTTAACCCTAGATATTGCGATTCGAATTGTAGACTGCAAACAAATTTACCAACAGAAAATGAGAGAAACACGTATACGAAATGCACAACAGAAAGAGAAACATGTATACAGTACTTTGAATAGATTAACCATTCTATGAAACAAAGAAATGAGAATAGAAATTCAAATGATATACCTGGAAAGTTAGTGTGATTAAAATTCCGTAGGTGGAGCATCACCAGTCGATGATGAAGGTGGGGGAATCGTGGGAGCCAGAGGTGGAATCCGTTAATTTTCTCAAATATGTTTCAATTCTTTTTTAGTTTTTTTTATAGTTACAGATTTTACATTTGAGGATTTTTTTTGCTAATAAACATTTTATCATTTATGAGTGTAGAAACAAGATAATTTGGAATTTGAAATACAAGTGAAATCAAGAAAGTGAGATTGATAGTTTGATACTAGATACTTGATACTTGATAGATTGATTAAAGATGGCCAAAAAAGATGTGTTTTTAATTACTAAATAAGCATAATATAAGAATAATTAGCTAAACTACACCATAATCCATATATATAATTATGAGGTACCTTTAAAAGTTTCTAAATTAATTAATCACTGCTTCTCTTCATTCTTTTGTTCTCCATCTTTCATCACTTGACCTCCTGCAGATTTTAAGTTCATGATTATTTATTTACTTGTTAATATGATTAAAAGAAATAACTAATAGATTGAACGAATGGAATTAAAAAATGAATGGAATGACACAATGGAATTAGAAATGAAAGGAATGGAATTACCGGATGGACATCATCAAACACATGAGCTTGACCACCATAAAATATAGTCATCTAGCGAGTTGGGGTGGAGCCTGAATCAGTATTACCAATCACTGACTTCTGTTTACTGCCGCTTGGCTCAGCCACTCCACCACCACCACTGCCGCCACCATTTCCAGAGGAGGTCAAAATCCTAGAGCCTTTGATTCCAGTTCTGGAACCTTCATCAGCAGCTGATTGAGAAATCAAAGAGGGACCCACATTCACATTCACATTCATATTGCTATTGGTATCTTTGAATCTGTTTTGAACAGGTTGATACTTGTACTGTACAACTTGAGAAGCAAGAGGTGGAGGGTACTGAAGTACAGGCCCAAGGTTTACAGGAATGGCTCGTTCCAATTTTGATGAATTTGCATGATCAGGTTTACCAGGTTGTTGTTGTTGTAGCATTAGAGATGATGATCATGATGTTGGCTGCATTTGATGCATACCCATGAATGATTCATCCTCATGAGTCCATCTATGGCGTTCTCCTCCTACATTTCAGCATCTAACCAAAAAAATGTTCGGATTCATCATTCATGAAGCCAAAGTGGAGTTAAGATGTGGTATTTCTCATTGAGGCATTTCATCAAACATGTTGAGTGTATGTTTGTATAGTAGGAGAAGAAATTGAGAAAAACGTACCTTCATTAAGTGTGAGGTTTCAGGAAAGTATGGCCGCAATTTTGGGATGGCTTCTCTTGAAGGCGCCATGAAAATAGAATCTGAGTTGCTGTGTTTGGTCCCGGAATACCTAATCTGGGAGGTTGAAAAATCGGTTTTTTGACCATAGAATGGAACCCCTTCGAGGTGTAGCCCAACTTGCCTTTCTGCCATGGTTAAAACAGGAAGATCATCAATCAAACATGCCAAGATGATTCTTTTACATACGATTCAAACACATTGATCAATTATAATGAGTAACAGGGGTAAATAGTTGAATTTCGCTTCAAAATTTGTAGAAAAACGTACAGTTTATGGTGATGGTATCAATGAAACTAACCCACTGAAAGATACCTATCCCATAAAAAAAATCAAGTCTTTATATTCTACTATGAAACTGAGAACTCAGGAACTAGTATCTGATGCATCAAAATTTGTACCAAATGTGATCATTTTCTTGTAAGATTGAAGCCAAAGAGTAACAGTAGATTTCACTGAAAACCCTTTCCCGGTTCGCTTGACCTTTGGTTAGCTCAGCCAATCGATTCAAGCTTTCAATAAAAACCCTAGGTAGCGACTGAGAGAGACAAGAGGGAAAGGATGTATCGTCGATAATTAGGGCAAAAGGTAAAGAAGAAAAAAAGATAGCGGGGTTTTTTATTTTTTAGGATTTCATTTCCCCCCAATGGAACGCGCGATCCGTTAAAATTTATAAAGCGACGTCTTTAGACGACACACATTTTATTATAGGTGCCCTCCGTGTTTTTGTTTTTTTTGTTTAGACACTAATCTAAGGGCACGCAACAATGTGTGACTTAAATCCTTAAATTTTTTGAAGAGACGACACTTTTGTAATGTCACTCTCTTTTACGTAACATAAATCAATGAGTGTCGTTGTTTGCGCGTTGTAAAAGGGTCTTTTTCTTGTAGTGGCGTCGGCTCCTTTCCCCAAGCTGAAGAGGTACCTGAAACAATAACTGAAAAACGTAAGCGCAAAGCTTAGTGAGTTCTCCCACTGTACCACATACCATATAATCACATAACATACATATATTGTCAGGCATATCTGGGTGCCCGACCTACCCCTTCGGTCCTCTCGACCGGATACTGCCTAGCATATCTGGGTGCTGGCCTCCCCTTCGGTCCTCTCGACCGAATACTGGGGAACTATTTCTCCCCTCTACTACTACCACATAACATGTATCACAATATCAAAATCTATCTAACATGGCTGAGTATGACTACCCCTTCGGCCCTACCGACTGGATATCTCGGGGACTATCTCCCCCTACTGTCACTAGCACATAGTATCATATCATACTAGCACATAAACATAACACAGGTAGTAGTAATCCCTAGATGAATATCATAGAGACAATCATCTACATACAACTCCTACTGGTGGGCCGGCATTGTGGCCGTAGACCCACCGCTACTGGAAGGTAACTCACCTCAAAGTAGCTACTGATCTGATCAGGAACTGACTGTCTACTGCTGCTGCTACTGCTCCGGACGTCCTCCGGCTATAATTCCCACAAAACGATCAGTCAAACACTCCTAGATGTACTTAGGGTAAAATGACCCTTTTACCCTTGACCACGTCGAAATCCAAGTCAAAGTCAACTTCCAGTTGACTGGACTCGCCGAGTCCGCGAGCAACTCGCCGAGTCCTTCCCTTACTAATCCGGTCCTACTCGCCAAGTCCCTCTCCCCACTCACTGAGTCACCCTTGACTCACCACTCGGGACTATGGGGCCGACTCGAGTCCCGACTCGCCGAGTCCTGCGAGCAACTCGCTGAGTTCCTCGAGCGGATCCCTTACTCGCTTCCAATCCACACCAGAACACCCCATACGAGGGTTTGGGGTTTTGGGACTACGTTACACGGTTAATTCCGCGTGCAGGTACGATGGGTTGAACCTTCAACGCTTAAACCCCTCTTGCTCTGTGAAAGTTCATATGACTCGCCGAGTTTGAAGAACAACTCGGCGAGCTCCATGCAATCTTCATAGGACTCGCCGAGTTGTTCATCCAACTCGTTGAGTCTAGGACCATCTTCATAGAACTCGCCGAGTTCCACTTTGGGACTCGCCGAGTTCCTTGACCCATTTCCTGAGTAGGCCAGATCTGAGACATGCAATGCTTCAAAACCACAGATCTATGGTCCTAGGGCATGTTTACCACGTAAAGTTGCAAACTTTACGTGCATGCATGGCCCTATGAGCTCAAACATGCAATTCCAAGCTCTTTAGGAGGTCCTACACTCAATAGGGACCTCAATCACCTCAACCACAGAGACTTTATGCTACTAGGATGTCCTAAAGGTCCAAATCCGAAGTCCTTGCAGAACATTAACCATAAACACATAGAGATTTAGGTTCTTAGGGCTTAAAACCTCTTTTTAGGGACAAAAAGGGGATTCAATGAACTAAAGGTCAAGGTAGGAACTTTTCTACCGGAATTGAAGCCCTTCACGGAGTAGATTCCGGATCTTCTTCCCTTCTTGCACTCTTCAACCTTCTCCTTCTTCTCCTAAGCTCCAAACCACCTTCACAATGCTAAAAATCACCCACAAGGACACAAAGGGGGCTAGGGTTTCGTTCTATAGATCTCTGGGAGTGCTAGGGGAAGTGGAGGCTGGGTTAGATCGTTTAAATAGGGTGCAAACACCCGGGTTAGGATTTTAGTCCAGACAGGGTCTACTCGCCGAGTCCCACGAGCCTACTCGCCGAGTAGACAGAGTAGATCCCGCGTCTAGTCCCGCTTCTACTCGGCGAGTTAGTCCTTCAACTCGCCGAGTCCAAGGTTAAAATGCAATATATAAGGAGAGTTAATAACCAAGAAGACATACCAGGAACCAGGTGCTACAAGAACCCTTTGGTCGTAAACCCCTTGGCCGACTCGTCGAGTTGATTAAAGGACTCGACGAGTCCCTTTAGTCCTTCCCATTTTCGGTCCTTTACAGTGGAAACCAAAGCTCCAAATCACATATCCAACCACTTATGGTGTAGTTACCACGTAAACTTGCAAACTTTACGTGTTATGCAAAGCATCCAAGGCTAGAAACACTTAATAAAAGCTTGACAAGGGACTTAGAGCATGAAGGGGGCCAAGACTCGATAAAGTTGGCAACTTTAAGTCCCTAAAGGCCCTGAGATATCTAGATCTAAAGTTGTATGCTCATAACAAACTTAAATCCAAGAATGATCCCAAACCATGCTAACAATGGCCATGAACTTCCATAGAAGGAAATCTAAACAATGAAAAGCCAAGGTTTCGACTTTATACCTCAAAGTAGCTGCAACGCTGGAGGAAATCCTATATCTACTGCCTTTCATTCAATATAACCTCTTCAAGCTTTAAGTTCCTTCCAAAAGAGCACTAAGAATCACTCTCCAAGCTCACACACACACACACACTTAAAGAGAGGGAGGGCACAAACTAGGGTTTCTCTGGACAAAGGGGGAAATAATGGAGGCTGCATATGAGACATAAGTCCTTTAAATAAGGTACCAAACCCTAAATTTAGGGTTTCCTCTACAGCGCCTACTCGCCGAGTCGGGGCCTTCCGACTCGTCGAGTAGGGTTGAAATCCCGTGGTCCCTGAAATGACTCTACTCGCCGAGTTGGGGCTCCTAACTCGCTGAGTACCGACACTAAAACCCTAAAAACTTGCATCCATTAAGTAATCCCTAGAACATATGTTACAAGCCTTCCCCGCTTGAACTAGACTTCGTCCTTGAAGTCTGCTGACCCAACCAAATCCGGGTAGTGCTCTTACATCCCCTCTTTCGGAACCTGATAATCCCTTTCCAGGGCGACACCGCCAGCAATACGCATTCCCCCACCTAAACTCAAGATCTAATCGCCGTCGATCAGCATAGCTTTTCTGACGGCTCTACGTGGCCCACAACCGGTTGCATACCTGCTGAATCTGCCCGATAATCTTTTATTCCTTGCCATCCCTTACGCCAAATAATTTGAGCCTCAAGGTCACAGCCCCGAGCATACCATAGCCTTTTCAAGGAAACCGAAACCAACCTCTCGTAGGGTTCTAGAACCCAAAGATGAACGAATCCCTTGCAACCTGATCACATATGCTCTATCCAGAATCTGAAGTTTGAGATGGTCTGTCTCCCTGACAGACTGCTCACATTGAATCAACATTAAACTGATTTCACGAGAAACCAGCCTAGATAGAATACTTCCACTCGCAATGCCTTGAGGCTTCCTAACGAACGAAAACTGCGACTACCGAATAACGAACAATTCCACACACAGACCCCAAATCACTGAAGTCGCTCTAACTCCTCTTGCTGCCACATGGCTGTTTTCCAAAAGAACAACTAGGGAACTCCATGGCCCCAACCTGTCTACTAACTGTCTGGAACACCGTAAACCTACCCAATTGCTGAGCCAAAACACATTCAGCAGTCCTCTGTGACCTCCTAAGGATACCTCATCTAACCATAACTTCCATATCTCCTTCCATCTTATTGATCCATCCGATCGTGATAGGCTAACAACTTGTCGCCACTGAATCCAATGCAAAACAACGAATACTACTAGAATAATTGTAGTCTTACATCATACCCGATCTCCTTCGACCTACCGTTTCCTGATTCCGACATGTTGTGGCTCTATTACAGATAGAGCCACCCGAGACACATCACAGTAGCTTAAACTACCATCAAACCAACTCGTTCACCACCCTGGAGTTCTGCCATCAATGCCCTTGGCATATAGATGCCCCACACTCCATCTCACTGAAAACAAAGTCCTGCACAAATTTCGATTCGAGTTCCTATCCAATTCCGAATTGTTACTTTGTTCTTATCCAAAGATCCTCGAATCGGCATTTGCATAACGCCCCATGACTTCCCGTCATCCTTTACTCAACCGATTAATAAATACCCTTAGCCTATTACCTGATACTTCTAGTATTGCACCCGGTCCAACCACCAAGTTCTTATGAGATCCTATAACAGGGCTACACAACCGCAACCCTACAGAAACATGCACTACTCGACCACCAGATCCTGTATCACAAGGTCTAACCCTTAGCTCAACAGTCTCTACCGTTTCCGACTTGAATTCCCATACTCATCTGGGCTCGCCCCCGATAACTGATCGATCAATCACCTTTGATCCTGATCCTAACTAAGCTATGGCTCCCCCACAACCTTGTGAACTAGCCTACCCTAGTCCATAACACCTGAAAGAATCTATGAACGCTACGACACCCCCACAACTTACAATACTCTTTACTGTTAGTGAATGTTATGGCTCCCCTGCAGTCTTACAACACTCTCTACTGCTAGTGAATGCTACGACTCTCCCGCAGTCTTACAACACTCTCTACTGCTAGTGTATGCTACGGCTCCCCCGCAGTCTTACAACACTATACCCTAACTGACCATTAGTGAAAGCTACGGCTCCCCCGTAGTCTTACATCACTTTCACCCCAACTGATCATTAGTGAATGCTACGGCTTCCCCGTAGTCTTACAACACTTTCACACCTACTTCTGCCCTGGATACCTGGACGGTTCTACCCCACTTAGATTCAACTAAGTCCGCTCGGCACACGTAAATTGAAGGATTCCCAATCCTCATTATGTTCCAATGCTCACCATGCTGACGACTGGTGCTTACCAAAGCTAGAACACCATGAATAACCCTACCCAAACAACACACTACTTGAAATCCAGCTAACACTTCTTGTGTCCCAACTACATCAATGACTTCAAACGCTTAAAAGCGACATCATGCTCAGATCTCGGAGTCCCCTTAACAAATAGTCTAACCAAAACCACAACGACAACTCTCTCTTCCCCCGACAATCCCGATGGATCTTCCAAACATAAATACCAAGGATACTGAAAACTAGTCATAACTCCCTCATTCAAGCCCTTGGACCAACCCCGAAAATGACTGGAGCAGGTGCACTCACTGCTCCTCCCTGACCATCAGACAGTCAACCTCCTTGTTGTCCACCTTAATATAACGAGAATATAACGGGCTCACTCCCTATGGGAAATCCCTGAAGATGTGGCCAAACCTGCTACACCTGTAGCAACCCAGATCACGAAACAAATTCTGACAAAGACTCGAAGCAATCACAGTGCATGCGGAATCCGCTCCGTGAGATACATCCGTCTGAAGATCTTTCAAAGATTCCTTGACATGCTGAATGGCGTCTGAAAACCCTTGCTAACCCAGACAATAGCAGAGGATAGCATAATCGCAAACATCTGAAGGAATCCTGACCACATCCTCCTGTGATACCTCGACTACCCTGAGAACATGATGTAACACCTCATTCCGATCCCAATAACAATCCAAACCCTTGGAACGAAACTTCATCGCGCAGTTTCTGCAAGCGTTGCACTGGATCTGACCCTGCTGGCCTCTCAAAAGCTAATCCAGACTCTTGGGTCTCCGCCCGAGACCCTCCAATAAATTCACCTGTCCTGAACCTCTCTCATTGAGGTACTCCTAATCAATCTTCCGTCCTCGGTTCTGAGATCCATATCATTCAGGGTCTTGCACCCTGACACACTCACTAGCTCAATTACCAATGGCTGAACTACAGTAGCTGGAGCAATCTCTACTCTAAACCGACTATAAACTATTCCTAATACATATTTTCAAATCCCAAAGCGCAATAAATCGCACAACCAACCCTTGCCGCCTGATACAAGAGATCCAAGGCGAACTCGAAATCCTGACAGTCCTTCTACTAACTGGCCACCACCGGGCTGGGACCAAATCCTGATCCCACCCATGCATGCTCATCCTCATTATGCAAAGCAACTATTCCCACGATCAAGGCATAACCAAGAATTCTCCTTCCCATAAGCTTCTCAGATTCTCCGAGACTCTCACCGATTCGAGTATGGATCCTATGCTTTTAGTAGTACGGGCTCAATACTACCTTCCACACCTATCCATACTTTCCTCAACAATCTTTCCGAATCCTCTAAGTCACTTACTCCACCGGTACACTAAATTTCTGCTAAATAGCAAGACGATCTCTACCGTAGCACCTCTTAGGCTCCCCCTAGGTTCCCAAATTCATCGAACTGCCCCACTAAGCTCACTAGAGCATATCCTAGGCTTTCCTAGGTTCCCAACCTCACCCTGCCCTCAGCTGCTGAAGGATTCCCATTAATGTCAACTAGCTACCTCATGAATATAGCCACATGTAGCAGAGATCAGATAATCCTTCAAGTAAAAGACCCATCCCTAGAACGGTTGGACTCATACAAGAGCTGCGCAATAGGTTCAAGTCCATCACTCTGAGATTATTCATTATGTGCTACATGTGACTTAGCGTATTCACTTAATAGCTAACTCACGTTAATAAGAGTCCTACATAGCACAAAGCAAGCAACATTCAAGTAATCGGTAAATCTAAGCAGCTTACACTAGGCAAGTCAGTCTATCCTCACATCCAATCCGCAAGTAGGTAACACCTGTCACTAATCTCATCCTAGGCTCTCCTTAGGGTAGTCTCCAACCTACGAAGCTATTATCGGACATTCAATCCACGTAACACAACCCATGCTGTCCACATCCATCCATCATCGTTGTCGGCTACCTTATGCATGCAAATTATATACAGAACATGATCTAATAGGCTGTCGAATAATAGACCCTACCCTAGGACCACAACCAGATAAGGAACATGAAATAAGGCCAAGTCAATCATTCTAAGGCTATAAGATCCTAATCGTATACAATTTTCAAAACATACACATTGCAGTTACAAATACCAATTATCATTCTCATTCCAACATGACATCCAATATCCTCATGGCTACAAGCACCATATATCAGGCCAACCTATTGCTGACTACTCAACACTAGCATGCAAGTCTACCAGCTCATACAACATATACAGGCATCTCCCCTAGCCCTAACTAGCATGCGATTCACAGATTCATAATCAAATCATAACAAATACAAATGTGGGTATTCTAGGGAAACTTACTTGAGCTCGGTTGATTGCATGAACCACACCCTTTCTTGTCTTATAAATTCTTTACTTAAAACATTTTTTTTGAAAGCTTTACAGATCCTCAGTCTGAGTTCAGACACACCTGAAAGTATGTCCGAATCCCTCAAACCAAGGCTCTAATACCAACTTGTAACGGCCCAAACATTTCAAATCATCATTAAGTAAAACATTTATCAGAGTTCCTCCCAAAATCATTCATTGCGGAAATCATAGGTGTGTGCACTGCAATCAATCCGAGCTCTTCACTTCCGAATCAATGATACCTGAAACCAAAACTGTAAATCGTAAGCACAAAGCTTAGTGAGTCCCCCTAAAGCATACCCCACACACAATCCACATAACGCATACCACATTAGCTATAAAAGCTACATATATCATATAAGCCATGCATACATAAACCTGTAAGAATGCCATGGGCTACCCCACATGGTCTTTACCTAGGACTGCCATAGGCTACCCCACATGGTCTTACATCTAATGTCACGGGCTCCCCCTGGGGTCTTCCATGCAAGTATCACAAAGACAACTAGCATAACATGTATCATATAATCACTAGCGTACCACTTAGCATAAAGCTAATTATCACAGATCCAACCACTTATGGTGTAGTTACCACGTAAAGTTGCAAACTTTACGTGTTATGCAAAACATCCAAGGCAAGAAACACTTAATAAAAGCTTGACAAGGGACTTAGAGCATGAAGGGGGCCAAGACTCCATAAAGTTGGCAATTTTAAGTCCCTAAAGACCCTAAGATATCCTGATCTAAAGGCATATGCTCATAACAAGCTCAAATCTAAGAATGATCCCAAACCATGCTAACAATGGCTATGAACTTCCATAGAAGGAAATTTAAGCAATGAAATGCCGAGGTTTCGACTTTATACCTCAAAGTAGCTGCAATACTAGAGGAAATCCCGGATCTACTGCCTTTCATTCAATACAACCTCTTCAAGCTTCAAGTTCCTTCCAAAAGAGCACCAAGAATCACTCTCCAAGCTCACACACACACTTAAAGAGAGGGAGGGCACGAACTAGGGTTTCTCTAGACAAAGGGGGAAATAAGGGAGGCTTCAAATGAGACATAAATCCTTTAAATAGGGTACCAAACCCTAAAATTTAGGGTTTCCTCTATAGCGCCTACTTGTCGGGGCCTTCCGACTCGTCGAGTAGGGTCGAAATCCCGCGGTCCCTTAAATGACTTTACTCGCCGAGTTGGGGCTCCCAACTCGCCGAGTTCCGACACTAAAACCCTAAAAACTTGCATCCATTAAGCAATTCTTGGAACAGATGTTACAAAAAACATTTAGAATAAATCTAACACATTAAATGTTATTTTTTACTCTACATTGTGGAACATATGGTTTGCTCGTAATGAAAATTTATTTAACAAAAGAAATGTCTCTCCAACAAAAATGGCAGATCTAGTAATAGTATAGGCATTTGAATGGTGGGGCAATATTGGTCCCTTTTATCTTTGATTTATTGCTATTGGTTCTTTTGGTTATTTATATCATCTATTTGTCATTTCAAAAAAAAGGAAAAAAAAATATTATGCAACATGTTTTTAACTCAATAAATTCTCAGAAAAGTACTATGATAATGGCACATCCACAATCCATTCAAGTTTCATTTGCGAATTCAATAAACTGTCACACTAACAACATAAAAATGTAGGCCCTCGATTTTTCCTATTCAAAAGCTTCAAATTCATTACCAACTTTAGATCTAAGTATAATTGAGTTTAATTATTGTATGTCATTGGAGTCACCGAGAATTCCCTCATTGCCCCATAATTAAAGTCAAAATTTATATACAGATTGCCTATTTTGAAGGTGGTTTTATTATTATTATTTAAAGTAAAGGTTTCTTAATTGTCTAGGGATTGATTTCGATATTTTCCATAAGTTTTGAAGAAAATGAATGGAAGTCGAAATGCTAACCAGGAATGTTCATATGGCTATCACAAGCATCGATGATGGACATGTGTGTGTGTGTTTAAATAAGTGACACGGAGTACGATCAAAATAAAAATCATATTCTCAATATCAAGAATAGAGTACAAAAAGACTACATAAAAGTCTAGCAATTTTGAGGTAAAATGTTGTTCTCTAGGATTTCCTTCAAAGACAAGATAAGTTCATTTTGCATGTCCTTATATTTTATGTTGTTCAAGTCTTGTGTTGAAAATTTAACGTGGAACTTTGTGGAATTATGTGAAAGTATTGTGCTAATGAGACTAAATGAGTATTTTGTACATAATGTTCTTTGGAAAGTTAAGGCCAAGCCATAAAAAGACATTTTCCGTTGACATTGTTGAGCTGCATATTTGTGCAACTCAAATTTGAACGACAATAGTACAAAACCCACCATCTAGCGTTTGATTTTTTTTTCTTTTAAAAATTACACATGTTAGAGGCTTTGGATGACACCACACCATATATATGCATAAAAAAGCATTTAGTTGATGTACCACACCTATATGAATTATTTACATAAATCTACAAACTATATGTTTATTGCTTAGAAGCTAACGCCCTTCGAATGTTGAAATTGTCACATCATTGATTATATTTGGAACACTATGTACATTTAAAAAGTCAAAACGTTTGGGGTAAAAATATGAAAAGAATAAACTCTAAGGGTTAAATGTGTACAATAAAAACTTAAGCGAAAATGAAATCAGTTTTATAAAGTGATTGCCTATTTGAAAATGAATTTTTTATCATAAAATCTGCATAAAAATTCCCTACAAATTGATTTTCACATTTTCCAAAAGTTTATAGTAAAGAGAAAAGAGGTCAAAAAGATAACTACAAACATGTCTATGGTTCCCATGAACATTTGTGATGGATATGCACTTTTTTTTGTTCACGTAAGTGATACGAGTTTGGTCAAATTGAAAGTCACATTCCTTTTTATCAAGACTAAGGGAATAAAGAAGCAACATAGATAGAGTGTGCATGCAAAATTGAAATAATTTTTATGAATAAAATGAAGTTTGTTTATAATAAAATCGGTTTATGACTTATGAGATTAAAAAAAATGCATGTGCATGGTCGTGCTCTGGGAATTTCTGCAAAGCCTCGATTTTGAATGTGCATGTCTTTAAGTTGTACATTCAATTTCGTGTTGAAAATGTGATATGAAATTATGCAAACATATATTGCTAATGTACTACAAACGAATGTTTTGTGCATAGTGTCACATTTAAAAGCTATACATTCAAGAGACAAGGATGTTTTGTGCATAGTGTCGTATTTAAAAGTTGAGAAACTACTTGCATACATTCAAGAGACAAGAATTTTATGTGCATCACTTGAAAGTAACATTTATCCGAAACAAAATTGCAAAAGTGGTTCCGTGATTTGTCAAAATTATGTGACTTTGATCCAAAAAAAATTGGCATTGCATTAGTGGTCCAAATTTCGGATACCTTGTGCGGTTTTGGTCCTTAAAGTTGGCATTTTATGTGTTTTTGTTCCCGACCTAACCTAAAAAGGCAAATATGCCCTTTGATAATTCTTTTTTATTTATTTTTAAATTTTTATTACTATAAATAACATCACCGTCTCTCTCTCTCTCTCTCTCTCTCTCTCTCTCTCTCTCTCTCTCTCTCTCTCTCTCTCTCTCTCTCTCTCTCTCTCCATGAATATCCCTTGCAAAACCCAATTTGAAATGAACTATTTCTTACTTGGGTCCATTAAATAAACGACATTATCAAATTCAAGAACAAATACATAAAATCATGAACAAAACCAGAAAATAAGATGCTTTGTCAAATTCAAAAACATTCTCCTCGAATGTGAACATAATGAAAAAGAAAAGAACAAACCTAAAAAATTATTTTTCCTCAAGAGCTCCCCTTCGATTCAGATACAAATTGATGGTGGCATGAAACATATATTTGATCTGAAACTTGAATCGTGAGGCAAAAAACGATGGGGTGGGTGTTGTCTTGTTGACTATCCCTCCACTTTTGTGTTCCCCCACCTTGTGATGCTGATCCTTTTCGGCGTCAAGGTCGCTATCGTTGCTCCTCCTTAGGCAGATCTTTTACATGCCAGCGGAAGTGGAGAACGAAGGTGTTCGGTTGTGACTACATATTTACAGTGACAATGGGTGGAGGGAATCACAGAGAGCACAACTAAAGGTGGAACAACATCAAATATGGATTATTTACTGGAAAAAAAAAAACAGAAATCGGTTTTAGAATCGATTTGTGTATATGAGTTCATCCCCAAAAATCACCATCACTGGACCACTTGTTTTCCTCTTGGAACACCACCATTCTCATCACGGAAACCAGAAAACACCACAACGAGCACCATCCTTCTTCCTTCATTGGTGGTTTCTATCTATATTTTTTTAGGGCTAAGGTTTTGTGTCGGAACTGAAGACACCGTAAGAAGCTTGCTACCGAGAGTTTTTTGAACGCGATATAGATGGCAGTGGTATGTAGATCTAGTTCAGTTCTGAAGTAAGAGTAAATGGAGAATAGTGACGGTGGGTGGGTCTAAGAAACTAGGGTGGGATCGCCAGAGAATCATTTCGCTTTTCTAGATCACCCTAGGCTTCTTTATCCGGTTATGATGGTGTTTGCATCAATCGGTTTAGAAGTATTATAAGTGTTACAGGGGAAGAGATTAAAAACAAAACCCACAAATTTTGTTCTTTGTTTTTTTTATTTTCTCTATTTCTTACTTAATTGTTGGTAGGAATCAAGAGAATGCAACAAAGAAATCCAACAAACATGGCTATCGATTAAGAATGACAGTAACATTAGGGATCGATTTTTGTAGTTCAAGTATGTCTTCATTCCAAGTCGAATAAGGATATGTTAAATAGTATCCCTAATGTTATTGTCATTCAAAATCGATAGCCAAGTTTGGTGGATTTCTCTGTTGCATTCTCTTGATTCCTTCCAACAATTGAGAAAGAAAGAGAGAAAATAAAAAAAAACAAAACAAAAATTTGTGGGTTTTGTTTTTAATCTCTTCCACTATAACACTTTCAATACTTCTGAATCGACTGATGCAAACACCATCAGAACTGCAGAAAGAAGTCTTGGGTGATCTAGAAAAGTGAAATGATTCTTCGACGATCCTACCCTCGTTTCTTAGACTCACCCACTGCCACTATTCTCCATTTACTCTTACTTCGGAACTGAACCAGATCCACATATCTTTGCGTTCTATACCGCGTTCAAAAAACCCTCGGTAGTAAGCTTCTTAAGGCGTCTTCAGTTCCGGCAGTGAACCCTAGCCCTAAAAAATAAAGATCGTAACCACCGACAAAGGAAGAAAGATGGTGCCGATTGTGGTGTTTTTTGGTTTCTGTGATGAGAATGGTGGTGTTCCAGGAGGAAAACGGGTGGTCCAGCGATGGTAAATTTTTGGGGATGACAAAATCGATTTCTAGGTTTTTTTGTTTCAAAAATGATTTGAAGAACAAATAATTCATATTCGATGTTGTTTCACCATTAGCTATGCTCTTTCTGATTCCCCCCACCCACCGTCGCTGGCAATCTGTAGCCACCACCGAAAACTTTCGTTCTTGACTTCCGCTGGTATGTAACATATCTGCATCAGGAGGAGGAGGGGCAACTGCAGCGACCTCGCCGCCGGAAAAGATCTTCATCACAAGGTGGGGGAACACAAAAATTGAGGGATGGTCGACAAGAAAACACCCACCCCCATCGTTTTTCGTCTCTCGGATCACGTTTAAATCAAATATATGTTTCGCGTCACCACCAATCTATATCTAAATCAGAGGGGAGCTCTCGAGGAAAAGGAATTTTTTGGGTTTGTTCTTTTCATTCTCACTAGGTTCACATTTGAGGAGAATGTTTTTGAATTTGACAAAACATCTTATTTTCTGGGTTTATTCTTGATTTTATGATTTTTTGTGTTTGTTCTTGAATTTGATAATGTCATTTATTTAATGGATCCAAGTAAGAAATTGTTCATTTCAGATTGGGTTTTGCAAAGGGAAATTCATGGGGAGTTGTTATGTGTGTGTATGAGAGAGAGAGATTTTTTAATTAAACAATAATAATAATAATAATAATAAAAGTTATCAAAGGCATATTCATCATTTCATGTTGGGTCTCAACCAAAAAGATACAAAATGACAATTATAGATATCAAAATCACACAATATATCCGTAATTTGACTGTTGATAAACCACCAAATTTTTTTTAAACAAAATTCTATGACATTTAGAACCACATAAACTATTTTTACAATTTTGTCTTTTCTTTAAAAACATTTATATACAAAACAAGGAACGCCCACAGTTACCAATCAATGAGGCGTACTATGATATTGGCCTACATGCTTCTTTTATTGTTTTTCTATTGGCCAGTCAACAATTTTGTGGTGTACCTACACGTTGGGGGTACCCCTTTGGGCTTTGATCATCTTTTAACATTTAAGAAATCTGAATGATTCTTTATTTCGTAAACGGTTTTTTTTGGTTGAAATGGTATGGTTTGTTTTTTACATTTCTATATGTTCGTTGACTACTTGTAGCGTGTTAAATATAGTCTAATTATATCAAAATAACGCTAATTTACTTGATAGAGCAAGTAAAAGACGACATTTCTTTTAATTTGAATTCAATGGTTAATTGTTTAAAGGAATCAATGAATGTTAGAGAGCTTATAAATATTTTAGCATTTAAAAAAAACTTTAATAAAAGTAAGGTTTCCTTCGAAATTATGAACTTAAATATTTCATTTTAAACAAAAAATTCATAATCCAAATGTTATTTTACATATTCTTTTAAGACTTTTTATATTTTATATTATTTTATATATTTCAAAACTTCACATCAACTTATACCCAACATTCTACACAAATATATGTTTCAGCTTCCAGAAAACAAGGTTTAACAAATATGCCCTAACTTTTTTTTTTGTTAATAAGGTGTTTTTTTTTTTAAATTATTATCAAGATGTTTAATGTAAAAAAATGCAATATTTTTTTAGCTTTTAACTATCGATTAGTTTTAACAAACATATCTTAACTTTACTATTTTAATATAAATTGATTTTTTATAATATTACCAGCATATTTAATTGTAAAATGGATATAAATAATTGAAAAAAAACGATACATCTAAAATTTTGAAAAAAAAAGGTAAATTACACCAATCGTCCCTCGTATAGGTGCAGAAAAACGTGTTTAGTCATTATTTTCAGAAATTAACTCAGACCGTCCCTCGTATCGTTAAAAGGTGCACGTTACGTCCCTCGCAAACATAAAATGACTATCTTGCCCCTTTCTTTTTCTTTTTCATTTATTTTTTTAATTGTTTATAACTTATCTATTATTTTTTTATAATTATTATTTTTAGAAAAAGAAACAACCCTTAAAAAGGAGTTCAAACCCTTTTGGTCATCAACCACCTCTAACTACAGTCACTTCCGGCTACCACCCACCTCCGGCCACCCTTGACCTCTAACCATCATCCATCGCCACCAGAAACCACTGCTTCTCTACATCTCTATCTATCTATCTATCTATCTATCCATTTATATATCTATCTCTCTCCCTCTCTCTCTCTCATCCTTATCCCATCTTTAAACTCTGACACCTTCCCTACCTATTCATTATTGTCATTCACAGCCACCAACCTCCATCAAAAACTACCATCGGGACCATCACCTACCTTACCCTATCTACTAATCTTCACCTGATCAAACTTGTAACTCAAAAGAAAAGAAGAAAGAAGAAGGTTGAAGAGAAATCTGTGATTGAGAGATATAGGGTCGAAGGGTGGGGGACATAAAACCATACTCCTACGATCGATTAAGAGGAGGTGCAGGTGAAACCTACACTGTTCATCGTCTTCTCCACCTTACACCTGAAATCATCCAACCACCACCCCTACGTCGACATCGATTCCGACTGTGGAGCTCGATAGTCTCCATATCTCAACCACTCATCTCGGCCACGATGGAAGCAGAGATCGATCACTATATATATGTCGAAACGCACGAAGATCGATGACATATTTCAAAGCCCTAGCCGACGCCGCATGGCAGGGTACATGTGACGAAGCCCTAGCTGACGGAGATCGGAGATCGAAGACTGAATCACTGGTGGCAGCATTGATTTTAGACAGTTCAAAACCATTTACGCCGGAAAAAATGGTGGCTGGAGTGCAATGAGTGTAAAACGACAATGGTTTCCATGAATGTGGTTGGAGTGTAAAACGACGGTGGTATCCACTTTCGGTGGCTTAGGATGAATGGTTTTAGGGTTTTTGAAGAGTTTAGAGAAGAGAGACAGTAAAGGGAATGTACAGTGGTTGGAGAGATATGGTTGGGTATGAAGTGGGACCACATCTTTTTTTTCTTTTTTAATTAATAATAATGAAAATAACATAAAGTTAACTGGAAAAGATAAACATAAAGGGCATTATGGTCATTTCAGATATGACAATGACTAATATTGCAACAAAAATGTGTATTAGGGACGAAGCGTGCATGTTTTAAACAAATGAGAGACGGTCTGAGTTAATTTTTGAAAATAGAGACTAAACGTGTTTTTCAACACCTGCACAAGGGATGATTGGGATGATTGGTGTAATTTACCCAATAAAAAATCAAGTTTTGGTTTTGTGGAACTTAAAAGACGAACACTAAAACTGATATTTTTCTTAGAATATGTCTTTTTCTCTAGAAGCTAAATTTTTTTCTTGAAACAATTTTTTTCTTTTGTTCAAACTTTTGATAAAAAAAAAAAAAGAAAAAAAACTGATTTTCTCCATAGTTAAGACATATCAATTGTCTTGATTTTGAATTGGTGTACTAGTTTCATAATTAAGTCCTTCCTAACCTGATGTATAAACTTTAGACCGGTCACAAACGATGACATGTACTAGTTTCATAATTAAATCCTTCCTAACCTGATGTAAAAACTTTAGACTGGTCACAAACGATGAAATGTACTAGTTTCATAATTAAGTCTTTCCTAACATGATGTATAAACTTTAGACTTGTCACAAACGATGACAGTAGACCAATCCAAAACAATATACACAAATTGAAAAGGGATTTAAGGTAACTATATTGATCAATTCACACATGATATGCCAAATTTTGGAAGTTTTATATTATGTTTGGTGTGCAGTGAATTCAAATTGATGTCAACTCGATAAAATTTTCAATTGTATGGCCCCAACTAAAAAGATGAAACAAAGTGGAACAAAACACTCGATTCCACTTAATCATCTATGCAAAGGAACATAATTATTAACTTCATTCTCACATCATCAATCAAAGACCACTTGCAACTTCGCGATGCAATCTTATCTCTATAATCCGTATCATAACAACGTCATCTATTCTCATATGGCTCTACTTGAACCTAAAATCTCACTTATGGGTGATTGGGCATGACAGGACAAAACAAGCTTTACACCATGTTTGACGTACATTGTACTATGCAAATAAATATAAATGCCCTTCTAATCTTCGTCATAAAAAATACCTATAGGAAAATTATCCGGTCTTATGCCCTAAAAAATACCTATAGAAAAATTATCCGGTCTTATGCCCTGTGTTTCAAAAGCAATCCAAAATAATACGTTTTTAACTAACTCCCATTGCTTGATAAAACATCCAAACAACACGCGACACAATCATACGTGGTTAGATAACAAAGCATTCATGGCCACAAAAGCAAGACAAAGTTCACAAATTCGACACATAATTAGTATATGCAAGAACAAAGATATAAAAATTGGGTGTATAAACTTTTAAATAACATCATAAACAAGATTGAGAATGCCACAATTAAGTCTTCACTCTTCAAGTAACAAAAAAAAAAAAAAAACGTTAGCAACTGCCCAAAAACAAATCAGTTTGGGCATCATATATCTGTTCATTCATTCTTCCAAGCATACAATGTCAAACAAAAACCAGGACAAGGCAACCTGGAGGGAACTATAAACGGATCAGAAAATGTTGCGCTTTTCTCAACACCAGAACAAGTCTGAAACATGAACACTGCACTTCCGGTTGTCGATCCAAACAACCAGTTATGCACATCCCAGTATACTTCCACAGGAAGTCCGTCAACGGCGATGGTGTAATTCCCTCGGAACTTCCATAGCAGACGCTTCACCTGCATCACTATCTTCTCGTCCAAACGGACCACCAGTCGAGGATCAAGGCCGCAGGTATCACACTCGATCCGGAGGTCATGGATCTTACCATTATCTTTGAATTGAGCTTTCGTAGCAAACACTTTCTTCCCAAAAATGTGTTCTCTTTTCAAAACACGGAACGAATTCGACAACCCATTTGTTTTCTTGAAGGTTTCTTTTCTCAGATCCCCAATTAACAAAACGATTTCACCTTTAAAAGCAAGAACCAAGTAGAAACCTTCAACGGGTTCCGGGCTGGATCCGAATTTGGCATTTGTAAGGTCCCAACAGACATCAATGGCGACGAAATCGACTTGAAGACGTCTGGAACCTTTTCTTTTTGAGAAAATCGAAGGCTTCACATCGAGTCTGGAGAGACATTTATTCGACAGATCTTCGATTTCAACACTAAAGCAATGACCCACAAGATTCTTGCTCCAAGTGATGATTATTAAACGAGATTTACCAAGCAATTTACACTGGTAAACACATGTGACTAAGTTTTGAGAAGCTTTCGCTTTACTTACAGTCGCTATTGCTGCTGTGGTTGAACTTGTACATGACGCATCTGCAACTTGAACTCCATTCTCAGCAAAACAAGAGGGGAAATCCTTCATTCTCACAGGAATTCAAAATAAAAAAATAAAAAAACAATAATCCGTATCTACCATTCAGGTTGGATCTGGGAGAAGGAGGAAAAAAAGGAATGTAATGTAAATATGTAGAGGTGAAGAGGATTAGCAAATGAGTTAAATGGAGAGGAAATCTAAGAAGGGCATTTAAATAATGAGTAGAATTGGAGAAGATTGCTTGAGATTTGGAGTTAAATGAGAGAAGGGAATTGAAAAAGGAATAAAATAATGAAAGAACGACAGAGTGGTGGAATTGGCAGGAGTCTTTTGGCAAAAGAAGAAAGGGGAAAAGGAATTGAGAAATTGAGAAATTGAGAATGGAAGGGAGTGGGGGGAGTGGCAGAGGGGAGGGGTTTCGTGTATGTCACGTCCTACTCTCTCTGTCTTGGTCGTGCCAACCCACAAATTCGCTGGCCGGCCCCAAACCCTCTTTAATATTTATTTTGAGTTTGATTACAATATCTATCGGTATATCTTTACTCATCTTTGTTTTTCAATCTTAGAATATAGAGGAGAAAAAAGTATTTTTGGTATATTTTTCCTCTATTTTTTTCCATATTCAATCATACATCGGAATAACTTTAATTTCCAGATTAGTTTATATATACATATGATAATTTAAATTAATTGTTTTTATTTCTTTTAAAGGTAAAATGAATAAATTAAGCCATTTTTTCATTATTTTCCGAAGAACAACAAAATTTTGACATGATTCCACAAATAATCGTAAATTTTTGCAGTAAGTTCAATGCAAAATGTTAGTAGGCACTATGAAGTGTGAAATGATAGATTTTGCCTATAAATAATATGGTTTTTGACTAAAGTGGTATAAAAAACCGTTTCATGATCCACAACCGGTTTTCAAATCGAAACCGATCCGATATAGATACCGGTGTGGGTCTTGTTGAAACCGATCCAACGGTTGATATTGGTTTGAGTATTTTATAATTGAAACCGAATTGAAAAATCGGTTTAGAAACCTGTTTTCAAACCTACACAAAACGATTTTCATATAGAATAAAAATATAGTTTTCGATCAATTTATTGTTTATACAATGTTTTGGAGGTTTCTCGGGATCAGTTTACACCCCTTGTACTATCCTGAATGTCTGCGAAATATTTTTCTAACAATTAAAAATGGAAAAAATATCGTTTTGAACCCCTAAACGGTCATGAATGCAGTCAACCATTAAAGTTTAGTTAAACTCTGACACAAAAAGCATGTTTGGAAAATAAGAAGAAAATAGGTATTTTTCAAAATCAAATTCAAAATGATCCTAATTGTTCCTATAGGTTTATATATTTTTGATCGGAAATCGGTTTCTGGCTTCATTGAATCAAACCTAACCGGTTTTAACGATTTTAAAACCGATATGATTCCCAAAAACCCAGTATACCTACATTTTATAGTGGCCCACCTATGAAATGGGTCAACAGTGTGAAAATGTATATATTGTGAAATGGCCACTGAGATAAATGTTATTGTGAAATTGACATTGTGAAATAGTCCATTAAGAAATGTCATTGCGGAATGGCTACTTGCGAAATTGCGATTATTAAATAAGAAACAGTCATTGAGAAAGATCGCTAAGAAATAGCTACCGTCAAAATGGCACTGCGAAATAGCTACTGGTAAATAGGCACAGTGAAAATAATATGTTACTAAGAAATTTTCATTACATAGTGGTGTGACTCACAATCAAGGGGTGTGTCTAGCGGTTACACTCTGATGTCCAAGTTATGAGTGTATTACTTGAGAGAGAGAGAGAGAGAGAGAGAGAGAGAGAGAGAGAGAGAATTTAGGAGTAAAATGTTACTTAGTGATACCTTATATGGAAGAGGTATTTATAGGGTGGATGAAGGGGAAAATGTATGTTACCATATATAACTTATGTGTTTGTGTAAGCTTTTTTGTAGTTAATTGTGGTTAGCGCATAGTCCAATGATGGTAATGGATGGGACGTTTTTGCGCCTTGACATTATTTTAGGACCAAGTGTATCATAACTCACTCTGACCCTTGCCCAGGTTGTTGAGGAATCATTGATTGGCATGATTATTGATTTAGGTTGGTTGGATTGTAGTTTGGCTTTCAAACCTATTATGGGTGATACACTACTAAGAATGAGCATAACTCTGAGGAGATTGCTTCCCTCAATTTGTTGATAAACGCCTCCTTATCACGTTTATTATCAAGGGAAATATTAGATTATAGAGTAAATTGAAAATTTGGTCCCTGTAATTTACCAAAAAGGGTAGTTTGGGTCCCATTTGTTTTTGTCACTTGCACAGTTGGTCTAAAATTGAAACTTTTATGCAGATTTGGTCCTTCGAGTTAATTGGTGTTATCTTTCTTCAGTTAGGTTGGTCACATGATCCACATGTGAGGGGATATTTGTATTTTTAGTAGTTTCTTTCCTATTATTTTATTGTTTAAAACTAAAAACTCAATGCCCCCTCCTACTCGAAATGTGATATCAATCAGAAATAAACATTTCTCTTTTCTCACATATCGAGAACCCAAAACCATAGGAGCACCATCACGAGTGATATTAGATCATCGTCGCCAACATATATGGTTATTTTCTCGCTAGAAACCACTATACGGTCTCCGACTACCTCTTACCTTCCCTATTAATTTCTAATAAAACCACTCAAATCCTCTGACGACCATCACCACAACTTGTGAAGATCTGCAAACTGGATCAACCAAAAAATAACTAGAATTGTATTGAATCCTAGAAACCCGAATTGATCCCCTAGCGACCAACACCGCACCTTCGAAATGATTGAGTCCTAGAAACCTAGATCAACTCTGGTCAGTTCCAACATTTTTGGCTATTTGATTTGATGAAGCTCCAATATTGTTTGGGTTGTGTATCGAGGTCTGAAGGGATATGAGTAAAAGTGGTTGTGGTTGGTCAAGTTACACATTCAAGCTTTATATTTCTCATCCCATCTATGTTCCAAAATTATTGATGGTCAATTTTTTCGTATTGATTTACGATATGGGAGTCAGGAATCAATTATAACCCAAATATGCAAGTTAAGCGGGGTACGTCTTGTTGGTTCTATATGGTCAAGAATGATCATAAAATAATATTGTCAATAACAAATGATCATATAAGGTCACACCAATAACAAGTAGACACCAATTGATCATCTATCTAATGAATTTGATTCATAGTAAAATGTCATAACTTTTACATCTATTATTGTAAGTCCCTAAATTGCTTTGATGTATCAATATGATCCACTTGATGGTGCGGAATCCCAATCAAGTGGATGATGTAAGATAGAATGGAGAAGAAGAAGAACAAGTTGAATCTTCAATGTATACAATGATATTCAATATGATCCAATACACAAGATTCACACACATACATGTTCTATCTACTTTCTCTCTCTAGAACACCAAGTATATGACAATGGCAGCCCCTAGAATGTTTTCTACTCCTTAGACACTCCTTCTACTTTTTACCCTTGACTAATCCCCTATATATATATATATATATATATATATATATATATATATGTGTGTGTGTGTGTGTGTGTGGACAAAACCCAATAGCTAGACCGAAATCACATATGATTTCGGTCCAAACTAAAACTAAACCCAAGACTGTTTTCGGCCCTAGACCAAAAACTATAAAAGCCTAGAAAAGAAAAGTATAAACCATAAATTTAGACCCAACAATCTCCCCTTTGGTTTATAGTTTTATTTTCTTATGACCTAACAAGCTCCCTTTGGGTTTGTTGCTTGCTTTTCTTGTCAATCTTCGCTTTGAGCTTGGCTTCAGCTTTAATCTTCGATTTCTTCACAACTTCAAGATGAACATATGAATCTTCTATATGAATAAATTCATCTTGAACAATTGGGCTTTTCTTCAAAAGAAGTTGACTTTGAACGCACATTGGGTGTGGAGGTTTCTTGTAAAGATTCTTGAAAATCAGCACTTTCAGCTTGAGAATCTTCGGAGAGAATAACAGAGAGACCGATTATTCTGGATCACTTCAGCAGGTTCATAGATAACAACATATTGATTGAGGAGGCTTCAATGCAATCTGTCACATAATCTTCAAATACATCTTCACCTTGCTTTTGGGGTTGAAAGATTGAATGTTGAAAAATAATCTTCATTTCTTGTTCCTTCGAATGAATGTTCTTCAATGATCATTGTTGCACCTTGAAAAGTAACAAATGACTAAAAAGTCCCTGTGGATCACAGAGTTATGAAAAAACCCTTCTCACCACAGCTTTTCAAGGACCCAACCTTGGCTCAAATGGAGACTTCTCGCAGTATCTGTGTGAAAGTGCAATCTCCTTGAGTCTCTTCTTCCTTTGAGTTCTCTGATTTTTAAATTCGCTTTTCAAGACGAAGAAATTTTTTGAGATAAAAACGAAACTAAAGGAAAACTTAGCACATAATAAAAATCGCTAAGAAGTAAAAACCAAAAATAAAATACACTCAAAAGTCAAGCAATAATATATTTGGATTTTTGATTTTTCTGAAAAAGAAATAAAAAGAGAAATAAACATATTTTTGGTTTTTTTTAATTTTCTGATTTTTGTTCGATTTCAAAAAAAAAAATTAATCCTCCCCCTAAATTTGTGTATAGAGGAAAACTATGAACAAATTTAACAAAAAAACAAAGACTTTTGGGATCAAAGTTGTCAAACATTTCGATATCGTTTATCAGCACACACCTGCAGTCTAGCTTTGGTCAATCATCGGTATTGTGATCCACTTAAACACAAAGAATATTGACAAATTGGGCAAAATATAAATGACAAGACATTGCACATATGTTCCTAAATAGACCATTTAGCTAACGACAACCAAGGATATTGTTGTCCACTTAAATTCAACAGCGAGATCTACAGACAACCTTTTAAATGGTTCAATTTTAGGTGCACTAGAACGTGTTCCCCACTTCTTGACATACCCCGGTAATCAAGAACTTCCAAAGAATTCCTTACTTTAGGTGAGTATTCAATCATTAAGAGAGAAGATAGATATAGAAATGCATATGTTGTATCCCAGGTCGGATGTCTTCTAATCACGCAGAGGGAACAACATATGACTAACATAGATAGAGGGTTAGAGAGATAGTATGGTGCATATGTTGTGTCCCAGGTCGGATATTCCGATCATACAGAGGGGACAACATATGGATAACAGATAGAAAGAATTGCATAGATAGAGATGTATAGAGATAGAGTTGCATATGTTGCATTCTAGGTTGGATATGTTCCAATCGTGCAAAGGAGGCAACATATAAGTGACAGATAGAAAGCAAGAAAATAATTTCCTACAAACCTACTTTATCAGAACCCCCCAGTCGCCTTATCAGTACCGGAATTAAGGACATAAGTCCGTACATTGAGGAAATGTTGAGCCGCAATTCTGGATACATATGACTTTAATGTATCCAGCAGGTTCCTATGTTTATCTCACTGCTCAATCTACCCGAGCGTCGTATTGTCAGTCCAAATGAAACTATCTAAGTCCAGATGATTTAACACAGTCAAGTCCTTTCATTGTCAATCTATGTATAGTCCTTTTGAATCTTTCGTGCCTACGAACACATTGAACACAGAGTCTAAACAATTCAGCTTTAGTGCATTACACGAATTTCAGATTGCGCTTTAACACCAAGCTTCATATCACTTCCCAGATAATACCTGCAAACGAAAAACCATAAGGACATATTTTTGGATTTTTGTTTTATAATTTTTTTATATTTTGATTTCTCCCGCTAAAATTGTGCATGATGAAGAAAGAAAATAAATGCACAAACAAAAATATAAAATTTGTCTTTGAAACGAATCATATTAATAAAAACTTAGACGTATCGAGAAGAAAACTCTAACCGTATTTCACCAATGGAAATTGCATCCAGATGGTCTAAGAACAGCATGCCTATGCAGTAACACATTTAATCTCAGAACATATCCAAAAATTCTTCACATCGTGAAGTACAAACCCCATTTGTGATCCTTTTCTTTCTTCTTTTCCCGCAAAGGACACATACTTTCAATTTAAGATTCTGAGTGTTGTACAGTTGAGAGATGTCTCCTATCATGTGCCTAGAACAACTACTATCAACAAACCAAAGTCTGATGATATGCCTCCATAGCTGCTCTAGCATAGAGTGCGAGATTAATTGGTCTTTGGAATCCATGCTATTTTGAAACTGGGTTGACCTTTATCATCTATGCAAGGTACTCTCTCCCATGACAGATCTTGTTTATCACACACAAAAGATGAAGAAATGTTAGAATCATTAGGTGATTTGGGAGTATATACCTTTGCTACCCATCTGTAGTCGGGTTTAATCCATTTCTTATTTGATGATGGATGCCTTATCACTTGCTTTAGAACTTGAAGCCGATCCCCGAGATGACTTTGAATTAACTGATCTTCGTTTAATTGAGCCATCTCTTGAATTTGGCCTCTTGTACGACATTCCCTTCTTGACCATGGGAGTTTGATTCTTGGCCTTTTTCACATTACAGTCACCATTGCGCGATTGTGACTTCGAAGGTTTTCTTTTGGAAAATCTCCCTCTTTGCTCATTCTGCCATCCTTGTGCATAGTAGGGAACATATGCATGATTTGGACATTTTCTAGCAATGTGTCCAGGTGTTCCACAGTGCAAACAAGTTTGTTTCTTCACGTAGGATTTGTTTATGCCTGCCCCTGGTGGCGTTGTCATGCCTTGTTTTTTATTGTTCCCACATGCACACTTGCAGCAAGCAGTTTGTTTTACTTGTTTTGGTGACATGTATTTACCAACAGCAGGTTGATTAGAAGTAACAAATTCAGAATTCAAGGAGTTATTGGTTTGACAGTCAACATAATCAATAGAACTAGAATTAATTATGTTCTCATTGTTCTCATCTCCCACTATTGTACTTGCACATGAAGTAGAAGCATTAGTATCGTTCACCTCAATATTCTTAGTTGGCCCAGATTGTTCAGTCTTAACTGAAGTTGGTACAAGGGGCTGACCAAACTAAGCAGGTATTTTCTCATCATTGATCTCAAGGGGTAGGTTATGGTTGTCATTGAAGGGAGGTGGAACATTATGATACCCTAGACCTGTATTTTGATTATCTTTAAATTTTAATTGTTTCTCTATCATGGATGCAACTACCTCACTTGACACGTCAAATTTATTAAATTTGAATTTAGCATCTTTATATTTAGCTTTCAGTGCATCAAGTTCGGCAGTTAATTTGGCAATTTCCTTTGTAGCATAATTATAATTTTCACATTTATTACTATACTCTTCTTGAAGTTTTCTAAAGTCCTTTGGTTTTGGTCTCTAGTTGTTGTTTTAAGGGTTTTTAGGCCTTCCTAAGAGTGTATCCTTCATATTTAATGTCCTCAATTTCCCTTTTTAGCAAATCATGTTGATCACGATAAAATTTAATTTTAGCTTCACAAAACTGAGAGCATGAAGCTTCATTGACCTTGGTGTTTGAGGAACTCATTGTTTACCAAAAATTCCCTTTGACTTGAAACCTCGAAAGTCAAACCGAAAACTCAAACTTAAAAGTCAAAAGTCGACTTCAAAAGTCAAAGGTCAAAACTAAAAGTCAAAAGTCAGCTTCAAAAGTCAAAGGTCAAAATTAAAAGTCAAAAGTCAAGCTTGAAAGTCCAAAATCGAAAGTCAAAACTTAGGCCGAAAACGAAAATTTTAAGATAAAAAATGAAAGTATTTGACGGAATACATGGCTTTTTGACTAAATACGAAGCTTTAATATTGAAAACGAGGTTATTTTATCAAAAATGAAGCTTAGAGTCGAAGACTAGGTTTTAAAATCAAAAAAATTGATTTTCAGGCCGAAATCGCGAAGCCTCTCAAGCTGACCGAGAAGTCGGCTGACTGAAAATGAAGCCGAAAACAGGACGAAATACATGCACCGAAAACATCCAAAGCCACGCTCCACCGAGAACACTCGCACGCTCCACAACAAACCTCGTTTTCGGCCAAAAACACCTCGGAAACCCTAGCCGAGATCAAAATCCGCCGCCGAGGTCTTGCTGGTTACGACCAAAAAACATGTTTTTTTTTTCTTTTTCACTTTTTAGCTCAAAACTCAATCAAAAACTCAAATTTATGAAGAACACGAAGAACAAACATCCAATATATCTTCAAAAATGCCAAAACCTTCAAGAAAAAAATCCAAAAACATTCAAAATTTTGCCTAATTAATTGATATGATCCAAGCTCTGATACCACTTGTAAGTCCCTAAATCACTTTGATGTATCAATCTGTTCCACTTGATGGTGCCGAATCCCAATCAAGTGGATGATGCAAGATAAAATGGAGAAGAAGAACAACAACAACAAGAAGTTGAATCTTCAATGTATACAATGATATTCAATATGATCCAATACACAAGATTCACACACACACACACACGTTCTCTCTACTTTCTCTCTTTAGAACACCAAGTATATGAAAATGCAGCCTCTAGAACGTTTTCTACTCCTTAGACACTCCTTCAACTTTTCACCCTTGACTAATCCCCCCCATATATATATATATATATATATATATATATATATATATATATATATATATATATATATATATATATATATATATATATATATATATATATGGACAAAACCCAATAGCTAGACCGAAATCACATGTGATTTCATTCCAAACTACAACTAAACTCAAGATTGTTTTCGTCCCTAGACCAAAAACTATAAAAGCCTAGAAAAGCAAAGTATAATCCATAAATTTAGACCTAACAATTATTTTGTGATAAGTAATATTATATCTTAATTCATATGGTATGAAGCAATTTACTTTTGTTGGTTACATCATTTAAAGGTTAAATGATTTAAATAAATAGTATAACTTTATTTAACATAAAAATTAAATTATATATATATATATATATATATATATATATATATATATATATATAATCGATTTATATATGTATATATAAATACAAAGGTTATTTAAAATGACAAGAGTTTATATTTTATAAAGAGGTTAAATTAACTTTTATAAAATATAAAAGTAACAGTGTAAGACTCTCTCTCTCTCTCTCTCTCTCTCCTCTTAAATTTGTCCAACAACCTCCAAGGGAGGTCCAATGAGGTTTGTTTGCCTCTTATGTCTTCCAATGCATATTCTCGAATGGTTCAAGGCTCATAATTGAGTTGGATGACTTCTAGATGGAGACTAATGATTAAAGACTTTATTTTCTCTCCATTTTATGAGGCTTGGCCGAAAATACACTAACACACATACACTCTCTTCTCTCTAAAAGGTTAGGAAGATAAAATACACACAATTTTACGCTCTTGAAACATCAAATTAGGATTTGATTTTCAAGCTGAAGAGTTTTGTGTCTTGGAAGAGTTGAGTTAGCATTCGGTGGTGTTGGAATCTTGTTGGTGGATTATATCTATAGAGGAACTCTTCCTTGTTTTCTTTCCATCTTCACCAACGTTCCATCCTCTCGAGAGGATTCAAAGTGTAACATTTTGATCATGAGGTATTTTCAATTGTAAACCTAAGTATGTAAAATTGTTGCATTTTAGCCCTTATGCTTGAGAAAGCTTGCAAAATGGCCCATAGTGGGATTTTTGTAATATTTGAGGTGGGCTCACATACGCGGGGTGTACATGTGTGAGACGCTAACACTAATTTTTAGGGTTTGGACCCTATTTAACCAACTTTATGGCCTCCAAACCTCATCTCTCATCAGCCTCCAACACCTCTATACGATCTTAGCAAACCCTAACCACTTGTTTGAGCATTCTTGACCCTTGTGTGTGCTTTTGGTGGTCTTGAAGGAGAAAGAAGGAAGTAAAACTACCTTGGAAGCTTGAAGGAGCTTTGGATCTGGGATCTTCACCTATCTAGCAACCTCCAAGAGGCATAAAGCTTTAAACTTGGCTTGTAATTTCTTAGATCTTGTTAAGTTCTTGATTCATGAGCATTTTGGTTCCAAGTCTTGACCTTTTTGTGTATGACATGCTCCAAGCCATTTAAACTATCCTTTTAGACGTTTTGAGTAGTTTAGAAGCATAAAAATATGTTCTTGCTCTTAAATGTTCCCCATGCATGTTCTTGGTGGTCTTAATAGGTTAAGTGGTTGGGATTTCTAGCATTTAGCATTTTTTGGCCATGCAAGACTGTGACATCCCCAAAATCACGGCCAGAAAAGACCGGTTTCAGTTATGCTTTTAAAATAATTTCATAGTAAATCCATTGATTTAAAAGAGTTGCGGAATTTGTCCCCAAAACATTTCTTAAAGAAATGTATTTTCAATATATATCAAAACTCGGGATGTCATGTTCCGATACAGACACAAAAGCATAAACAATAAAACATAGACCTTACACGGTTATATACAACTACTGGTCTATAAACAAAAAAACATCTTCACAAGTTTTCCAACTTATGCTCTCGCGCCACTAGCTGTAATACAAAGAAACTGAGTGGGTCAGGCTTGGGAGCCTGATGAGCATATAGGGTTTTCAACCCACAATAAATAATTATATTTAATTTCACCAACCAACAATAACCCGATTACCTATTCCCGTTATCCTCACTTTACGTCCCTATGACAACAACTATTACAAGGGACCTAATCTAGGATTTTCATCAGGACGGACACTACTGCAAAGGGGTTTCCTAAGCAATGAATGTCCTAAGGAAACCATGAGGGGGATAGAATACAGCAAATGAACACCCAAGTTCAGTACACCTACAGGTTATGAGCCTGCCAGCGTTCCACTGAACTGTCTAGAAAAGTCTGTGGTTGTCATCCATATTCTGTTGGACGACTAGATCACAATCACATCGAGGCCTCTCATCATTTTTATTTCTTCACACATCACTATCTACCCGTGTTCTACCCAACATATTTGTAGATAAAATATATTTGTTTATATTTTGCTTAAAACCTGTATAACATATTCATTCAATACTCATACCACATAACAAATAGTATATCATCACATAGCACGTATTTCATAGAGTATAACTCATATATGTGTATTATCAGAAAGCAACTACACACGTACTCATATCATATATCTAATACATTCATCAATACTTGTATTAAAATCGTGTATATGAAAGGGACTATGCACTCACTTGTTAAGACGATGTCCGGACAACACTACGACTCTTAAAATAATAATCTTCGATGATTTCGGGATATCTTCACACACCGAACTTCTCGCGGGTAGAGCTTCGACTCGGAAACTCTTTTCTTCTCGGGATCTTCAGGGCTTCGGGACTTGCTTCGGGTGTCGGGGTTGATACCGGGGCTTCAGGGGGTATTTCTTGCCTTAGCAAAAAGATTGGCAGCCCTTGAGTTCTATTTATAGGGGTTGAACCCCGATTTACGTTGGACGTACTGGGTGGATCAAACCGGACGAGTCACGACTTCGGATAAGCTTCGAATTTATAATCTTATTTATTTATTTCATTTATTTAAAAACATCAGAAATTTATAACTTCTGCATATGAGCTCCGTTTTTGACATTCTTTATATTCATGCGTAGGTGAGACTATGCTCTACAACTTTCGTTTAGACTTCATCGGCTAATTTTGACTTTATTTTTTTTATATTATTTTTAGTAGGCCGGGACAGGAAAACTCCATTAGAAATCCATAACTTCTTCATCTGACGTCCGTTTTCGTCTGTCTTTTCACCGTTGGGCTACTATCGATGAGATCTTCGATTCTCGTTTAGATTGTTTCGGCTAGAAATCACTCGATCTCAAATCCGAACTTTGGGTTGCATACTGCTAAGTCAAAACTTAGAAAAATCATAACTTCCTCATATGAAGTCAGATTTAGACATTATTTTTATGCACGCTCTTGGTTTAACGTATTCTACGACTTCTGTTTAGGTCACTAAGGCTACATATCGCTCTATCGTAAATTCACTATTTACGTTACACAGTGTCGCATCGGTTCTGTCGCGAAACTTCGATAGGTCATAACTTCTTCGTTATAACTCGGATTTCAACATTATTTATATATTCGGAAACCTTGTCGCGACCACTACAACTTCCTTCATAGATACCGGGCTTATCTAATATTTTATTATTATGCTTGTTCTTGTTCTTAATTCATTTAAGTTACACAATTAAGCATAGAACACATAACACTCAAAATAATACATTTTTATTATTTCACAACGGTTTACAAAGGTTAACCTAGACTATTACATCAACATTAATGCCTAGCCTAGAAACACGGGCGTTACAAAGACCATAAAGTTGGAAACTTTATGGTTAAAACGATATTTGGGACTTGGATTTGCAATTTGGACGTAAAAGACTAAGTATTAAGAACTTATTGTGTTAAGAAGAGGTAGAGTTGCATAGGTTGGGCATATGAATTGGTACTCTACGCGTACGTGGTCAAGCCCCACTTCCTGTCAACTATCGAGTACCCCCCCGATACAGGTGAGTACGCCCAACATACTCGGTTGGGTTGACTAGGCTTGTTTCTTGATTTTGACCTTTGACCAAGTTTGGCCAATGGATATTTTAGGTAAACGAGTGGTACTTGAGATCTGTAATTATTTGGTGTTTCAGTGACTAGTTGAGTTGTCATTTGGAGCTGTGTTCTGTCAGATATCTTTGCAGATTGAGAGGTGAGTTTTCCTCATTGTACTTATGGGTCGAAGGCTCCAGGGTCGGCACAATGGATTGATATCATGTTAGATATTGAGTTATGATATGTTAAGCATGCGAAAGACCTGTTTGATCGTCTGATAGTTACTGATATGCGTTATACTGGTAGATCTATAGGACTACCTGTGATGACTGGTTGTATAATTATCTGTATGTTGAATATGTATATTATCTGTTATATATCGACATGTTATGTTGGGGTCGAGACTACTGCTTTGTGTTGTCAGTCAACAGACCAGGGTAATCCACTCGAGAGGTTGTGGGATAGGGCATTCCAACAGGGAGATTGTGGGCCAAGTGTAATCCAACCGGGAGGTTGTAGACCCAGTATGCTAATTTATGTATTTTTATATGTGGTTTGATGTTAATTTGGGGGAACTCGCTAAGTTTTGGCTTACAGTTTCAGTTTATTGTTTCAGGTACTTCAAATAATCGCGTAAAAGCGAAGGCGTGGTCGTGAACACCTTCTTGCTTTGTGTTATTGAATCTTGGGAAAAATTTGATTTTGAATAATACTTTTGTAACAATGACTCTTTTTGTAAACAACGATTGGTTAATGGTTGGTTTTGAAGATTTTAAATTTCTATGATTTTTAGAGTGTTACAAGTTGGCATCAGAGCCTTGGTTTGAGAGAGTTGGATAAACATTCGTGTGAATCCATACTCAAACTAGGGAACTGCAAAAGGTTTTAAAATGGTTCTTAAATCGTTTTCAAAAGTAACCAAGGAAGGATGTGATGTGTACGATTAGTCAGAGCAAGAAAGTATACCCAAAGTTAGCCACATTGTTATTGATATTATGTTTATGTTAGAACAACATGCTAGTGGTAGGCTAGGGATCTTCAGGAAATTCATGATAGAACTATCTGATATGTGATGCACGATATCCTAGGATTATTTCCTATATGGAATTGGTATCATTACCGTAGTTGCTTAGTGTATGCATCATAATTGTACATAACTAAGATTCTATAGCATGAGAATGTTTGGTTTGGCTTTATTTCTTATTCTTTTTTGATTAAGGGCTTAGGGTAGAATCAAGAATTCGAATGTCTATAGGATCGAGTGTTATGTATGATTAGCATACACGAGTATTGCAGGGTTAATGGAAGTTTCATGGATGAGTATATGTGTGAGCAGCCGGCCAATTGAGAAATATTTAGCCATTCTCTGGGGAATTAGAATAGGAAGTATGTGTATCCTTGTGTGTGTGTGTGTTGTTAGGGTCATTGTGATGCTCTTATGAGACAAATACGGGTAGGTATGCAAGGTAGTTTGGGCCCGTACTACCAGAAGCACAAGACTCGTACGCGTAGCAGGGAAGTCACAACCCCTAGGGTTTCGTTATTTAGAATGGCTCGTATGGTATGAAATGTGTCTTGTCTGATATTTTCTAGCTTATTTTCAGTATGGTGCTCACGAGGGGATCAAGTTTAGGAGTTGGATCAGGCGACCAGGATAGGCCAAGGTTGATTGAGGATCAGATTAGAGAGTTGATTTCAGATGAGGTTGTTACTGCTGTTTAGGGATCGATACCAAAGTTGTTTGGGTGTATCAAGACCGCCATGGTTGATCTTTTTGATGATTGTTATGCGACACTTTCTAAGGATGTTGTTGCTATAGCTACCATGGTTTTTGCAGCTGTTGGGGTTCGTGGAGAGAGAGCCTTCCAGTATCGGGACTTCAATAATACGAATCCTCCGGTGTTCGATGGATTACAGGATCTGATCATTGCGATGAGGTGGTTATCCGATGTCGAGGGGTGTTTCTTTACGTGCTCCTGCCCTACTGACCAGAAGGTCAACTGTGCCCTGAACCTTCTTCGGTCAGGGTGGAAGGACTAGTGAAGATTATGTTGGATAAGGTGTCTAAGTCCATAACTATATCTGGTATGTACTTGACCCGACCCAGCATAGTCCATTTGGGTTGCATGGCATCATGCATTTGGATAAACTAAATGACAGAAATAACACTTGTGATTTATTAATATATTATAAGTTCTAATATATTAATAGTATTATTTAATTAGTATTGATCAAAGATTAATTTGGAATTAATTAAGTGATAAAAAGATAACTAATTAAATATAGGGGTTGATTATGTAAATCATCCATAACTTATATAGTGGGCTAAAAGGCTCCATGGATTATCAAGTTGGGTAAAACCCATAAGATGCTCCATGGGAGTTAAAAACCCATGGGTCATGGAAATGAAGAGTCATGTCACATTAGGGTTTACATGGTGTAACCCTAGATGTGACACACTATATAAAGAACATGTCATCTACCAAAATCGGCTACACAAGTGGTTGCAAGAGGGCTAGGCCGATTTATACAAGTGTTATACATTTTCAAAGTTATTCCAAAGCATTTGGTGTTGTGTGAAGCATTTGAGGCATCACACTTGGGGTGCTAGGCTCTCAAGGTTTTCAAGGAATAAAATCAACTACAAGGTATGTAATTCAAGCCATATTTTAGATTAAAAGTTCCCCATGTATGCTAGATAGGATTATGAACCTTGGAAATCATATTTTGCGTGTATTTTAGATAAACATAGATCCAAGGTTTTCTAGGGTTGCATGTACACTTAGGAGTGTTAGAATGCTCAAAACCCATCAGTGGTATCAGAGCCTAGGCTTGTTTATGAATACTTGATGAAAAATAGTGTTGAAAATCGAATTTTTTGATGTCTGCTATGGTGAGTCGACGAGTCCAAGTGAAAATGCAACCAACTCGGTGAGTCAGTTCGTGCACTCGACGAGTTGGCCATGCAGAATGCAGAAATTCGATTTGTGCTGCTAGAAATGGACTAGAAACATTACCCTAAACTGTTTTGGTGTTATATAACTTATTTTAGATGGTGTAATGGTTGTTCTAATCCATTTACAATGGCTAATATCAAAATCACATGATTATATGTGTTCATATGTTCTTGAAATTTTGATATGAATATTCATGTTCTTATGAGTTCTTGATAGATCATAGGAATTACTTATTTAATGATTAATTCATGATCCTTATGTGTTTTAATGGAGTACATAACTTGTCCTCAAGTTATGGATAACCAAAAGTCACTTTGTATTAATTCCATTAAAGGAACACATAAGTTACAAAAATGAAGAGACTTCATTTTAATAACTCATAAGTTATGAATTGAAAGGTTTTTGTAAAGTTACAAAACTTGCCCTCAAGTTTTGGAACATGTAAAGTCACCTAGTAAACTTTAGTTCCAATCCTTAGAATTTTAAAAGTTAAAATTCAACCCTTATACTTTATAATATTATAAGTCTAATATATATATATATATATATATATATATATATATGTATGTGTGTGTGTATATGTATGTATGTATGTATGTATGTATAAGATCAGGTCGTTTTACCGCAAGTAGGCCTCATTCACGAAGCCGGTCTATAAGGGGGGTATAAGGTTGTTGCCTATAAAATGGCAGCTTAATGGGTGTCCACTCTCACCCACCGCTTCCTTGACTGGTGGAGGGTCGTTAGCCGAACGGGTAGGACAATGACTTAAAATTCTCATTTAAAGTATAATGATTATTATAAAGTAACTAAATGTTTTTATAAATTCCCAATATTAGTTGCTTTAGGAAAATGTGAATAAGGTGCTAATCCATGAAATTACACTTTGCACCTTGTTTAAGTCGTTGGTGGAGCGTGTGTGGTTTACCGGCACACTAACTTGGACTTAACAAGGTAGGTAATGGGCGACTTAAGGTTTTTCATGAGGTCGGAAGGGGTGCGTGTGGTTTGCCGGCACAACGATTAAGTGAAAAACATTAAGGGTACCAAGTAATTTGCATGGTTACTTCACACCTTGTTTTATGATCCTCGGTATCCCGGTCACAAAGCATGAAGGACACACTCGAGATTGAAACATGCCATTAAAAAGTTCAGTGAATCTCAAAGAATCTAGGACTTTCTAAAACCAAATAAAACCTAATAACCATATTTCGTTTTCACGGTGGAAATTGTTGAATCGTCATTCACCTACCTTTCAAATATGTTATGGCTTGGATTACGACATCCCTCTTCTAAGCTATAATATATTGTGATTGGATCCTAGCCTTATTATTACATTTGGGTGTTTTATTAAGGATTATCTCTATATCTAAACTAAACTTGTTTTCTTCTTTTCAGATGTCTTCCAACAATGTTGCTTCTGGCTCAAACCCTACCGGCTCCTTCTCTCTCATGAACCTCTGTGGGAGAGTCATATATGATGGATCCAACTTTACAGATTGGATTAGAAACATTAGGATGGTCACTAGGTATGAGAACAAAGAATAGATTCTCGACAAGGAGCTTAAGGTACCCGAGCAAACTACTACTCTTGAAGAGCTTGCTGAATATGAGGTACATGAAAGAGATGCTACCAAAGTGGCATGCATCATGATGGCCACCATGACAGCCGAGCTCCAAAAGTCCTATGAGGACTACTATCCTTTTGAGATGCACCAGGACTTGATGGAACGCTACCATCAAAGTGCTCATCAATAGCGATATGAAATCTTCTCCTCCATGATAACAACCTGAATGAAGGATGGTGAACCCATCACGGGCCACATGCAGAAAATGCAAAGGTATGTGGACCGTTTAATGAAGCTGAATGTGAACTTCCACGAGGAGTTAGCAATAGATATCATTTTTCACTCCTTACCATCGTGTTATGATCAACTCCGCATGCCATATCACATGAACAAGAAAGAAGTCACCCTCAACAAACTTCAAGGACTCTTGAAGACCGTCGAAAGTGGTCTAAAGGGTAAGTCGGTTGTTACGAATCCTAGTCCTACTCCAAACTCCGCACCTGTCCTAGCAATCGGGAAAGGTAGAGGGAAGAAGAGGAAGAACTCTTCAAAGGGTACCAAGGGTAAGACTCGTGATGGCTCCTCTTCGAGCGGAACCAAAAAAGGTTTCGTTACTCCTTCTTCTGATCCCAAGGAGGCTGAATGCTTGTATTACCATGAAAAGGCGCACTGGAAGCGAAACTGCCCAAAATACCAACAAGATTTAAAGGATGCGAAAGTAAAACCCAATTATGCAGGTATTTACACTATATTATCTAATAACTCACCCTATTCTAACTCTTGGGTCTTTGATACCGGCTGTGGTATTTATATCTGTTCTAATCTTCAGGGACTAAGAAGATGTGAGAATGTGGAGCATGGGAAGATAAATTTGATCATGGGGAATAGTAAAGCTTCACCTGTCACCTAGATTGGAGTTTATACTTTGTTTCTAAATAGTGGGTTTACTTTAGATTTGAATAAATGTTATTGTTTGCCTGAAATGGCAAGAAATATTATTTCCTTTCATGCTTTGTACAAACAAGGGTTTACCTTTTCTTTTGATAATGAAGCTGGTGGAATAAATGCTTTCTATAATAATGTGTTTTATTTTAAAGCATTACCTTTGATGGTGTGTATGAAGTTGTGTATGTTATAGATAACTTAGGAAATAATGTGTTGTGTATTGATTCTACTAATGATAATAACTTGGATAAAGCATCATTATGGCATTGTCGTCTTGGACATGTAAGCAAGAAACGCATAGGCCAATTCCAAAAGGATGGAGTTTTGGAATCATTTGACCTAAAGTCAGATGATAGTTATGAATCATGCTTACTTGGAAAAATGACAAAGTCACCCTTCACAGGTTCTTGTGCTAGGGGTGAAGGGTTGTTGGATCTAGTACACACGGATGTGTGTGGACCCTTCAAAACTGCCACAAGGGATGCTAATCGTTATTATGTGACTTTTACGGATGATTATAGTAGATATGAATATGTCTACTTAATCAAGCACAAGTCAGAGACTTTCGAAATTTTAAAGAGTTTAAACAGGAAGTAGAGAATCAATTGGGCAGGAACATTAAGATTCTTCGATCCGATCATGGTGGTGAGTATCTTAGTACAGAGTGCCTCGACTATCTTAGGGAATGTGGGGTTGTCTCACAATTGAAACCTCCCAGGACACCACAGTTAAATGGTGTGGCTGAGAGGCGTAATCGAACCCTATTGGACATGGTTCGTTCCATGATGAGTCAAGCTTCGCTACCAATCTCATTTTAGGGGTATGCCTTAGAGACTGCCGCCCATATCCTTAATCTGGTCCTTACAAAGAAGGTTGCCAAAACACCTCACGAGGTGTGGACTGGAAAAGTTCCTAATCTAGCCGACATCAAGATTTGAGGTTGCGAAGCTTTCGTGAGACGCGAGACTCACGATAAGCTTGAACCCCACAAAAATCCTTTAGTTACATCTTCTACAAACCTAGTGAGAATGTGGTCTTTGTAGCAAGGAGGGTTGTCTTTCGAGAAAGAGAGTTCATAAGCCAAGGAAACAGTGGGAGGCAAATTAACCTTGAAGAAATTCAAGAGTCAAGTCGTGAAGGAACCTCAACCCCTAACAATCAACTTGAGGAGGAAACTCATGTTGATCCAATTGTACCTCCAAATGTACCTTTGAGGCGTTCCACAAGGGTGAGGAATGCACATGAGCATTACTATGGTTTCCATATTAATGCGGAAGGTGAGACACTTATCAGTGATGAGACACTGGTTAGTCTGGATGAACCTAACAACTATGCGGAAGCCATGGTAGTCCCCGAGTCTGCTAAATGGAAAGAGGCAATGGACATCGAGATATAGTCCATGTATGATAACTAGGTTTGGGACTTGGTTGACAATGTACCGGGTCGTAAGACAGTTGGGTGCAAATGGGTCTTCAAGAAGAAGACCGACATGGATGGTAATGTACACACGTATAAGGCACGACTGGTTTCAAAGGGCTTTTCTCAAACTTCGGGAGTTGATTATGATGAGACCCTTTCACTAGTAGCCAAGATTAAGTCTATTAGGTTCTTGTTAGCCATTCCTGCATTTCATGACTATGAAATATGGCAAATGGATGTTAAAACCGCTTTCCTTAATGGAAAGTTGGCTGAGGATGTTTACATGAATCAGCCAGAGGGTTTTGTTAGCATAGAGTACCCTAATAGAGTGTGTAAGCTTGAGAAATCCATCTATGGATTGAAACAAGCACCTCGCAGATGGAATCTTTGCTTTGATGAGAAAGTCAAAGAGTTTGGCTTTTCGAGGAATGAAGATGAATCGTGTGTATATGTCAATGCTATTAGGAGTATAGTCAGCTTTTTGGTGCTGTATGTGGATGACATACTACGCATAGGAAATGACATCCCAACTCTGCAGGAAGTTAAGTCCTGGCTTGGGAAATGTTTTGCTATGAAGGACCTTGGAGAATGTAACGCCCGTGTTTCTGGGCTTGCCATTTTTAGCAATGTAATAGTCTAGGTTAACCTTTGTAACCCCAATTTGAAATAATAAAAATGTATTATTTGTGAATTATGTGAATTATGTGATTTATGTGTGTTTTCTTAATTATTATAATTTAATGAATTAAGAATAAAATGAGCGTCAAAATTTAAGTGTAAAATAAACTTGATATCATTGGATAATGTTGTAGTAGTTGAAACGAGGTTTCCGAATATATATAGAACGCCCAAATCTGACTTCGTATGAAGAAGTTATGATTTTCTGAAGTTTCGACTGGGCAGTATGCAGCCCGAATACTCGATTTGAGATCGAGCGGTTTTTAGCTGAAACAATCTAAACGAGAATCGAAGATCTCGTTGTTAGTAGTGAAACGATGAAAAGATAGGCGAGAACGGACGTTGGACGAAGAAGTTATAAATTTATAACGAAGTTTTTCTGTCCCGGCCTACTAAAAATAAATAATAAAAAAATAAATTCAAAATTAGCCGACGGAGTCTAAACGAAAGTTGTAGAGCATAGTCTCACCTACGCGTGGATATAAAGAACGTCGAAAACGGAGTTCGTATGAGGGAGACATGAATTTTCAAAGTTTAGTAAATATTTAATATTTAAATTTAATTCTAAAATGTCGGTATTATCCAAAGAGGAGTCAGCGGACTCATCCGAAGTACGCCCAGCGTACAGTGAAGCGTGACGAAGCCCAACACTCGAGTACCTCCGATGACATAAGCGTTGACGATCCGAGGCGTACGCCCCGCGTAGCCTCGTACGCCCAGCGTACGTGCGAGAGTCCAGCCCCCTATAAAAGGCTTGCGAAGGCAGCCGATTTTCTTTTGCCATTTCCATCCTTTGCTCTTTAGTTTTTCCTCGTTAAGCGTGCCATTTATACCCTGAAGCCCCGGTAATATTCTCGAGCCCCGAAGCAAGATCTGAAGCCCCGAGGATCCTGAAGAGCGTTATTCCCGAGCCGAAGCTCTGCCCGCGAGGAGCCCGGTTTTTGTGAAGATCTTCCAGATCTACAGAGAGACACTACTTCTGCAAGCCGTGGTGCTGCCCGATCATCTTCTGATCAAGTGAGTGTGTAGTCATTTTCATTCCAATGCAATATTATGAAGTATTTTATATAAAATACGTGCTATGTGTATATATTTTGTTGTTATATGTGTGAATGTATATTCACTTTCTTCTATCTCATAGATCTGATTTATTCTCTATGAAATACGTGTTATGTGTGTATGCCTCATCTGTTATGTGGAATATGTATTGATTAAAGCATGCTATATAGGTTTTTAAACTATGTATAAAAATGTATATTTTTATCTACTAATATGTTGGGTAGAACATGGGTAGATAATTGGTGTGTAATAAACAGATGAGAGGCCTCGGTGTTATTGGTGTTATTCTAGTCATTCAGTAGAGTATGGATGACGACCACGGACTATTCTAGACTGTCCTGTGGAACACTAGCAGGCTCATAACCTATAGGTGTTGTGAACGACGTGTTCACCGGTGTACTCTATCCCCCTCATGGCTGCCTTTAGGATATTTATTGCTAAGGAAGCCCCTTTGCAGTAATGTCCGTCCCGATGAAAAATCCTAGATTAGGTCCCTTATAATAGATGTTGTTTTAGGGAAGTAAAGTGAGGATAACAGGAATGGGTAATCAGGTTATTGTTGATTGTTGAAATTAAATATAATTATTTATTGTGGGTTGAAAACCCTATATGCTCACCAGGCTCCCAAGCCTGACCCACTCAGTTTATTTGTATTACAGGAAGTGGCACAAGAGCTTAAGATGGGCGAATCATCAAGTTGTTTTGTTTACAAGTCTGTATATGTATATATTTTGTCGAATGACTTGTAATACTATCGTTTATGCTTTATGATCTGTATCGGAACATGACATCCCGATTTTTGATTATGAAATGAAATCATATTTCTTTATGAAATGTTTTGATAAATATCTATTTTATCATGTTTTGTTTTTGGGAACAAATTCCACATCTCTTTTAAAATCAAAAGGATTTACTCTGAAAATGTTTAAAAAGCATAAATGAAAACGGTCTTTTCTGGCCGAGATTTTGGGGATGTCACAGTTGGTATCAGAGCATTAGTTTAAGCGAACTAGGAATTTGTAGGATTTCTAGACTTAAACTTAGGATGCTAAGTGGAGATTGTGAGGTGTGTGTCTGATAAATTTTAGACACGAGCACTAGTTTATTTTAGGAAAGTTGCCTAAAATGCTTTTATGTGCTAAATGTTATATGTTGCCATATATGATATTATTTGTTCGAATCTACGGTTTGTTGCCAACCGGATCTGAAGGTTTATGTGTTTAGGATTCTAAGTGTATGTATACGATATTAGAACTAGCATGTAATCGTTTGGAGTACTAAGGATAAATTGAAATCTTATCGTGAAAGAGGATCTAATTTCACCTTATTCGGTGTATAGATAAAAAATGGTGAGAACAAGAAGCGGAGTTGGAAATGCTGATGAAAACATGAATCAACCGCCTGTAAATCAACAAGTACCTGTTGTAGCTGCTGCACCTGAGCCGATAATAATGGCTGGTGTACAAATGATGATTCAAACAATGTTGGATCGTCAGATGGAAGAAACGAGACGTTTGCTTCAACAGAATTGTGAAGAACTGTCAATTCAAGTGGAAGAGCCCGAGGAGAATGGAGGGCAATCTGAAGGAGAAAAATTTAGTGGGATCATTGGTCAAGCCAACCCACCTGTGGTTCGACGCAACAACCAGTATGGAGGAAATGATGGTCGTGGGTGTAAGTACAAGGATTTCATGGCGTCCAAACCACCATGTCTATCCAGAAGCCCGACACCGGTGCAAGTTATGGACTGGGTCTCCGAAATGGAGACTATGTTTGAAAGTTGCGAATGCAGCAACAGGCAGAAGACTGCTCTTGCGATCCCTCTGCTAAAATCTGGGGTGTTGAGTTGGTGGAAGCTATTAGCCGACTCTATGCCCAAGGGAGAAACAAGCAAAATGTCTTGGGAAGACTTCGTGGAACAACTAAAAATGCAATACTGCTCCGAGCAGGACCTTCTGGAAATCAGTAATGAGTTTCATAATTTGAAGAAGGGGAAATTGAGCGTTACTGAATACGCTGCGAGTTTCACAGAAAAGATGAAGTTTATCCCATATTTGGTGCCTACAGAGCTCTCTAAGGTCAACAAGTTTGCCCTTGGACTACCAGCGGACTATGGTCCAATGGTTAAGCAAGCAACCACATTGAAAGCCGCCATCTGGGCTGCTAGAAATGTTGAGACCCAGATTAGGGAAAAAAGTCTGGAAAGGTCGGAGGTTGGTGAGAAAAGGAAAATCGATGGATTTTCAGGATCCAGCAAGAAAAGTAAATTCTCGAAATCTGGTTCGAGAGGAAGTGGAGGAAAATTAGAGGCAAAATGGTGCGACAAGTGCAAGAAGAAGCATCATGGGAAGTGTGGCGGGGAAACCACATGCTTCAAATGTGGAAAGCCAGGGCATTATGCCAACGACTGCACCTTCACCAAGAATGTTTGTTATGGTTGTGGTGAGGAAGGGCACATCTCGAGAGATTGTCCGAAGAAGAAGGAGGCGGCAAAACCCAACATTCCGCCAAAGCCGAAGGCGAGAGCATTCCAGATGACACTAGAAGCTGCTAAAGATGAAGCTGATGTCGCTTCAGGTACCTTTCTCGTTAACAAATTGTCTGCCCAAATTTTATTTGATTCTGGAGCCAACTACTCCTTTATTTTGCATGAATTTGGTAGAAAACTAGCTTTGCTTGTTGTTAGACTAGATGATGCTTTATTAGTCGAAGTTGCTAGTGGCAAGTTTGTACCTGTTAGCCATCGTATGAAAAACATCTTAATTGACTTGAATGGGAATAAGTTCCACGAGGAATTATTGCCTATCGAACTTAATGGTTTCGACATTGTATTGGGAATGGATTGGCTTAGCGCCAATGATGCTGAAATTTTATGCAAAAAGAAAATAGTGAAAGTACACCCGCCTGGAAAGGAATCGTTTATGGTGTACGGAGATAAACGCAGGGTAAATTCTGGAATCATTTCCCTAATGAAAGCCAGAAAATGTTTGACCAAGGGGTGTACATCATACTTAGCATTCATGATCGATGCTAAGAAGGAAAAGAAGGTGATGCAGAATATTCCTGTTGTATGTGATTATCCGGAAGTATTTCCCGAAGATCTTCCTGGATTACCGCCTGATCGGCAAGTAGAATTTCGTATCAACTTATTGCCCGGAACAACGCCAATTGCAAAAGAACCTTATCGATTAGCACCGAAGAAGATGAAGGAGCTGATGATGCAACTTCAGGAGTTACTGGAAAAAGGTTTCATTAGACCTAGTTCATCACCCTGGGGAGCTCCGGTGTTATTCGTAAAGAAGAAAGATGGAAGTATGAGAATGTGCATTGATTACCGAGAGCTGAATAAAGCAACAATAAAGAATAGATATCCATTGCCGAGGATTGATGACCTGTTCGATCAACTACAAGGTTCAAGTTATTTTCAAAGATCGACCTAAGGTCTGGATATCATCAGCTAAAAGTAAGAGAGCAGGATATAGAGAAGACTGCATTCTGAACATGATATGGACACTACGAGTTTTTGGTTATGTCGTTTGGACTAACCAATGCTCCAGCAGCATTCATGGATTTAATGAACAGGGTTTGTAATCCGTTCCTTGATAAATTTGTGATAGTGTTCATAGATGACATTCTGATTTACTCGAAAATCCAAGAGGAGCATGGAAGACACTTGCGAGAAGTGTTAGAAGTCTTGAAGAAGGAGAAGTTGTATGCTAAGTTCTCCAAATGTGATTTTTGGATTCGAGAAATCCAATTCTTAGGTCACGTGGTCAACCAAGAAGGTATAATGGTTGATCCAGCAAAGATTGAAGTTGTAATGAAGTAGGAGCAACCAAAAAGTCCCACGGAGATCCGAAGCTTTTTAGGATTAGCCGGATATTACCGAAGATTTATCCAAGGCTTTTCTTCGATCGCTAGTCCATTAACAGCTTTGACCCACAAAGGAGCTACTTATGCTTGGAGTGATAAGCATAAAGAAGCATTCGAGAAGCTAAAGAAGAAACTATGCGAGGCACCGATTCTTTCTCTACCCGATGGGGTTGAAGACTTCGCTGTTTATAGCGATGCGTCTGGTGTTGGATTGGGTTGTGTTTTGACCCAAAGAGATAAGGTGATCGCATATGCGTCTCGACAATTGAAAGAGCATAAAAGGAACTACCCGACTCATGATTTGGAGTTGGCAGCGGTAGTTTTCGCTTTGAAAATATGGAGGCATTACCTCTATGGCACGAAGTGCAAACTTTTCACTGATCATAAGAGTCTCCAATATCTCTTTAGTTAGAAGGAATTGAATATAATGTAACGACGCTGGCTAAAATTACTCAAGGACTACGATTGTGAGATACTTTACCACCCCGGTAAAGCAAATGTTGTTACTAATGCTCTCAGTAGGAAAGTCAATCTTGAAAAGAGAAGGCCAAGAGCATTGAGAATTGAAGTTGTCTCGACTATTTTGGAAAGTATAAAGAAAGCTCAAAGCGAAGCTTCTGATAAGAATGACCGAAAGGAGGAACGTTTGGGCAAAACGTTGGTGTTCGGTATAAACAGTCATGGACTGAAGGTGTTCCAAGATCGGATTTGGATACCTAAGACAGGAGGAGTCAGAGATCTTTTGATGGAAGAAGCTCACAAAACCGTGTACTTGATTCATCCCGGTAGCACAAAAATGTATAGGGACCTGAAACCCTATTACTGGTGGCCGACGATGAAGCTCGACATTGCGAAGTATGTGGCCGAGTGTGTGACTTGTCCAAGAGTCAAGACACAACATCAAAAACCGTACGGGAGTTTAGAACCATTGCCTGTGCCTATGGGTAAGTGGGAAGACATTGCTATGGATTTTGTCACTAAACTGCCTAGAACAAAAAGTGGTCATGACATGATTTGGGTGGTCGTTGATCGATTCACTAAGAGTGCGCATTTCGTAGCAACCAATGAGAAATGGTCTATGGAAAAGCTTGTGAATTCTTACGTGAAGGAAATTGTGAGGCTTCACAGTGTTCCGTTAACGGTTGTGTCGGATCGTGATAGTCGTTTCACCTCATGATTTTGGAAAAGTCTACAAGAGGAATTGGGTACCAAGTTGTGTTTAAGCACAGTTTACCATCTGCATACTGATGGTCAGAGCGAACGAACGATACAAACACTTGAAGATATGCTAAGGGCATGTACCTTAGAATTCCAAGGTAACCGGGATGAAGATTTACCATTGGTAGAATTTTCCTATAATAATAGTTTCCACTCGAGCATAAAGATGGCACCTTATCAAGCTTTGTACGAATAGAAGTGTCGTACGTCGTCTTGTTGGCTTGAGGCTGGGGAAAAGCAGTTTATGGGACCGGAGATAGTCCATCAAACTACTGAAAAGTTGAAAATAATTAGGGAGAGAATGTTAGCAGCTCGGGACCGTCAAAAGAGCTATGCTGACAAAAAGTGAAGACCGATAACTTTTGAAGTTGGAGATTCGGTTTTGCTTAAAGTCTCGCCGTGTAAGGGACTTATAAGATTTGGTAAAAGGGGAAAATTGAGTCCAAGGTTTATTGGACCGTTTAAAGTTTTTCAGAGAATTGGGAACCAAGCTTACAAGCTCGAACTACCAGAAGAACTGAATGGAATTCATAACACTTTTCATGTGTGTTATTTGAGGAAGTTCACGGGAGAAGTTCCCGACATAATTCCACTTTCGGAGTTAAGAATCGATGAAAACAAAAGGTTGATTGAAGAACCAGAGACAATCGTTGACCGGAAGACTAAGAAATTGCGACGAAAGATGGTTGAGTTAGTGCTTGTCCGTTGGAAACACACGAAAGGGCCAAATCTCACCTGGGAGACAGAGAGTGACATGATGAGTCGCTATCCGCATTTGTTTGTTGATGTGTGATTTCGGAGACGGAATCATTCTAAGGTGGAGAGAATTGTAACGCCCGTGTTTCTGGGCTTGCCATTTTTAGCAATGTAATAGTCTAGGTTAACCTTTGTAACCCCAATTTGAAATAATAAAAATGTATTATTTGTGAATTATGTGATTTATGTGTGTTTTCTTAATTATTATAATTTAATGAATTAAGAATAAAATGAGCGTCAAAATTTAAGTGTAAAATAAACTTGATATCATTGGATAATGTTGTAGTAGTTGAAACGAGGTTTCCGAATATATATAGAACGCCCAAATCTGACTTCGTATTAAGAAGTTATGATTTTCTGAAGTTTCGACTGGGAAGTATGCAGCCCGAATACTCGATTTGAGATCGAGCGGTTTTTAGCCGAAACAATCTAAACGAGAATCAAAGATCTCGTTGTTAGTAGTGAAACGATGAAAAGATAAGCGAGAACGGACGTCGGACGAAGAAGTTATAAATTTATAACGAAGTTTTTCTGTCCCGGCCTACGAAAAATAAATAATAAAAAAATAAATTCAAAATTAGCCGACGGAGTCTAAACGAAAGTTGTAGAGCGTAGTCTCACCTACGCGTGGATATAAAGAACGTCGAAAACGGAGTTCGTATGAGGGAGATATGAATTTTCAAAGTTTATTAAATATTTAATATTTAAATTTAATTCTAAAATGTTGGTATTATCCGAAGAGGAGTCAGCGGACTCATCCGAAGTACGCCCAGCGTACAGCGAAGCGTGACGAAGCCCAGCACTCTGAAAATGTTTAAAAAGCATAAATGAAAACGGTCTTTTCTGGCCGAGATTTTGGGGATGTCACAGAGAAGCTGCCTATATCCTAGGGATAAGGACTTGAGAGACCGGTGAAAAAGACTAATTGGACCTAGTCAAAGTACATACTTGGATAAGGTGCTGGAGAGGTTCAACATGCAAGATTCCAAGAAAGGAAAGTTACCCATCCAAAGTAATGTCAGATTGAGTAAGACTCAGAGCCCGAGTACCAAGGCAGAGATAGCAGAAATGAGTCGAGTACCTTATGCTTCTGCAGTAGGCTCGATCATGTATGCTATGAATTGTACTCGTCCTGATGTGGCCTTTGCATTGAGCATGGTCAACAGATATCAGGGGAACCCTGGTAAGGCTCACTGGATTGCAGTAAAGAATATTCTCAAGTACCTGCGAAGGACTAAGGACTGGGTCCTTACCCTCGGTGGGAGTGATGACTTGAGAGTTGTAGGGTATAGTGATGCTAGCTTCCAGACTGATAGGGATAATTTCCGCTCTCAGCCGGGCTAGGTCTCTACCTTAAACGGAGGAGCATTTACTTGGAAAAGTTCCAAGCAGGAGACAGTGGCTGGTTCAACTTGCGAATCATAGTATATGGCGGCAAGTGAGGCAGCAAAGGAGGCAATATGGATGAAGAACTTCATTGGAGATCTTGGAGTTGTACCAGCTATAAAGGAGCCAAGGGAAATCTTTTGTGATGGTGAAAGTGTTGTTGCCTTAGCAAAGGAACCAAGGGATCAAGGGAGATCCAGACACATTGACAGAAAATACCATTTCATCAGACATCGAATAGAAGAAGGACTCCTCGTGGCAAAGAGGGTATCATCGGATGAGAAACCGACAGATCCCCTAACGAAGGGACTGGGCAGGGTTAAGCATCTCCAGCATGTAAGGAGCATAGGGATAAAGGATGATATTAGTTTTAGTAGTTAGATAATTTTGAAATTTGTAAAGTGTAATTGACATTTGATGATGAATAAAAGTTGTGTTTATTTATGAGTAAAGTGTTGCTATATTTTGTCAATCGTTTACTATTATTTCTTTTGCATGTTTTGATTTCCAGAATATTTATGTTGTGTTTTACATATTATTCAAATTATCCACAGTCGGTCATATGTGTGAAGTAGATATGAATTAAGATTGTCATGAGTTGGTTGTAGAGGTCTAAGATGTTGGACATGGCCTCAACACTCATGAGTTCTTATAAGTTCTGAGTATTGGATTCAACCCACGCTCGCTGGTATCACTTCATGGAAATGTCTTGAGAGATCGTGAGACGGTAATATCATATAAGTCTTCAAACCTAGAGATATGTCTTGTTGCCTATGAGTTGGTTATGCATTGATAGTATGAAACCGCATTGGTAACTTGATGTTATAAAACGTACCTTTGTGTGTAATTTAACAAGTAGTAGAACAAGCATATGAGTCAAAGTTTATCCATTCATTCTTGGATTAGAAGCAATATCTGGGCCCCTCGATGATTTTGTTTTGACTTATGTACCGGGCCCGGTCAGAACTAAATTGATGTGTTCAGTTAAGTTTTATGTCAAACAAATCGGAAATCGGAAAACAAACTGTTGGACAATAAGTAAGACACTGTTCCATGTATTTGTCCGGCTGATATCTAGAACAGAGGATTATATGATCACCTATCTTAAATGGCGCATCATCATCTTCTCAGTTCCGAGAGACCTTGAAAAGAGCTACGATTGCTGGTTGGTTCCTGAAGTCATACTTGCAGTTATAGTTATTAGACTTATCCAAGTGGGAGACTGTTGGATAAGGTGTCTAAGTCTATAACTATATCTGGTATGTACTTGACCCGACACAGCATGGTCCATTTGGGTTGCATGGCATCATGCATTTGGATAAACTAAATGAGAGAAATAACACTTGTGGTTTATTAATATATTATAAGTTCTAATATATTAATAATATTATTTAATTAGTATTGATCAAAGATTATTTTGGAATTAATTAAGTGATCAAAAGATAACTAATTAAATATATGGGTTGATTATGTAAATCATCCATAACTTATATAGTGGGCTAAAAGGCTCCATGGATTATCAAGTTAGGTAAAACCCATGAGATGCTCCATGGGAGTTAAAAACCCATGGGCCATGGAAATGAAGAGTCATGTCACATTAGGGTTTACATGGTGTAACCCTAGATGTGACACACTATATAAAGAACATGTCATCTACCAAAATCGGCTACACAAGTGGTTGCAAGAGTGCTAGGCTGATTTATACAAGTGTTATACATTCTCAAAGTTATTCCAAAGCATTTGGTTTTGTGTGAAGCATTTGAGGCATCACACTTGGGGTGCTAGGCTCTAAAGGTTTTCAAGGAATCAAATCAACTACAAGGTATGTAACTCTAGTCATCTTTTAGATTAAAAGTTCCCCATGTATGCTAGATAGGATTATGAACCTTGGAAATCATATTTTGCTTGTATTTTAGACAAACATAGATCCAAGGTTTTCTAGGGTTGCATGTACACTTAGGGGTGTTAGAATGCTAAAAACCCATCAGATTAATGACTGGCTCATACTGTAACGCTCAATTTCCATGGTATTTATTTTATTTGTTAATGGCTTAAATACTTCTGGTTGGGCCTTGGAGTCCTTGGCATTTTATCATTTTGGGCTATAGGGGGGTGCCGTATGCTGGGCGTACTGATTGAAGTTGGACGCAGATGCCATGCACGTATGCGCTGCGTACGTGTCCCGACCCAAAACCCTATATTTTAGGGTTTCATCACTATATTAAGAATATTATGCCTTAAGGACCAGCCTCCTCTTATCTCTCATCAGCCTCCACGAAACCCTAACTCCTATATTGTGTGTTCTTTTGCTTGAAGGTCCCTTAAGTGTATTTTTGGTGTTTTTGATCCATTTTCTAAGGAAGTGAAGGTTGGAGCAAGTTGGTGGTTCAAGGAGAAGTTTTTAGATCTAAGTTGTTTGCTTCATTTCAAGCTTTTGCAAGGTATAAAGTCTTGAACTTGATATAGAACCCATTGTTAATTAGCTTTTATTGGTAATTGATAGCTCGGGGAGTTGTAGGACCGAAAGTCAGGGATTATTCGTTTCATTCAGATTTTCGAGGTGAGTGTCCTCACTAGGTTTAGTGGGTCTAAGGCACTAAGACTGACCCTTTCTTGATTATGTTGATATACTTGTTGTCTGTGTGATATTAGTATGTGTTTGTATATGTATGATTTATTGGGCGGGGCCCGTTATGCGAGTGTGGGCGGGACCCGTTATGTGATATGTCTAGTATGTGGTAACTTGGGGAAGTCACTAAGCTTTGTGCTTATGATTTTTAGTTTATTTTTCAGGTACTTCTGATTCCAAACGGAAGAGCTCGGGTTGACTGCATCGCACACACCATAGAGATTCTGTTTGTGGGACATACTCTGATTTTCATGATGTTTGACACTTTTATTTGTTTGGGATGTATAAACAATGTTTGGAATACTGCTTTTACTTAAACCAAAAATGAAATTTTTAGGTCAAACTTTCTGGATGTTTCACATACAATCCTGAGCAGAGGAATGTTGTGACATTGGAGCACTTTTCTGAGATGTTTCGCATGAGATATGTTCCATTGGTAGAGAGGGAGACATTGGCTCAGGAGTATTTGGATCTGAGGCAGGGTACTGAGTCGGTGACTGGTCACCAAGATGTTTACCGAGAGAGCTATGTTTTGTCCTAAGTTTGCTGCTTTTGAGCAAGCTTAGATGACCCGGTACTTGAGCATGCTCAAGACAGACATCTGCTAGTTTGTGTCCACTTAGCACTTGATGTGTGATATACATACATATATATATATATATATATATATATATATATATATATATATATATACACACACACACACACACACACACACACACTGAATTAATTTATAATGTTTTATTATAGGTTACACAAAACACATAAGTAATAAGAAGACTTTTATTAAATACTTTAAATACCACTTAACATTACATATCGATAAACTGACTGGAAGACAAATTTCTTTAGGTACTTTAGTCTAGATGAATTATATCTCAAATTAATGGCTAACTACTGATACAATGGATATTTATTAATTATTCACCGATTCCTAATATGACAAGTGTCTTGGTTAAGCCTACTAATACTTTGATTTCAACACAATTATTAATTCATTGATCAGGTGAACAAACTATCATGCAAATCAGTATTTGGTTCATATTAAGCAAGATTTGATCTTATTAACCCTAATTGTTATAGGAGTTAAATCATGCATAGAATGGTCATTCTACTCATACACACACATTAAAGTTCATTACTCTATTCCCTAACCCTAGGTTTTGGTCAAAACTCTAGTCATAATCACCAATGGTCACTAGACAACTATGAGTCAAATTAACACAACTAGATGGTCATCTAAACTTTATTAATTCAGCAATATGAAACATAACAACAATCTTTAACACATATGGATCTTCAATCAAACTTGACAAAATAAATTAAATAAGAATAAACAGTCTAAATAGAATTTAAACCATAAATTCAACAATTCATTCAGTCATAAACACAAAGTAAAAGGTTTTAACACCTAAATCAGAAAGTAAACACATAATAGAATCACAATGGAATGCTAAACATGATCACGATAACAAGCCACATGATTACCGACATAAATCCACTCTCCAATCCCTTAGATCTTCGTTCTTATCAGCTTAACGACCTTTCAATCGCCTTCTAGACCCTGAAACGGCAAAATAAAGGTTACTGGTCGACTAAGGATCAATGGAAATCGAGTTCTTCCTTCTGGATGGCCGAAAATCACTTTTTATAAATGTTGGAACCGACCTACGTACGCTGGGCGTGATGTATTTACGCGGGGCATAATAAGGAAACCCATCACGATTAGGATTCAGAGAAAGACCCAATACGATGGGCGTACCAACAACGATGTTGGACATAGTGTTGAATGTCCGTGCACGCTGGGCGTAAGCCCCACTATGCTAGGCGTAGTGGGATGCCTTCAACCACCTTCTTCCTTTTTGCATTCTCAGCCCAATTTCCACTCCACTTATTTCTTTTCCACTCTAGCAACAATTATATCTATAAAACATAAATTTAAACATTATAAGTACCTTTTAGTTCTAAATAGCAATAATTATTGCTAAAGTATTAAGGTATATACATATATATATATATATATACACACACACACACACACATATCATCATTATGGTACACTTGTGGAGCTACAGGAGGACGCACGGAGGTGGGAGATTAAGATGGAGCTCTAAGTGAAGAAGCTGAGGCAGGCTCCTATGCAGTCACGGCCTACGACGAAGCAGTTTAAGCCCACTGATTCGAGATCTGGGGGACAGAGGGGCCGCATTTGTGGCAAGTGTGGTAAGGTCCATGACGGTTTTTGTCGTTCTTTTTCTTCTACATGTCGTAATTGCAGCCGAGAGGGACATTTTGTGAAGGACTCTCATCACCTGACTCCTTCACTAAGCAGTAGGATCTGCTATCATTATGAGCAGTTGGGTCATGTGAAGTCCTAATGTACCTTACTTGCCGCTAGACCAGCTAAAGCACCACTTACTATTACCTTGAGGATTATAGATGGACGCTAGGGTAGGGCGGATCCCCCGAGAGCTCGAGGACATGCGTTCTAGCTTACTTCAGAGGAGGCCAAGGCGGCGCTGGACGTCATTACTGATATGTTTCTATTTACTTTTTTGTCGGTTATCTTATGGTATGCTTATATTTATGCTTTTGATAGGTAACTTCTTAGTGAATTCTTTGCCTTCTCTTATATTATTCGACTCAGATGTGAGTCGGTCCTTTGTATCTCAGTCCTTTAGTAGAAGTTTCGAGATGACCCTTGGAGAGCCGGAGTGTCCGTTGCGGGTTTCTATCACCAACGAAAATGGGATTTGTGCATCGATTGTTTTTCGGGATTGTGTTTTAGAGTTTTTGTGGGTGCCTTACTTGATCGATCTGATCCTTATTCCCATGGGGACGTGTGTGTAATCATAGGGATGGATTGGTTGAGTAGATTCAGGGTTTCTGATCAATTGTAAGGGTCAGCAGGTGATAGTTCGAACCCTAAGTGTGGGAACTGGTTATTTATGGAGAGGGTACCAGATTGGGATCAACCTTTTGTTCTGCTACTAGAGCTCGATAGTATATTCAGCATAGGTGAATGGTTTATCTTGCTTATGTGGTTGATGCCCGAGTAGGGAAACATGTTTCGATTCCAGAGGTGCCAGTGGTTAGAGACTTTGCTAATGTGTTCCAAGAGGAGTTTCCTGGTGTGCCTCCAGAGAGGCAGGTCGAGTTCAGGATTGATTTGGTTTTGGGTGCGACCCCTATTCTTAAGGCTGTTGGATTAGTGTCTAAGTCCATAACTATTTTGGTATGTACTTGACCCTATAGTGCATGGTCCTTTTAGGTTGCCTTCACCAAAGCAACTTGATAGGATGAATTATGGAGAGAGAGAGAGAGGATTAATTATGATTTATTAATATATTATGAGAATAATATATTAAAGGAGAAATCATATTGTTTAATTAATATTAGTCAAGAATTAATAAGAATTAATTTTGTGGCTAAAAGACATTAATTAAATAAAGGGGACTAGAACTGTCAATTGTGTGATAGTTGAATATTGGGCTAATGGACTCCATAGAGGATGGAGTGGACAAATTCTATGGGGAAACCCATTAGAAATTGTCCAAGGCCTCTAAGGAGGGAGTCCATGGGTTGCTTAGGGCCTAAGCAGTCAAATTAGGGTTTCCTTGTTAGATAATCCTAATAACCTCACTATTTAAGGACCCTTAGGGCACCAAAAATATGGCCAACTGATTCCTTAGGGTTTCTACATGTTTTTCAGTGCCTCCTCTCTTCTCATTCTTCATCCTCTTGCTCTTGGTGTTTGTGAGCCATTAGAGGAGTGACACTTGTGACTCTAAGCTTTCTAAAGCCATTACAAGGAGGATTTGAGATTGTTATTGCTACATAACAATCAAGGTAAGATCTAAACCCCATTCTTATGTTAATATGATTAATTTTATGCTAGAACTAGGGTTTATATCTTTGGATATTCAATTGCATGTTCATTAGACAAACTAGATCCAAAATCTATTAGGGTTTGCGTGTACACCATAGGAATGATGTTTTGCTCAAAAACCATAAAAGGCATCGTGTCGTTTGGTACCGCCTGAGATGCATGAGTTGTCCTCTCATTTCCAGGAGCTTTTGGGCAAGAAATTTATTAGATCGAGCAGTTCGCTGTAGGGAGCGTCGATTTTGTTAGCCAAGAAAAGGATGGTTCACATCGGATTTGCATTGATTACCGGGAGTTGAACAAGTTGACGGTGAAGAACCGTTATCCCCTTTTGTGTAACTATGACCTCTTCGATTGGTTTCAGGGTGCCTCTTGGTTCTCCAAGATCGACTTAATGTCAGGATATCATCAAATGAGGGTTAGAGAGGAGTGTTTGGAGAAGACTGTGTTTCAGACTCGTTATGGTCAATACGAGTTTGTGGTGATGCCATTTGGGCTCACCAATGCACTTGCGTATTTTATGGATGTGATGAATTGGGTATGTAGGTTGGTGTTCGATAAATCAATCATTGTTTTTATTGATGATATATTGGTGTATTCCAAGAGCATAGAGCAGCATGATGAGCACCTTCGAGAGCTTTTCGGAGTGTTGAGGTGATAACGGTTGTATGACAAATTCTCGAAGTGTGAGTTTTGGTTACCAGAGGATTAGTTCCTAGGACATCTCATTAATCAAAACGGGATTTGGTCGATCTGGCCAAGATTGAGGTCGTGATGCAGTGGGAGGTTCCGAAGTCTCCCTCAGAGATCAGGATTTTCTTGAGTTTAGTAGGATATTGTCGGAGATTTATTTAGTATTTCTCCAACATTTCAGTACCCCTCACTCATCTGACGAGGAAGGGCATGGATTTCCGATGGGGATCTGAGCAACATGTGGCATTTGAGACTCTGTGACAGAGATTTTGTGGGGGCCCAATGTTTACCCTCCCCAAGGGTGTTGAGTATTTTGTGGTGTTTTGTGATGCATCCATCACAGGTTTGGGCGTAGTGATTATTCAGCCTGGGAGATTTATTGTATATGTTTCTCGATAGTTGAAGCTGCATGAGGTCCGTTATCTGAATCATGATTTGGAGTTGGGGGCGGTAGTGTTTGCTCTCAATATTTGGCGGCACTACTTGTATGGGGTCCGATGTACTATCTATATAGATCATAAGAGTTTTGTGATATCTTATGGATAATCCAAATCTGAACATGATACAACGTGGGTGGCTTGATATGGTCAAGTATTATGACAGTGAGATTTTGTATCTTCCTGGGAAAGCCAATGTGGTGGCTGATTCTTTGAGCAGCAAGATGGATAGTACTGCGACTGGGGGTCTGTGTATGAGGATTTCAATGGATTCGCCATTTATTGGATATGATTAAGGAGGCTCAGGCTGAGGGAGTCAAGCAGGAAAATTGGAAGCAGGAAAGACTCAGGGGTGAGATTGACAGGTTTGCTACCGACAGACGGAGGTTATTGACCCGGTATGGACGTGTCTGGGTGCCAGATTTCGGTGAGGTCAGACAAACTGTGTTGGAGGAGGCACACAAGTCTAGGTTTTTGATACACCCTGGAGCCACCAAGATGTATCGGGATTTGAGGCTCAATTATTGGTGGTCGTACATGAATAAGGAGATAGCTTGGAATGTCGAGAGCTGCTTAACTGGTCGGATAGTCAAGGCCAAGCACCAGAAGCCGCATGGAAAGTTGCAGCCGTTGGAGGTTCCCATGTGGAAATAGGAACATATTACTATGGATTTCATCACCAAGCTACCTCGGACGGCTAAGGGGCATCATTAGATTTGGGTGATAGTTGATCGGTTGACCAAGAGTGCCCATTTCTTAGCTATTCACAAGAGGTCATCGGCCGAGAAATTGGACGATTTGTATGTGCACGAGATCGTTGCTCGACATGGTATTCCAGTCTCCATTGTATATTATCGAGATGTTAGGTTTACATCTCGTTTCTAGCAGAAGTTCCATGAGGAACTAGGTATAAGATTGCATCTCAACACTACTTATCATCCGTAGATGGACGGTCAGAGTGAACGGACCATTCAGACACTTGAGGACATGCTGAGAGCATGTGTCATTGATTTTGGTGGGAGTTGGGATGTAACATCCCAAAAATGACGACCAAAAATTTCATTTTAGTTATTAAATAAAACCGTAGTTATCAAAATCATCTCATCAAAACATAAATAGTAATATCTCATATCAAAACATATGTCAAATATATCAGAATAAATATCCCAGGCTAAAAATATCATGGTGTGTGCAATGCAGTCATCCCGAGCTCTTCCCTTTGCTACCGGAAATACCTGAAACCAAAACTAAAAATTTTAAGCACGGAGCTTGGTGAGTCTCCCCAAACTACCACATATCATAAAAATAATCACATAATAACATATCATGGGACTTGCCCACTTCATCGGGCCTCGCCTGGCATCGGACAATGTCCGGCATCGGGCCCCGCCCGATATCGGATCAAAAACCGGCACCAGGCCCTGCCCGGCATCGAGCAAAGCTCGGTATACATATAAACATATAAACAAATACACATAAATAATCACAAAACATAAACATATAAACATTCCTCGGGCGCCACCCGACATCAGACCGAAATCCAGAAACATACAAACATTCCTCGGGTATTGCTCGACATCAAACCGTAGTCCGGAAACATACAATACATACACATGCAAGAATCACGTAAGACATCAAGCATACAAACATTCCTCGGGCACCGCCCAACATCGAATCGAAATCTGGAAACATATAAACCTACATCGAGCACTGCCCAACATCGGACCTTGGTTTGGAACATACTAGCATACATATATGGGCCGACATTGGTGCCTTCGACTCGTTCATACAGGAGGAAACTCACCTCAAAAAGTTGAATGCATAATCTCACGGTAAGGAATCTTTAACGACTGGCCCCATGACTCCCCGAGCTATCATTACCAAAGTAACACTTAGTGAAAATCCAATAATCCTTCTTAGGGTAAAATGACCATTTTACCCCTGATCTAATTTTCTCCATGTCTAAGGCCCAACACCATAACATGAAAGTCCTAATACCAGGAAGACTTCCCAAGCCCACTAATGGCCCACCATTGGCCTAATTTTCTAAATTGGGCCCAACCCCTCTAATAGGCCTTACTCTAGACCCAAAATAAGATATAGTCCAATAAAGCCCAAAATGATGATCCATTAAGGCCCATAGTAGCAAAGTACAAGAAAATGGATCAAAACAGAGAGCCCATACCTGAAAACCAAGTCCAAGACGAAAAGCCCAAAAGTCCACTAGTGACACGAACGTTGTTCCCTTGTGAAGCGTTGGGCGTTCGTCACTGGACCATCCATCGGGACACTAGGCCGGAACGTGTAGCGTTCCCCAGCCTTACGCACGACATTCCCGGTCAGAAACCAAAAATATGAAAAAGTGACTTATTACTTATTAGCTTAAGCCCAACGTCCAAAACATCCAAATAGGTCCATATTAGTGTCTTAATCCATAAAGTTGACTACTTGGCACCTTTGCATGGTCCAAAAGGACCCAATCATGATTTTAAGCATTCTAACTCCATAAAGAGGCCAAGATGCAAGCTTTTACCTTGATATCTTAGTCCAAACTTCCAGATCTGATTCAAAGGGGACTTCTTAATTCATAAATTTTCCAACTTTATGACTTAGCATAACTCAATGAGACCCAAATCAGAACCCTAAGTCCCAAACTTCATCAAATGACCACCAAATCATGCATGGAAGGTTTTTACCTATCACAATCCAAACTTTATGAATCCATAGCCTTAACAACGGCCAAATATGAAGCTCAAAGGTTCTAAAGTAACTTCTACTAACAAGAACCACCAGAAAGGGACCGAAAACCATAACCAAGACCAACTAGCTAGATCTACATGAAAGAGTTGTCAAGGTTGAGACTTTATACCTCTAGAAGTTAGATCTAGGTGAGCAAAGCCTGGATCCAAAAGCTCGAAGTCAAGCATTGATTCTTCAAGAGGTTCCTTCATTCTCTTCAAGCACCAAAACACACAAAAATCACCACGAAGCTCAAGAAATACAAAAATGGGTGCCAGGGTTTCGTTCTTAGGGTTAGAGAGGATGGAAGCTGAAGAATGGAAGAGGTTTGAGTCCATAATGATGCTTATAAAGGGAACAAACCCTAAAAATGAGCTTATGAATCTGCCCAGAAAATGCACTGCGTTCCCAACGTGTCCCGTGTCCAATTTCCTTCTTGAATGCCATGTGTTCCAACCGTGTACGCCATGCGTACCCGTTTTGGTCCAAAACCCCTTAAACTTCAAATGGTCATAATTTTTACATCCCTTATCCGTTTTCGACGTTCTTTATATCCACGAAAAGGTAACGAGAAGCCCTACTCTTCTTTAAACTTTATTTAGCATGAAAAACAAACTGAAATAAAATCCAAAATTCATAAAAGGCCCGAACCAACGCCATTACCGATACCCTTGGGATCCAAAACACAAACCAAATACTCGGATCACTTAAACCACAACAACTAGATCCGGAATGGGCAAAATCATTCCTTTCCCGAAGCCCTAAACTCCATGAAAACTGATGAATGGTTCGTAGCCCCACGCTATAAGGCAAATCTGAAACCAAGTGTTACATGGGACTCCTACCTTCCTTTAGCTGAGTTCTCGTACAACAACAGCTACCGCCAAGTATTAGTGCACCACATTTCGAGCTCCACTATGGGACGAAGTGTCGCACCCTAGTTTGTTGGGGAGAGGTTGGTCATAGGGTCATGGGAAGGACTAAGGTATTCCTTCAGACGACATAGCTCATCCAGCAGATCAGATAACTCAGAGTCAGCAGAAGAGTTATGCTAACAAGCGACGATCCGAGTTGGAGTTCCAGGTCAGAGATATGGTTTTACTGAAGGTATCACCCTGTAAGGGTGTAATACGCTTCAGGAATAGGGTAAAGTTAGGGCCCCGATATATTGGGTCATTTTGGGTGGTAGCTAGGGTTGGCAAGGTAGCATACAGTTTGGATTTGCCCGTAGAGCTCAACTAGATCCATACAGTCGAGGTAAGTTACATTGAACCTGTAACTCAAGTGGGTGCATTAAAGTTGTATGGAGGGTGAAGAAGTAGGGGTCCCTTTGGCTTTAGGAGGAAATTGTGGTGCTAGCTTTGGTTGAGGTGTAGAAAAGGAGGGTGTTTGCTAAAATGCACACCATGGAGAGGCCCAAGATAAGACAGCGAGGTAGAGCTAGTCATGGGTCATTTGTCAAGCCACAAGTTGTATCAGATCCATAGGTTGTTTTCCATCATACTTGATGCTACTTGTTTTCAAAGCTTGAAAATATTGTTTTTTTGGATTCTACCTGTTCACCACGAGGTGGTGACAGGTCTGGCAGATTTTTGGATTTCTTGGCTTAATTTGGATTTGGATAATTACTATAAAATGTTTTCTTGATAAAAATTCGATTTTATGTTGTGAAAATAATTATCCTCATCCAAATAAAAGTTAATTGTCATAGTTTCAAGATTTTATTAGTTTATGTAATAAACTAATTTCTTGTAAAATAGTTGATATGCATTATCTTGTTATTATGAGTTTAATCAAGATCATGGAAAAAGTATCTGATTATTATGTTAATTGGAATATTTGATCTTAATAGTTTTCATGAACTCCATAACTTGTCATCAAGTTACAGAAAATGAAGAGTTTTTCATTTAAAAAGCACATTAAGTCTCATAGGTTATGAAAATGGAAGAATCTCTATTTTAATGTCATCATAAAATGTTTTTTATGTCTTCCATAACTTATCTTCAAGTTATGGAACTTGAAAAGTCTTCCATAAAAACCACATTAAACTCATAAGTTATGGAAACCAAAAGTTTTTGAATTGTTCAAAACTTTCCCTCAAGTTTTGGAACTTGTAAAGTCCCCCCCCCCCCCCCCCCCCATGAATACTTTAGATCCAAATTAAACCCATAGAATTTTAAAAGTTAAAATTCAACCCTTATAATATTATAATATTATAGGTTTAATATATATATATATATATATATATATATATATATATATATATATATATATATACATATATATAAGAACAAAGTCAATCTTACCGTTAGTAGGAGTCATTCACGAAGCCGGTCTATAAGGGATGTATAAGGTTACTGCCTATAAAATGGCAGTTTAATGGGTGTACACTCTCACCCACCGCTTCCTTGACTGATGGAGGGTCGTTAGCCGAACGGGTAGGACATGACATTAATTTTCCCTTCATTAAAAGTATTATGATAAATATAAAGTAACTGAACTTTATTAAATTCCCAATCTTAGTTACTTTAGAAAAATGTGAATTTTGTGCTAACCCATGAAATTGCAATTTGCACCTTGTTATGTCATTAGTGGAGCGTGTGTGGTTAACCCGACACACTAATCTGGGATTGACAATGTGTGGCAAATGGTAGCTTGATGTTAATCATAGATCAATGGAGCATGTGTGGTCAATCGGCACATTGATTAGGTGGTTGTAACATTAAGTGTACCAAGTTAATTTGCATGGTCATTCACTCCTTGTTTGTGATCCTCGACATCCCAGTCACAAACTTGAAGGGCACGATCGAGATTTAAACATGCCATTGAATAGTTCAATGAATCTCAAAAGATCTTGGAGTTTCAATTCATTTAAAACCTAATGTTAAATTTCGTTTGTCATGGTGGAAATTGGTAAATTGTCATTTACCTACCTTCGAATATTTTGTAGCTTGGATTACGACATCCCTCTTCTAAGTTATAAAATATTGTGTTGGGTGCTAGCCTTAATATTTCATATTTGGTGTTATATTAAGGACTTAAATCAACTAAACTTGAATTTCATCCTCATAGATGTCTAGTTATGACAACTATGGTCTTCCTTATCCTTTTGGATGAAGCTTTCCTAATGAAGATGATATCCCAAATGGCAATCAAGGTGAAAGATTAATCCATTTGTTGTGCATTAATAGGACTGAAATCACACTTCACTTCCTCCTCCAATTGTCCTCCCTAACCTACAAGTTCTTGAATAGTTCAAGGTCACTCAATCCCTATTGGTAAGCAGTGTCTATATGTACTCACATCTTGGAGATGAAGTCACATATTGACAAGTTGGGAGAGTTGGTTGTTGAAGTCTCAAGGAAGTTGACTGTTGACTGGGTTCTTCAATCGCTTTCTAAGTCATATAGCGGGTTCTTTATAGGACTACTATGTGACAGACCACGACATGACCCTTGTCGATCTTACCTATTTGCTTGTTGTTTTTGAATCAACAATGATTTAGAGCACTGGTAAAGCAAATTTGACTGGGAGATCTACTCCCCAAACTTTCAGGGACATTGACAATGGAAACATTGGAAGTCCAGAAAAGTCTTCTCTTCCCAATGGAAAGGGATCGGCCATAGTCAACCCGGTTGACCAAATGGTAAAGAGAAAGGCTAAAGTCTGAGATAGTCCCATGTACCATTATTAAAGAATCCATATGTTTCTATTGCCAAATGAAGGGGCATTGAATGCGAAGCTGCCTTATTTACCTGAAAGTTCACTAGGATGGTAAAAGTCAATAAATTTGACTTTGCTTCAGGTAAAGTCCACTATCTAACTCTATTATGTTCCTATTTGGAGATTCTTATTACATGATGTGACTAGGTCGCATTTTGATGTTTTGTAGAATCGAAAAAGGAGAGGAAGCTTAGAAGAAGAGTGTGATGAATCTGATTGCAAAGATGGATTTCGATCGCATGATTCGAAGATCAGAATTTTGAGTTGCTGCTTAAGAGTTATAATAGATTGCTTAGGAATAGATAACAACACAGTTTTCATATGTATTTGCATTATAAGGATAAGTTTTTCCACAGTTTTAAAATAAAAGGAAAATTTTTTATTTTATTTGTTTTAAGTATCCTTACAATGGGATTTGTGAAAATTGTTGTTTATATGATTCCATTAATAGCCATATTGGAAAATGGATTTGATTCTTTCATTTGTTGTCACGATTCCATTGATAGCCATATTGGAAAATGGATTTGATTGTTTCATTTGTTGTCACACCCCAAAACCAAGAACGGCGGAAACGTTCTGGGGCGGAGGACGTCATGTATAATATCAACAACAATGTAAAGTAGTAAACAAGCAACAACATCATCCATTGCATTAATAAAATAATTATTATACAATTGTGTTCTGTCAAATTTTGATAAACACTAAAGCATAAATCAAAATGAAAGATAATTCTTGAACAAGCTCCATCTTCCTTTCTCCTTGCATCGGTACCTGTCTATGATGACCTGAGGATACAAGTAATTTTGAAAACGAGTAGTAGCTTTGAAGCTGGTGAGATCATAAGTATTTAGTGTCTTAATTTGTATGTAAGAATTTGTAAGTCTATGTATTGTAAGAATTTGTAAGTCTATGTATTGTAAGAATTTGTAAGTGTTTGAAAAACCCTAGAATCCCTATGATTCCTTCTAGTAACAAAAGGAGTCTTCTACCAAGACTTAACTGTTCTCAATGTAATCTTCTACCAAGACCTAACTGTGTTACTATTATTATTATTATAAGAAATTGTATCCTTTGGTACTAGGATACCTAAATATAATTCACCTCATTGGTTATGTGAATGAGTCACAAAATAAAGGTAATAATGTAACAAACCTGAATATTACCCTTTGGTACTAGGGTAACTATCATAGTTAACTTTAAGACATCCGTAGACGTACTCTCACCTCTGTTGCTAACAGCTGGGTATAGGAATAGTTAATCCCTTAAAGTATACCTGTAATGGTACCAACCGTTGCCATCCGTGGATGTGCTTTTACCTCTGTAGCTAACAGAGATTCTAGGAATGGTCAATCTCACAATCGTATCCTTTGGTACTAGGATATTAAATCCATTCTATCTCGTCGAATATGTGATTGTATCACAAGGTAAAGATAAAAATGAGGATTTGATAACAGAGTCGATACATATAAAATGTAATAGGACTCCTCCTGATATATCTATGTAAAAGTACTCCTATAAGTGTGATCATATAATAATATAGTAGAGTACTGTAAGGTTCTACGTGTGCTAGCTGTAATGTGTGTTCTCCCTATCTAGCAAGTATAGTAATGTAATCGTTCTAGTATAGTTGTATATGTTCTCGTCCTAGTATAGTTGTATATGTTCTCATAGTATAGTTGTATATGTTCTCATAGTATAGTTGTATGTGTTCCCTTCCTAGTATAGTTGTATATGTTCTCATAGTATAGTTGTATATGTTCTCTTCCTAGTATAGTTGTATATGTTCTCATAGTATAGTTGTATATGTTCTCTTCCTAGTATAGTTGTATATGTTCTCATAGTATAGTTGTATATGTCCTCATAGTATAGTTGTATATGTTCTCTTCCTAGTATAGTTGTATATGTTCTCATAGTATAGTTGTATATGTTGTCTTCCTAGTATAGTTGTATATGTAATAGTATGATCCTGTGTTACCCCGATGGTAACTTACTAATGATGTGTCTAGTACGTATGAATATGAAAGTACTTTTATGTCTATATATGTATATTTGATATATAATTAATATGGAAACAACCTTCGGATGGTCACCCGAAATCCCACCAGACCACATCCAAATCGAGAAAAAGGAAATAGGGCGGATGGCCTTCCTAAGCCCTTTAAACATTACTTATATATCTATACATATATGGGCATGCAATTTATAATATAAAAGCATAAATAAGTTTTTATAAGAAATTTGAAACATAAATATTATTTCAAGAAAAGATCGACTTGATGTCAATCTATAAAACAATTTGAAGGCATAAGTTTGATAAAACAATTTAAGTACAAGGAAACATTTGTTTGAAACACAGTTGTAAATAAGTTTGAAATATGATATACAGAGTAAGAGGTACAGTGTAATAAGGAGTTTAAAACATATAAAATGTTTATAAAAATCATTTGAAGGAAAACTGTTTGGTAAAATGGCTAATGAGTAGCCAAATCATTTGAATGTTGTATATTAATCACATGTGATTGATGTAATAAGTAATATAATCCTACTTACTAATCACATGTGATTGACATAATAAGTAGCATGATTTTACTTGTATCCCCCCCATAAAACATTTAAAATAGTTCAAAACATTAGTTAAGGGGTATTAACTCACCTGCAGTAAGTGACTGGAATTGAACGGGCTGTTATCGTACGGAAGGATCAGACAAGTGCTTGGTGTCAAGTGAAGACTTAGACACACAGAATGATCCTAATTACATATGAAGACATATGTATATAAATAATTAGAGATTTAATCACTAATTATACAAGTATAAACATTTAACGCGAGGACAACACTTTTGGTCAAGTGCTAGGAGGCTAATGGGTTGCAACAAAGGAGTGCAATGCCCCTAATGGAATTTTAAGGTCAAATGACCATTTTCATTGGAGTTTACGGCCTAGGGGAGTAAGCTCCTGGCCGTAAACTCTCAACCAAGGCCCTAAATGGAGCTTAGAATTACTACAACTTTAGTGGGGAATTGTTTCAAGGCTATACGAGTGTATAAGGTACCATATTGACTCCTATTGGGAGTTTACGGCCCAAAGACCATATTCCCTTGGAGTTTATGGCCTTAAACTCCCTTGGGAGGGTTATTATGGTGCTTTCAAGTCTCTATAATAACTAGGAACAATTCTAGGCTTTAGTACTTGGCTTTAGGAGGGTTTATGGCACCATTTGGTACCATTTTATGGAGTTTACGGCCTTGGAACCTTTTGGGCCGTAAACTCCCTCACTAATGGGGTTCTAAGTGTTTTAGCTAGTCCATAATACATTTACATACATGCCCAAATTGTCTCTTGGCTTAAGGAAGTGTTTAGGGTGTCCTTTGACCCCTTTATGGGAGTTTACGGCCCAAGAACCACTCTTGGCTGTAAACTCTTCAATACTTGTGCTTTTCTTATGTTTCCTAGGTCCTAAACACATTAGGGTATTTGTCTATAATAGAGTCCAAGCCTTTGGGGGTGATTAGGGCACTCTTAGCCCTTGAAAAAGGGGTTTACGGCCCAAGAGCATATCCTTGGCCGTAAACTCCTAAAACTTATATGATTTTGATTGATTTCTAGCCTCTAATTCTCATACATAAAGTCCCTAACTAGATACCTAACATGGAAATGAGACTAGATGGCCTTTAAGCTTGATTTTGGAGTTTACACCCCAAGAACGTTCTTGGGACGTAAACTCCTGGATCTTGTATTTTGGACATGTAAATAATGTTATTAAGCATATAACAAGTATTAAAACACATCTAGGAAAGTAGACTCACAATCTGGGATGAAAACCCGAAGATTCGTGAGAGAGAAATTGGCTTTTCTCTAATTGGAATTCAACTAATGAACCAATTTGGTTCAGAATTCTATTTATAGTCCTGAGATTTTTGGCAGAAAATATTTCTATTCTCGGAATGGATTCTAATGATCTAGGGTAATGGAATTACAGTGTTGCATAAAATCCTAGTGCATCCACTCTCCTAATATCTCCTTAGGTGTAAAAACCCTGAAAACTGCCAAACTTATACCATAAGTCTGAATTTTCACTGTAACTGCTCTACTTCTATTGGATTGAAATGGTTTGATAAGAATGGAAATTTCAGGTTGTCACATTTGTGGTAGTGTCATAATTTACCAAATAAGGAAATATTCTCATCACCCAAGTTTCAGTTGGATAGAAACTTGAAATCATGCAACTTGTATTGTATGATGAATGAGATTTTTCATCTTTGGGAAATTAAGACTAATTCCTTGTTCACATGTATATGTGAGTCAAGTGAAGGACTAGGAGATCGGATACACTTGGTTGTACGCTGATCAGGTCCACCATAAAGAACGATAAGGCTATTCGTCATGATTTACTAAATTTTAGTAAATATGGTTGTGCTTACAAGAATAAGTATAATTCTAAAACATCGGAAAAGTTTGAATACATGGTAGGACGAATGAGAAGAATCAAATTAGGCAGAAAGATAAAAGTTTCTCCAATTTGAAAAGATGGGAGAGTGCTTTTAGTATCTTGTTTTATGATCATCTTAATGATTATGGAAAGCCATATAACAGTTGATCCTCTAAGGTCATCTTGGTGCATTTGTTTGGCTAAGAAGAGGAATTGTGAATTGTTGAAATGGTTAAATCAAAAGATAAATCATACTTTGTTCCAAAATTGACTATTAGAGTAATACTCCAAGATCAAGCCTTGAGTAACATAATGTTAAGAAGATTTATAACACTTGTCAAATGTAGAGTAAAACGTTCCTTACTCTTGTACATTTGAAATTGGTAAGTCGTGATGTTTTGGATAAAACAAAGACCAACCTAAGGCCAATTATGTGAAGTGTTTGTCTTGTTAAGAATCCGCACTAACTCTTGAATATTTGCTTTGTCAAGGAATGGTTCTTGACAAGAAAATCTTATATGTCAAGAGGTTAGTGGGAGTCTTAAAGATCTTAAAAAGTTTCAAGAACTAATACATGTTGTATATCACTAGCACACCACTTGAGGTTTATAGCCTATCGTGTTGACATATTCTTGTATCTGTGCCCATTTCAGTTTAAGTTGACTATGCATATGAGTTCTGAGAGTTATCAGTTGGTTGCATAACAACCTGGAAGCAATGGTAGGCCCTTGTGCTGCCAAGTGGCAAGAAATTAAAAATGAAAAAGTTCAGTCCATATGATTTCGAATTTGTCACTAACTTTGTCTTGTGATTATGGTTTTGAAAATTCACATTGATAGGAACACATACACCATGAAATCTAAGTGTCATAAGGTTTCTCTTCGATTCATGAAAATGATAGTGAGGAAACGCTTTCACTAAATAGATTTTAAATAGATAGCAATTGTGATATTTGCATTCTCAAAGTCGTTAGTGGAGCGTGTGTGGTTAATCGGCACACTAACATGGACTTGTGAGAAATGGTAAAAGTCTAAACAATTGAGACTATGATTACGACATCCTTTTTCATAGTTCTAAAAATTATTTAGACACACATGTGAGCAATCTAAGAAAAGGTGTATGATTTTGATAATGTCTTATCAAAGCATCTCGCATCAGAAATCTAAACTTTGGTAAGAAAGTCAATAAAGTATTGATTTCTAGAAGTCCAACTGATTTCTGGATACATGTCAAAGCTAGTGGGAGCATAAGTGTTATGCTAATAATTATCATGTTAGTGAGAGCATGATTATTATGTTTAGTATTGCAAGTTAGCAGTGTTAACTATAGAAAACAGAAGGGTTTCAATTCTTGAAGTTGCGGGGGTGGAAAAGTTCTTTGCTATAATTAAGGAAGAGGAAATTATACTTCATTCCAATTCTAAACGCTTAGATTGAGATTTTAATCAAATTTAGTCAAATATATATAAATTTTATGTTGGAATGGTTCAACATAAGGAAATTCTATATATGGAAATGCTAATTGCGTTCTCAAAATTCGATTATGATTACGAAATCCCTCTTCATAGTCCGAATTTTGAGAACATGGCAAATAGAAAATTATAGCAAAAGACTAGTCTAGGATCATGTCTTTATGAATCGTATCCCATATGCTTCGGATATGGGATTGATTATATGTGTTGTAATATTCATCTGTTCTAAATTTTCCAAATGCCTAGGGCATTAAGAGGGAAAAGGACTAGAACTGGATATGGCTAAAATTATTAAGCAATTGTCGAGGACAATCTGAGGTTTACCAAAGATTGGTTGCTCATGGACACTTGGAAGTATGGTGTAAACTTTGGAAAGGACCATATTGACATATTCTAAAAAGAGGCAACTCTTACTTAGAAGTGATAGTCAAAATGGTAATATGGAAATGCTTCCATAGGTGGAAGTCATCCATGAAATCTGTGTAAGATTTGAAAACTTAATTCAAGAAGGATGTTCAAAGGAATGTACTTTGAATTTGAGACTTAGTTTCGATGGAATAGCTCTCCATTGGAATACTTTGTAATGTCTGTTGTCGAGTCTCTATGACTTTTGTGCATAGTCTTTACAAGAGGATAATTGCATATAAGTTTAGAATCTAACAGATTACAGTAATGGCAAGAATTTGGTATTCTTACATTTATCATAAGGATTTGGAGTTATGAAATGAGCATCATTGAAATGGTATCAATTGATCTATTTCACAAAGAAAAGACCATAGATAAACATAGTGTGCGTGCTTGGAGCATGGCATGACTATTGTTTTAGTTCAAGTATTAAGTTGATTATTCGAAACATTATACAATGAATAATGAGTAATCAATATGGTGATTAAATAAAAGGTATTTTATTTACTCTCAAAAGTTTTGGGGCCATATGGGATTGTATTATTCTTGTGTTTCCCTTTGCATGTTTTGACTTCCCGAATAACTAGGTTATTCAAACCATCCACAGTCAATCATACATTGGAAGTAGGTATTGAGGCAAGACTGTCATGAATGGGTCTGCAGTTTGTCTAGGTGGCCTAGACATAGCTGCAGTGTTCATGAGTGCTCCTGGAATAAGATTCGAGTATTGGATTAAGCACACGCTCATTTAACTCACCTCATGGATTTTATCACGAGTGATCATGAGACAATAATATCTTATATTCTTCAAACCTAGAGATATGAGTTGTTGACTATGAGTTGGTTGTACATTGATTATACGAAAACACATTAGTAACTTGATGTTATAAAACGTGCCTTTGTGTATGATTCAACAAGTAGTTAGTACAAGCATATGAGTAGAAGTTTATCCATTCCTTTTACCCTTGGAGGTATAAAAGTGATATATGTGGGCCCCTCAATGATTTGGTGATGACAAACGTAAGTGCTCGGCCGGGCCTGGACTGATTTGAAGTTGTTCAATTAGTCGGTCGTCATAAATCGGAAATCCGGAAACAAAAAATAGACATTAAGAATGATTATAATCCATGTCTCAGTCCATATGATATCTAGAATGGAGGAATATATGATCCCTTATCTAATGGACGTGTCATTGACTAGGTCAGAGTGTGACAATGGCTTTTAAGAGCTACAATTGCTAGTCGGGTTTTGGAGTCGTACTTGCAATAATAGTTTTAGACTTATCCAAGTGGGAGACAGTTGGATTAAATGTCTAAGCCCATAACTATTATTGGTATGTACTTGACCTGAGAGTAGCATGGTCCATTTGGGTTGCATATCATCAGGACAATTTGTTAGGATGGATTCTTAAGAGAAAGGTTATATATGATTTACTAATGTATTATAAGTTATAATATATTAATATGAAATCATATGTTTTAATTAGTATTGATCAAGAATTAATTTGGAATTAATTTAGTGATCAAAAGAGACTAATTAAATATATGGGGACTTATTATGATAATTAGTTATATTTATATATGTTGGGCTTATGATCCATGTTGGACCAAGTTTATGTATGGATACATAAAGATTTGGGCCACATGAACCATGGATCATAAACCCATGGGTATGGATTTGGGTTATACCCATGACCCTTGAAATCCAACATATAAATACATGCTCTTAACCTAAAAAACGCCTACAACCATGTTCTTGGAGTTCATGGGTGTTCTTGGGTGCATGGAATTCTCTCTCAAGTTCCCCCTTTTTCCATGATGTGTTGTGATTCCATTTGAGGCTTCCGCACTATTGGGGCTAAGCTTTTAAAGGCCAAATTCATCAAGTTCTACAAGCTACACAAAGAGGTAAACTTCTAACTAGTATTTTATGTAGTTTATATCATTTGTATGCTAGTTGTAGGCTTAAAGCTTTGGAAATAATATTGCATGTATGATTAGAGAAAACATAGATCCAAAGCTTTTAGGGTTGTATGTGCACCATAGGATGTTGTAGTGTACTCAAACCCAACAAGATCCACAACATTTTCCATGTTTCGCACTTTCGGAAGTGTGTGGCGGATGATTCAACAGTTGTTCCCTCAGAAGATATTCAAGTGGATGAACGCCTGAATTATGTGGAGAGACCAGTGGCAATCTCGGACCGAAAGACGAAAAATTTACGCAACAAGGTGGTATCGTTAGTCAAAGTTCAGTGACAACATCAGAAGGGTTCCAAATGGACTTGGGAACCGAGTCAGAGATGTGTGAGCATTTTCCAGAATTATTCGCACCAACGGACTTCGAGGACGAAGTCTAATTCAATTGGGGGATAATTGTAACATTGCGATGAAGAGGTATTTTCAATTTTAACCCTAAGTATGTAGAATTATTGCATTTTAGCCCTTATGCATGAGAAAGCTTGCAAAATGGACCATAGTGGCATTTTTATAATATTTAAGGCGGGCTCACGTATGCGGGCGTACCTAGCGTATGAGGTGCATACATGTGTGTGCCACAAACCTTAATTTTTAGGGTTTGGACCCTATTTAACCAAATTTATGGCCTTCAAACCTCATCTCTCATCAGCTTCCAACACCTCCATACAATCTTAGCAAACCTTAGCCACTTGTTTGAGCATTCTTGACCCTTGTGTGTGTTTTTGGTGGTCTTGAAGGAGAAAGAAGGAAGTAGAACCACCTTGGAAGCTTGAAGGAGCTTTGGATCTGGGATCTTCACTTATCTAGCAAACTCCAAGAGGTATAAAGCTTTAAACTTGGCTTATAATTTCTTAGATCTTACTAAGATCTTGATTCATGAGCATTTTGATCCTAAGTCTTGACCTTTTTGTGTATGACATGCTCCAGACCATTTAAACTGTCCTTTCAGACGTTTTGAGTAGTTTAGAAGCATAAAAATAAGGTCTTGGCTATTAACTCTTCCACATGCATGTGCTTGGTGGTCTTAATGGGTTAAGAGGTTGGGGTTCTAGCATTTAGAACTTTTTGGCCATGGAAGACCATAAAGTTGGAAACTTTATGGTTAAAAACATTATTTGGGACTTGGATTTGCAATTTGGACGTAAAAGACTAAGGTATTGTTTGTTTTTTTAAGCCAAAATGTCTGCACTCTACGGACCACATCTGCAAGCCTCTGCGGCAAAAGAGGTTGACCAAATGTCTGTAGTCTGCAATAAGAAGGCTGTTTGTTTTTAACGTCTGCAGCTGTTGAAGTAAATTGATTTTTCAAACTTAATTTCATATCATAAACATTAAAAATGTATTTTCAGGAAAAAAAACTACACAATGGCCCATGTTTTTTTTGTTTAGATTAAAATGGGGTCTGAAGACCTTTGAAGACAGTGGTCCATGTCTACGCCAGGAAGACCTCGCGTAGACGTTTTTTAATCTGCGCACTTCCAAAAAACAAACAATATGCGAGGACATATGTCTGCTCGACGCAGACAAAAGTGGTTGTGCAAATCTTCACAAAAAAAAAACAAACAACCCATAAGTATTATGCACTTATTGCATTAAGAAGAGGTTTAGTTGCATACGTTGGGCGTACCAATTGGTATGTTGCGCATACGCGGTCAAACCCCGCTTCATGGTCAACTATCGAGTACGCCCCACGTACTGATGAATACGCCCATCATACTCGGTTGGGTTGACTCGGTTGGTTTGTTGAATTTAACCTTTGACCAAGTTCGACCTGAGTGTATTTTAGGTAAATTGAGTGGTACTTGAGATTTATCATTATTTGGTCTTCAGGTTACCAGTTGAGTTGTCATTCGGAGATGTGTTCTATCGGATATCTTTACAGAATGAGAGGTGAGTTTTCCTCACTGTAGTTATGGGTCCAAGGCACCAAGGTTGGCCCAACAGATTGATATCATGTTAGATACTGAGTTATGATATGTTGAGCGTATGATAGACATGTTTGATCATTTGATTATTACTAATATGTGTTATACTGGTAGATCTGTAGGAGTATCTGTGATTACTTACTGTATAATTATTTTTCTGCTAAATATGTATATTATATGCTATATGTCGACATGTTATTTTGGGTTGAAACTACTGCTTTGTGCTGTCTGTCAACAGATCGGGGCAATCCAACAGGGAGGTTGTGGACCCAATTTGTGGTATGCAGGCAATCCAATCGAGAGGTTGTCGGCCAGGGTAATCCAACCGGGAGGTTGTGGACCCAACATGCCAATATATGTATTTTATATGTGGTGTGATGGTATTTTGGGGGAACTCACTAAGCTTTGGCTTACAGTTTCAGTTTATTGTTTCAGGTACTTCAGATGATCGCGGGAAAGCGAAAACATGATTGTGCACATCTTCCTGTTTTGTGTTATTGAATCTTGGGAAAACTCTAATTTTGAATAATACTTTTGAAACAATGACTCTTTTTATAAACAATTATTGGTTAATGGTTGATTTTAAAATTTTAAAATTTCTATGATTTTTGGAGTGTTACACAAAGGCGTCAAAGGTTGTAACCTACAAATCCCTTTATGGTTGTTTATATTATTCTGTATGTTCATGTAAAGTGATCCTTTGGTGGTTTCTCCTTATTCAAGTATTTTATATAAAATATTAAAAGTCTTTCGTTGCAAAATCTCTTGATTTTATGTTTTTACTAAATCTCGACTTGAACAAAAATACAACACGAGTCCCCGAAAGCTTAGACTACATGGAATTTATTTACCCAAAAGCTCTAAATCTTGAAGTTCTGGTATTTACTCGATAAATCTATATGATCCCATCTAAATCAAGTTTCTAGTGCTTGTAATCCAAATATTAAAGTTCCTTGGAGTCGGCAATGAAGTTAGGGAATGGGTAAGGCAAAGCAAACGAAGGGGTGATGATTTAGTGCAAGTTTTCTTTTGATTAGATTTATCTTATGTTTTTGTTTAATTTTTATTATAATGTTATGTGAGATTGTTACTAAAATGATTGAAAATATATTTGAAATTCGAGTCTATATAGGTTGGCAGGTTTTTGAAATACAGATATTAATGTTATTATGTTGTAGATTTACAGGTTCTGAATATAATGGGGTAAATGCTGATGAATTTTTTTTGGTTAGGATGGGTAGTGGTGAGTATTTTCTGATGAGATTACTAGTGGAAGCAATAATGATATTCCTAATCTTGTATGAAAAAAACATACTTAATCATGAGAAACTACATTCTGATTATGCAAGGCTCGTTTCGCCTTGACTCAAAAAGTAATTCTAAGATAAGACTTAGGAAAGACAAAATATATTCTTGGAATCGAAAATATATAGAGATAGATAAAGATGAATGTTAAAGTTTTTAATATCGTTTGCGTATGTTAACAATATCTTGAAATAAATCATGATACAAGACTTCTTTGGAGAACTCTTAGCATTACCACATGGAACCATTTTGAGTCTGCCTCAGAAGGACCTAACATATAGGTTTGATCTAGATAAAATGATTTATATTATATTTGTTTGACAAATGAATTTATCATTTATGCCATATATGCACAAGACCTGGTGTGTGATCATGTTATAAGCATATCATAAGATACCAACTGGATACATGGGTAAGTCACTGGATGACTATGAGAACATTCTAAGAGTAGTTAAGAAGAACTAAGAGAATGTACATGAGACAATCAATTTAGAAGAAGATCTTTATGAAAAGAGCTACACAAAATGCTAACTTCAAAACATATATAGATAATTATGAATTATAATTGGATTATGACTTCATTATGGAATGAAGAATAAGTTTTGTTGGAATGAGGTCCAAGCAAATCATGATAGCACATTCTACTACAAAATAAGAATACATTAATTTAGAAGATGAAATCAAATATTATTAGATAAATGAGTTTATTGAAAAACTATGTTGAGTCCTACTATTCAAGGATCACATAGAAATCTTTTATGACTTCAAAAGTATAATTAATCAAGCTAAGAGACTCTAAATAACATCAGAACCTCAATCATATTCTTTTAGATATTTAAATATACTTAGAATAAAAGTTAAATATGGAGATGATAGTATTCACATAATTCACACAAATTAAATTTAGTCATACTCATTAATAAAATATTTCCTTAAGCTAACTACGAATGGTCACACTTTATCTATAAGACTTTGTTATTCTAGAAATGGAAGTTGATTTGGATTTAGTATTTAGATATTGGAACATTAAGATAACAACTATTATATATTGTTTTGATATATTAGGATATGATCATCACATTAATACTTGTTGTGTTTTATATGAACATGTTTAATCCATGAATAATCGTATTATTCTAAAAGTTTATAGTTGGTCTTAATTGTGTGGGCAATTATGAAGCAAGACTAATATGAATTGGATTAGTTAACTTTCACCAGATGAAAGTAGGCAAGTGGTTGTAACCAAGATTCATAGGTACTTGTCAGAGATTTAGTATTGAATGGTACCGCATCAAGATCACGCCATGGATTGCTATCATGAGTGATACTTGATTAAAAGGTATTATATTTTTATCCTTAACACTTGAAAAACAAAGTAGGACTTATTTAGAGGGAGTTTTGTGCTTTGATATAGTCAAATGTTAATCCTTAACCAGACAGTTATAAAGGCTATTTTTAGGTATGGTGTGAACCATGCAAGAGGATTATGTAGTCCATATGGGATTTGTTCCTATTATGTATTAATAGTTATACATATAACGCGCGGTACCCAAAGTTGAACACCAAATGAGATGGATTGCGATCGAAGTCTCATGTTCAATAGGATGTCTATAACAAAGGGATAACTGATAAATTTACCTTATACATCAATTGTAGCTTTGAACATTTGGAAATTGGAAGTTGATGACTAGCATTCTTCATCGTGTGTTATTAGGGGAAGAGAAATGTTAGTAGACGTTCACCACTGTCTATATCAATCTATGATGAGTCTTGTGCAAATGGAAGATTAAAAGATCTTTATACCAAAGAGTCATTATAGAATGATATTTCTAATGACGTACGATCCTATAAGGTCACACCATATAACAAGTTACTACCAATTGATTGGAAAAACAATATTTTATAATAAACACTTGTATTTAATAGGAAAAATATTCTTTTATGAAAATAATATTTTACCATCATTTTGAGAATTATTGTTTCTAGGAAATAATAACAAACGAGAACAAAAATTATTATATCCATAAGGTATGGATATATATGTTGTATGCGACTTTTTAGACACTTTGAGTAACTCATGTAGCTCATATTCAACTACTAGTTTATGGCTTGAGTGTAAAACACATCTTATGTCATTCTTTTCTTCATGAAATCGTAGGTACATAAAGAGATGTGGGATTTGGAGTGTTTGACTTTTTTGAATGCCCCGTACCTTCTTACATGGACCTGCTTAAACTCTTTTCTAAGTAAGGTCCTTATGTACTAACTTATGATTAATAAAAGATGAAAAAAATTGCTTTGGTGTTAGTTCTTTCATTTCTTTCTTTTTATTTTTTCTCTAGTAAAACCGAGAACAAAGTGCTCTCCCTCCATCTCCATGTTTTTCAATTTGGTGCATGTTCTTGGATGATTAAGTTGCTTCTCCTTTGATGGTTTATTTGGTATAAACTTCATTGGTCGATTTACATATTACACCAATACTAATATGCTATACATGTTTCTCATGCAAAAAATCTTCATTACATAACTTCCGGTAGACATAACTCTTGTCATCAAGCTTAGACATAACTCTTGTCATCAAGCTGGATACTAATATACTAAAACAAATAATGTTTTAGATCCATAATGTCAATAATTAAGCAAAACAGATAATCTAATGGTAGAACAAAACCAACAACAAAAACAAAGAAAAAAAATAAGCAACAAGCGGTAACAACAACGTGAATCAAATATTAACGAGATCGAAAAAAACATACCCAAGAAAATAAGATCGAAACCATAAACTATGATGACCAATACTGGAAAATGAATTACGCATTAACATCAGTGATAGTCATGCCCTTATACAATCATCAAATCAACAATCATATGAAAAAACATGTAAAAACAAAATGAGTTTATGAAAACATATTGTGAAAAACATATAAAAATGAAGTTGTAAAAAAAGATTTTGAAAAAAAAAACATAAAGAATGAAATGAAGTTTCGAAATTGTAAAAATAGATTATGAAAAAAAAAAACATGTAAAAACGCAGCATAAAAATAGAATTATGAAAGCGAATTGCAAACACACCTATAAAAACGTAGTAAAGAAAACGAATTATGAGAAAGATATATAAACGAAATAGAAAATGAAGTTGTAAAAACAAATTATGAAAGACAAATTCAAAATTTTAATAAATAGTTATAGGGTAAATGGCACAAAAAACACTCTTTTTACACATAAATTCGATTTTGACAGCGTGTTTTTTTGTGTCAATTTTGACACTGCGTTTTCCAATTTGTTACAATTCTAATCACTTGACCGGTTAACCAGGTTGCATGGTGACGTGGCGTGATGATGTGTCAGTTTTGATGATGTGGCATGCTGACGTGTCAAAATTGAATTTTTTTTCTCACAAAAAACACTAAGTTTTCATTTTTTTTTTCGATTTTGAAACTAAGTTTAATTTTTTCTTTCAACTTTGACACTATGTTTTTTTGTTCCAAATCGAACATTATTTTTTCCAATTTTGTTCAATGTTGACAATTTTCTATTTGAAACCATATAAATATATTTTTTAATACATTTAAACCGTATAAATATGTTTTTTTTTCATTTAAAAACCATAGTTTTGTATAAATACATTTTTTTACACTCAAACCATATTTTTATGTATAAATATGTATTAGTTATATACAAATTGTATTTTATATCAAATATGCAACTTTAAAATGTGTTTGGAGGTTTGGAGGCGTGTAGTCAATCAAAACTCGGATATCAAGTTTACAACCCATCAGATTTTTACATCCTATTAGAAATTTATGGTTAGTTTGAATCTCATGATATAACTAATACTTTGAATGTAAGAAAAAAAAAACACATTGTATTTAAATAAAAATATGGTTTTTAAACGAAAAAAATATGTTTATACGGTTTAAAATATAATAAAAAAAATATATTTATACGGTTTCAAATGGAAAATAGACAAAATTGAACAAAATTTGATAAATAATGTTCGATTGGAACAAAAAAAAACATAGTGACAAAATTGAAATAAAAAATTAAACTTAGTGTCAAATCGAAAAAAAAGTGAAAACTTAGTATTTTTTGTGGAAAAAAATCAATTTTGACACGTCAGCATATTATGTCAGCATGCCACATCATCAAAACTGACGCGTCATCATGCCACGTCAGCATGTAACCTGGTTAACCGATCAAGTGATCATAATTGTAACAAATTAGAAAACATAGTGTCAAAATTGACACAAAAAAAAAAACGGTGTCAAAATCGAATTTCTGTGTAAAAGTAGTGTTTTTTGTGCCATTTACCTATAGTTATATCATAAAAAATGCACTTTAGATAGTCAACAAAATTTTAACAAAAAAATAATCAGTTCAATAACCCAATATAAGATTAACCTGGACAAAAACTGATATGAGAAAGAAAATAAAAATTTTACACAAAAGTTTGAATTACATCATCGATCCAACAGTACACGGGTTTAAACAATGAAGAAATGAGAACCATGGGAAAAAGAATTTTAACAAGAAAAACATGAAACAGAAGTTGGCAGAGACCCGGCGCCTTTATGCAGCATTTTGATTTTGGTAAGATTCTTTTCATTTGATTGCAATTACTAATTATGTTGTAATCGTTTGTACTTTTTCTTAGCTTTGTTGTTATATGTTTTATCTTTAATAATTGGACTTTGGTTTCATTTTTGTTGGATGTGTACCTGTTTTTTAGAAGTGGATCTGTAAGTTCTGGAACCGAAACCACTTAAGTGGTTTCGATTTCGATTCTTATTTTTCGAAACCGCTAGCCGTTAGGATTGACAACTATTATGCGGACGTATGGACGGTACTATTCTATGAAAATGAATAAGAAAATATATGTTGTTTAGTAATGTGAACGCGTTCAACCTTACACAACTATTGTTATTTTCATGTATTTTAACTCATTTTTGTTCTCACGCATCATTTTTCACTCATTTTAATTCTTACATAATACGATTCAATAAACATTATGACAGAATGAGAATAATAATAATAAAATCTATAATAACCTTATAGACGATATAATTAGTAAGAATGTGTGATAATGACAATAATTATGTAAGATTGAATGAATTCACATTATCAAACAACATATTTTCTTTGTCATTCTTACAGAATAATATTGTCCACACATCCGTACAATAGATGTCAATCTACATTTGAACCTAGCTCTTTCTCTCTCTCTCTCTCTCTCTCTCTCTCTCTCTTTTTTTTTCTCTCTCTCTCTCTCTCTCTCTCTCTCTATATATATATATATATATATATATATATATATATATATATATATATATATATATATATATATATATATATATATATATATATATATAGAGAGAGAGAGAGAGAGAGAGAGAGAGAAGATTACAAAAATAGTCAAATGTACAAATCGGTAAAGCACGGGCACGCATTATGAGTTGTACGTTTGCATATGTTTTTTTTAGTTTTTTAGTTTTTTTTTCGGTATAAATACCCTCACACTTAACTAAAATCACAGATGAACTTAGTCCATCTGTGATTTCCTTTGAAGTTCATCTGCGATTTTGGAGTTTTTCGTTTTTTTAACGAAAATACAAGTGTTTAAAGAACAGATAAAAAGATAAACAAAAAATTATACTATTTGAACTATTACGTATCTGTGCTTTAAACACTTGTATTTTCGTTAAAAAAACAAACGTATCTGTTCTTTAAACACTTGTATTTTCGTTAAAAAAACGAACAACCCCAAAATCGCAGATGAACTCTAAAGGAAATTGCAGATGGACTAAGTTCATCTGTGATTTTAGTCATAAGGGTATTTATACAAAAAAAATAAAAAAAACTAAAAAAAAAAACATTGCCAAAGTAGAACTCATAATGCGCGCCCATGTTTTACCGACTTCTAAGGCTAAGACCATCTCCATTTTTTCCTCCATAAATGGAGTAAAAAATGGAATAAATAGTGTTTCATCTCCAACCCTACTCTATTTTCTACCCTATTTTTTACCCCAAAAAGTATATTCCTAGAATATTCCATTTTTATAACTTATATATATTGTCAAATACACCCCTCTACTAATTAAACTTTATATTTATGATTAATTAATATAAATTAGTATACAACAATCAACATGATATTATAAATATTAAATATTGCATTTAAATTATAATTAAAAGATAAAATAAACTGGAAATGTATAAAATAAAAATGAAAGGGACTAAAATTGACAACCAAACTTCACCTCCATTTTTAGAGATATGAATAGTATTCCCCTATTAAGGGACTAAAATTGACAACCAAACTTCACCTCCATTTTTAGAGATATGAATAGTATTCCCCCATTATGGGGGAATACTATTCATATATCCAAAAATAGAGGTGAAAATGGGTAGGGTTGGAGAAGAATGAGGGGAGAAATGGGGGAAGAAATGGAGTATGAGGGTGAGTTGGAGATGCCCTAAGACCATCTCCAACCCATCCTCATTCCCCCCCCCCCCCCCCCCCCCCCCCAAAAAAAAAATGGAGTAAAAAATGGGGTAAACAGTGTTTCATCTCCAACCCTAATCCATTTTTTACCTCATTTTTAACCCCAAAAAGTATATTCCAAGTATATTCTATTATTTCAACTTAGATAAATTGTCAAATACACCCCTCTACTAATTTAGTTTTAACAAATAAAAATAAATTTTATATTTTTGATTAACTAATATAATTTATTATATTTCATTATATTATCAATATTAAACATTATATTTAAATTAAATCTAATAGATAAAATAAACTACAAATGTATAAATATATAAAATTAGGGACTAAACCCGACAACTGAAACTTCATCCCCATATTTGGAGATATGAATAGTATCACCCCATATATATGGGGTAATACTATTCATATCTCCAAATATAGGGGGAGAAATGAGGTAGGGTTGGAGAAGAATGGGGGAGAAAATGGAGGAAAAAATGGCATTTGAGGATCGGTTGGAGATGCTCTAAGAGGAGTGATGACACTTCTAGCAACATGCTAAAGCATGTCACATCATATATTTTATTTGCCACCTAAGTTTTTCTTAAAAAACACAAACATTCAGATTATAAAAAAAAAAAGAAAAAAAAACAAATGAAGAAGAACCAATAAGAACCATTTGTTTTTAGGAAAAAAAGAAAGGAAAAACAAATAAAAAAAGAATGAACCAATAGAAGCTTTCATTTTTCTGCTGCTCCTTTTTTTTTCCTCACACTAAACAGTTGACGACTTTTGTTTGACACCTCCCTTAGCACATGCTAGGGGGTGGTGTTTGCCTTGTGCTAGCAAGGATAGTGAGGATCTTAGCGACCCCCATTCCCATTAGTCTAAATTCGCAGATTAAATGGGAAAATCGTAGATGGACTTAATTCATCTACAATTTTGATGGTTATTTTTGTAATGTGGGGTTTTGGACTATTTTTTACATAGTAATTAAAAAAATTGACTATTTTGTAATTATCTCTTATAAATATATAACTGATGCTCATCAGCTATTGGAATGTTATGCATAAATTACAAACTTAAGAAAAAAAAAACAAAAATGAATTCTCAAAATAAGCACTTAATTGTGCACACAATATAATTTATAAGGATATCAGAAGCCATATATGAAAAAGATTCTTTAAAATTTGAATATATAAAACTAAACTAAATTATACGACTTCTAATATGCTCACAAATTATGTTATGTGCTCGATTAACTACTTATTTTGAGAATTCATTTATGTTTTTTTTTTTTTGTAAGTTTGCAATTTTTGCATAACATTTCATGATCTGCCATCCTTATATAATTTAGGATGTTAGGATGTTAACATAAGATTTTTTTTTTTCTTTTAAACAACCTTATATAGTATTTATAGTATAAAAGGTAAGCCATGAACTTGTATTTTTTTAAATGTATTTTTTTCTATTTTTTTTTAAATTAGACACCGGGTACCCGGAACTGAAACTAGTTCCAAATCTTTAGGAACCGATGCAATAAGTTCCGGTTCCAACATTCTAGGAACCGTCGGTTCTGGTTTCGATTCCGGTTTAAATAAATTAAGGCAGGTAACCGTTTATTCTCATCCCTAGCATTTTACATTATAACTACTTAACAACAAAATCATCAAAATATTGAAAATAAATTAAAGAGAAAATAAAATATTGAAAATAAATTAAAGAGAAAAAGGGAAATAGGTAAATTAGAGTTATTATTTTTTTAAATTTAAACGAAACTTATTGAGTTTATCAAAATAATTAATAGATGTCATCTTTAAAACTGACACATAACTTCCAACTCACCAAAAAAATGTTGTTTTGAAAAAAAAAAGTGACATACGAAAATGCAAAATAAATAAATAAATATATAAAAATTGAAGTTTTTTGTAAGAAATCTTAAAAGACCGTTTTCACAGCAAAAAAATAAAAAGGCTTTATATTGTATTTTACTGCCCAAAATGATAAAACAAATCTCAACGAATTTTATAGGTATTCTTTACGAAATCTACCATAATAAATGAAAATGTTATTGCCACTTGTCATTTTCTCATTTATTTGGCCACATGTCATTTTGTCATCATTTTGAAATATATTTATTTTCCACTTATCAATTACTTCATTATTCATTTCCACTATATCATTAATTTAGTTTCTATAAATTAAACCTACTATAAAACTATTAATTTCAAATTTGAAATTTCAATTTCAATTTCAAATAAATTTACACTTTAAACATTTGTATTTAACATTTTATTATAATAAATCGTTTAGTACACGGTTCTAACAATTAAACACATAATTTTAATTAATTTATTTTTTGCATGTTTTTTTTTCATAATTTTCACTTATTTCATATTTCAAATTCAAATAAACTCTTCATTTAATCGCTTCTGTTTAACATTATGTTTTAATTAACCCGTATAATATACGAGTTTCACAACTAGTTATCTACAAAATACAAAAATCTTAGGTTTACAATAAAAAAAATCGTTATTTAAAAAGTTTTATTTTTGATAGGAATCTTCAAATACCATTTCTTAAAGAGAAAGAAAGATCAATAATATAATTTTCACCTACAAAAATGACAAAAATAGTATGCTATTTTCCAGAGAATTTTGCAGATTTCAACTATAACCCAAAAATTCATTTTGAAAACCCTTTTCGTTTTTTCCCTCTTAAATAGGCTTGCTAATTTCACATGTGGTTTAATATTTTCGCAAATTTTATGACAATTTCATAACTTCTGTGAATTTGTTGGCAATTGATATATAATAATAACAAAATATAAATTTATATTTTTTATACTTTAATGGTTTTCCTTTGTATTGGGAGGAAACAACTATTTCTTTTAAAATTTGGAAACAACTATTTCTTCTAAAATTTTCTCCAACCACGTAGATGATGGTTGAAGAAGTTGGAAAAATAAATAGCATGCAACACCTATAACATGATGGCCTTGATTCTCCTACGGAAGAATTTCATTAGACCAACTTCAATGGACTTCTAAAATACCATTTTAAAGTTTATTTTCATTCCAATCAACCTTCAAATATCATTATCGTTTTTGTGTTGGTTCATGTTTTACACCAAATATAGAGACCAAGAATAAAAGACCTCTAAAAAACATCATTTTAAATGTTTGTTGAAATAAAATCACCATTTTTATGTTAAACCATCACCATTTTTGTGTTTATGATTAAAGAAGTTCTTAATCAACTGAAGTTTAAAATCTAGTGACAACTATACCTTTATTTTGATATATACATAGATTTTAATTTCTTTTTGCCTGTTTCTTTTGTAAGCCAAATGTACCGAACATAATATATTGACATTCTGTATCCATTTTTTTTCCTTTGCTGTTTACACCAATATTTTTTTACAATAAATAAATCATTTTAATATATTTTTCTCTTTGGCCATTCTTTACACCACTAATTTTTTAAACATGTTATAAACACACTAGTTAGAGAAAACTAAAGTAAATTGTCCCTAATGCAGTTGTTAAAATCCATATTCAGTCTTTATTTTTAAAAATTAACTCAAAATGTATATCGTTTGGTTAAAAGTTGCATGCCACCACTTGTTAGTTTAAATTTACAAGTTTCATTACTTGTGAGACATGAAATGACTATTCTGTCTTTTTATTCTATTTTAACTTATTTTATTTTTCTTAAAATTATTTATAAAATAAAAAACAACACCTCACCCACATTATCCTAACCCCTCTACCCTCCGTATTCTCGGATAGAGAAATCTAAAGCAACATCATCACCACTGTCAAACCACCGCCTACCATCATCGACCACTAATTTACTCATAAAGGGGGTTATCGATGATGACTATCGGAGAAAAAGAAGTGGTGGTGTCGACGGTTGTGATGATGATGTTGCTTTAGCTTTCTCTATTAAAGAATTTTTTTTTTTGGGGAAATAGGGTTTAGAAGTGAAGTGGTTAGGATAAGGTGGGTGGGGTGGTGTTTTTTATTTTATTTTTTTATATTATAAATAATTTAAGAAAATAAATCACACAAGAATAAAAAGGACATAATAGTCATTTCATGTCTCGAAAAAGATGAAGTGTGCAAATTTAAACTAACGAGGGATGAAATATGCAACTTTCAACCAAACGAGAGACGGTTCGAGTTAATTTTTGAAAAGAATGATTATACGTGTGTTTTGGCGCCTGTACGAAGGATGACTTGTGTAATTTACTCTAGTCTTCTCTAATTAATGTGTTTATAACATCTTTAAAAAAATTTAGTTATGTTTAAAGTGACCAAAGAAAAAATAATATTAAAATGAGAGATTAATTATCAAGAAAAAGAAAATAGTGTAAATAACAAATGATAAAAAGATGGGGGATATGAACCATCATATATACTTATAAAGTTAGAATTTTTCCTTAAATCTCATGCATTTGAAACCCCCATAAAAAATTGCCAACACCTCATGCATTTGAAACTCTCACACTCTTTCACCTTCAAAGTAATGAATCTCGTTCATTTGAAACTTTCAAGACTATTCAACTTATAGGATTTAATTTGACTTTTGAAATTCCCTTCACACAAATGTAGTTAGCCTATAAATACTTACTTCTATAGAAACAAATATCCTAAACGAAAACAAAATACTTCTTTTTTTCTAATTAGTGATCGTTTGTTATTTGTTTTGGTGTAAATGAAGGTCTTATGTTGTCAATATAATATTGAGTTCAATAATCTATAATAAGCAAGGTATGCATTTTGTGTTTTTAATCAAAACAATTGGTTTTTTTTGTTGGTTTGTTCACATATTGTGTTTTTAATCGTGAATAAAAGTAGCTCTTAGGTTTGAGAACTTTCTAACATCTATTTTAAAAATTGACACATGCAATATTTTATTGAGCATACAGGTACGAGCAATTATTTTTTGAAAGGCAACGCTCTACACCATCCATTTCTTATAAGTTTATATTATTGGGGGTAAAATTGAATTGGTGAATGGAGCAATCAAGGGTGAGGATTTAACTTCAAGTGTTATGATTCAAAGTCTGCTTGAAATATGATATGCATAATTTGTTGAACTTATTTATAAACACTCTGAAATTTAATGAATATTTAAGTTGAAGATTACCTCACATTTTGAACAATATGCAAGTTTTTGTGTTGAAGTTCATATTGAGATGTAGAAATTCACTTTAATCAGCTGATGAGTTTATCGCTTTATGAGGAAAATTGTAGTTTTTAATGAGATGATGTATTGATGTTTTTAAAGATGACGCCAGAAACTTTATCATTTACCGTTGTTAATTGTTGTAGGTTTGTTGTATAAGTTGTATCTCTTGGTTTTTAATTCTATTGTTGTTATCCATTCACATGTTTGATATTATTGAAAATGATCAATACAATGATTTTCTTAAATCAACATTAACAGAGTAAGGAGTCAAACACATTAATTGCAATAAAATAATAATTAGACTTTGATGAAGAAACACATAGCTCAAACAAGCTACCTCCACAACTTAAACCTACAAAAAAATTCTTAATAATTAATAATGGAAATGATAATAAATGTTGAAACTATAAAACAAACACCTAATAAGAAATATCAATGCCAAGATTGTTAAAATATTTATTTTTTTTAGTTATTCAATAATCTTGGATTTTATGGATTTTATTTTATAAAATTTGTCATATTGATGCAAAATATTCATTTGAAAGTTACACAAACTCTTGATCTTTCAAGTAATTAACCAAATATACTCGGTTTTTTTTAACTTAATTAAATCATTCACTTTAAGCTTCTTAATTTGATTTATTTAATACATTAAAATCAATTATTAGTCTAACTTCAAACCAACTCTTCATTTTTCAACCTAATATATACATATAACTTATTGGTTAAAATAAAAATGGTTTTAAATCACAACCATAAAGCAAAATATCATAAGACTATTTTGCTAATAGTTAAAAATTATGTATACTTTTAAATATAAAACGTAAACTGAAATGTATATTTAATTAAACGTCAATGTGAGACTAGCCCACTTAGTAGAGGGTTTTCTTTTAGATTGAAGGTCTTACGTTTTAATCCAGACGTTGATGAATTTTATTAACTTGGTCATAGTAACTTCTAACAACTAAACACCCGTTATAAAAATCGAGATTTTAAACAATATAATTGCACAATGCGCAACACGCGGGAATTCGTCCACTATACTTATAAATGAAACATTTTTCCTTTCACCACATTCATTTGAAACTCTCATGACTTTTCAATTTCTTTCTAATAATGATTATAAGTTGGTTAATAAGGTTAAATAAATATCAAACATAAAGTGTAATCATATATAAACTAAATTTTAATATTAAAGGAATATATTTACTTCTACTTACAAAGTTATATTTTTAACTTTTAACATATTATACTTAACCTATTAGTTTTAATATGATGTTGTATTTAAACATTTATCATTTTAAAGCTACAACTTTTGAGCAATTTGTATAAAATACTTAAATTGTTAATTTAAATATAACATTATAAGTCAACTTAAATAACCCAAATAATATTTTGTGAATAGTTAAAAATGATAAATTGTAGTGTCTTTCTAATAATAATTATAAGTTTGTTAATAAGGTTAAATAAATATTAAACATAAAGTGTAATCATAAATAAACTAAATTTTAATATTAAAATAATATCTTTATTTATACTTATAAAGTTACGTCATTAATTTTTAGCATATTATACTTAATTTATTAGATTTAATATGTTGTAGTATGTAAACCATTATCAGTTTAAAGCTACAACTTTTGAACAGTTTGGACAAAATACTTAAATTGTTAATTTAAATATAACATTACAGTGTCAACTTAAATATAAATTTAAGTTTCACTTAAAAACCCAAAAAATATTTTGTGAATAGTTAAAAGTGATAAATTGTAGTGTTAAATGCAAAAACTAAATTGTAATCTCATTTTAACTAAAATATTTCCTAAAGATATTTTTATAATCTAAATCATATCATATTATACTTATAAAGGAGACATTTTTCCTATCTCCTCATGCATTTGAAACTCCCACACAAATTTCCAAGCACCTCATGCATTTGAAACCCCCACACCTTTTCACCTTCAAAGTAATTAATTACATATCATGAAAGTTTTTATAACTTATATAATATGTTTAATTATCAATTAATGGATAGTCTACTATAAAAATATCATTCTCTTTGAGTAGATACACAAATACAAATCACATACAAAATTCCCAAAGAAAACAAGTTTAAATGTTTTGTGTTGGTTTGAGGGTTTTGGGCCATTTTTTGAGCTATGTTATTACGTTAAAGTTTTTAATTTGTAAGTTTGTTATATACTAATTATTTTTTATATTTTTCTTGGTTTAATTATTCTTTTAAAACAATCATTGTATGTTGTGGTTGAAACTTTAATGTAAATTAGATTAGATTCATATTATCGATCATATGTTATGGAAAGTGATATAGATAATATTTAATTAAATATTTTATATATGTTTGTATGTTTGTGTTGCTTCATAGTAATAATTAATAAAAAAATCATGGATATGCAATATTATACATAATATCCATGTAAGTCTCTTTAAAAAGTAAATTGTTTGTCTTATCACTTTATATTTTAGTATATGTTTAACATTTTAATTATAATAAAAAGTATATTTTAAAAGTTTTCTTTCGTTTATTAATAATAATAAGTGGTTTTAAAACTAATGAACCATAATTATAAATAATAAAATCAAATTATAAAAATCATGGATATGTCATATTATCCATGCAAATCTCTTTTGAAATGCAAATTGTCTATCTTATCAGTTTATTATTTAGTGTATGTTTCACATTTTAATAGTAGTATTAAGAGTTTCTTAAAAGTCTTCTTTAACTTATTAATAATAATAAGTGGTTTAAAACTAAAGAACAATAACTTTAAATGATAATAACATCAATTTATAAATTACATAATGTTAACAACAAATAAATTGTATTTTAAATGAACATTATTATTGAAATTAAAAAAATAATCGCATAAATAAAAAATTTAAATTAATCAATCATAGAAATTGTTAAAAATAATACTAAATAGATAATTATATTTACTTTTATTAATGAGGAATTCAGATTGATGTCAATGAATAATATTGTTCAAAATATTATGTCAAAGTTAATGTCAATAATATAATCATTTTAAACATATATTTTTCAATATTTTAACAATGTATTTTTAACCTACGCTGCGCAACGCGCGAGAATTCGTCTAGTGAATATATATAGAGGGTGTTTGGGATTCTTTGTAAAAGTACTTTTGGAAAATGGATTTTTTAAAATATGGTTGGATTTACTTTTCAAAACAAAAGCCAAATTTTTTTTTTAAAAAAAAATTTTGTCTTAAATTTTACATGTAAAATGATCAAAAAATACATGTTTATAAATTTACAATGATTTACTACTTTATATATACTAATTAGTTCCAGAAGGTGTTGCGTCTTGGGCTCGCTATTTAGTCCATTTAGTCTCCGGTATGGGTCTGTCTATCCGTGAGTTATTTTATAGGGTTTTGTATTTATAGGTGCTTGCATGCATCCTAGGACGTAAGATTTTAGAAGTTATTCAGTCAAGTATTTTGATCTTTATCTTTTGTAACCCTAATATCCTCTACAGCGGAAGTTCTTTATCGAGCTCTGCTGAGGATTGAATCAATCGAATCATTCGACATATTCAGATTCATTCTTGTGTTTTATATTGCTGTTATCGCTTTCGTGGTTTACCTGTTATAAGATCTAAACGATCAAAGAGTTTCTTAAACTCATCAATTGGTATCTTCCAAGCTAAAGATGTTTATCAAGCAGGTTGAAGTGCAACTGAGAAAAGTCGTTCGAAACATTAGGAGCGACAATGGACTGGAATTCAAGAACAAAGAATTCGAAAACTTTTTGGCAGAAAAAGGAACCAGTCATAACTTCTCAGCCCCTTACACGCCTCAACAGAATGGAATTGTCGAAAGGCGAAACCGATCCTTGTGTGAGGCGGCCCGAACTATGTTAAGTTTTGCTTCTCTTCCCTTATATTTCTGGGCTGATGCTATTGCTGCAACATGTTTTATGTAGAATAGGTCTTATCTCAACAAGTGTTTCTCTCTCACTCCTTATGAGATCATCAATAACAGGAAGCCGAACGTAAAATTCTTCCATGTGTTCGGTTCACGGTGCTTCATCTTCAACTCCAAAGAACATCGTAACAAATTTGATGTTAAAGATGACGAAGGAATTTTTCTGGGATATTCTCTTACTTCAAAAGCATACCGGGTTTTAAATAAGTGTTCTAGAGAAGATTGAAGAAACATATTATGTGACTTTCGATGACAGCTACGTCAAGAAGCTAAAGACTACTGAAGAAGCTATTGGAGAGATTTTTTCTCAAACAGGTCAAGTCACAGCCACGATTGCTAATCTATTTGATCAGTTCGTTGACCTGTTCGATGAACCTGAGAAAGCCACTCTATCAGAAGCCAAGGCAGCAGACAACAAAATCGATCATCTGAAGCAGATTGTCAAAGATGCAGCCAAACAAATGGGAGAAGGAGAACAAGTTCAAAACGAACCTTCTCAGCACGACACTTCAGTTGAGGGGGAGAATCTAATTTCTTCAAATCAACCGAACTCACACTTTCAGGGGGAGAATTCCATTCTAGCTACAACCGAAAGCCCAGTAGCACCCAAAAGTCCAGTAGCACCCAAAAGCTCAGGTACACCCGAAAGTCCAGTAACACCCGAAAGTCCGGTAGCACCCGAAAGTCCGGCTACTCCTGAGACTTCTGTTGCACCCGAAGGTCCAAATCAACCTGAAAATCCAAATGATTCAGCATCAGTCGAGGGGGAGAATTCCGATATGTTCTATGATGATGATAGTCAATCTGAATTGGAAGAAATGGTCAACGCAGAATTGGATCCATCCTATGATCCAAACTATCCTCCCCTCGTTAAATGGACCAGAGATCATCCTGTATCTCAGATAGTGGGTAATGTATCTGAAAAGGTCCTGACCCGATCCCAAGTGAAGGCAAAGCAAACCTCCATATTTTCCAAAGTAGAGTTCTGCATGTATAATTCCTTTGTATCCAAAGTTGAGCCGAAGACCGTCAATTCTGCTCTTGACCATTCGTATTGGGTTCAGGCTATGCAAGATGAACTCAATGAATTTGAAAGAAACAAGGTATGGCGTCTCATTCCAACACCAAAGGATGCCTCAGTAGTTGGTCTCAAATGGGTATTCAGAAACAAAATGGACAAGGAGGGTAATGTGATTCGCAATAAAGCTCGTCTTGTGGTGAAAGGATACTGTCAGGAAGAAGGAATTGATTACGAAGAAACATTCGCTCCGGTAGCAAGGCTAGAATCTGTTCGAATATTTCTTGCCTACGCTGCACACAAGAACTTCGAGGTCTATCAAATGGATGTGAAATGCGCCTTTCTTAATGGAGAACTTGAAGAAACGATTTACATGGAGCAACCTCCAGGTTTTGTGAATGAAAAGCATCCAAATCACTGTTACATTCTAGACAAGGCAGTTTATGGTCTGAAACAAGCGCCTAGGGCATGGTATGAAACACTAACTATAAAGATGTCTAAATTCAAACAAGGTTCGGTTGACCCAACCTTCTTTCGAAAGAAGGAAGGTAACCACCTTATGATAGTTCAAATCTATGTCGATGATATCATCTTTGGATCAACGAATCCTAGCTTAACAGTTGAATTCAGAAAGCTGATGGAGACGAAATTTGAAATGAGCTCAATGGGTCCGATTAACTTTTTCCTTGGTTTAAACATTAAACAGGGACCCGAAGGCATCTTTATCAACCGGGAAGCATATACCAAGACTCTCCTTGCTAAATTCGGCATGATGGGAGATTCAAAGGTCAAATTTCCAATGGCGTTCGGCACCAAACTCACACCTTCCTTGGAAAAATCGGCAGTTGATATAACGCTATATCAACAAATGATTGGATCCCTGATGTACCTCACAGCTAGCAGGCCCGATATAATGTTTTATGTGTGTTATTGTGCTAGGTTTCAGGCGAATCCTCGTGAACCACACATGCTAGCAGTGAAAAACATATTCCGATATCTGAAGCGAACCACCTCTCTCGGTCTCTGGTATCCCTCAAACTCAGGGTTCTTTGTTCAAGCCTACTCAGATGCAGACCTTGGAGGATGTGGTTTAGACAGGAAAAGCACTACAGGAGGATGTCAATTCCTCGATGGAAAGTTGGTGAGCTGGCAATCTAAGAAACAAACATGTGTTTCACTGTCTACAGCCGAAGCAGAATATATTGCAGCCGCTTCTTGCACATCTCAAGTGATTTGGATCCAAAGTCAACTCAGGGATTACGGACTCAATATAAAAAAGATCCCACTATATTGTGACTCAGAAAGTGCAATAGGATCTGTCATAACCCAGTGCAACATTCCAAAACCAAACATATTGCATTGAGGTATCACTTCATTAAAGATCACGTAGAAGACGGAAACGTAGAGATTCATTTTGTACGAACTACTGATCAACTGGCTGACATCTTCACCAAAGCTCTTCCTAAAGCAAGTTTCAATAAAATTCTACAAGGGCTAGGTATGATGGAATCGGAGTCAGTACCAAAAACTACTTCTCAAACCTAAAAGTTGGAAGCGAAATGAACCGAACGTTCGGGTTCGGTTCCCGTGAGTGCCGAAATGAACCGAGCGCTCGGGTTCGGTCCTATTCTCTTATCTTCGCTTCTCACTTAAAGGTAGTTTCTTCCGTGGTAAACTTTTGGTTGTAAACTTTTTGTACCCTTATTTCTCATTTCTTTCTTACTTTTTCAAAGTTTTTTTTAACCGAAATGAACCGAGCGTTCGGTCTATTTCGGGTTCGGTTCCAAATTTTTTTTCCTTAACTCAAAAACTCCAAAATATTTTTGTTTGTTCTTGTTTTCTTTAAATCAAAAACTCCAAAAACATTTTTTTCCTTGTGTTCATTAATTTTTTTTTTGTGGATAATTGTGGAGCAATTCTTGTTCTCACATTTTTAATAGTTAAGTGTCCCTAGAAGCATGTTGTTGTATGTGTCCAAAGCCTCATCCGATTCTGAATAATAGCCTTACTGACTTGGTATATACAAACCTTGTCTTCCCAATTAGGCTTTTATATTTATTCTAATCATGAGCTACCTTACTCTCTTCTCACATGAGATAAGAGTTTTCTGCTTGGTCCTTATTTTACAGCAAAGGTACTTTGGTTTCTTTACATCATATCCATATACTTTTCTCCATCCAATTCGCCTCGTACAAGTAACCATTGAGACTCTCGGTAATTACCACTGAGGTTTCTGGTTACACAATTTATGTGTTCATGATCTTAGCTTCGTGCCACTACGTGCTAAGTGAAACCCACAATTCAATACCTACTATGCATTGATGGTGAACAATTAAATTTTGCTCTAGTTTTCACTAATGAATTAACGAAGTCACCCATGGGGCTGTACCTTGAAATCTCTAAATTTCTTTTTGTGTGATTCTTATGAAATTGTTAAATCCCATAACATTTCTTCCCTTAGAATCCAGTTTTTTTTTTTTTTTTTTTTTTTTTTTTTTTTTTTTTTTGAGGTTTCACCTAAAAGTATTTTACACATGCCACTTAAATTCTCTTCATACCTACTTGTTCAACAGACTACATTGGTCTCATAAGTACTTCAGTTGATTTCTGTCTTATGTCAAGATCAGGAATTCTGAACTGAAGCGAAAGCCACCCAAATTAGCCTTATTAAAAGATGCCTTTCAACACTTCTTAATAAGTGTTTGATCGTAATTCAACGGGAAACCACACAAACACTTTACGGTCTCTCTTGACTTTGAAGGAAGAGATTCGTGTCTGGGATCTATTGTTTCGTGTCTTTATTGACATCACAATTTTCCCACATGTGTATTGCTTTATTTCTTTTCTATTACACTCTATGCATGAAAATCCTTTTTGATTTTCCATAATTCTGGTTTCATTACTTACAAGCAATTTTTGGCTATGGGATTTCATGTTATAAAAGACATGTGGCTCACAATGTTACACGTGGATATTTTGCTTTATGACGATAGCTCACTCTAAAGGGATAAGTTGCTGACTCAGCCGAAAGTCCAATCGGTTTGATATTTCAAATGGCGCTTGTTGGGAAGGCGTGTGAAGTGGAACCGTTTTTGACACTTCAAACGGCGCCTGATAGGAAGGCGTGTGAAACGGGACAGTTTTTCTCTCTCCTGCGTAATCATCGGGGCTCAAAACTGTCACGCGTTAATCACCTAAGGAAACTCTTCGCATTTCCCTTGAAGATTTGGGAACAAATTTTTCTCTCTCTTCTCACCACGGTATAAAAGGTAATTTCTACCATAATTTACCTCTTTACTGCACCAAACCTTCAGAGAGCAAGAAAAGCTTTGATTTTTCTGCTGTTCATCATCCCTCCCAAATTCTCTCCTTCAATGGCGGACTCATCATCAGTTCATGCTACTTCTCACATTCTGCCAATCCGTCCTCAACAAAGCTTGATTATCGACCTCACTCCTCAAGTTTACGATGCATTCATGTTTCCAATCATGGAATGTCTCAAGTATTCGCCGCTGGTTCCAGCTCTCACCAAGGTCGAAACAGTTCCAATGGAGTGTCTCTCGCAAATATTCTCCACTGCCCACTATGACAAGTCTGTCGATCGAATCTTCTTCGACATTCTTGATCACAAGGCCTCCATCTCCAAGCAGCGATTCTGTTTACTTTTAGGGTTTGCACCCGATGAATCTAGGGTTAACCCTGAATCCATCCCAGTGGGACAATTGTTTTCCATGTTTTATAACATGGGATACACTGAAATTCTGACGACGGTGACCAAATTCAAGAAATCTTGCCTACCTCCTCAGTGGAACGACTTCTTCACCGTCTTGTTCAAGGGGATATCAGAACGAAGTGCAGGTTCAGACGGGGCGAGTCATCTGTTTATGACCATTCTTTATGGCTTGTACCACGGCATCAACCTTGACTATGGGTCGGTTCTATGGCAGCAGCTGATTCAGAGTCTCGCATCTACATCTCGCCATTCAGAGATCTCCTACGCCAGATTCTGGACGCTGGTCGCAAAGTGGGGTATGGACAAGTATCACGTTCCAATTGTTGCCGATTCACCACTTTCTTCGATAGGTACTTTCCACACCACGAAGATAATTGTCTCTGATTCCTCTAAGTTTCAGTTTATTGGCTCAATCCCTGAGTCAATGTATGGGGATGTTCTAAGCGACAGGCGGATCATCAGAACTTACAAGGAGTTTCGTCGCTCTGGTCCCAGAGAACTCACTCCTGACATGATTCAATCGATTCATGATGCTGATCGGCCTGCTCCCAGGGGACAGAAGAATGACAAAGGAAAAGACAAGAATGTTGTCAAGGGAGCGAAAGGTCCTTCTCCGAAGAAACGCAAACCCTCCAAAGCAGCTCAATCTCCTCCTCCAAAGAAGAGAAAGACTCAACGTAGGCGAAAGCTTATTCTAGCCTCCTCCTCCAGTGAATCTGAGGAAGAGAGTTCAGACTCTGAAGCGTCCCTACGTGGTAACACTCCTCCACGTTCGCCTACTCCTGAGGTACCTGTTTCCACTAGACCTGTCTCTCCTCCCCCAATCTCCATCTCTATTTCCATTCCCCCATAACCTCCACTACTCAAATACCACCTACTTCTATCCCTGTACCACCTCCCATTTTTACTGAAGCTACCACAACAACCACCGTTGGAGTTAGAACCAACGTATCTGATACGGGGGCTCCTACTACAGCACCCGAACCCACTCCCACTACCAAACATACATCCGTACCCGAACCTACTTCCACAACCGAGCCTCCACCCTCACCCTCTCCCTCATCTCCTGCACACTCAGCAGATAATGAAGACCCTTTTCTTGGAGGAGAGGACATGACATTTGACTCGGTCTATTACAGTCCGTACCAAATGCAGAGTGATGATGACGATGATGCTCCGGTAACCAAGAAGCATCTCAAGGAGCTTCATGAGAAGATTGATTCTCTCATTGCTTCCTCCTCTTCTTCCTCACAGTCTACCATCTCAGAGGCTGCTATTCAGGGGATTGTTGATAAGTTTACTAAGGCTCATGAAACCTCTATCAACTCTGCCACTGCTACTATTGACGCCTCCACCAAGGCGTGTGCTGCTGCGACCGAAAAAGTCGAAAAACTATTTGTTGACGCTTCTTCTCTTTTGCAGTCTTTACAGGAAACTGTTGATTCCAATAAAACGAAGCTTGACCCTATTGTCAACAAGCTAGCTACCTCAGTTGCCTCAAAATTGCAGTCCTTTGCCAGTCTTCGTCAAACTCTCAGTGATGACAACACATCATTTAAGGCGACTATTGAGGAGCGCCTGACTAAGCTGCATGAAGACTTAGCTGCCGAGAACTCAGTAATGGATGCTCTCGCACGAAAGACCACTGCTCTCAAGGTCAAGAGTCTTCAGCTTTTCCATTCTCAAAAGGAAGTTGAATCTCTTCGATCTGAGCGAGAAGTTATTTCTTCGTGTGTTTCGGATATCCACGCTGCCCTTTCCAACATCATTGAAGCCCATGATCCGATTATGAACTACTCGGTGAGGCGCACTCTTGCAGAAAAGCTTTCTCTGCCCCTTGCTCTCTTAAGCAAACTTGAAGGGCTCCTGGACTTCGTGTCCACTCCGAAACAAGGGGAGAAGATGTATCTCAGTCCCAACCACCTCCCACTTCTACAACAACTAAAACAACCGAACCTCCTCCAGCAGGTCAAGCTTCAGGTTCGGGTGTCAAAGACAAAGGAAAGAAATTGTTGAAGACAGTGATGATGATGATAAAGAGACGATTGCAGATCTCTTAAAGAAACAAGGCCATGATAAAGATGCTGACATGAGCGCTCATGTTGCCAGAGAGGTTGAGGCGAACGAAAGGAAAATGAAGGAGGCTCATGACCTTCTTGAGAGTAGGAAAACTCTTTTTCCTCCATGGACTCTTAAGAAGCTTCTGAAAGAGGCTATTGAAACTCCCAACATTCTGTGGCTCGAACCAGTGATTTCATTGGATCGTATCAACTCTGTCGATTCTCAGTTCGACATGCCACTGACCCGAAAAGCCTTCATCTTTCATGCCTTTGATAACGTTGCTGATGTCCCTCATCCTCATCCAAAGGTTGATAGGGAACTCGTCGAATTCTATATGAAGTCTGCTCAACCACAGTATCAAACTTGGAGCGCTCAGAAGATTGTCAACATTCGGGTCCTCAAGCCGTTTCATGAGGGGAACTTCACGAACGTTCGGTTCAAAGTGCTGAGAGGTTCCGCCAAAACCGAACACGCGATATCACTTGCTGATCTTCCCAACCTGAATCCACATGACTGGATTATTTTGCACAACATCCTCCTCACCAACGAAGCTGAGTATGGTCCAATTATTGATCACTTTAAAAGGATGCTCGTATGCTACATTATGGAGGTTGTCAAGATGGATCAGCAGATCGCTAGCATCTTCAGGAAAAAGCCTACTATTTCTCCTGTAGGCTCTGCTAGTGATTTGAACATGATGCAGATGGGAAGAATTGACCAGAAGCGGAATTATGTCATGTTTACAAGGAACGAAGGCCAAAAATGCCTGTTCGCCTTGGCTGACAAACACCTTTCCACCACTGCATGCTTGGAACATGTTTTAAGTATCATTCATCGATGCAAGCATAATTCAGTAGATGACAAGAAGTACTTCGATGACATGATTCAGTGGTACATTCGCTTCAGACAGACTATCCTTGCTCTCATCCCACGTCTGTTTGATACCACTAAGAAAGTTCCTGCAGCTGGACCCAGCAAGCCGAAGAGATAGTCTTGCTCCAATTGACGCAAAGGGGGAGATTGTTAGGTCCAGAAGGTGTTGTGTCTTGGGCTCGCTATTTAGTCCATTTAGTCTCTGGTATGGGCCTGTCCATCCGTGAGTTATTTTATAGGGTTTTGTATTTATAGGTGCTTGCATGCATCCTAGGACGTAAGATTTTAGAAGTTATTTTGTCAAGTATTTTGATCTTTATCTTTTGTAACCCTAATATCCTCTATAGCAGAAGTTCTTTATCGAGCTCTGCTGAGGATTGAATCAATTGAATCATTCGACATATTCATATTCATTCTTGTGTTTTATATTGCTGTTATCGCTTTCGTGGTTTACCTGTTATAAGATCTAAACGATCAAAGAGTTTCTTAAACTCATCACTAATTTATACTTAACAGTCGTTTTACACACATGTTATAATTTTGTAAACATTTTATTATAAAATATAAAATATAAAATTCTTTTAAAATATTTCTAATTTTTTTATTAGACCATGATAATATTAAAATTACATTCATACAAAAGCAAAATACAAATTGTAAACAATTCATAAAAAAATCATAGATAAAGTCATATTACATTCATCCCCGCAATGTGATTATATCTTGTGCAATAATATCTCGTATCGCTGCCATATACGAATCATCATCACTCGTACGACGTGTACTTGGACCTTCTTCGTAAACTTCCCTACTAGTACTACATCGTATGAGATTGTATGATTCTTGTTGTGCCATGTTAAATGCTTCATCAAACCTACCAACCTTTCTAATATAGTTATGGGTCGCCATCAATGCTATCAGAATTCTCACTTGTTTTTTCTGCTTGTAATTAACATACATGTCTCTTAATAACTTCCACCTAGTTTTCTATACTCCAAAAGTCCGTTCAATGATATTTCGCAATCATGAGTGGAGATAGTTAAATTTCTCTTTCGGTCCACAAGGTTCATGAATAGCAGCCATGTGTCCATGTTGAAAATTCGGTAAATGTTAACAAATATTTGCGCCTTTGTATGGAGCAATGTACCCCATGGTATTTGGCCCTTTAGCCTACATATTATTAACCCACTTGTTTATGGGCCCTTTAGCCTTTAGCCCATTAGGGTTTTGTCTAGCTAATATTTATATCCGCTTTATTCTTTGTAGTCTTTATGCTTTTCATTGAGAACCCTTGTAATTTCTCTTTATTATAATCATATGACAGTGTTATCATGGTATTAGAGCGGAGGTTTGATACAATGTTTTATAGGGGTTAATGTAGCAGATGGTATTCGTTCGTTGTTGCTGGTATTTGTTGTTGATGTGTTGATTCATTGTTGTCGTTGATTCATTGTTGCTATTGATTTGTTGTCGTTGTTGATTCGTTGTCCGATTGATTGCTTCCGCTAGTTTGTTGCTCTTTTCATTCTTAGATTGCTATAATGTTATTGTGGTTATTTATTCATTGTCAACATGACTGGAAAGGATGATTCCCTTCGGTCAATCAGAACTCGTTTAGATGGAAAGAATTATACGTATTGGAGTTACATTATGAAGAACTTCCTTTGTGGGAAGAATATGTGGGGTTATGTCACTCGGACTAAAGCCAAACCCTTAGTGCCTTAAACTGAGAATTTTGATTTGTTGCTTGATGTTTGGGAGACTAATAACTCCAAAGTCATTGCTTGGATTAATAACTCTATTACCCAGTCCATTGGTATGCAGTTGGCTAAATATGACACATCAAAGGAAGTTTGGAATCACTTGGAGAGACTGTATACTCAGTCCAACTTTGCTAAACAATACCAGTTAGAATATGATATTCGTACCCTTCAACAAACTGACCAGAGCATTCAAGATTTCTATGCTACTATGTCTGATCTGTGGGATCACTTAGCTCTTACTGAATCTAAAGAGTTAAAAGATTTTGAGCCTTACATTTCTAGGAGGGAAGAACAACGCTTGGTCCAGTTCTTGATGGCCTTGCGTTCTGATTTTGAAGGTCTACGTTGAACAATTCTTCATCGCTCTCCTCTTCCCTCAGCTGATTCTGTTGTCCATGAGTTAATTGCAGAAGAGACTCTTATCAAGTCTCATGCAGATAAAGGGTTTAAATCAACCTCTATTCCTACTCCTGGTCCTGTTGTGGTTGTTGTTTCCTCTAATCAGTCTCGACAAACTTCAAGGGTTGCGTATGATGAGTGTGCATTCTGCAAATAGAAAAATCATTAGAAAGCTCAGTGTCCATTGTTAGTCAACAAGGGTAAATCTGGTCAACCTCAGTCGGGACAACAAAATAGGTCTGGTCAACAGAAGTTTAAGCCATGTTCCTTTGGTACTCTTCCATGGACCCCTTGTCCTCCACAGTTTGTTGTTGCTGCTATACCACCAGTTGATACCGATTCTATTGGAAAATGTCACCATCTGCATTGGATCCCAAGGTGTTAGAGAGTTTCACATAGTATTTGGCCCCTAATCCCACTGCCATGTCTGCATCTATGTCTCTTTTTGGTCCTACTTCATCTGGTACATCAGGTATTCCCTCATATTTGTGGATATTAGATTCTGGTGCAACCCATCATATGACTCCTCATTTGTCATCATTTACTTCTTGGTCGCAGGTGTCATCTACTTCTGTTAAGTCTGCTAGTGATACATTTATGCTAGTTGAGGGTGTTGGGTCTGTCTCTATTTCTCATATCACTCTCCCTGATGTTTATTACATTCCCAAACTTACTTTGAATCTTGCCTCAGTCAGTCAGTTATGTAAGTCTGGTAATTGGGTGTTCTTTTCTAATTTTTTTGTGTTATACAGGATCAACACACCCAGAATGTGATTGGGATCGAACGTAGGGTAGGGGAACTGTATATCTTGGAGGTTCTCAAATTATCTGTTGTTTCTGCCTCCAGTATTGATTTATCTTCTTTCCGTTTGAGTCCTTTGTCGTCTGAGTTTTATCTTTGGCATTCTTGTTTGGGACATATGTCTATATCACGTTTGAGTTTTTTTTAGCATCTAGTGGTGTTTTGGGTCATTTAGACACTTGTGATATTTCTGATTGTAGTGGTAGTAAAGTGGCAAAATTTTCTGCTTTACCTTTCAATAAAAGTATGTCTTGTTCTACTGCTCCTTTTGACATTATTCATTCTGATGTATAGGGTCCTGAACCACTATCCACAAAGGGTGGGTCAACCTATTATATATCCTTTATAGATGATTATACTCGATATACATGGGTTTATCTTATGAAACGCAGATCTGATTTCTTTGATATTTACAGTAATTTTGGAGCTCTTCCTAGAACTCAACATTCGGTTGTGATTAAGTGCTTCAGGTGTGAATTAGGGGGTGATTATACCTCTAATGATTTTACTTAGTTACTTGCTTCTAATGGTACCAAACACCAGTCCTCGTGTACTGACATACCTTAGCAAACCGGTGTGGCAGAACGAAAACACCGTCATATTGTTGAGAATGCCCGCTCATTGCTCCTGTCTATGTAGGTCCCTAGTGCCTTTTGGGGAGAAGCAGTCCTAACTGTTGTGTATGTGATTAATCATATCCCTACTTCATTGAATTCAAGAATTTCTCCTTTTGAGAAGCTATATGGCCATCTACCAGACTACTCTTCCTTATGAGTTTTTGGACGTACTTGTTTTGTTCTTCGTCCTCATGTTGAGAGGAACAAGTTGGGGCCGAAATATGCTATTTGTGTATTTTTGGGATATGGTATTGGACAGAAAGGATACCGTTTCTATGATTCTGTGAGTCAGAATGTAACATCCCAAAAATCACGACCAAAAATTTTATTTTTAATTAAGTAACTTATAAAAGTGTTTACTAAAAAACGTCATCAATATCATATCAACCCATAATCTCATAAGTCAAATATCATAAAACATGTCGTGGAATAATAATAATGTCATAGTACAATCCCATGGATCTCAAAAATGCTAAAATCATATGTGTGTGTGTGATGCCCTACTACTGTGCCAGCTCCTTCCCTTTCGACGCAGAGGTACTTGAAACCAAAACTGAAAACCGTAAGAACAAAGCTTAGTGAGTTCCCCCATCATACCATATAACAAACATACTGCCAGGAAATTCTGGGGTGTCTGACCTACCCATGTCAAGCCATTTTGGGGTATTTGACTTACTCAGGTCAAGCCGTTCTGGGGTGCTTGACTTACCCATGTCAAGCCATTCTCGGGTGCTTGACTTACTCGTCGATTTATCTCAACCGACTACTGGGGACTATTTCATCCTCTACCACTACCACATAATAACATAACACAAACATACTGCTAGGCATGCGTGGGTACTTACTACCCCTTCGGTATGTTTCAGTCGGTATCCGGGGAGTATTTCACCCGTACTACTACTACTAACACATATAACAGAGTATCCTAACACATAAAGCATATCATATAGTAACAAACCAGACAATTATCACAAAGACATTCATCTCATACATAATCACCTACTGGTGGGCCGATATTGGTGCCTTAGACCCACCTTTACTAGAAGGTAACTCACCTCGTAAAGCTGAGAGTCGAATCTCACGAGAAGTAATCTCTAACAGCTGCTCCGATGACTCCCGACTACCATAATCGTAATAACACTCAATTAGAATCTATAACACTACTTAGGGTAAAATGACCATTTTACCCCCTCGACCTAAATTGGACCATTCATAAGGCCCAATGCTAACTTATTAGACCAAAGCACCCATGGCCCATCAAAGGCTCCCTAAGGGTCCACTAATGGCCCAATTTTCTAAATTGGGCCCAACCCTTCAAATGGGCCTTTTCACAATACTAATAAGTCCTTAGCCCAAAATGAAATAATTTCGAATGGCCCAATGTGGCCCAAAAGGCCCAATACTTCTAATTCCAAATTCCCAGACCTAGAACTATACTCCACAGTGGGCCACGGGGCCCAATAGACCAGTCCCAATTCCCTATGGCCCAAAAAGCCCAATATAGTAGCTCTGTATGCATACGTGCGACGTACCTGGCACGTACGCTGGCCTTGACCAAAACGGGGAGTTGACCCAATACGTGCAGCGTACCAGGGTGTACGCTTAGCGTACTGGCCAGCTTCCTTGGGACTTCATTTGGGACTTAATCCATTAAGTCTTTACGTCCAAAATGTAGATCCAGGTCCTTTACGTTCAAAAGAGTAAGAAATGATGCCAATCTTCTAGATCTACAAGCTCTTTGTGAATCCTTGCTCCTTCTTCAAGCTCCTTTCTTTTCCAAAGCACCAAAACTACACCAAGATACTCTCAAATGGCTTCCAAATCACAAGGACACATAAATATGGGTTAGGGTTTTCGTGGTGGCTGCCTAGAGGTGAGAGGGAGGCTGGACCAAAGGCATAAGGTCCTTTATATAGGGATCAAACCCTAAAGGTTAGGGTTTTAGACTTTGCGCGAGTATGTTGCACATACCCTTTGGTATGATGGGCATACGTACATGGCCTCCCGACCCAATCCTCCTGAGTACGTTGCGCATACCTGGCATGGTACGCCCCACATAATGCCTTTCTCAGCACAAATATTAAAGCCCAACTATCCTGGCCCAAACCAACACAACCCATTATTCAATACAATAAATAATATTAATACCTGCAAATCTCGGATGTTACACAGAAGTTATATGTTTCCCGACATGTCACTTTTTTGGAACATATTCCTTTCTACTTGATTCCTGCTACAACTCACAATGTAACAAAGTCTGATCTTCTGAATATTGATCCTTTTAATGAAGAGAAAGAGGCTCGAGATCCATCTACACCACCTGATTCTTCAGCTCATGCCAAACCCACTTCTTTAGAGAGTTCCTCGACTCCCCCTATTCCTGAGCCTGCTCCTCCGATTGTTGAAATTGAGGATCCACCTCCACCACCACCCCTCAGGAGATCTAATCATCCTATCAAGTCCACCAAGGTTCCAGATTTTACTTACTCTACATATTCAAAACCATTTTCTTCATTTATAGTGAGTATCCATCATTTGTCTGAACCTGAGTCATATAGAGAAGTTGTTTTGGATCCTCTTTGACAGAATGTTATATCTGGGGAATTCACTGCTCTTCATCATAATCATAAATGGGATTTGGTTTCACTTCCTCCTGGGAAACATACGATAGGTTGTCGTTGGGTGTACAAGATAAAAACAAAAGTTGATGGGTCTGTTGAGCGGTACAAGGACAGACTTGTAGCAAAATGGTATTCCCAAGAATATGGTTTTTACTATAAGGAGACATTTTCCCTAGTTGCAAAGATGTCGACAGTCCGTACTATGATTGCATTTTCATCCATTCGACAGTGGAATATCTTTCAAATGGATGTCAAGAATGATTTTTTGAATAGTGACCTCCATGAAGAGGTTTATATGACTCCTCCCCAGGAATTCAGCACCGGACAGGTGAGGTTTTTCGGCTTCGCAAAGCTTTGTATGGTCTCAAGCAATCCCCCCGTGCTTGGTTTGAGAAATTCTCCATAATGATTACCTATATTGGATTTGTCCAGAGTAATCATGACTCTGCTTTGTTTGTTAGATGCTTGAGTGCAGGACGAATTCTTCTGTCCTTATATGTGGATGACATGATTATTACGGGTGATGACCATGGTGGTATTGAGTCTTTGAAGCATGATCTAGCTCATCTATTTGCTTTGAAAGATTTTGGCTTGCTGCGTTATTTCTTGGGTATTGAGGTAGCTCAGTCTAAGAAAGGGTTTCTTCTTTCTTAGACTATATATATATATATATATATATATATATATATATATATATATATATATATATATATATATATATATATATATGACTTGTTTACGCGGGCGAGCCTCTCTGACAATCAGACTGTTGATACTCCTGTTGAAACCAATGCACGCTACTCTCCTACTGATGGTGTTCCTTTATCTGATCCGAACCTTTATCGCATTGTTTTGGGAAGTTTGGTCTATCTCACACTTACTAAATAAAACAAACATTTGTTATTCATTTCAAACAAGTACTAAAAACATAAAACTTGTGTTACTAAAAAAATTATACTGACCACCCTTTGGATATGGAGAATTAAGATCTGGTCTTTGTAAGGTTTCATTGAAAATTTTTGTGTCATGTGCAGTCCCTTCCCAATCGGCCCATATAAATGTAAAACACATGTTAAAATCACAAACAACCATTATATTTTGTGTTGCATATCCCTTTTGACAAATATACTTCGCTTCCTCTTTTTGTGGAACTGATGCCCTAACGTGTGTCTCATCTATAACACCAATGCAATCCTTCAAATACAAAAAATATCATAAATAAATAATTTATTAAAGTTTGTCTACCAAGTAACTGAACATTGGATAATACCTTGAACATTAGATGACACCAAGGGTTCTTTAATATATATTCAGGAAAATCATCATTATAGTTTGCGTCTGGCTTGATGATGTCAGCACTCAACTTTAGCACGACTTCCTAAACTGTATGGAAATGCCTATGAATCATTTCCCCCAAATGACTAAAAAATTCTTGCAAAAATCTATTGCTACACCCATGAGCCAAATTCATCAAGAATATTCCTACAAACTCCTCAATATATATATTTCGTGTTTGTTGTAGTCCTTAATTTGTAGCAAGATCTATGCATAATTGTCTAAAATCCGGTATGTGCAATTTAAACATATCATAACACCATCTCGGATGACCATTTAGTACTTCATTAATAAACATGTGTCGTGTTCTATGCGGTTTGAAATGTGACATGACCTACGTACATTACGAGCTAGTATTATCCCTTTCAAAGCTAGTCCGCATAACATTTCAAATTATTTATTCTCTTCCACCCAACATTCTTCATTATCATTAGATGAATTAGAGTCATCATTATCCATCCTACATAATACAAAGAAAAATATGTCAAACACATAACTCATAATATAAAATGTCGATTACATAACGACAAACAATAGTACATATTATAAAATGTCGAACACATAACTTCAAAGGACAACACATAATGTCAAAGCATAACACATAATGTCAAAGCATAACACATAAAACGATAAGATATGATGTCAATTGACAAATCATTATTTCATAAGTAACTTAAGGAACTCCATCTTGGCTTCATTAGCCGTTGGAAACATAAAATTTTCACAATTTAGCTTTTTTGGTGAAGACAATCAATGCTTGTGAAAATTCTTTGGACCCTTCACGAAAATCGGGAAACTTGATGACAATGGCCATGCAATCTGCTATTGTTGGGGAATGATTACTTTGTGGAAAAGTTTATGTGTTTTTTTTTATATGGCATCCAATAAAGCATCTACTTTTTCCTCATAAATTAAACGTTTATTCTTGGTTGAACGGTTGTTGGAAACAAGCTTAGACTTCTTCCTTTTACTTGAACTACTTTCATGGAAACTAAGAAAACAAGGTCCATCATCATCTGAATTGATTTCATCACTATCTCCATTTTCCTCCACATTTTGTTCATTCAGATTGGTATTGTTTCAAAATTGTAAAGGAGTCATAGTTTGATCTCCTACGGCAACGGAATCTCGAAACAGAAGAGCATATTTCTCATCAAATATGCTTAAATCTATGTTCCTAAATTTTGCATATTCTTTATTCTCATGCAAGACAAAAATATGATGTTTAATTCATCGATATTCCTATGCAATCATAACTTAAAATAATTTAAAAGAATAGTAAATGATACCTTTATTTTCTTCTCCCACTCAGGAGATGCCTATATTAGGCTTCTCGTTTCACCGAGTCTGGTTTCAAGACTCATTAAGCGGTCATAAAGCTTCCACTCTTTTTTCATGTTCTCCCATTTGTTTGTTAGTTGGTTTTTCAAGGTCGTGGCATGTTATGTCCTTCATGTGTTTTTGTAAATTCTCCCACCCAACCTTATCAGAGTGAGTACCTGGTCTATGGACTTTTCTCATTTCAATTAAGCATGCATCGACAGACACCATAAGGTAAGGTTATCCATAAGAATTTTGGTTTTTTATTTTTTAAAGATGTTTCACAATCAACAACATTAATGTGGTTTTCATCCATTGTCTAAGAATTACATAGTATCAACATTTAAACAACATAAATACCACCTAACATCAAACCAAAGTAACACTAATTCACAGAAATAAGAGACTACAAACTAGAAAAAGAAATGTTTCATCAATTTCACAAATTTCTAGTCAATCTTTCATGAATTCTAGTTAATACAAATAGAAAAAATGAAACAAAAATGGAAGAAACGACACAAGTATAAATCAGAAGACACAAATTGGAACAACAATGAATTTCATCAATTTCATAAATTTCTGAGCAACCTTTCATTAATTCCACAAATTGGTACCTGTTAACACAACACAACAACACAGTACATATCAATACACTCAAAAGTAAAAATCAGAAGAGAAATTGGAAGAAACAACAAGTATAATAATCGAAAATCAGAACATCATAGGTATGATAATCGAAGAAAGAAATCAATATGGTGGAAGGAAAATCGAAAACCGACAGAGGCATTTTCTTTACTGATGAAAATCAAAAATCGACACAAAAGAAAAACCAAATCGGAGGTAAAGCTTACCCGATTGGAGATGGAGAAAGGCAACGCCGTAAACAGTGGTTAATTGAAGGAGGATCATTGTTCAGAGAGGAGTGGTGACCGATCGATACAGTGACCAGAGAGAACGAGGGTGCGAGCGGAGCTGATGAATGTTGAAGAATGTAGTAGTTGGGTGGATTGATTATTAGGGTAGTTGAGGGTATAAATGTAAATTAAATGTATAGGGGTTAAAAAGTCTCAAAAAGTCACATTTTCATTACTTTTACAAACATCATTTTTCTTTCTACACAAAAACTTATTTTCAAAAGATATTTTCCATTATCCAAACATCTTTTGGTTTTTTTTTTTTTTTGACTTTTTGGAAAACTTAAAAGTCCAAAATCATTTTAAAAGGAATCCCAAACACCCTCATAATTGTAACACCCATAAAAATTCAAGCCAATTTAAACTTTTAAAACATTTAAAATGCATTAAAACATTACAAACTTATTTTCAAAATGTATCATATCAAAGTATCCAGAAACAATTCATTAAAAAGTGAGGAGCTATACGATCAAGCCTTTACCTTGCCCTGGTCTCCTGAAGTACCTGAAACAATAAAATGAAACTGTAAGCCCGAAAGCTTAGTGAGTTCCCCCAAAATACCGATACACATACAATCCACATAACCATGCCAGCAACATCAAAACATAACAAATTGAACAGAATGCAACGGGTCCACAGCTTTACAGACTGGACTACCCCTGGTCCACGGTGTGAGTCTGGATTGCCTTGCAGGCCCACAGCTCACATCTGGCTTGCCATCGAGCCCACAGTACGAGTCTCCCTTAGCTCGTAACTGGAATGCTCCCGGGCTTGTTGGTTTCCGCACGAAGCAGTCCCACCTCAACCCATCCCACATAACATATAAACATATAACATAACCACTGAGCACGTAGATAATCATATAACACATGTAGTCCTACAGATCTACCTAACTGGCATAACCACTGAGCATGCAGATAATCATATAACAAAGGTAGTCCTACAGATCTACCCAACTGGCATAACCACTGAGCATGCAACATTAACTTCATACTCAACATACTAACGCTACTAGGATAACATATTCAATGGGCCGACCTTGGTGCCTTAGACCCCTTAGTATAGTGAGGATAACTCACCTTGCAAATGCCGACTCGGTAAATAAACTCCAACTCTCGGATCACTGCCACAAACTCTACCACCTATTATCATAGTATAACCACACTCGTAAGTTCCCAACTCTTCAAGGTACCCCATAAGCCAACTAGACACCCCTGGTCCAAGTGAAAGTCAACAGTCCATGTTGACCCTTACTCGTCGAGTCTCCGGAGTGACTCGTCGAGTTCATAAGGTTCGCGATCGAACCCTAAGGCCACTCTTCGAGTTTCCTTCTTGCAACTCGACAAATTCACACACATTCATCAATTTGGGGAAACATTAACCGACTCGCCGAGTTGTTTATCCAACTCGTCGGGTCTACTGTAATCTTCATCGGACTCGTCGATTTGTTCATCCAACTCGTTGAGTTCAATGCCTATCTTCATAGGACTCGTCGAGTCGACTATGCGACTCATCGATTCCCTCCTGCCCTTTAACCATGCATACACTTTTTAAGCCATGCGAAGGTCCCAAATTGCAAATCCAACTTCCTTAGGCATGCTTATCACGTAAAGTTGCAAACTTTACGTGAATGCAAGGCTTTAAGACCCTAAAATGGCACATTTAAGCTTGCAATGAAGTCACATCCTTGAGAGAAGGTTCATATTAGACAAGGTTGATGGCTCTATGAATCTAGAAGCCAAGGGGAGTCTAGATCTGAAGTTACAACTTCAGATCTTCGCTTAACCACAAGAACCCTTTCCTAAACTCATGCACAACAGGGGTTTAGGAGAAAATGAGCCAAGAGAAAACGATCTAATACCTTCAAAAGAGCCCTTTCTAATGTAGAAATTGAAACCCACAATTACTTGCTTCAACTAGCTTGCTTCCCAATTGATACCTTCACAAAAACTTCCCTCTAAGCTTCAACCTCCAAAGAATACACACACACTCGAGTTAGGGTATTTCTGGACTCTCAATGGAGTGTAGAGAGGCCAAAGGAGGCTTGTTCTTCTTTAAATAGGGTGCAAAACCCTGAGATTTAGGGTTTCATCTGCCAGCTCCTACTCGTCTAGTCCCTTCTTGGACTCAGCGAGTAGGCCACTAAAACACGTGGACCAACCCGCTGCTACTCGACGAGTGGGGCAACCAACTCGTCGAGTAGACCTTGGAAACAAAAGAATTCTTATTTAAATCAATACTTGAGAATCGGGGCGTTACAACTCTCCCCCGCTTGAATTAGACTTCGCCCTTAAAGTCCGATGCGTTGAACAATGTCGGGTAATGCTCCCGCATTTCGTCCTCCAACTCCCACGTCCACTCAGATCCCTTCCGATGCTCCCACTGCACCTTCACCAAAGGTATTTCCTTATTCCACAAAACTTTCGTCTTCCTCTCCAGTACGGCCACTATCCTCTCCACGTAATTCAGACATTCATCTACTTGAATATCATCCTATGGCACCACTGCGTCCTGATCCACAATGCACTTACATAGCTTTGAAAAATGGAAAGTGTTGTGGATCCGACTAAGCTCCTCCGGAAGCTCTAACCTATATGCCACCTTGCCAACCCTGGCAATAACCCTGGATGACCTAATGTATCGGGGACCCAATTTCCCCCACTTCCTGAAGAGAATCACGCCCTTCCAGGGCAAGACCTTCAGGAGCACCATATCATCTACCTACAAACCTAACTCGGATCGGTGTTTATTGGCGTAACTCTTTTGCCGACTCTGAGCGGTCTGCAGTCGCTGCCTAATATGTTGAATCTTCTTGGTAGTCTGCAGGACTACCTCCGTCCGGCCCATCACTCGGTGTCCAACCTCACCCCAACAACCCGGGGTGCGACATCGGTGCCCATACAATAACTCAAACGGCGGGGCACTAATACTGGAATGGTAACTGTTGTTGTAAGCAAACTCTGCAAGAGGTAGGTAGAAATCCCAACTCCCACCAAAATCAATGACACACGCCCTCAACATATCCTCGAGGTTCTGAATGGTCCGCTCGCTCTGTCCGTCTGTCGGCGGATGAAACTTTGTGCTAAAGTGCAAGCGTGTGCCCAGTTCCTCATGTAAATTCTGCCAGAAGCGGGAGTTAAATCTGACATCTCGGTCTGAGACAATGGAGACTGGAATCCCATGGCTAGCAACGATCTCGCAGATGTATATGTCGGCTAACCTCTCGGCCGAAGAACTCTCCCGTATTGCCAAGAAATGAGCACTTTTGGCCAATCGATCCACGATGACCCATATAGCGCCTAACCATTTCGCCGTCCTTGGCAGCTTCGTGATGAAGTCCATCGTGATCTGTTCCTACTTCCACATGGGGACCTCCAGAGGCTGCAACTTACCATGCGGCCTCTGATGCTCGGCCTTGACTATCCTATAAGTCAAGAACCTCTCGACATACCAAGCGATTTCTCGCTTCATACATGGCCACCAGTAACTCAAACTCAAGTCTCGATAAATCTTGGTGGCCCCTGGGTGTATGAAAAAATTAGACTTATGAGCCTCCTCCATCACTATCTGTCTGACTCCACCAGTCATCGGAACCCAAACTCGACCACATCGGGTCAATAACCCCCGACTATCTTGAACAAACTGATTGCTTTCACCCTTGATCCTTTCTAGCTTCCAGTTCTCTAGTCGTATGCCCTCGACCTGGGTATCTCTGATCAAACTCACCAGCGGGGAGTTCACCGTTACCCTCATACACCTTTCTGGGGTGGAAGACCCAACTGACTTGCGGATCAACGCGTCCGCAACCACATTCGCTTTACCAGGGTGGTAAAGGATCTCACAATCGTAGTCCTTGACTACATCCAGCCACCTGCGCTACCTCATGTTCAGGTTCGGCTGGTCCATGATATGCCTCAAGCTCTTTTGATCCGTTTAAATGGTACAACGGACCCTTTATAGGTAATGCCTCTAAATCTTGAGAGCGAAAACCACCGCTCCCAGCTCCAGATCGTGTGTTGGATATCTTGTCTCATGCGGCTTCAAATGACGCGATGCATAAGCTATCATCCATCCCCTCTGCATAAGGACCACCCCTAAACCTGTGGTGGATGCATCACAGAACACCACGAAATCCTCAACTCCCTTCGGGAGTGTCAAAACTGGAGCCTCACACAGCCGCTGTCTGCTCAGGGCCCCATCGGAAATCCACCCCCTTCCTCGTCAGACGAGTGAGGGGTACTGCTATCTTGGAGAAATCCCGAATGAATCTAAGGTAGTACCCTGCCAATCCCAGAAAACTCTTGATATATGAGGGAGATTTCGAAACCTTCCACTGCATGACTGCCTTGATTTTGGCCGGGTCGACCAAAATCCCATCCTAGTTAATAAGGTGCCCAAGGAACTCGACCTCTCGTAACCAAAACTCGCACTTAGAGAACTTGGCATACATCTGATCTCGTCTCAGAACCTCCAACAGCTCCCTGAGGTGCTCCTCGTGCTGCTCTCGAGTCTTGGATTACACCAAGATATCATCTATAAACACGATGACCGATCGATCCAGCATCGGTCTGCAGACCCGATTCATCAGGTCCATAAACACTGCTGGCACGTTGGTGAGCCCAAACGGCAACGCCACGAACTCGTAATGACCATACCGAGTCTGAAACGCGGTCTTCTCCACGTCCTCCTCTCTGAACCGGACCTGATGATACCCCTACCTCAAATCTATCTTGGAGAACCAAGATTCCCCTAGCAACTGATCAAAGAGATCATCTATCCTCGGAAATGGATAACGGTTCTTCACCATCAACTTGTTCAACGCCCTATAGTCAATGCACATCCTGTGAGATCCATCCTTCTTCCTAACGAAGAGGATCGGTGCTCCCCATGGAGAACTGCTAGGTCGAATGAACTGCTTGCCCAACAGTTCTTGCAGCTGTGAAGACAGCTCCTGCATCTCGGGTGGCGCCAAACGGTACGACGCCTTGGCAATAGGAGCCGCACCCGACACCAGGTCGATCCAGAACTCGACCTGCCTCTTCGGAGGTATCGCTCACAACACCTCCGGAAACACGTCGGCAAAATCCCTGACCACTGGAACCTCTGAAACTGAAGTCTGGTCTCCAACTTGCATATCCACCACGTACGCTAAGTAACCTGCACACCTGTGTTGTATATACTGTCGAGCTCTGGCAGCTGAACAGAACCCTGACCCCACTCTAGTACCCTCGCCATATACAATCAGTTCTCCCCCACTTGGGGTTCAAACTACCATTCTCTGGACCTTGCAATCTATCATGGCACCGAAACAACTAAGCCAATCTATACCCATAATCACACGTACTTCCTGCATGGGAATCGGAATCAAATCTATCAGAAAGACCACTCCAAAGATTTCCAACTGACATCCTCGGTAGACCGAAGAAGCAGAAACTATGTGTTCATTGGCGATGGAAACTCGCAACGGACACTCTAGCTCGTCAAATGGTACACCAAAACCCCTACTAAACATCTGAGAAATGAAAGACCGACTCGCCCTTGAGTCAAATAAAACCAAATCAGGAAAGAAGTTTACTAAAAACATACCTAAACATAGGTACCACGTATAAGCATGACACAGATACAATAAACGAGGTAAAGGAGAGAAACATACCAGCAACCACATTTGGTGCTGCTCTGGCCTCCTCTGCCATAAGCTAGAAAGCACGCCCCTGAGCCTTTGGAGGCTCAGCCTTAACAGGCCTTCCATTAGCGATCCTCAAAGTAGCTGGGGCTGGAACCTGCGCCGGCTTGGCGACTAGCAATGGGCAGTTGGCCTTCACATGGCCAACCTGATCGCAGTGGTAGCATAACCTCATACCCGAAAATGGGGCGCCCAGGCGGCAATCCTTCGTATAATTCCCCTACTTGCCACACCTGTGGTACCCGCTACCCACTAGACATACTACAGAATGACTCCTACCGCACTTCCCACATGTGCGACTATGCTGACCCCCAGCCCTAGAATCAGCGGTCTTAGATCGCTTCGGCGCCGGCTGAGACTGTACTGGGGCCGGATGCTGCTCCCTCAACCGCAGCTTGATCTCCAACTCATGCCGCCTCGCGGCCTCCTGCAACTCCAACACAGTATTACATCGCTGGGTAGACACAAACTAACGGATGTCAGCCTTGAGCATGCTCAGATAACGAGTCATCTGAGCCTGCTCGGAAGCAAACTATGGGCAGAACATCGCACTCTCTGTGAACATACGGTTGATCTCCATCACTGACTCTCTATCCTGTCTCAAACTCAAAAACTCGTGAGCCAACTGCTCCCGCTCCACCCGTGAAACATAGCGGGCGCGAAACATCTCCCTGAACTGCTCCCAAGTAACAACAGCTCTCTGATCATCTGTGTACAATCCGGTCGTCAGTCTCCACTAATCCTTGGCCCTTAGCCTCAGCAGGTTCAGGGCACATCTGACCTTCTGGTCAGATGGACATGAACACGTGAAGAAACAGCCCTCCACGTCAGATAACCCCCTCATAGCTCTAATCGCATCCAGAGTACCATCAAATGTCGGGGGCTTCGTATTATCGAAGTCCCGGTACTGGAAACCCTATCCAGCTCCACCTCCTCCTGGCACTGTTACAGCTGATGCAGCTGCGGCGGCAGCCGTCTCTGCAAGGGCTTCGTAACGCTCATCAAAATACTCAATCATAGCGGTCTTAATAGACCCAAACATATCTGGTAGCTGTGCCCGGAACAAAGGGGCAAATCATCTTGCAGGACCTCTCGAATCCTGGCGTCTAGCTCATCTGTCCCCATCTGTACCAAAGGCTCAGGTGCTACCGGCACCTCCTGGCCTCCGTCCCCTGATCTGGATCCCGACCCGGATGCAGTCACAAAACGTCTCATCATCACCATGCTGAAAACACACCAACAGATATCAGAGGGTCGCATAACAATAGGGGACCAACTCCCGACTAAACCCTAGGGGTTGTGACTTCCTTGCTACACGTATGGGTCCTGTGCTTTCAATAGTACGGGCCCATACTACCTTCCACACCTACCCATATTTGTCTCAAGTATCACCACAACATCCTAACAACATGCATATCATAGCTAGCGCCCAACCTTCATTCCTAAAGGAATGCTAAACTATTGCACGACTGGCCTCACGGCCTCTCACTACCCATCCATCCATGAAACTTCCATCAACCCTGCAGTACTAGTGTATGCTAGCCATACATAACGCTGGACCCCATAGACTTTCAAATATCCGATCCTACCCTAAGGTCAAATTAAACATTCTCAGGCTATAAGATCTTGATTATATATAGCCGTGATGCATACACAAGTAACTACAATAATGATGTCAATCTCATATAAGGAAAGCCCTATGCTAGCAGGCATCATGTAATCAGGCAATTCTATCATGCAACTCATGAAGATCCGTAGCCTAGTACTAACATGTTGTTCTAACATATCACATAATCAAATAGTTGTATGGTATTTTGGGATCTACTTACTGGCTCCGGCTAATCGTACACCTTGCATCCTCCCTTACTTATTTGAAAACCAGTTTAGAAATCATTTGAAAAATTTTCCCTGATTTGAGATTGGATTCACACGAAAGTTCCTCCAATTCACTCAAACCAAGGCTCTGATACCAACTTGTAACACCCATAAAAATTCAAGCCAATTTAAACTTTTAAAACATTTCAAATCCATTAAAACATTAGAAACTTGTTTTCAAAATGTATCATATTAGAGTATCCCAGAAACAATTCATAAAAAAGTGAGGAGCTGTACGATCACACCTTTGCCGTGCCCCGGTCTCCTGAAGTATCTGAAACAATAAACTGAAACTGTAAGCCCGAAAGCTTAGTGAGTTCCCCCAAAATACCGATACACATACAATCCACATAACCATGCCAGCAACATCAAAACATAACAAATTGAACAGAATGCAACGGGTCCACAGCTTTACAGACTGGACTACCCCTGGTCCACGGTGTGAGTCTGGATTGCTTTGCAGGCCCACAGCTCACATCTGGCTTGCCATCGAGCCCACAATATGAGTCTCCCTTAGCCCGTAACTGGAATGCTCCCGGGTTTGTTGGTTGCCGCACGAAGCAGTCCCACCTCAACCCATCCCACATAACATATCAATATATAGTACAACCACTGAGCATGCAGATAATCATATAACACAGGTAGTCCTACAGATCTACCTAACTGGCATAACCAATGAGCATTCGGATAATAATATAACACATGTAGTCCTACAGATCTACCCAACTGGCATAACCACTGAGCATGCAACATTAACTTCATACTCAACATACTAACACTGCTATGATAACATATTCAATGGGCCGACCTTGGTGCCTTAGACCCCTTAGTATAGTGAGGATAACTCACCTCCCAAATGCCGACTCGGTAATAAACTCCAACTCTCGGATCACTGGCACAAACTCCACCACCTATTATCATAGTATAACCATACTCGTAAGTTCCCTACTCTTCAAGGTACCCCATAAGCCAACTAGACACCCCTGGTCCAAGTCAAAGTCAACAGTTAAGGTCAACAGTCCATGTTGACCCTTACTTGTCGAGTACCCTCGGCTACTCGCCGGGTTCCTAGAGATACTCGTTCACTCGCCGAGTCTCTGGAGTGACTCGTCGAGTTCCTAAGGTTCACGATCGAACCCTAAGGCCACTCGTCGAGTTTCCTTCTTGCAACTCAACAAATTCACACGCATTCATCAATTTGGGGAAACATTAACCGACTCGCCGAGTTGTTCATCCAACTCGTCGGGTCTACAACAATCTTCATCGGACTCGCCGAGTTGTTCATCCAACTCGTTGAGTTTAATGCCTATCTTCATATGACTCGCCGAGTCGACTATGCGACTCGCCGAGTCCCTCCAGCCCTTTAACCATGTAGACACTTTTTAAGCTATGCCAAGGCCCTAAATTGCAGATCCAACTTCCTTAGGCATGCTTATCACGTAAAGTTGCAAAATTTACGTGCATGCATGGCTTTAAGACCCTAAAATGGCACATCTAATCTTGCAATGAAGTCACATCCTTAAGAGAAGGCTCCTACTAGACAAGGCTGATGGCTTTATGAATCTAGAAGCCAAGGGGAGTTCAGATCTGAAGTTACAACTTCAGATCTTGGCTTAACCACAAGAACCCTTTCCTAAACTCATGCACAAAAGGGGTTTAAGAGAAAATGAGCCAAGAGAAAACGATCTAATACCTTCAAAAGAGCCCTTTCTGATGCAGAACCTGAAACCCATAATTACTTGCTTCAACTAGCTTGCTTCCCAAGTGATTCCTTCACCAAAACTTCCCTCTAAGCTTCAACCTCCAAAGAATACACACACACACTCGAGTTAGGGCCTTTCTGGACTCTCAATGGAGTGTCGAGAGGCCAAAGGAGGATTGTGCTTCTTTAAATAGGGTGAAAAACCATAGGATTTAGGATTTCATCTGCCAACTCCTACTCGTTGAGTCCCTTCTTGGACTCAGCGTGTAGGCCACTAAAACACGTGGACCAACCCGCTGCTACTCGACAAGTAGGGCAACCAACTCGACGAGTAGACCTTGGAAACAAAAGAATTCTTATTTATATCAATACCTTATAATCGGGGCGTTACAATAATGTTTGGTATATTTGGCTTACCAAAAAGAAGCATCCGAAAATGAATTAAAATCTAGTATATATCATAATAAAAGTATAGTTTCCTTTAGACTTTTAACTTTAATATATTAATGAAATTTTTCCTCGGAACAATCATCACCCATAACATGAAAACATATTAGGATTTTTCGAAAGATTATTAAGTTTGTAAGAGTTAATGTTTTATATTGAGCACATAGTTAGAAAGTTAAGTATCTAAATAATTATATGTTTAAATTTACAAATACCAAGATAGATTTATACTTATTTTAATAAATATTTCTCTTAAAACCAAATAATTGTATGGTTTGTAATTTTATTTAGCAGTTATTTGTAGAGAAAGAGAATGGTTTAAAAGTAAATAGGGGAGAAACTTGAAGATCAAATTATAAAGATCATGAGTTTTTAAAACACGTAAAAAACTTAAAGGAAATTTTTTGATGATTTGTTTCTAGTTTTTTGAATAAAGCTTTTCAAGATCAAAATCTTGATTGAGATTTTTTGTTTACTTTGCAAACTAGTAATTATAAGATTGAATAATTATCAAAAGATTATATATAAATGATTAATTTCTATCTTATTAGTTGTAATTACTTCAAAGTTCAACTATAACTCAAGTTCTTATAAAAGATTTTTGAACTTGAACTTATATCGTAGAAGATCATAAGTCTAAGTTTCCAACATTAAGGAATAAAAACATTGTAACGCCCCGAATCTTGCAGGAGTATCTTGAAAGCCTTTCTTCCTTTTATTAGCTATCATTGTTGGTCCCTAGAGTTGGTTGTGATGGGTCACGAGAAGTATAAGGACTAAAGTTGCATCTTTGGGACTAGAAGTAGTACGCTGAGCGTACATAAGGGTACGCTAAGCGTACTAGGCGCGCCCTAGTACGCTGGGTGTACTTATGTCCAATGAAAGCCCTAATATTTGTTGTTGAGGACTATATAAACACCTTTATGGCTCATTCCTTTGCTCATCCTCAGCCTCCATACCTCAGAAAACGTCCCAAACCCTAGAGTGTGTGAAGAAGTGTGAGGTAGTGTGCATTTTGGACCTTGGAAGTCAAGACAGTACTCCAAGGAGCTAGAAGAGGAGAGCAAGGCTACAAATCCGAAGTTACGTTGTGCCATTAAAGCTCCAAAAGGTAAAAAGTTTGAAACTTTTTGCTTGCTTGTTTATAGATCTAAACATTTAACCTTATGGAGGTCTTATTGTCCCAAGAGTCCCAAGAAGATGCATGTGGTGTGTTATACGAAATAAGCTGTCCTTTTAGACCTTAAGAGAGGTCCTAAGTGATAAAAACCAGTTCCCAAAGGCTAGAATTGTCCCATACATGAAGTAAGAAGGTCTTAATGGGTTAAGACCATGAGTTAAGGACTTTCTGGACGTCAAAAGTGATAAAGTCCTAAACTTTATGGTCCCCAGGCATATTTGGTCGATGGATCTGGGATATGGGCTTAAGTGCTTAAGCCATTAAGCACTTCTTAGGATTTTGGTAAAGCCTCGTGTACGCTCAGCGTAAATTCTATACGCCCAGCGTACCGGGTCAGCTATCCCGGTGGCAGTCAGCGTAGGACGGCATTACGCCCAGCGTAACCAGGGAGGTACGCCCCACGTACGCTCTCTGATTGGACTCTTGTATTTTGGGCCTAGGGTTTGTGGGATAAATAGATTTGGGCCTTAGTTGGACTATGCAAATAGGATATTTTGGGCCAGGTTATGATGGTGGATCATGGGGATAGGCCCAATAAGGAGGTTGGGCCCAATTTGGTAAATTATGCCAATAAAGGACTTTAGATTATGGACCTTCAAGATAAGGACTTGGTGTTGGGCCTTGGCCCAACAAAAAGGAATGGACTTTATGAATTTTAGGCGCACTTAACCAAGGGAGTGATGTCGGGTAATAACCTAGTATTTATTATGTGTGTGAGCTCGGGATTTCCAGCGAGGCAGTGGTTAGGATTTCAGCATTTCGGCACTACTAGTCAGATGAGTTTTCCTCACTATACTCAAGGGTATAAGGCACCAAGGCCGGCCCTTTGAATTTTTTTTGGTTATGTTATGCTGGTATGATCTATTAGATCAGTATCCTAGAGGGTAGGATGATAGTATGTGATATGTGATATGACCTATTAGTTAGATATCCTAGAGGGTAGGATAATACTATATGCTATGTGGTATATCAGTTTGTTGTCTATAGACTGTTACGTGATTATCTGTTACATGTGCACATGTTTGTTTATTTGTTGAGGCTTATGTGCTTTGTGCGAAAGCCAATAGACATGGGCATTCGAACTTGTTGGTTGTGGCCCTGGAGTATTCCATCCCGAGGATGACTGGACTGATAGTGTGTGGGCATTCCAACCAGTCGGTTGTGGGCCTGGGGTATTCCATCCTTAGGATGATTGGACCCATAGTATGTTAGCATTCTAACCGAAAGGTTGAGGGCCTGGGGTATTCCAACCCGATGGTTGATTGGACCCATAGTATGCTGTTATGGTTATATATGTATTATGTGAGATGGGTATTTTGGGGGAACTCACTAAGCTTTCGGGCTTACAGTTTCAGTTTATTGTTTCACGTACATCAGGGGATCGCGGCAAGGCAAAGGCGTGATCGTACAGCTCCTCACATTTTGTTTAGATTCTGGGAAAAACTCTGATAAAGACTATTTTGAAAACAAATATTTGTAATAACTTTTGGATTTTAAATGTTTTGAAAAGTTAAAAATTGGTTTAAATTTTATGGGTGTTACAAACATGCAATATAAGAAAATCTTATCTCATAACTTATATCAATCCATTCATATATAAAGAAAATATAAAACATGATAAGTTTATAGCCAAAATTAAAAATCAAGTTATCTAATCTAATATGACAAATGATACATCAATATCATTTAAAAACTAAATTAAAATGAGTCTAAACATATAATTAAAATAGACAAAACTTTATAAATGGTCTTGTGGTTTCTTAGGATCTAATCTTTAGTCTCTATCTTCAGAAAACTTCATGAAAGTACTCACATAAAAAGATTTCTATTACATTTTTAAATTCTTTTACATTTTTATTTAATTAAAACCATTTAGAAAATAAGAAAAAAAAATTAATAACACCCCCACCCCGACATTCCTCCTAATTTGGCCTTTGCCTTCTTTTTGTAGATTGACGCTTCCAACTCCCAAAGCAGTCATCAGAGACCTCTCAACCACCATCAACTGTTGGGAATCAGATATCACTTGCAAAGAATCAGAAGAGCTCGGACAACACTTTTCAAGCACTGATACCAATTTGATGAAAATACAACAACCACAAGTTAAGCACTCTGGACAAATATCAAACAATCTTCGATGAAACTTTCGGAACAAAACTTCTGAAAAAACTACAGTCAAAAAATTATAAAATCAAAACATGAAATTTAACATGGTTCGGTTAAAGTGACCTACGTCTACAAGTGAAAGAGAGAGACAATAGTTTATTAAACTTCCACGAACAATTACAATCACTCAAAAAAGGTGGCACATCGATCGAGCTCTCAAAACAAAAGAATCTCTCTTGCTTTACAAACTTACCTAAAGGATGTTTACTGATGTGCAAAATTATACCTACCTAGTTTTAAATTTATAACCTAACTAACTTAACTGATTTATGCACCTATATGCAGTGTACCAAGTTGGATTATAGAATAGTTTTGGTATGTCGAGTATTGAACATAGGGAACAAAATTTAATTTATAAAATAACTACTTCTGATTAAACTAAAAAAACAAACTTAAAGTGGGGTTTTTACTGATTTCACAAGATCAGAAGAACTTAATTCAATTATTATCAAGTTAACAAGTAATCAAACAAAGAAACCGAATTTACTTCAAGATTAAAGAGTACCTTTGTTCAGTTCCGGTTTCACCTTCTCCTATGATTGATTTCAAGTGGATGGATAATATAGATTACCACTTCAGTAAAGCTATTATGATCAAATACCTAGATATACCAATTTATGAATTACCATGCAATGATCAAGAACATGTTAAACACAAAATCGATAATAAACACAAATTAGACTATGAATGATAAATCTAATAGTTACTTACCTATAATCAAGTCAGGCAACCAATTACAAATTAATATTAATTATGCTCTCTAACACAATTAAAGTTACTAGCTTTAATTACATAATCTAAGATATAATTAATCCTAGCTCTAATTATCAAATGATCATAAACAATTAGGTAACAAATTCATGCAACTAGAATGATCATCTATTACCTATAACTTGATTAATAAGCAATATAAAGTAGAATTAAAACATGCTAGGGTTTTGTTTCTCAAACACAAGCAAAATCAACATAAATCATCCATTAATCGAAATCAACACATAAGGTTTAGGTTCATCTTCACCAAAAAGAAGTCTAAGGTTTTTAGCCTCTCATAATAGCAGAAAAACACACTAAATCAATGCAAATTAGACTAGACATTAGTACCGCTTAGCAAACCGAATAGATCTATGTTGATTTCTCCTAATTCTCTTCACCTCTTGAGCTCTAATCGATTTATGGTCTTCTCCAAGGTTTCTAGAGGTTTTAGTCGCAACCCCTCTAAGAAAATCGACCAGAAGTCCCTCCATTCGACCTAATGTTCGAATATATATAGTTTCCATAAATCCGATCACCATGGCGTGGTGAATAGGCACCACGTAGTGGTCTTCTATGAAATCCCATATTCTCCAAGTCAGCTCGAGGATCGTGAAGCTTCCAATTGCCACGTCGTGGTTGGTGATCACCATGCCGTCGACTTTAGTCTTCAAGCCTTCTTTGTCTTCTTTTTGACTTAACTCATATTTTCCTGCATCCAATTCATCCTAAGCATGTCATTGCTACTTCAAAATAGATTTCAAACATAATAAATACCTTATGTCCCAAAATAAGAATAATCGTAGCTAAAAGTATTAGAAATATGCACGAAAATATATGATTATATATACACATATCAAAATACCCCACACTTGGCTTTTGCTTTCCCTCAAGTAAAACTAATTTTTTTATTATCATACCATTACATCAAAACCCTATCTACCAACATCACATAAGACAATCCATTTTGAGTCTCTCCATTACTTCAAGACCGCAATGCATGTATTTGTGTCTATATCCTAATTACATCACAATCCTAAATACTTACGATCCTCATAAACGTTTCCCAGTTATTTTGAACAACACTCATTTTATGCATCCCTCCAAATCCATCCCCAAAAAAACTTTCTTAACCTCAAGGTATATTTGGTTAAGCCTCCAAGCATACATATGAAAAAATAACCTATAAAGAAAGATTACAATAAATAATAACTAGGCAAATTGCCTTATTTTTTAGTCTTCAACTTTCAACTTTGTAGGCTTTTATTCACTCAAAATTTGCAACTTTTTTTTTCCCTTTTTCACTTTTTTTTTTCATTTCTCCCTTTTTTCACTCAAAACTAAAAATCATAAAAATAAAAACTTATTCTTAAGCAAGAGAACTTAACTTCAACATTTATTGATTAGTGGTATTAGTTTAAAGTGAAATGACTACATAAGCTCTCATCGATACATTTATGGTACACAATGCTAAACATATTATGTCCCTCAAACTAAGAAAGTCTGCGTTTTTGTCCCACAATTTCACTAAGACTCGGAAGCCACAAATACACTATAACATATATTTGTTCAATTAAGCATCAAAGCTCGCATCAGATCGTCCAACACAACACTAGCAACCTAGGTCTCAACACAAGAATATAAGTTTTTTTAAACTAGATTCAATTTTAGTCCACTGTTTCAAGTCTCTATAAAAAAAATCGAAAATCCTAGTTATTTTTAATTAATTTTTTTATCAGTATGCTTGTATTCCTAAATTCAACCCTTACCCCACACTTAATCGATGCAATGTCCTTATTGCATATTTAAACAATCAAAGAACATAAAAATAAATATGGAAAATAGAATAGACTCCCCCGGGATAGTAGTCGCAAGATCGAATTCTGAAATTTATGTTGTGGACATCTCATAAAATTTGTTGGAAACAATACTTATGGGCTCTTTTATGAGTGTACATGTGACGGATTAAAATAAATCAAAGAACAATATTTAAAAAGTGTGCAGAACGTGGTCCACGGCGTGGGAAAGCAACGTCATGTTGTGGTATCAAGTAAGAATCCGTCATGATCGTGAAAAATAAGAACGTCATGGCGTGGGCTAGTGATTCCACGTTGTGGGATATCCCTTTTCTCCTTTTTCTGTTTCCATCTTATCTTGTATGCTTTGACCCTTCTGAAGTACATCTTCTTCGAGTTTTCATTCTTCTTTGGATCGTCACTTTCTTCATGCTTGTGTTTCAATCCCTTGTTTTGCCCTTTCATATTTGTATACTTCTTATCTTCTTTATGATCTTCTCTGTTTACCTCTAGCTTGGCACCTATTTGCTCTTTTAATCACCCATCTCCCCGTTATCACCCGAATCAACTTCTTCTTTATCACTTGCATCTTCCACTTGAGCCTTGGGTGTGGTGAACGCGAATACTTCAAATGTCATAGGAATTGAAGCACTTAGTTTGGAACCTTTTACATTTGCAACGTGAGGCTTCTCTGAAGCTTTCAACTCTTCTTCCATTAATTTCTCAATCTCATCTAGCTCGTTAAGATTTTCCTCTTCCAAATCATTCACCCTTAACGCTTCATCTCTTGTCTTGTCATAACTCATTTTTTTTTATTCATTTCAAAAGTGTTTTCTTCGTCTTCTACACGAAGTGTGAGCTTTGAGTCATGGATGTCGACTAGGGCTCTTGGGTACTCAAGAATGGTCTTCCGAAGATTATGGGAAGGTCTTCATCTTCTTTCATATCCAATACCACAAAATCAACTAGAAAAATAAATTTCACAGCCTTCACTAATAAATCTTCGACAATCCCACGTGGATGAGTGATTGAGTGATCCGTCATTCGAAATGTCATTATTATGTTTTATAACTTTGGTAGACCGAGATTCTTATAAAAAGAAATTGGCATTAGATTGATGCTAGCCCTCGAATCGGCTAAAACATTTATTGAAGTGGAGTTTCCAAATTCACAAGGCAAAGTTACCCGACCCATATCTCCTATCTTAATCGGTAATCCATCAATGATTGCAGTTGAACATAATATCTTAAGCATGATTGTGGGTGATTTTTACAACTCTTTTCAGTTAGTTATCACATCCTTAGCAGAGTTGTGAATTTTAGCTATGGACTTCAAAAATGGAGCATTTATCGAGAGAGATAGTCATTGTTCCATGAACTTCTTCTATTCCGGCTCTAAAATATGCTTAAGGGCTCGAGATGGGAATGGTTAAGGAGGATGGTACAATTTCAAAAATGAAGGATTTTTTTATCTAGTGACCACAACGTGGTAAGGGCACCACATCGTAGGGACAGAACAGAACTCAATTCTGATTTTTCTTTTTCTGCTTTGGGCTTCTCTTCTTCTAGATGTGGACTAAGTTGTGTAATACCTACATCATGGATCACTAATGGCTCATAATGAACCTCTTTTTCAGTGTATACAGCCATAACATGAGGTTGTAATTTTGGTTCGGGATTTTTAGGATGTAACCTCTCGTGTACAAATGTAGTCAATTGCCCAAGTTAAGTCTCATGTTGTTAATGGAAGCTTGATGATTTCTTGTAACAGCCCGGATTCCCAGGTATTATTCATTTATTTATTTTTGGTAATTTGTGAGGAGACCCGGCGAGTTGGAGCCTAGACTCGCCGAGTATGATCACGGATTTGGACGCAGGTTTGCGTCCGGACTCGGTGAGTCCAAGAGTGGACTCGGCGACTCCACGCTGTTTAATGAAACCCTAATTTCCCGGCCCTGAGCCCTATTTAAAGGACCTGATAACCCTTCATTGCCGCTACCTTCGACCTTGAGAGCACCAGAGCATCTGAGAGTCCTTGTGAGTGAGAAAATAGGCCATTATTCACCATCCTTGTGTGTGTTAGCAAGAAGGGAAGAGGAAGGCCAAGCTAGGAGAGTTGGGGAGCTTGGATCTACTTCCATTTCGGAAGAGGAAGCTAGTTGAGGTAATATTCAGAGCTTATTCTCGTGTTTTTATTGATATGGTCAAATCTAGGGTTTCTTCATGCCTTGTTTACCTTGTAATTGGAGTGTGAGAGGTCCCATGGGGAATTGGTACCTAGATCTGGACCTTAGTAGGTCCAGAGAGTCCCAAATGCTCTACTTTATGCCTTTCCTTTTGAGTTGTGGACTTAGGTTACCATTTTAGAGGTCATTTCACCAAAAGAAGCCTTGTAGGCGTCGCATGGTAGCCAAGATTGTAACTTTACGTGATAAATGTGCTTGGAAGGACTGGATCTATGAGTTACTGGAACGGATCTGACCTCAGGAGTGAGTTTGAGTTCATGCATGGCTTAGACTCGTCGAGTCCGAAGAACAGACCTGGCGAGTAGCATGAAGATTGTCCATAACCACTCAGCGAGTGGTCTTACCGAGTTAAGGGTTGACTCAATGAGTCAGGGAGAGTCAGATAGGGTTGACAGGTGGACTGAGTCAAGCTGGAACTCGTCGAGTTGTTCTTGAGACTCGACGAGTTGAGTCGTGGTGGCCCCGCGATTCATGCCAGGTGGAACTCGTCGAGTCATGGAAGTACTCGACGTGTCAAGAGAGGATCCTAGGGAGTCAGTGAACACGTATAGACTCGCCGAGTCGCTCTAGTGCACTCGCCGAGTCCGGTCAAAGTTGACAGTTGACCGTTGACCGTTGACCAGAGTTGACCAGTGTTGACTTGATAGGGGTAGTCAACCTTAGTTGTGAAAGTGTTAATTAGAGATATATGGTGTTATAGGAGGATTATAGCTTGGAGGATCGAGCGCGAGTGATTTCCGGGATTTGCGAGTTATCGAGATACGCGAGGTGAGTCTTCTCACTATACTTTACCTTGAGTAGGTAACCAGAGTTATGTGACAGAGTATTTGTATGCTATATGTATGTTATGTGTTGTATTGCATTATTTCTATGTGATTTATGTTGTGCATGTTTATAGAGTTAGAACCGGAAGGTTCCTAGAGTTAGAACCAGAGGGTTCACAGAGTAGGGTCCACGGACCCACATAGTTATAGCCTTGAGTGGCTAACATGTGTTATATGTGGTATTTTGGGGAACTCACTAAGCTTTGTGTTTACAGTGTTGGTGTTATTTGTTTCATGTACAAGTGATGACCGTGGGAAGGCGCCGGCTTGATCAGTACACACACATGGGATTTTTATGATATGTGATCTCGGGATTCATTGTATGACATTGATTGGAGTTTCAAACACTGATGTTTTATGAAAATTAAATGAATATGTTTTTATATTATGCGAAAAAAAATTATTTTGAAATTCACGGTGTTACAAGTTGGTATCAGAGCCTTGGTTTGAGGGATTCGAGTACACCTTCGGGCGTATTTGAACTCAAACTGAGGATTTGAGAAGTATTTTCAAAAAGAATAAAAGATTTTTGGAAGAACACAGAGCAGGGTTGTGTGTACAATCAGTCCGTGCCTGAACGGTGATTTCCCAAAATACCCTCATGTTATGTGATAATGATATTGATATGATGTATTCTCATGCTAGAGTAGGCTAGGTACTCCTATTAGGACTAGAGTGGCTTGATTTGTGATGCCTTAGCCTAGGGAGAGGTGAGCTGCTATGAGATGCTTGAGAGTGAGTAGGTAGCAGCGAGGGGCTTATGAGAGATTTGTTAGAGAGTGGATTCTGCATGATAGAGTACTTGGAATTTGGGATCCGAAGAGGAGGACTTGGGGTGTATTTTGATACGGTGCGGACAGTAGTATTGGGCCCGTACTACTGAAAGCACCGAAGCGGTGTACAGCCCAAGTAGGTATCCTTGGAATACCAAGGATCAAGGAGGTATGAGTTTTCGAGTGTGAGTATGCTCGAATGGATTCTAATTTATCATATGTTGTATTTCAGAGGTAGATCATGGTGAGGACACGTCTGATGACTGAGAGCAGTGAGACCAGTGATGAGGAGATCCGCCGGATCATCCATTAGGAGGTGGTTGCGGCCATCAGGGCGGAGATACCAGAGATGTTCGGGTCTATTAAGACCACGTTGATTGAGACCTTCGACGAGCGTTATGCCGCTCTTTCTGAGGTTGCTGTTGCAGCGGCTACCGCAGCTATTGCTGCCGCGAGGCCGCAGGGTAGTGATGCGTTGCTGTTCCGAGAGTTCAGCAACACAAAACCACCAGAGTTTGATGGGACCCAGGACCCGGTGGCAGCTATGAGATGGATTTCTGACATGGAGGGGTGTTTCTTCACTTGCTCAACTCCTGAGCATTTGAAGGTTCGGTTCGCGCTGAACCAGCTTCGCTTGGGAGCGAAGGACTGGTGGAAGTTTGTGACGGCGCACTTTACGCCTGCTGAGCTTGCGGCAGTGACCTGGGAGAGGTTCACTGCCATGTTCTGAGATGAGTACGTTCCCCAGGTGGAGAGGGAACGTTTGGCCCAAGAGTTTCTGACCCTCAAGCAGGGTATTGAGTCTGTTATGGTGATTACCAGGATGTTCCATGAGAGGGCGATGTTCTGCCCTGAGCACGTGTCCACGGAGTAGGCACGTATGAGCCGATATTTGAGTATCTTGAGGCGAGACATTCGGGAGTTCGCGGCGAACTCCTCGTACTGGACATTTGCCGAGCTTGAGGCAAATGCCCGGAAGAGGGAGATTGAGATAGAGACTCAGGCCACGGAGGAGGCGGAGTCTCAGGGGAGGGATCGGCGACCGGCGCAGTCTCAGCCGGCAGCCAAGCGGGCCAAGCCCGCTGATCCCAAACCAGGGAGCCAGAAGGGCCGCACTTGTGGGAAGTGTGGCAAGGGTCATGATGGAGTCTGTAGAGCGGGATCTTGCTACAATTGTGGCAAGGAGGGGCACATGGCCAAGGACTGCCCCAAGGGGTTTGCGGTGTGTTTTCACTGCAACCAGACCGGACACCAGAAGGCAGAGTGTCCGCAATTGCGAGGATCATCTCAGGGAGCACCTCAGGGATCTGCCCCTGCCGCCATCAGAGCTACCGAGAGTCAGCCAGTGAAGGCCGAGGCACCGAGAGCACGAGGGAGAGCTTTTCACTTGACCGCGGAGGAGGTCCGTGCAGCACCCGATGTCGTGGCTGGTATGTATTCTTTCGTGTATTTATTTTGATATTGAGAATATTATGCTTATGTTATGTTATGCGTAGGTACTTTTCTTGTGAATTATGTACTTGCCTTGGTGTTGTTTGACTCGGGTGCGAGTCGATCTTTTGTATCTTTGGCTTTTAGTTAGCATATCAGTGTTAGTCGTGAGGCGTTGAGTTGGCCTCTGATAGTTTCCATAGATGACGAGAGGGTGATATATGCCACGGAGGTTCTCCGAGGGTGCGTAGTCGAGATTTTCAGTGTTGAGTTCCCGAGTGATCTGGTTCCTATTGCGATGGTTGATGTCTGTGTCATTGTGGGCATGGACTGGTTGACCAGATTCGGTGCGGTTATCGACTACGAGTGACAGTTGGTGACTATACGAGACCCTAGTGGGGGAGTTCTTACGGTGTACGGCGAGGGTACACGTTCTGGATCAATGTTTTGTTCGGCCGCTAGGGCGAGGCAGTGTCTACAGCAGGGCTTAAGGGTTTTATGGCGTATGTGATGGATACGCAGGTGGATTCCGAGAGATCGAGGTCTGTTGAGGAGGTTCCGATAGTGCGTGAGTTCCCTGATGTATTTCCTGAGGAGTTGCCAGGTGTGCCTCCTGTGAGGCAAGTGGAGTTCAGTATCGATTTGGTTCCGGGGGCCGCGCCTATTGCTAAGGTGTCTTATCGCCTTGCACCTCCAGAGATGCAAGAGTTATCCTCGCAGCTTCAGGAGCTACTGGGGAAGGGGTTTATTCGGCCGAGCAGCTCGCTGTGGGGAGCGCCTATCCTGTTCGTCAAGAAGAAGGATGGTTCACATCGGATGTGCATTGATTACCGGGAGTTGAACAAGCTGGCGGTCAAGAACCGTTACCCGTTGCCGAGGATCGACGATTTGTTTGATCAGTTGCAGGGAGCATCTTGGTTCTCCAAGATCGATTTGAGGTCTGGATATCATCAGGTCAGGGTGCGGGATGAGGACGTCCAGAAGACAGCATTCAGGATGCGTTATGGGCATTACGAGTTTGTGGTGATGCCTTTTGGGCTCACCAATGCCCCGGCAGTGTTCATGGATCTCATGAACCGAGTGTGTAGGCCGATGCTGGATCGGTCGGTGATTGTATTTATCGACGACATTTTGGTATATTCGAGATCTAGAGAGCAGCATGAGGAGCATTTGAGAGAGGTTCTCGGAGTTCTGAGATCGGAGAGGCTTTATGCCAAATTCTCCAAGTGTGATTTCTGGTTGCGGGAGGTCCAGTTCTTAGGACATCTCGTTAACCAGAAAGGGATATTGGTCGACCGGGCCAAAGTTGAGGCGGTGATGAGTTGGGAGGTGCCGAGGTCACCCTCCGAGATCAGGAGTTTCCTAGGGTTGGCAAGGTATTATCGGAGATTTATCAAGGACTTCTCTAAAATCGCAGTGCCACTCACCAGGTTGACCCGGAAGGGTGTTGCTTTTTCATGGGGCCCCGAGCAGCAGGCCTCCTTTGAGACACTTCGCCAAAGGTTATGCGAAGCCCCGGTGTTAGCCCTCCCGGAAGGGATGGAGGACTTTGTGGTATACTGTGACGCATCAATTTTGGGGTTGGGGGCGGTGCTGATGCAGAGAGGGCATGTGATAGCATATGCATTGAGGCAGCTGAAGCCTCATGAGATGAGATATCCCACCCATGATCTAGAGTTGGGGGCAGTGGTGTTCACCCTCAAGATTTGGCATCACTACCTGTATGGGGTTTGGTGTACGATATACACAGACCATAAGAGTTTGAAATATTTGATGGATCAGCCCAACCAAAAACAGAGAAGGTGGTTGGATGTGGTCAAGGATTATGATTGTGAGATCCTATACCACCCAGGCAAGGCTAATGTTGTAGCCAATGCACTGAGTCGTAGGGCGGAGAGCACCCCGCTGCGGGATGTATGTTTGAGATTGACCGTGATAGCTCTAGTGTTGGACGCCATTCATGGGGCACAGGCCGAGGCTGTGCAACCTGAGATGCAGAAGAAAGAGCGGGTTGTTGGTTTGGTTTCAGAGTTCGTTACCGATGGTCGGGGGCTTATGACATTTCAGGGGCGTATCTGGGTACCGTTTATGGGAGGAACGCGTGCCATTTTGATGGAAGAGGCTCATCGGTCGAAATTTTCGATCCATCCTGGGGCCACTAAGATGTATTTGGACCTAAGAAAGGAGTATTGGTGGCCCTGTATGAAAAGGGATGTTGCGTGGTTTGTTGAGAGGTGCTTGACCTGCCGTAGGGTTAAGGCCGAGCACCAGAGGCCGCATGGTAAGTTGCAGCCGTTGGAGGTTCCCGAATGGAAGTGGGAACAGATCACCATGGATTTTATCACCAAATTGCCAAGGACTGCCAGAGGAGTTGATGCAATTTGGGTGATTGTGGACAGGTTGACGAAGAGCGCTCACTTTCTTGCTATCAGCGAGAGTTCTTCAGCAGAGAAACTGGCAGAGGTGTACGTGAGGGAAGTGGTATCTCAGCATAAGGTGCCGATCTCGATTGTTTCAGACCGTGACGTGCGTTTCACTTCCAGATTCTGGAAGAAGTTTCATGAGGAGTTGGGTACTAGGCTGCATTTTAGCATCGCATATCATCCCCAGACAGACGGTCAGAGTGAGCGGACGATTCAGACGCTCGAGGACATGCTCCGGGCATGTGTGTTGGATTTCGGGGGTAGTTGGGATGCATATTTGCCCTTGGCAGAGTTTTCCTACAACAACATCCATCATTCGAGCATTGGTATGCCACCCTTTGAGCTGTTGTATGGGAGGAGGTGTAGGACCCCCATTTGTTGGGGAGAGGTTGGACAGCGCATGATGGGCAGTACAGAGATCGTGCTTCAGACGACAGAGCAGATCCAGCAGGTCAGACAGAGGTTGTTGACCGCTCAGAGTCGTCAGAAGAGTTATGCAGACAAACGCCGGTCCGAGCTTGAGTTTCAGGTCGGCGACCTTGTGCTCATCAAGGTCTCTCCTTGGAAAGGAGTGATTCGATTCAGGAAGAGGGGCAAGTTGGGGCCCCAATATATTGGTCCATTCCGGGTAGTCGCGAGGGTAGGCAGGGTAGCTTATCGTTTGGATTTGCCAGCAGAGTTGGGGCAGATTCATGACACTTTTCATGTGTCGCAGCTGAGGAAGTGTATAGCAGATGAGTCGGCAGTGGTTCCATTAGAGGATATTCAGGTGGATGCGAGTCTGAATTATGCTGAGAGACCAGTGGCAATCAGAGATCGGAAAATCAAGGTTCTGAGGAACAAGGAGGTACCCCTGGTTTTGGTATAGTGGCAACATCGGAAGGGGTCCGAGATGACTTTGGAACCGGAGCGTGAGATGCGTGAGCAACATCCAGAGTTATTTGCAGAGCGAGACTTCGAGGGCGAAGTCTAGTTCTAGTGGGGGAGAATTGTATCAGCCCGGATTCCCAGGTATTATTCATTTATTTATTTTTGGTAATTTGTGAGGATACTTGGCGAGTTGGAGCCTAGACTCGCCGAGTATGATCACGGATTTGGACGCGGGTTTGCGTCCGGACTCGGTGAGTCCAAGAGTGGACTCGGCGACTCCACGCTGTTTAATGAAACCCTAATTTCCCGGCCCTGAGCCCTATTTAAAGGACCTGATAACCCTTCATTGCCGCTACCTTCGACCTTGAGAGCACCAGAGCATCTGAGAGTCCTTGTGAGTGAGAAAATAGGCCATTATTCACCATCCTTGTGTGTGTTAGCAAGAAGGGAAGAGGAAGGCCAAGCTAGGAGAGTTGGGGAGCTTGGATCTACTTCCATTTCGGCAGAGGAAGCTATTTGAGGTAATATTCAGAGCTTATTCTCGTGTTTTTATTGATATGGTCAAATCTAGGGTTTCTTCATGCCTTGTTTACCTTGTAATTGGAGTGTGAGAGGTCCCATGGGGAATTGGTACCTAGATCTGGACCTTAGTAGGTCCAGAGAGTCCCAAATGCTCTACTTTATGCCTTTCCTTTTGAGTTGTGGACTTAGGTTACCATTTTAGAGGTCATTTCACCAAAAGAAGCCTTGTAGGCGTCGCATGGTAGCCAAGATTGTAACTTTACGTGATAAATGTGCTTGGAAGGACCGGATCTATGAGTTACTGGAATGGATCTGACCTCAGGAGTGAGTTTGAGTTCATGCATGGCTTAGACTCGCCGAGTCCGAAGAACAGACTCGGCAAGTAGCATGAAGATTGTCCATAACCACTCAGCGAGTGGTCTTACCGAGTTAAGGGTTGACTCAGTGAGTCAGGGAGAGTCAGATAGGGTTGACAGGTGGACTGAGTCAAGCTGGAACTCGACGAGTTGTTCTTGAGACTCGGCGAGTTGAGTCGTGGTGGCCCCGCGATTCATGCCAGGTGGAACTCGTCGAGTCAGGGAAGTACTCGACGTGTCAAGAGAGGATCCTAGGGAGTCAGTGAACACGTATAGACTCTCCGAGTCTCTCTAGTGCACTCGCCGAGTCCGGTCAAAGTTGACAGTTGACCATTGACCGTTGACCAGTGTTGACTTGATAGGGGTAGTCAACCTTAGTTGTGAAAGTGTTAATTAGAGATATATGGTGTTATAGGAGGATTATAACTCGGAGGATCGAGCGCGAGTGATTTCCGGGATTTGCGAGTTATCGAGATACGCGAGGTGAGTCTTTTCACTATACTTTACCTTGAGTAGGTAACCAGAGTTATGTGACAGAGTATTTGTATGCTATATGTATGTTATGTGTTGTACTGCATTATTTCTATGTGATTTATGTTGTGCATGTTTATAGAATTAGAACCGGAAGGTTCCTAGAGTTAGAACCAGAGGGTTCACAGAGTAGGGTCCACGGACCCACAAAGTTATAGCCTTGAGTGGCTAACATGTGTTATATGTGGTATTTTGGGGAACTCACTAAGCTTTGTGCTTACAGTGTTGGTGTTATTTGTTTCAGGTACTAGTGACGACCGTGGGAAGGCGTCGGCTTGATCAGTACACACACATGAGATTTTTATGATATGTGATCTTGGGATTCATTGTATGACACTGATTGGAGTTTCAAACACTGATGTTTTACGAAAATTAAATGAATATGTTTTTATATTATGCGAAAAAAAATTATTTTGAAATTCACGGTGTTACATTTCTCATGGTAACATCAGTAGTATCATATCTTTTTTCAGAGGCTTTCATAAACTATTAAGCATTGACTCAAAACCCATAATCTTCTCAGCTTCTTCATTCTCTGCTCACTAATATGGACAAATCTTTCGTGGCATAGAGTGGATGTCCCAACTCCTTCAACAATGTGTGCTTCATCTTTAGAACCCTCCACCATATATAAAATACCATGTTTCTAACCATTAGCAACAATCAAGTTTCCCTTCTATACTTTCACTTTTGATCACCAGATATAACATGATGACCCTCATTTTCAATTTGCCCAACTGATATCACCATCCTCTTCAGGTCTGGAATGAACTTGACATTCTTTAAAGTACAATTTGTACGAACCACATCTTCATCACCCATGATATCTATACAATTTTTATCTGCTAGTCTGACTTCCCTTAGTAGTGCCTAAAGTTCTGCATTACATCTTTGGAATGACTATCATGAAGTGATGCACCAAAATCCAAGATCCAGGATTCTATTGAGTTTTCAACTAAAAAAAAAAAAAATAAGTGTGTCACCTTCAAAATCTCATACCATATTCATCTCCTTTTGGCCTTTATCTTCCATGAGCTTTGGGCACCGACTTTTAACATGCCCAATCTCTTTGTAGTTCCAATAAGTAATGTCCTTCCTGTTGTTCTGTCCATATATCCTTCTCGACTTCGATCTTCCACTGCCCCATATCCTCTGTTTGAATCCCTTCCCCTATCTTCATTTCTTAGAAGACTACTAGAAGCTTCTCTAACACACCGTTTATCCACATCTTCAACAAGGATTAAATCATGAATGCCTTCGAATGTCAGCTTAGCACTCCAACTAAGTTGTTATCGGTTGTCACTGTACCATAACAACTATTAGGTAAAGATGATAATAGTAACAACTCCATGACTTCATCTTTAAAGTTCATCTAAATAGACATAAGCATTGATATGATTGATTTAAATTCATTAACATGATCAGTTGCCGAGCCACCCACTTTCATCTTCAAATTTACCAATTATCGAATCAAATGAACCATATTTACTTCTAAGGGTTTTTTAACATGTTAGTTAGTGCCTTGATCAACCCATGAGTAGTCTTCACATTGACAATGTTTTAAGCTGCATTATTTGCCAAGGATAATCTCACCACACCAAGTGTCTGTAGATCTAACAAATCCCAATCCTCCTGCTTCATTTCTTCAGGTTTACTTTCAAACAATTATTCATGTAAGTTTTTCTGGTAGAGGTAGTCTTCGATTTGCATTTTCCAGAAACCAAAATATTGACCATTGAAATTTTTGATCTTAACTAGCCCATCTTCTACCATTACTTTGATACTAGTTGTTGGGAAATTAGATATGACTAGCTAAGAATCAAAAGAGCTCTGATACCACTTGTCAAGCACATATATCAGTTTGTTGAAAATACAACAAACAAAAGTTAAGAACTTTAGACAATTATTAAACAAACTTCGATGAAACTTCCGAAATAAAACTTCGAAGAAACTGTAAGAATCGGAACACAATATTTAACGAGGTTCCATTACAGTTACGTACGTCCATGGGAGAATGAGAGATACATGATTTTATTAAACTTCTAAGAACAATTATAATCACTAAAAAAGGTGGAACCTCTCAAAACCATAAAACTCTCTTGCTTACAAAATACTCTAAAGGATGTGCACTTAACCTCACAAAGATTTTCTCTCTTGAAATTTCTACACATAAAATATTGATGGAAATGTGTGCCTATTTATAGGAAAACATGGGAAACCCTAAATATGTTGGGTCAGGCCCATCCATAATAAGCCCATGAAGAGGATGTCCAAATTTTCAGCCAATCACATAATTCCATGCATCAACTACTTCCTGATTGACAACGCTTTCATCCAACAAACAAAGCTTTATGTCACAACAGACCTTTCAGCTACCAAACAAAGCTTTTGTAACATCCCAAAAATCAGGGTAAAATTTTCATTTTAAAAACCAATCGAAAAATCATAAGTGTTTACAAAACATAGTTTCCAAAATTCATAAACATGAATCAGAGTATCCTAAAATCAAATCTCATAAAAATTCGGGACAATGTGCACAACCAAGCCTTCGTCTTGCCCCTATCCTCTAAAGTACCTGAAACCATAACAACTAAACTGTAAGCTAAAGTTTAGTGATTTTTCCCTAAAGTACCACACACAAAAAAAACATATAACAACATGCATATACAAGCCTTCATCCTGAATGGACAGCCTCGTAGGGCCTACAACCAATTTGGACCACTCTCCGGGCCTTCGACATGACTGCAGCACATCGCATGCCTTCAGTTTATCTGGATCGCCCCGAGTATCTTGTCCTTCTGCAAAAAGCATGACCGCCTCAACCCAACAAACCAAAACATGTCGACATATATAATAACAATAAATAACCACAAAATGCAGCTAATCATACAGATTTACTAGTCTATCATATAACTAGCATAATATCATCCAATTTACTAGGATACATAATCCAGTGGGCCAACATTGGTTCCTTCAACCTACTAGTACAGTGAAGAAAAACTCACCTCAAAGTAAGAAAGATATAACTGAATGTTGCTACAACTACCGGCTCTATCGGTCACCTGTACAAGACCCATGGACCAAGCCCTAATCTACAACTCAAAATATCCCAAATGACCTAAAGTCAAACTTGGTCAAAGTCAAAAGTTAGTCTAGCTCGTCGCCACGTAGTGGCCATCCTTGGCCACACCGTGGCCACTAAATGACAAAACAAACGAGTCTTACCTAGTCGCAATGTCGTGGAGACCTAGGCCACGCCGTGGGCACTAGGTTCTTAACAACTTAATGGATTATGTTGTCTTTTTCAATTCTAAGGGCTCCAAAGCTTAGATCTGGTCCATGATATAGTGTAAGTGGATAAAGTTTCCCTTTTGACTCTCCAAGAGGTAAGGGTTTCACTCCTAGGTCCAACAAGGGCAAAACTTTAACTTGGCTTATGTAACGTTCGAAAAATAAGATCCACAAATTTGATTTTTAAATTAATAAAACCAATATCCCAAAAATATCATCATAAAAACCCATATAAAACAAATTTATCAATCGTCATATCATATCAGAGTAAATCACAAATTGCGGAATGAGGTAGTGTGTGCTCTACAATCATCCCGAGCTCTTCCCTTTGGAACCAGAAGTACCTGAAACATAAACTGAAAACCGTAAGCACAAAGCTTAGAGAGTTCCCCAACATACCACATACCATACATAAATAAATACATAATAGGCCCCACCCAATGAGTTTACCGGATCCCGCCCACACTCGCAGGCCCTGCCCACACTCGTATAACGGTCCCCGCCAATTGAATATAATGGGCCCCCGCCCAAAATCGCATATCGGGCCACACCCACTGAGTATAACGGGTCCCACCCAAACTCGCATAACGGTCCCATCCCAACATACAAATCATATAAGCACATACATATACAAGAGTCACACATACATCTAGTATACTAGCTTCACTGATCATGGGCTAGCATTGGTGCCTTAGGCCTGTTGGAACCTTAAAGTGAAGCTCTAGCTATATCTAACCCTTGAAGATCCGAAGTCAGTCTTGAGTCTAAGATGTGCAGTGGTACGAGATGGAGTCAGAGTTTGAAGTCGAGTAAGTTCTGAGATGAAGAAATGATCCGAGATCAAGTGTTTGTATATGAATTAATTATTCTTGTCTTTTTATATGATGTAACATTTCATAGGACCAAGTCTCTTTTGTTTATTTGGATAATCAGAATGCCAGAGTAGTGTGATTATCCAGTCATTTGTATGTTGATCGGTTTTTATGATGCTCCTCCTTGACTATTTAAGGAATGATTTAATGACAATAATAATGTGGATTTTTCTTCCAAAGATAACATATTCTCTTATTAACTCTCTTTCACCTTTCTCTCATATCAAATTCTTTCAAAACATTCTTCGTATTCATTTATTGTCTTTACCTTGATTATACTCATAGTTCTTCATTTATTACTTGAGTACTTTTTGAATTCTCACTTCAAGTCTCGACTGGTATTACCAGACTTGATTAGAACATATAATTACAAGCATACATTGATCTTAAGCATTAACACAAGGTTTGAGTTTTCAAACCTAGTCCCTGAACATCATATCCTTATTCTCAAAATTGATATTAGAGCTTGAGTGGTTGTCCTTTGAATCCATAAGAACATATTACAAATGATTTGAGATTACTGTGGTATTTCGATCATTTCTATGTTCAGAATAAAAGTTCTTCTATATAGCACTTTTGCTCAAGATATCTTAACTTCAATGGCTGCTTCTAATTCTCAACAAATGTATTCAATGCAAATAGCAAATAGCGTGGATTGCCCTTCTCGTGCCCCACTTCTAGTTATTGAAGAGTATGATCACTGGAAAGTCAGAATGGAAAGATTTTTACTTAGTAAAGAAAAAGGTGAAGCTATCTGGAGATCTGTTAAAGAAGGTCCACATGTTCCAATTCGAACAACTATTAGAGATGTTGCTGCAACTCTCATGGGACAAGATGAACAACGTTAAGCACCTCTCATTGTAGATGACATCAAAAAGCTGCATGCAGATCAGGTTGCCTTTTCCGAAATGGTGTTTGGTGTTCCACCTTTTCTCTTTGGGCACATTAAGTTGTGCAAATCTGCTAAAGAGATTTGGGACACACTTCAAGACTTGTTCGAGGGATCTGAAAATATGAAGGAAAAGCGTCTAACCTCGGTTGTCAACTAGTTCGATACCGTCACTACAACTCCTGGTGAATCCGTTGCCTCGGCTTCAAACAAATACCGAATCGTTGTCAACAACATGACGACTCATGAGATAGTCTGAACTCCACTAGAATAAAACCTCAGGTTTATTAACAGCCTCGGAAAGCGATGGGGAAATGTGAAATCGTGTCTTTAGAGTAATGAATCTCCGAAAAAGCTAAAGCTCTACCAACTATTCGATGAGCTTCAAGGTCATGAATAAAATGTTGCACAAACCTTATAAAAACTCACAGGAGGCCCTCTAGCTCTTGTCAGTTCCTATGATCCTTAGATTCCGAACCTCTCGGTCTCGGACACCTTCATAACTATTGTTCCATATATCCCACCTGTTCAACCCTCACCACTAACCTTATCTGCTCCTATAAACAACTATCAATCAAATGGTGACCTCGACCCTGAAGATATGGACTCCAAACTCCGCTTTTAACAGGAGTTTGATTTACTTTCCATGAAATACATGTGTCCTTTTAACAATCCATATCACAACCATTTCCATGCTCCTCACCAAAGCAATCCTCAACCATTCAACAAACCTTCAGAAAACCCACCAACTTACAAACCTAACCTTCCTACACCAAATCACACCTCAGAATCTTCACAAATTTTGAAGATAGACAAACCCAAGATCGTGTGTCACAAATGTGGTCATGCAAACCATTATGCCAAAGACTGTTTGGATGAAGTTACACAAAAACCCAAAATTAAGGACTCTGCTTATTATGCATGTCGAGCTCAAGAAGTGACAGAAAGTGAAAAAGGATTTTCTTACCACTATATCAAGAGAAGTAGAAGGGTATTGGTCTTGTGGAGATGATGATGACGTGAGTACTGGCAGAAATATGTACCTTATGGATAGAAAAACAATTAAATGTGATGAAGGCTACTGGTCATCTGGATCAGAGGCAGATTATGAAGATGTCCAACCAAACTACTGCTACATGGCTACCAACGACCCACCTGGTAGAAGCATCGCTCAACAAATAAAATTTATGATTACTGATAATAACTTTGACTTATCTCACGGTGAACCCTATCTAACCCAGATCCAAACAAATATGAACACCATCTATAAAGTCTATGATTTTGCCATAGAAGACAGTGAGAAGATGGACAGTGAATTAAGTCGTCTTAGATTACGTTTCGAGGATAAGAAGTTAAAACTAGAGTCTTTAGAACGAGAGCTTGTAATGTCAAAAGATGAATGCATCATTCTTAAAGACAAATGTGAAATCACTTATTCTGAAAGAAATGTTTTAATTTCGGATAACAAACGTCTCAATGCCAAAATATATGCCTTGCATAATTCCATTGACATTCTTCAAGCAAACGAATGGATGACACATAATTTTTATCATCCGTGATCAAAAGCTCCTAGTCTCGAAAGCGAATTTACGAAGCCTATTTCTCGTCCCTTGAAGGAGTTGCAAAACCTAACCTTTATGGGATACATTCCGAACCGCAAACATTCGGACACCCCTGTCTCGCCTTTGTCACCCCTTCTTGAGACCTCTGACCTATTTGCATAACTGATTCTTGAGTTTCAACCTATAATTATGAAGTGTCCCGATTCCACGCTTCTTCCGCCTCTAACAAACCTAGACCTGAATCGGACCTCAGAATCCCGCTCTAGCATTCCAAACACTGTCGTTCAAATTCCGAACCACAGTCCTCCTAATAACTGTGTTGTTGAGGAAATCATTCCGAAGACAACTGAACATGATACTGCTAAGTTTGTCTGGGCATCTTTAGATAATGACATTGAATGATTCGTCGAATTCTTGTGAGTCTGACTCGCAAGTGTTTCCAAACAAAACTTGTGCCATTCAAGCTTGTGTTTAACAATCCATCTTTAGGTCAAATCTCCAAGTCCTCTTTCAACTCTAAAAAGAAACCAATGTTAAATAAGAAAGATATTGTTGATCCTAAGGTAGAAGCCAAGAATGCTCTCAAAAAGGAAATTAAGTGAAGACAAAATTCCAGATTCCTTGAAAACTCCAAAAAAAGTGTATCTCAGACTGCCAACCCATCGACTAAGAGTCACAACACATTCGTACCTATTAAGATTCTTAAAAGGCTATTTAAGCCTCCCAATCAGTTGGAACATAAGCAGGTTGTCAACCCCACCTTGAAAATGCCCATTGCAGATACTCAATCTGTCATAACTAACTCTCCTCGGACCGTTTCATCTGTTTTTATAGCCAAATCTGATGGTATGATTTTCAATCCTCGACAGTTTTCAAAACCAAATGTATCATCAAACAAAGAACGAGTCTTTAAGAAAACGGTTTCACAAAAGTCTTCAAAACAAAATCTTGTATGGAAAATAAAAAATCTCATAAATTAAACTACAACTCTGAGAGACACAGTAATTCCCACTACTCCGGAAGTTGCTGGTTCGAGAAAAGTTGTTCTGAAACCACATGCCATTGAGTATGATAATTAGATAGATGAAAGAACTATGGCTTTCTGTGTTTCCAAAAGGATCTCGGAATAAACCTTCTAAAACAACTGTTGCTCAAAAGTCACAACCAAAGTCCAAAACCCGTGCCCTTGTTCCCAAACCTAACTCGGAGCCTAAAAACTCCACAACACACTAACTTTGCAGGCACTCTGTGCTTCAGAGCAAGAAACAATATGACATATTGATAGTGTTTGCTCCATGCACATGACGGGGCAGAAGGACTTTCTGCGATATCTCAAACTTTCACCAAATGTTGGTTACATGACGTATGTCAACAACTCCAACTCTCATATCAGAGGTTATGACATCCTTACAAATGGAAATTTCTCCATTTCAAATGTGGCATATGTAGCTGACCTGAAGCATATTCTGATAAGTGTGGCTCAACTCACTAATGCAAATCGACGAGTTGAATTCTGCAAGAAACACAACTATGTCATGACAGAAGACTGGAAGGAATGTTTAATCAAGTCAAATCACAACAAGAACATGTATCCTCTTGACATCAACATGATCATTGGCAAGCCCCAACTCTGTTTACTCTCAAAAGCTATTCCTAACATCAGTTGGTTGTGGCATAGAAGGCTTGCTTGTCTAAACTTTTAATATATGAACGATCTTGTTTCCGGTTAAATGGTAAGAGGTCTGCTACTCCTCAAGTTCAAGAATGATCATTTATGTGTTGTATGCGAGTGTAGAAAGCAATCGAAGAACGATCATCCTGCCATCATTGAAAAATCCATCTCAGAGCCGTTAGAGCTTCTGCACATTGATTTGTGTGACCCTCAACAGTAGAGAGTCTACATCACAAAAAATACGTTCTTGTGATTGTGGATGATTTTACTAGGTTCAACTGGGTCTTCTTCCTAAGGCTCAAGTCAGAAATAACCTCGAAACTCATCAACTTTATCAAGGGAATTGAAGTTCTCATCATACTTCCTGTAATATGAATACAAAGTGATAATGGTTCGAAGTTTACCAATGCCACCATCGAGAATTTCCTCACCGAGAAAGGTATAGACCACAACTTCTCTGCTCCATACACCCCACAACAAAATGGTGTAGTCAAACGACATAACATAACACTTGTTGAATTTGATCGATCCATGCTTAACTTTGCAAATCTTCCACTCTATATTTGGGTTGAAGCTATGTGACTGCATGCTTCACTCAGAATATGAGTATTATTAATCGACACCTCAATATGACACTGTACGAAGCCATGAACGGTCGAAATCCAAGTATCACTTTTCTTCATGTCTTTGGATGCAGATGCTTCATAAAAAACAACCGCGATCAGCTTACAAAGTTCCAACCCAAAGCTGATGAAGCAATATTTCTTGGGTACTCCGCAAAATCAAAGGCTTATCAAGTTCTTAATCGACGAACTCGAGTGGAGATAGGGTTTGAGAGTGTCATTTTTGGTTGCATCTATGTTTTGATTACAAATCAAATGGTGATGCAGGTCTTATGTGATGGTAGCATTGCTGGTATGTGGTGGACCAATAGGTGAAAGTTGATACTGGCGATGGTGGTGGCATTGCGGGACGTCAAATAGAAAGGGAAATACAAGAGGTAGGGTTGGACGGGGTTGGTGAGGTTAGTGTTTTTTTAATGTATTAGTATAAAGAGAATGTAAAATAAATTAAAAAGAGTATAAGTCTTTTTTTTTCATTTTTTTAAAATTAGGGACGAAAACCCATATTTTAAAAAACAATTGGGACCATTTATGAAGTTTTGACATTAAAATATGGGAAAATGTCTTAAAATGACAACTAATAATACTTTATTTGCTCTTTATAGGCGTGTTCGAAAGAAATAGTTGGTAGCGGGTAGCTTGTAGCTTGTAACGTTTTGTTAAAAGCTATATGAAGTAGCTTTTGGATTTAGAGCATTTTGTTTAAGCTAAACGCTAGAAGCTTGTAGTGTCAAACAAAGCTTTTTGTTCAAAACGGAACGTTTTGTCAAACCCTAGAGGCTAGAAGCTCTCAAACGCTTCTAAACACTCCGTGTCGAACACGTCCTAAGTCACTAAACTTTTAATTACATCCAGCTGACTAACAAACATTTCATTTTGGTTTATATTATACCACTGATACCGATGATAGTCTATTACCAACCAACGTGGACTCCACGTTACTGGTTGTGTCCAAGTAATCGATGATAGAATAGAACAAAAAAAGTCTATTGGTTAATTGGATATATTTATAAGTTTAGTGACTTAAAAAGAAAATAAAATATTATTGGTTGCCATTTTAAGATATTTTCCTAGAAAATATTAAAAAACTTTTAAACACCAATTATATATCCAAAATCTTCAATTTTGCTCATACGTGTCTTAAAAATATTCACACCAATCATAAGACGAGTAAGATTTTTTTTCAATAAGAATTTTTCATTTTCTTCTAACTTCTTTGTTAAACCCGTATAACTATTTATCAGACTTAACAATTATATGTAGTGATGTTTGAAAAAAGACGTAATGTAATAAAAAAAAAGTAATTTTTAATATCTTAGAAAATGAAAAATTCCTATTGAAAAATATAAGAGAAATAACTTGAGACAAAAATAAAGATTTGAATATATAGTGTTTTTTTAATATGTCATCTTAAAATGGTAACCAAACAATTTATTTGCTTTTGAAGTCTCTAAACTTATAAATATATCCACTTGATTAACATTTTATTTGTTCTATTATATCATTGATTATGTGAATACAACCAGTGATAGGGAATTCACTTGGTTTGGTAACGAACTATCACCGGTATGAATGTTATAAAAAAACCCAAAATGAAAAGTTTGATGGTCAATTGAATACAATTAAAAGTTTACTGACTTAAAGAACGATTATTGGTTGCTATTTTAAAATATTTTCCCATAAAATAAGAAGTGACTCAAAGAAAAGAATAAACTTTAAATATAAATTAGTGTTTTATAAAAATCTAAAACAATCTAAAATGTTTTCTTACCTTAATAAAAAGATAAAAGCTAAATCATTATATATGATTTTTTAAATTTTTTTATGATATATTATATTATTAACGATCTTACGATCATATGTCAATCTTATCCTAAATCGATATGGTTGTAATTGAGACCGTTTTTGAATTGTAGGATCCTAAGATCCTATACTCTTACAATCAATATCAATCTTTTAACAACATTTATATGAATAATAGTAGGGGCGGAACCAAGATTCTAGGATAAGAGTGACTTATATATGTTATAATTAATTCTTTACCACTAGGACTAGAAGTATAGCTTGATTTTTAAAGTTGGCTAGTCCAAGTTTAATATATAACCCTCTAATATCATTACATTGGTGACTTGGATAGTCTTAGATTGAAGGTGGTTCTCGGAGGTCACGAATCATAAAATCTAAGTTTAACTCTCTTAAATTTGAATATCATTTTTTTTAGATTGACAAAATTGCAAATATGGTCCCTGTGGTATGCAAATTTTTGGGGTTTTAATCAAAAACCTCGAATTTTTTGGATTCATGGTCCTTTTGGAGTGATTTGTATGTGAAAATAGTCCCTTCGAAAATTAAAATGACTATAATACCCTTAGGGTAGTTAATTTTCATTTTTCTTTCATTTTCTTAAAATTTAAAATTTATTTATTTATTTTAACAATTAAAAAAATAATAAAGGAACTCTTTCTCTCTCTCTCTCTCTCTCTCTCTCTCTCTCTCTCTCTCTCTCTCTCTCTCTCTCTCTCTCTCTCTCTCTCTCTCTCTCTCTCTCTCTCTCTCTCTCTCTCTCTCTCTCTCTCTCCACATGGCCGGTAAACACACAAGATCAGAGGCTGGTCAAAAACAATGATGATCTCTTTTTTGAGGATTTTTGTCAAACACCTTGTGTACGAGATTCAGCACTCCACTTCAACATGTAATTTATTAGTAGAAGCATCCCGATATACAACCCAAACCAATGAAAAATTTTCCTTTGTTACCTGGACTTCTAAAGATTCCCTGAAAATTGGACACTAAGCTTGTTGTTATCTAAATATAGAGGTAATTGTTGTTGGCCTTAATTTTAATTCGAGAATATCTTGTAAATCCGTGCTTGAATCGTCACCCAATACATGCCTTTATTCCTTATTCCATCCTCTCAAACAACTCTCATGCCAGTTTGTTTCTGATCATCTCAGCTCATACCTGAAATTAAGATCACGCTACTGGTAAAAAGAAGATGCTATGGGAGGATGTCGACAGAGACGATGATCAGTAGGGAATGGTGGGAGGCTAATTATCGAAACACTATGAAAATTGATAGAAAAAACAAAAAGAACTTTCACGTATAAAAGTTATCTTCAGGGTATAACAAAAGTGTAGATTTATATATTCTTGGACACTTTGAGAAGTTCACAAGGCTTCGGCTCCAGTTTCATAATGCTCTGGTGGGTTTGGTTCTTTTCGTGGTCCATTATCATCTTCCTCAACCACCTGCAACTTTGATTTTTGATTTAGGTTATGATCGGTTCTTGAACACATAACAGGTGCATCTCGATTTATCCTTTTACCCCTAAATCAATCGGAGTAGATCACCAGAATACCTTTAGAGATCTCACCGAGAGGTTGCCACTGGATGAAGATGAAGCAGTTGCTAGTAATGGAGGAGTGATGTTTTTTATTATCTTCTATTCACTCCTCTTGTCTTTCAGGTCCAAATCAACGACCCTCTCTGATGTCCAAACCCCGTTCTTCATCTTGCACTTACATCCCCTCTCATCGCCTCCTTCTGAAATCACCCATCAAGAACCCTTTGTACTTTCATTCGTCACCTGTAGATCACACAGATCCTCCATCTCCCCCTTTAGCTCCACCAATAAAAAAACCGAATCAAGTACAAAAATTTTTCTCTTTCCTTTTGATAAACCCCAACACACCACCAATTTCATTACTTTCGTATTATCAACCTTTTTGCTAATATGATTTTTAATGGCTTTGAGTTATAGGTGAGGTGGGGAGAAGAAGATACGTGGGTTTTTCTCTTAGAGAGAGAAAGAGAGGGGGGGGGGGGGGGAGGCCCAAAAAATACATACTGCGGGACCATTTTTTGTAATTTTGTCTTCTAGTAGATTCAACATTAATTGGTCATTCCATATATTACTATTGCTTTCACGTTGTATGCATATGTTATGAACATTTTTTTTCGTTTGAAGTCGTGAACATTTTTTTTTGTTTGAAAAAAAATTGATGGTTCTTTTCTTGCTCATGTTTATGGTATGACTATAAAAATCATAAGAATTAAAAAACCAATCATAATATTATCATTAATTATAAATTATATTGTTCAACAAAAATATTAACCACAATTTACACAAAAAATTAATATTATCATTAATTACAAGTAACATTGTTCAAAAAAAATATTAACCACGAATTACATAAACTTAATCATGTATTAACAAATAAGAATTATAAATTAACTTTTCTTGAAATTGAAGTTGGTAAAAAAGAGTGCCCGATGAATGTGATTGCATTGACCTCTTTGCCGCCGATGATTTGTAATTACCGATTTGTAGTAGCCGATGTAGGTTTGTAATTGTGTTTGTTATTAATTATTATGTGAGGGTAATTTGTAATTTGTAATTGTCCAAGTTAAAGAAACTGGGCTATAGAGGGCACTCGTAGGGTTAGGATGAATTTTCATTTTGGGCTTATTAGAACAATTAAATGAGATTTATTACTACTATAATAACATAAGCAAAATAAAAGAATATTAGGGGGCAGCGCACCTGCTAGTCCCCTTATTCCCTCTGCAATAATAGATACATGATTCTTAAGGGCAACGTTGTAATTCTTTTTATAACAGATAAGAATTTTCCTTAAATGTTATCTGAAATAAATTTTAAATTAAAAACGTGTTGTTCTAAAATAAAAGAAAGTTTTGAAATCCTATTTTCAAACGAGACCTTTTTTAATAAAATTTTCTTTTTAAAAGAAGTTAAATGTTCTGAAAAGATCGTTGTCAAATGCACTAATACCTTTTAAGAAGATATTTTAATTTGGTTTCTATGAGATTCTCTTGTCTCTTTCATAACATATCATAAAATGAAGAAAATAGCATCAATCACATCTTACCCTATTTCCAATTCCCTTGAGGCATTGATGTCTCGTTTTATGATTGAAAATGACAAAAATAAAGAACATGGTTGATGAAGGTGTCGTCAAAATCACTATCGATTTCAACAAGAGAAAGATGTGTATTTATCACTCTGAAAATGAAAAAGGGGGAGTATATATACACCTAGCTAATACAAAAGTAACAATGGTTCCTAAACAATGTATAAATAGGAAACTAATTATAAGTATGTTAACGTCATCCATAATGTAGTGAACATATTAGAGTGTGATGGATTGATACATCATCATTTTACTTTTTATAAAACTTTATATTAATTTTGTGTTGAATTCTACAAAGTTCAATGAAATATATTTTCAATAATTAAAAATTTTCATTTTTCCAATTGAATAGTTCAGCGACTATTGAACTTCATATTCATTGAATGTCAACATGATATCTCACAATGATATAGTTTAATCTATTGAATGGTAATTAAGTATGCCACCTCATTCAACTCTCATCTTGAACCATGAATTATGAATATTCTAACCCTATAGTAGATACAGAATTATAGAAAGCGTATTAATAGATTTCTTGAAATTTTAAGCAATGAAATTAATTGCTAAATATATTTAATGTTTTCATCAATTAAATTGTTATGATCAATTCTTGACAGCATTTTGCTTAATATCAACATTCAACAACACGATATGAGAAAAATAAGGTGCATTTATATTTGAAAGAAGCCATCAAAGTGAGAGTAGTTCTTGAATAATATCAACAACAACACGATAGTCACCTTCAATAAACTTGCTATATAATCTAATAAAGCTTAATTATATTATTTTTATTTTCAAAAAATTACTATTTTTTATTATAATACTACTTGAGATATTAATTTACTTTTAATTTAGTAAAAACTTATAAACTAACAAATTATTTTTTTCTCGACAATTAAATATAAGATAACTATATATAAACTAGTATAACTTCGGAATTTTTGGTTTGACCACTTGAGTAATTTTTTTTTTCTAATTTACCATAAAATAATAATAATAATAATAATAATAATAATAATAATAATAAAACTCTTAACCGGGCTATAGAATAGGGTTTCCCTATAATATTTAGGGAAATTATATGGTATCTTCCGTCTTTTTGGTTAACCACCTACATGCTTTTTATTTTAATCATGAAAACTTTGTATTTTGCTTCTTTTTTTTTTTTTTTTTTTTTGGGGGGGGGGGGGGGGGGGGGGGGGTCGTCTTTTTTTGTTATTACTATTTGTAAAAATTTCATTTTTTTTTGTCTTTCCATTTTTTTTTTCTAAAAAGCCAAAATTCAAGCCAACTTTTTTCCCCCTTTTTTTTCGTTATTGGTTGGATTTTGATTTTTTAAGCACGCCTTGCAAATAAGGGTGTATTATGTAGCTGTTGAATGTTTATCTAAATCTATTTTAATGATTTTGACTTTGGATTTTCTCTTTCAGCATATCTAATCGATATAATGCACCAAATAATGTCTTAGTGATGATGGATAATAGAAGTTTTATATGATATTATTGTTTTTATAACATTTGTTTGCATGATTACCTAATTGTGATGTTGCTTGTAAACAAAATAATTTAGATTGAATTGATAAATCTTTATGATTTTCACCTGTAAGTCCAAGTATTTCTTGAAAGCTAAAATACATCAATTAACTGCTCAAATGTAAAACAAAAATGAGTTGATCCAAAATGAATTCAATAGTTAGAAAAAACTGCATGTTCATAGAGATGGATGCACAAATGTGTGGCTTACATTGAAGAACATGCATCCATGACCTAATTTCTATGTCAAATTGTCAATCTGTAAAAACACCCAATGCGATTACGCAAAAATTCAAAGCAATTACCACACGAACAACTCAATTTGATGTTTAAATTCCCATCATCAAGTCGTCTGATTCTCACAAACTCCCCTCTCACTTCCTCTTCCTCTTGCTCCACGATTGCCTAAACACATTTACACATCAAATCTTTATAAATTAATTGATTGATTAATAAACAAAAAACACGATTAAAAATGGAGTTTAATTACTTCAGAAGGATTGCCATCTTCAACGTCTTCTTCTGATACTCCAATTTTACCTCTAACTTCCCAACACCTGTTTGCGATATCGGTCACCATTTCTTCCGTTTTCTTCAGTCTCTGTTTAAAGAAAGATTAGTCGTCTTCTGTGAAAGAAAATAAAGAAAGATTGTTGTTCAAGAACACAACGACGACGAACCTTGAATTGGGGACTCTCACTTCGATTTGAAGACGCTGGCGCCGGTGTGATGGGTTTCCGAACAGTTGAAATGGTGTCAGACAATGTCCGGCGAAGTGGGTTTCTTCTTGGTGGCTCACGGGCCTTCTGAGGCGTTGAGGTGGTGGTGGTGGTGGTTGTTGTATGTTCTTGATCGGGAGATGTAACGATGTCTGATACAGTTGGGCTGATTGCGTTGTGGGTATCGACGGCAGGAGTGGCCGCTACTGCATCACGGAAAGAAGTTGCCGGAATGGTGAAAATTGCACGGCCATTAGCGGCGGCGAGGTGTGGGTCTAGAGTGGTTGTGTCAGTGGGTGGGATGCTTAGTTTGGTGAAGCCAGGGAGATGATGAGGGGTGTTTCCGGTAAGGTTTGTGGTGGATGAAGATGGTTGGCGGCGGAGTTCATCGGTGAAACCGGTCTTGGTGGGTGGCAAAAAGCCACTAGTTTCTTGATCGCTGTTCATTTCTATCAACTTAACCAAATACTATTATCTCTCAATTCAATTATGGGATAATTGAACCCTATTTATATGGTTATTAAATGATGTTTTACTTTTTTTTTTCTTAATTTATGCAGCAAAATTATTTTCCAAATGAAGGATTCAACCAAGTTTCAATTTCACATGTTTAAAAATTACCTACGTAATTTACACTATAAAATTTGATATGTCATGTTTTTATTGCATCTCACATATATTGGCTCTTAAGATTTTTTAATTTTTTTTTTCACTTTTTCATTTTATGATTTTTATTTTATTTTATTAAATTTCATATAATATTCAAATTTAATAAATGTAATTTCTAGATTTCTAAATTGAATCTTATTATTTTATTTGTTTATTTATTTATTTGTTTGTTTATATTTAAAAGAGAAATGAACAATTCAATTTCAATAATTCAATGTTTTTTTTATTACAAATTCAAACTCCTAAATGTTAGTATATCTTTATAACTTTTTTTTATAATAAATCAGTATAATACACATGTTTTACAACTAGTAAACTAATGAAAAAAATAAACACACAATAAATATGGTATTTAATTATTATTAGACCCTTAAACCTCATTTATGAATTCTTATGTTATTCATGGACTATCATAATTGAACATTACAAAAAAAAAATGTCTTTTTATTTAACTTGTAATTACTATAAATAAAATGCAAAAATTATAATTGTTCCGAGTCATAAACCTAAAGCATAAATATTTGAGAATTTCTTCATAGATATGGTTATTCAACAAGGTTTCAATGTGCTTGATTTCTTTTGGTAATGATGGTGTGCGGACTATTTAACGAAAACATCTTTATCAAGATAAGATATCAATACTAAACAGATTGTATTGTGTTTAACACATATTGAATTGCAAGGGGGCACGACCCCCTTGCACGGTCCTATGAGCACGTAACATCCCAAAAACTCAGATTTTTTTTTTCAAAACCAATCCAAAGACCATAATTGTTTACAAAAAGTTGTTCCAAAAATGATAATCATAATCAGAGTATCCCAAAATCCAGTAAAACCAGAAGGATGTGCATGATTACGCTTTTGCCAAATCGCATTAAACCCCTTAGCAATCCAAGGTAGCTTGGTGATGAAATCCATGGTCAATTACTCTCATTTCAACATGGGGACCTCCAAAGGTTGAAGCTTACCATGTGGCCTCTGGTGCTCGGCCTTGACCATCTGACAGGTCAAGCACCTCTCAACATAACAAGATATCACCCTCTCCATGTACGACCACTAATAACTGAGTCGTAAATCCCGATACATCTTGGTGGCTACAAGGTGTATTGAAAATCTAGACTTGTGTGCCTCCTCCAACACAGTCTGCCCGATCCTACCAAAATCTGCTACCCAAACCCGACCACACTGGGTCAACAATCCATGACTGTCAGTAGAAAACTTGTCAATCTCACCTCTGAGTCTTTCCTGCTTCCATTTCTCCTCCTTGACCCCCCGGCTCGAGCCTCCCTAATCAAATCCTAAAGCGGAGAGTCGATCGAAATCCTCATACATAGGCTCCAAACAAAAGAACTAGCCAATTTGCGACTCAAAACATCAACGACTACATTCGCTTTTCGGGGTGGTAAAAAATCTCGCATTCATAATCCATGACTACGTCAAGCCATATACGACATCTCATGTTCAGATTCAGTTGATCCATGAGATATCTCAAACTCTTGTGATCTGTGTAGATGGTACACCGGACCCCATACATATAATGCCACCAAATCTTGAGAACAAACACCGCTGCTCTTAACTCCAAATCATGTGTCGGATACCGAACCTCATGCGACTTCAGCTTCCTAAATGCATACACAATAACCCTCCCTCGCTGCATAAGAACTGCCCCCCCATACCGGTGATGGAAGCATCACAATAAACAACAAAATCCTCAACACCCCCAGGAAGGGTGAACACTAGGGCTTCACATAACTTCTGCCTTAGTGTCTCGAATGCAACCTGCTGCTCAGGTCCTCAATGAAAATCCACGCCCTTCCTCGTCATACGAGTGAGGGGTACAACAACCTTGGAAAAGTCTTGAATAAATCTCTGATAATACCCAACTAAAACTAGAAAACTCTTGACCTCCAATGGAGACTTCGGGACCTCTACTGCATAACAACCTCAATCTTTGTTGGGTCGACCAGAATCCTATTCTGGTTAATGAGGTGTCCTAAGAACTGGACTTCCTGTGACAACTGCCAGTTTTGGTCAAACAAAGTCAACAAAAGTCAACCAGGTCAACTCAACTCGTATTAGAATTTTAGGAGAAATGTGATATTCCCTAATGTTACTAATGTACTATTGATAAGTTATAATGCAAAGCACCTTTCTTGTTGCCAATTATTGAATATAAACCCTAATTAGGGTTAGTAACTTAAAAATTCGATAATTCAATTATATATTATTTAGGTATAAATAATATTCATAACACAATGTAGTTGAGTTCATAAACTTTATGTTACATGGAAAATTCATAACAAGGGTTACATATTCAGATTTTTGGGTAATTCATCACCAAATGTGACAACTTCTTTACCCGACTTAAACACTTAAACTTTAACGAAAAGAATTAGGAATCATCCTAACTTTCGTGTAATGTGTTATTATTTTTTATGATAATGATTTTTATAATAATTTGAATTTAAATGATTCAGATTAAGTAAAAATATACATCATTTTTACCATATTTTTTTTTATAGAAATCAACTTTTTATAAAAATTACCCATTCTTTTTTAAAAATAAAAGAAACAACTTTTGTTTTATTTAATTATTACACCTTTTATAAAGAATTGTTATTTTAATAAAAAAAACTCCACTTGAATTTTTTATTAAAAAAGCTACACCTTACCTTCTCCCCCGTATCCGACCACTCCACCCCCTCCCCCTCCCTCCCCCTCCTTTATTTTCGACCGACCCCCCCCCCCCTCACTCCATATTCTTCATATCCTCTCAAGAACAAGCTTTTCCTCTCAAGATTAATCTCCATAAGTTGGTTCTTGATCTTTTGGTAAGTTATTCCTTACTAATCTAGTGATTCTATACACATATATACTAGTTTTGTTACAATTACACATATTAATATGTGTTAATATCCATAGGATTTTTCAACCTTCAAGTGTTCTTAGCTTGAAATCCTTCATCTTCACCTCTTTATTCACCAAGAAACACACGCAAGGTGAGTTCATACACCTCATTTTTGTTTTTATCCAAGTTTTACGTGGGAATACAAGTAAACTTGTATAATAATACAAGTTGTTATACATGCTTTATCTTCTTGTTGTGTAAAAGTGTTATCTACATGAAATAATGTTATTACCTAGTATTATGAACATTTATGGGTGGTATGTTGTATAAAGTTCAATTCTATGAAAAAATAGGTATAAACATGCTATATTTTCTTGAGAAAAAGTCAAAAAAACAAAACTAAAAAAACTATGGTTTTTATGAACATAATATGACTTTTCTAGCAAAAATGGTTATAACCAAGTTATCACACTATTTTTGTGGGATATAAACCAAAATATGTTATTTTGGACATATGTTATGAAACTAGTTATAAATACCAAGGATTTGGTTTTACAAAAAAGAAAACCTAAAAATCTATCATTTTCTGCAAAAATTAGGATTTTCAACAAAAATAGTCATAACCAGGTTATGGTATCATCTTTGTGAAATTTGACCTAAAATATATTGCTTTAAACATATAAGGTTAGCTTGACTTAAACTTCACAAAAAGGTAAAAATAAATGTCACAAGTTTATTATTCAATATTTACCGTTTGACGATGTAAAAAGGCCAAAAACTAAAAAAATACTTTATCATACTAATTGTAGCGCTTGGTTTCTAGTAGGCGTTTATTTATAAATTATTCATTTTTATAGAGCTACTCGACAAGTTGGAAGGCCCAGACTCATCGAGTAGAATCAAGTCTTGGACGCGGGTTTTCAGCCATCTACTCGACGAGTCGAGAGCCTTTGACTCGGCGAGTAGGTCTACCATAGTGAAACCCTAATTTCGGGGTTTTGCACCCTATTTAAGCATCTTAATCCTCACATTTTGGCCTCATTTCCAGCCTCCAAATCCTAAACCCTAATCCACGAAACCCTAGATCATTTTGTGAGTGTGTGAGCCATTCTTGAGTGATTTTGTGTGTTCTTGAAGCTAGAAGAAGAAGAAGGAGCTAGAAGGTTCAAGGAGAAGATAGTAGATCTAGGGTTTTCCTTCCATCCTCATCACTTTCTGGTAATCAAGTCTCTAACTTGACCATTCATTCATTAGATCTATTTACTTCCTTTCTATGAGGGTTTTGGTTCAAGAACCTTGGTCTTTGGGATTTGGATGTCCCAAGTGACTTACATTTCAGATATGGGATCTAAAAGGGTTCCATGGCATAAAAGTGCAAACTTTTATGGCCATGGAATCCCCATGCAAGATTGACAACATTATTATGGCCTTTTTGGCCCTAAAAGGCCACGCATGGAAGGAAAGTTAGGAACTTTACCTACTCAACTAATGTCCATAGCCTAGATCTAGTATAACATGATTTGGTTTAGATTATTATGGCTTGTGGACCAAGATCTATTTCCCAAAGAGTTAGGGTTTGAACTAAACCCTTTAAGAAGGACTAATAGCGGGTAAAGTTGGAAACTTTACCCTTAAAAGTGTATTTCCAGTGTGTATATGAAGTAAGGAGCTTGGATCTGAAGGTTAAGAGCTAAATCTACTGAGATGGCTCAATCAGACAAAGGAACTCGACGAGTCCATAGAGGGACTCGACGAGTTGAGTTGGTTTGTCTCGTTTTATCTTAAGCTAGAACTCAACAAGTCGGTGAAGGGACTTGACGAGTTGAATCGGTAGATCGCAACACTTAGTAGCTTGGGAACTCGACGAGTTAGATTGCGGTTTCATGTTCTAGGAATTGACGAGTTGGTTCAACCAAAAGGTTGACTTTGACCAAAGCGTTGACTTTGACGAGGAGTAAAATGGTCATTTTACCCTAAGGAGAATTATTAGGTTTTGACTAAGTGTTATTATGGTAATAGTCGAGGAGTCGTGGGAGCAGCTATCAGAGATTCCTTACTCAAGATTTCAACAATCAACGTTGCAAGGTGAGTCCTCTTCCAGTAGGAACGGGTCTAAGGCACGAACCGTTTATGTATGTTAGCAATTTTGGGGTTAGCCCAATGTAGTTATATGTTTCCGGACTTCGGTCCGATGCCAGGGCAAGGCTGATGAATGTTTGTATGCTTGATGTCTTCGTAATTCTTGCATGTGTTTGTTTATGTGCTCCAGACTTCGGTCCGATGTCGGGGCAAGCCCAATGAAGGTCTAGCTTATATATTATGTGTTATGTGTTTTGGACTCTGGTCCGATGTCGGGCCAAGCCTGAAGAATGTTTATATGTTTATGTTTTATATGCCTGTTGCTATGTTATATGTATACCGGAATTTGGTCCGATGTCGGGCGAGGCCCGATGTAGTGGGCAAGGCCCAATGTATGTTATTATGACATTATGTGTATGGTATGTGGTAGTTTGGGGAGACTCACTAAGCTTCGTGCTTACAGTTTTTAGTTTTGGTTTCAGGTACTTCCGGTAGCAAGGGGAAGAGCTCGGGATGATTGGCGTGCACACACCATTGATTTAGCCTGGGATGTTTAGACCAGATATTACAAGTATGTCCAAATCTTTTTCCCTAACAAGTTCAGTGATATTTGAAAGAGCATCAACATACTCTTGTACCCTTATGAGATAGGCATAAGTTGTTTCGTCAGCAAACACTTGTAATTTTAGTAACGAGATCTTTAGGGTGTCAATCCGACTTCAAACGAATGAGATATGCATGTTTTAAAAGTATCACAGAATACAAAAAAGCTGGAAAAACATAAAAATTCCAGCTTTGATATCCCAACTTTGAGAGACTGTAAGTCAATGAATATAAACCTAAAAATGACAAAATTATAGTCTAAAATCATATTCAAACTATAAACTACACTCTGGAAAAAACCTCATGCCAATCCGACGTCAAACAAATGAGATATGCATGTTTTAAACTTTTTACAAAAACCGGTTCCGACCCCTAAAACAGGTTCCGGTTCCTAACCGGTTCCGGCCCCTTTCCTCTTCCATAGTTTATTCATCCTCGATCTCTTCCACCTCCGCCCAACCCTTATGATACCAGATCAAATGACTGTTCCATCGCCGATCTCCTCTATCTTCTCCATTATCACAAGCAGTAGAAAACTCTAGTGACGAGTTTCAAAAATACAAGCAAAGACAAGCAGTAAAATTCGAAGGTGCTATCGAACATCAATGTAGAAGCAAAGTATCATCAGGAAGCATTAACAGAAGATGAAATCAAATGGAAAATCAAATTAAGGATCAGACACCTTATCAATGCTTAAACCTAGAAAACAGACAAACCTGGAAGGTGATAAAATTGAAATCGTTTATATGCACATTCGGATAAGAAACACTATTTTTTTTCCTATTCTAAGTAGTTGATTGATTTCTGGAAGTGAATACCAAAATTGCACAAATGTTAGAGTTTATAAGAACCAAAAATTGATCAAGAAACATATCTAAATTTTTTTTTTGAACCGACAAATGTAATCTACTCCTAAGCTAACAACACCTATACCACCTATGTCCACGACGGGACTTGAAACCTCGACCTCAAAGAGGGAGGGCACCACCTCTAAACTTCCAAACCCAGAAAATTAAGAAACAACCTAGCTCTTGATTTATTTCCTATCTCTTTGTATCTTTTCAATTTGATGCTCTCTTTTTTCTATTCTATATATGTGTATGTTTGTGATGCTATCGATGGTCCAGTGGTCATTGGCAAGATTTTAGGCAAGAAATTAAATAATAAGGGAAAGACCCAACAACAACAACATCACTAGAGGCACTACCCAATACCCACTAACCAAGTAGGTAGAGTAAAAAACTTAACAACAAAAACCTTGATTATCAATCTGTTTTGAGTATCAACGAGTGACCAAAACAACAAATCACATATAGGAGGAATAGTTCCCCCAGCCCCTGGATTTGTTGAGGGAACCTAAAAGGATTACTCTTGATTTGAGAGTGAGAAAGAGATATAGAGAGAGCTTTTCGAAGGCGGCTTCAATGTGGTGGTAGGTGAAGGAGAAGACGGAAAGGAAGAAGATTGCACCCTCTACTAAACTCGGGTCCAATAGTCCCATGTCGACAAGAAGAAACGACAATATCTATGGCGATCTTTGAGGTGGTGGTATTTCCGGTGAAGGAAAAATGGATCGACTAGGATTTAAGTTTTGCAAGGAGAGGAACGGATGAAGGAAAACCTGCTAGACTTTCCGGCGAGAGATGGTGAGAGGAAAGAGACGAGATTAGTTAGCTTATACATATTTTTATTTATTATATAATAACAATATAATTATAAATCAATGAAAAAGAAAAGTTAAAATAAAAGATAAGGTAGAATGGTCATTTCATATTAGTCAGGGACCAAACGTGCAATAAAAATATTTTTAGGGATTGTCCAAGTTAAAAAGAAAAATTAGAGACCAAACATGCAAATTATCCAAACCATAGGGACCATCCGTGTAATTTGTTCTATTATTTATTCTATCGCTACTTGTAAACACCAGTTTTACCATCTCCCCCTTGTTAAAAAAAACTAGAGGTGGCAATCGTGTCGGGTCGGGTCGGGTTCGTGTCGTGTCGAAACATTAAACGGGTTGAAAGTGCTTGACCCTAACCCGACCCATTTAATTAACGTGTCGTGTCGTGTCGTGTCTGTTGGAATAGTGTCTAAGGCTGCAACTATATTAGGCAAGTATTTGACCCGGTTGTGCATGGTCCTTTTGGGTTGCCTTCACCATAGCAACTTGATAGGATGATTTAATAAGAGAGAGTAAATATTATTAATATATTATGGGAATAATATAATGAATAATATATTGTTATTTGATTAATATAAGTCATATAATTAATTAGAATTAATTTGGTAACTTAAAGAGGTTAATTAAATAAAGGGGTATAAACTGTCAATTGTTTGATAGTTAAGCTTTAGACTATAAATCCTTGTAGATATATAGTGGACGGATTCTAAGAGCTTAGGGATAGCTAAAATCGTCCACATGGCTTATCTAAGGAAAGGATTTGGATAGCCTTAAGAGAAGATTATCCAATTAGGGTTTAGGTTGTAACCCTTAAGGAGTCTACAAGTATAAATAGATCCCATGGGCAAGGGAAATCGGCACCTATCCTAAAGTAAGAGAACCCTGGCCGATTTCTTTCCCTCTCCTCTCTCCTAAATCATCTTTCTTGCTATTGGTGTTTGTAAGCCATCAGAGGAGTGACATTTGTGACTCTAGAAGCTCCAAGACCACAAGATCAACAAGGAACTCAAAGGTATGATTCTAGATCTGTTTCAATGTTGTTATTTAATCTAATTAGCCATTAGAAGTCTTGGATTCAAAGCATGTTTAATTAGAAAGCCTAGATCCGAGTATTAGGGTTTTGCATGCGCACATAGGAAAGTTCTTATGGCTAAAACCCATCAGTGGTATCAGAGCCTAGCTTGGTTTTCTTTAAATTGTTGCTTGATTAACTGAAACAAACCTGCAAAATTCGATTTTTTGGTTTCTGAGTCATGGACTCGGTGAGTCTCAAAGTGGACTCGGCGAGTAGGCCTGACTCGGCGAGTCCCTTTGTGCACTCGGCGAGTCCAGGCGTCAGGAATGACCAAATTCGGGATTTCTTTATAATTATCTTATGGAAACTTACCTTAATCATAATAGATCAACATAAATCCGATTTTTTGATAAATATAACAATTATCTTGATCTAGTTAAAGGTAATTATCAACTAATAAAATATTTAATTTCCTTATATGATAATTAATTGAATATTTTGATTATTTTTTGGTAACTATCTTAAAAGAAATCTTGAATAAATCAAATCAAAGATAATTAGAAAATTAATTGTTAATTGGAATTATTTGTTATTTGATCCTCCATGTTTTAAATGTTTAAAACTTGCCCTCAAGTTTTGAAATTTATATTTATGATTAAAAAGTTTTAATTTAGACAACTTAAATTTCAAAACCCTAGATTTTAAAATGTTTAAAATACAACCCTATACTAATATGATATTACTAGTATAATATATATATGGCTTGTGGACCAAGAGAAGATTATCCAATTAGGGTTTAGGTTGTAACCCTTAAGGAGTCTACAAGTATAAATAGATCCCATGGGCAAGGGAAATCGGCACCTATCCTAAAGTAAGAGAACCCTGGCCGATTTCTTTCCCTCTCCTCTCTCCTAAATCATCTTTCTTGCTATTGGTGTTTGTAAGCCATCAGAGGAGTGACATTTGTGACTCTAGAAGCTCCAAGACCACAAGATCAACAAGGAACTCAAAGGTATGATTCTAGATATGTTTCAATGTTGTTATTTAATCTAATTAGCCATTAGAAGTCTTGGATTCAAAGCATGTTTAATTAGAAAGCCTAGATCCGAGCATTAGGGTTTTGCATGCGCACATAAGAAAGTTCTTATGGCTAAAACCCATCAGTGGTATCAGAGCCTAGCTTGGTTTTCTTTAAATTGTTGCTTGATTAACTGAAACAAACCTGCAAAATTTGATTTTTTGGTTTCTGAGTCATGGACTCGGCGAGTCTCAAAGTGGACTCGGCGAGTAGGCCTGACTCGGTGAGTCCCTTTGTGCACTCGGCGAGTCCAGGCGTCAGGAATGACCAGATTCGGGATTTCTTTGTAATTATCTTATGGAAACTTACCTTAATCATAATAGATCAACATAAATCCGATTTTTTGATAAATATAACAATTATCTTGATCTAGTTAAAGGTAATTATCAACTAATAAAATATTTAATTTCCTTATATGATAATTAATTGAATATTTTGATTATTTTTTGGTAACTATCTTAAAAGAAATCTTGAATAAATCAAATCAAAGATAATTAGAAAATTAATTGTTAATTGGAATTATTTGTTATTTGATCCTCCATGTTTTAAATGTTTAAAACTTGCCCTCAAGTTTTGAAATTTATATTTATGATTAAAAAGTTTTAATTTAGACAACTTAAATTTCAAAACCCTAGATTTTAAAAGGTTTAAAATACAACCCTATACTAATATGATATTACTAGTATAATATATATATATGTATAACTAAATGCTAGTCTTACCGTTAGTAGGCCTCATTCACGAAGCCAATCTATAAGGTGGGTATAACGTTGCGGCCTATAAAATGATGCTCAATGGGTGTACACTCACACCCACCGCTTGCTTGATTGGTGGAGGGTCGTTAGCCGAACGGGTAGGATAGGGCAACCTCTTCCTCTCATTAAAAGTATAATAAGTAATACAGAGTAACTACACATTTTTAAAAAATTTCCCAATCTTAGTTACTTTAGGAAAAGTGAATCGATGCAATCCCATGAAATTACACTTTGCACCCTTGCTAAGAAGTTAGTGGAGCGTGTGTGGTTTACCGGCACACTAATTGGTTCTAAGCAAAGGTGGCAAAGGGTGATTCATTGTTTATCATAGTTCGATGGAGCGTGTGTGGTTTACCGGCACATCGAATAGGTGATCGTTACAATGAAGGCACCATGTGAATTTGCATGGTAATTCACACCCGCTTTGTGATCCTCGGCATCCCAGTCACAAACAAGAGGGGCATATCAAGATTTAAACATGCCATTGAATAGTTTCAATGAATCTCATCCGAACCTAGGAATTCTCAAACCACTTAGGACTAATAGTTTAGGTTTTTGTGATGGAGAATTAGTGAATCGTCATTCACTTACCTTCAATTTGTTTGCATGTTAGATTACGGCATCCCTTTTCTAATATGTAAATGTCATTGTTGGATCCTAGCCCTAATTTTTCTTATTGGGTGATAATTAGGGATTCATATTCTAATCTATCTTTGTCCTTTTCTAATTATAGATGTCGAACGCAAACAACGTCGCTGCTAGTTCTTTCACGTTAATGAGCCTTTGCCAAAAGGTCACTTTCGATGGAACGAACTTTAGCGAATGGATAAGATACATTTGCACCATTGCTCGCTATGAGGACAAGGAGTATGTCCTTGATGAGAAGCTCGAGAAAATCAACACCGAAATCGCTACTCCAGCCGAAATCACCGCCTTTGAAACTCATGAGCGAGATGCAACGAAGGTACATTGCATCATGATTGCTACCATGAACTCTGAATTCCAAAAGTCCTACGAGGACATGTACCCGTACGAGATGCACCAAGACTTATTGGAGAGGTACCACCAAAACGCGAGACAAGAGCGTTATGAGATTTTCACCAACATGATTTCCGCTAAGATGGGTCATGGAGAATCTCTTATCGTGCACTTGCAAAAGATGCAAAGGTATGTCGACCGCCTTCGCAAGTTAAATGTTGACTTTGGGGAAGACTTGGCGATCGACATGGTGCTTCACTCTTTGCCTCCGATGTACAACCAATTTAGGATGACCTACCACATGAACAAAGAAGAGGTCACCCTAAGCAAGCTCCAAGGTCTCTTGAGGGTTGCTGAGAGCAACTTCAAAGACAAGTCTGCTGCACCTACTCCCAATCCGACTACTGCTCCTGTCTTGGCTATTGGTCAAGGAAAGGGAAAGAAGAGGAAAGCTTCATCAAAGAACTATCGCAAGGTCAAAACCCGAGATGGTGCCTCTTCTAGTGGGACCAAAGTTGATCCCGCTAAGCCCTGTCCTAACCCGAAGGAGGCAGAGTGCCACCACTGCCATAAGATAGGACATTGGAAGAGAAGCTGCCTAGAGTACCTGCAAGCAATCAAAGAAGGAAAGATCAAGCCATCTTTCGCAGGTATATACACAATCAAATCTAACGATTCTAATCATGCTATTTCTTGGGTTCTTGATACCGGTTGTGGTTACCACATTTGTTCTAATGTGCAGGAACTAAGAAGAAGTAGGGATGTGGAGCAAGGAAGAATCAATCTAATCATGGGGAACAGAAGATCGTCGCATGTGACCAAGATTGGAGTGTATTCTTTAGTGCTTAGGAATAATTTGTGTTTAGATTTGAACAATTGTTGCTATTCACCAGAAATGGCTAGAAACATCATTTCATTTCATGGTTTATATAGACAAGGATTTAGATTTTCTTTTAATAATGAGAATGGTTCTATTTTAGCTTATCTAAATGGTGTCTTTTACTTTGAAGCTATACCATGTAATGGAATATATGAAACTGTTATGATTGTTGATAACTTGGGAAATGATGTTTTGAATATAGATTCTTCCACTAGTATGGATAAAGCATCCTTGTGGCATTGTCGTCTTGGACATGTCAACAAGAAACGTATAGCCCAACTCCAAAAGGATGGAGTGTTGGAGTCATTCGACCTTAGGGAAGATGACACATGCGAGTCTTGCTTGCTTGGAAAGATGACTAAGTCACCTTTCACGAGCACATGTGAAAGGGGCGAGGGTCTATTGGACCTAATACATACCGATGTATGTGGACCGTTTAGATCAACCACGAAGGATGGGAACCGCTTCTATGTGACTTTTACCGATGACTATAGTAGATATGGGTATATCTACTTAATCAAGCAAAAGTCAGAAACCTTTGAAAAGTTCAAAGAGTTCAAGAATGAAGTGGAGAATCAATTGGGCAGGAAAATCAAGATGCTTCGATCCGATCAAGGAGGAGAGTATCTAAGTCTTGAATTCCACGATTATCTCAAGGAGTGTGGAATAGTTTCACAATTGACGCCTCCTAGGACACCGCAGTTGAATGGTGTGGCAGAAAGGCGTAATCGAACCTTATTGGATATGGTTCGCTCTATGATGAGTCGTGCTTCACTACCTATCTCTTTTTGGGGGTATGCCTTAGAGACTGCCACCCATATCCTTAACCGAGTCCCTACCAAGAAGGTTGCCAAAACACCTCACGAGATGTGGACAGGGAAAGCTCCCTCGTTGGCACATATCAAGGTTTGGGGTTGCGAGGCTTTCGTAAGACGAGATACTCACGACAAGCTTGAACCTTGAAGTGAGCGATGTATTTTCATCGGCTACCCGCAGACGTCCTTTGGATATCTCTTCTATAGACCGAAGGACAATGTGGTCTTCGTTGCGAGGAGAGGAGTTTTCCGAGAGCGAGAACTCATAAGCCAAGGAGACAGTGGGAGGCAAATCGAGCTTGAAGAGATTCAAGAGTCGATAGATGAAGGAACCTCTACCGCTGGCACTCAACCCGAGGAGGAAACTCCGGTTGAACCGATTGACGAGTCCTTACCTCTTAGACGTTCCGATAGAGTTAGAGTTCTACCCCAGTTTTATGGTTTTCATATTACTACCGAAGGGGACACGTATATTAGTGATGGTATACTAATAAATCTTGATGAACCTAATAGCTATAAGGAAGCCATGGCAGGCCCGGAGTCTGCGAAATGGAAAGAGGCAATGGATAGCGAGATCCAATCCATGTATGATAACCAAGTTTGGAATTTGGTTGATTATGTGCCCGGATGTAAGACCGTTGGGTGCAAATGGATCTTCAAGAAGAAGACCGACGTGGATGGAAACGTACACACATATAAAGCGCGATTGGTTGCGAAGGGCTTTACTCAAACTCCTGGAGTTGACTATGATGAGACCTTCTCACCAGTTGCGAAGATTAAATCTATTAGAGTGATGCTAGCTATTTCCGCATTTCATGATTATGAGATTTGGCAAATGGATGTCAAGACCGCTTTCATTAATGGAAAGTTGGCTGAGGATGTTTACATGGCTCAGCCCAAGGGGTTTGTGGATCCGAAGCGTCCGAATAGAGTGTGTAAGCTTGAGAAGTCCATTTATGGACTTAAGCAAGCGTCTCGCAGATGGAATCTTTGCTTCGATGAGAAAGTCAAAGAGTTTGGATTTGTACGAAGCGAAGACGAATCTTGTGTATATGTCAAAGCCAGTGGGAGTATAGTAAGCTTCCTCGTTCTATATGTCGATGACATATTACTCATAGGAAACGACATCCCGACTCTGCAGGAGGTTAAGTCCTGGCTCGGGAAGTGCTTCGCTATGAAGGACCTCGGAGAGGCTTCTTACATCCTTCGGAATAAGGATAGTGAGAGAAAGAAGTAAGAGACTAATTGGACTTAGTCAGAACACTTACTTAGAGAAGGTACTAAAACGTTTTAGCATGGAAAACTCGAAGAAGGGAGAATTACCAATACAAAGTAATGCCAAGTTGAGTAAGACTTAAAGTCCGAGTACCGAAGCTGAGATAGCAGAAATGAGCCGAGTACCATACGCTTCCGCAGTTGGCTCAATCATGTACGCTATGACTTGTACTCGCCCTGATGTAGCCTTCGCTTTGAGCATGGTTAGCAGATATCAAGGGAATCCTGGCAAAGCACATTGGATTGCGGTGAAGAACATCCTTAAGTACCTTCGGAGGACGAAGGAATGGTTCTTAGTCCTCGGAGGGAGTGATGACTTGAAGGTGCGAGGGTATAGTGACGCCAGTTTTCAGACCGACAGGGATAATTACCGTTCGCAGTCGGGCTGGGTCTTTACCCTAAATGGAGGAGCAGTGACATGGAAGAGTTCCAAGCAAGAGACCGTAGCTGATTCAACGTGCGAATCAGAGTACATTGCAGCGAGTGAAGCGTCGAAGGAGGCAATATGGCTAAAGAACTTCATCGGTGATCTTGGAGTTGTACCTGCCATAAAGGAGCCCATGGAGATTTTCTGTGATAACGAAGGCGCGGTTGCCTTGACCAAGGAACCGAGGGATCATGGTAGATCAAGACATATCGACAGAAAATATCACTTCATTAGACATCGTGTAGAAGAAGGACAACTCGTAGTGAAGAGGATATCATCAGAAGATAACCCAGCAGATCCGCTTACGAAGGGACTGAGTAGGGTTAAGCACTTGCAGCATGCTAGGAGTATTGGGCTGAAGGATGATATTAGCATAGATTAGATAGTATTAGAAACGTATAATAGATAAATGTAATTAACATTTGATGATTAAATAAAGGAGTTTTATTTATGAGTAATGTTACTGTCTTATGTTAATTGTTTAACTATTGTTTCACTTTGCATGTTTTGACTTCCGGAATAATTGACATTATTAGGAATAATAGAATTGTTCAAATTATCCACAATCGTTCATATGTTGGAAGTAGATATGAATGAAGATTGTCATGATTGGTATGTAGATTGTCTAAATGGTGTTAGACATAGCAAAGGGTTGCTGCAACGTTCATGAGTTCTTATGAACTAGTTTTGAGCATTGGAACAAACCCGCGCTTGCTGGAATCACCTTATGGAATAAGATATAAAAAGGTGATCGCAAGACGATAATATCATATAGTCTTAAAACCTTGATATATGGTTTGTTATTTGTTAATTGGTTGTATATTGATAATGCGAAAACGCATCAGTAACTCGGTGTTATAAAACGCATTGTTGTGTATAGTTGATTAATGAATAAGTAAATGCATATAAGTCGAAGTTTATCTGTAACTTTTATCTAAGAAGGTAAAAGCGATATCTCGGCCGCTCGATGATTTGATTTGACTTATGTGTCGGGCCCGGTCAGAACTGAATTGATGTGTTCGATTAAGTTCTATGTCAAATAAATCAGAGATCGAGAAACCTAAATGCTTGACTAACCATTCCATAGGATTGTCAGCATGATATCTAACAGAGGACTGTACGATCCCTTATCTAAAGGACAAGATTGATTAGATCAGAGTTTGACAGCGTCTTTGAGAGCTACGATTGCAAACCGAATTGTACTTGTGCATATAGTTACTAGACTTATCCAAGTGGGAGACTGTTGGAATAGTGTCTAAGGCTGCAACTATATTAGGCAAGTATTTGACCCGGTTGTGCATGGTCCTTTTGGGTTGCCTTCACCATAGCAACTTGATAGGATGATTTAATAAGAGAGAGTAAATATTATTAATATATTATGGGAATAATATAATGAATAATATATTGTTATTTGATTAATATAAGTCATAGAATTAATTATAATTAATTTGGTGACTTAAAGAGGTTAATTAAATAAAGGGGTATAAATTGTCAATTGTTTGATAGTTAAGCTTTAGACTATAAATCCTTGTAGATATATAGTGGACAGATTCTAAGAGCTTAGGGATAGCTAAAATCGTCCACATGGCTTATCTAAGGAAATGATTTGGATAGCCTTAAGAGAAGATTATCCAATTAGGGTTTAGGTTGTAACCCTTAAGGAGTCTACAAGTATAAATAGATCCCATGGGCAAGGGAAATCGGCACCTATCCTAAAGTAAGAGAACCCTGGCCGATTTCCTTCCCTCTCCTCTCTCCTAAATCATCTTTCTTGTTATTGGTGTTTGTAAGCCATCAGAGGAGTGACATTTGTGACTCTAGAAGCTCCAAGACCACAAGATCAACAAGGAACTCAAAGGTATGATTCTAGATCTGTTTCAATGTTGTTATTTAATCTAATTAGCCATTAGAAGTCTTGGATTCAAAGCATGTTTAATTAGAAAGCCTAGATCCGAGCATTTGGGTTTTGCATGCGCACATAGGAAAGTTCTTATGGCTAAAACCCATCAGTGTCAACCCGTTTACTTTCGTGTCGGGTTTCGGGTTAGGGCTCTACCTTGAAATATGTGGTGTCATGTGAGGTTAAAATATTAAGCATGTTGAAAAAGTAGGAGTTGGGTAGGCGGAAATGAATAACTAATAGTTTGGAGGCAGAATAGATGAAGTCATAGCAAGTTCACATGACAAAATTAAAAGAGTGGGAGTTGGGGAGGCGGATGACAAGGTCATGAGGATGTGAGAGTGGTGAAAGAGACTGGGTAGTTTGGGAGAGAATGAAAAAACTGAAATGAAGTCTTGATCTAAACGGCTAAGTCATTTCAACATTACAAAACAATTCAATTCGAAGGTTTTCTTTTACTTATGGTTTTGGTTTTATAACTTTCTAGTTTATTTAAATAATTCAAAAAACATGCATATAAATAAACGGGTCATTTTCGAGTCATATTCGAGTTGAAAATCTCAATCCTAACCTTACCCATTTAATTTTCGTTTCGTGTCGTGTCAACCCGTTTATTTAAACGGGTTGAAATATCTTACCCAAACCCGTTTATTTCGTGTTGGGTTCGTGTCGGGTTTCGTGTCGTATCAATTTTTGTCACCTCTAAAAAAAACATCAATATTTTCAAAAGATTCCATCCTAACACCTACTCTTTTTTTTTTCAAAGTTTTTGGATTTATTTTTGTTGAAAAAAAGTTAATTTAACAAAATTTATAATCATTTGTCTTCTACAAATATATATATATATATATATATATATATATATATATATATATATATATATATATATATATATATATATATATATATATATATATATATATATATATCTATCTATCGACATATGGTGATGCCAAACCGCAAAGTTCATTTTTTTTGGAAAAATCATTGGTTTCGTTTTCTATTATTTAGTTTCAGATTTTTTTTGGTTGAAAAACCATTCGTTTTTGGTTTCTATGATTTAGTTTTAGTTTTTTTTGGGTTGAAAACGTATTTGATTTCGGCTTTTTAGGTTGAAACAAAATTTGACTTTAGGTGTTTTTGTGTTAAAAAACTACACAATAAAATTCGGTTTCTCTAATTTAGCTTGAGAATGAAACTTATATACAAAAACATAGAACATTTTTATAATTTAGTATAAAAAATATTAATTTTTTATTGAGATCGGTTTATTCGGTAGGTTTTTTTCCATAAAAATGAATCCAATCTCAAAAATTATGTATTTTTTTCAAAAATAAAAATCATTCATAAATTCTCACTTTAGTCAAAGCAATCTTATTATAAAGAGTTCTAATCGTAAGAACAAATTAGTCATTCCTAAAAAAAATATAGAAATAACAAAAAAAAAAAAAAACCCAATACTTTTAACAATTTTAATGAATAGTTTTAAAATATATACCTTGTTAATGTAAACAAGGAAATTATAAAAGCTTAAAAACCATGAAAAAGTCGATAGACAGAACACGGAAATAAAAAAAATTGTCGTTGGCCACATAAACCGCCTCAGAAACCTATATATACCACCGATCATCATATCAGTCTGCTTTGTTCTTCTCCAAACACCAACCATTGAAACAAACGTATCTTCAACCTATGTATGTCTGTGTTTTGCATATTTTGTTTATGGTTGTCTTGTTCTTGATTTTTCTTTGATAGATTTTTCCTAAGGGTTTTCATTTTTGAAAGGCAACGGTTCCTTATACAAAAATTTCCTACTTGAAAATTAGGGTTTTCGAGTTTCTTGGTTACAGTTTCTTGTTTTTCATCCTATTGTTTCATTTAGAACGGAGATAATCTTAGAATCTTTTGGTTTTATCAAATTGCAATTATTTTGGCTAGTCGATTGATCACGTTCTGGGAAAAGTGTAAGAAAGCTATGAGAGTTAATGAAAAACTCTCTGTGTACGATACATACGAGAGTTACGATGATATAAATAGGAAAATAAGTTACAAGAACACCCCTCTAACTAATAAATAACTTACATGAACACCCCTCTAACTAATGAATAAATACATAATGGTACAAGAACTATATTTTCTAATATCCCCCTTCAAGCGAATCGGTGGCGGTCCAAGGCGAAGCATGTGACGAAACTGTTCAAACTGTTGTCGTGGAAGGCTCTTAGTAAAAATGTCCGCTACCTGAAGCTTGGTAGGAACAAACATGGTAACGATTTTCCCAGATACAACGAGCTCACGAACAAAATGGTAGTCAAGATCGATATGTTTGGCACGCTTGTGAGACACCGGGTTTTGTGTGAGAAATAGGGCACTTTGATTATCACACAAAATGGTCGGACGGCTAGTGGGAAGAAAGTGAAGCTCACACAACAAGTGAGTAATACATATGAGTTCAGCAACAGTGTTAGCCATGGCTCGATATTCAGATTCACAGCTGGAGCGAGAGACCGTAGGCTGCTTTTTGGCGCTCCAGGATACAAGATTTGTGACATCCCCAAAATCTCGGCCAGAAAAGACCGATTTCATTTATGCTTTTTAAAACATTTTCAGAGTAAATCCGTTTGATTTTAAATGAGATGCGGAATTTGTTCCCAAAAACAAAACATGATAAAATATATATTTATCAAAACATTTCATATAGAAATATGATTTCGTTTTATAATCAAAAGTCGGGATGCCATGTTCCGATACAGATCATAAAGCATAAACGATAACATTACAAGTCATTCAACAAATATATACATATACAGACTTGTAAACAAAACAACTTGATGATTCGCCCATCTTAAGCTCTTGCGCCACTTCCTATAATACAAATAAACTGAGTGGGTCAGGCTTGGGAGCCTGGTGAGCATATAGGGTTTTCAAACCCACAATAATTATATTTAATTACAACAATCAACAATAAACCCGATTACTCATTCCCGTTATCCTCACCTTACGTTCCTAAAAATAACGTCTATTATAAGGAACTTATTTCAGGATTTTCATCGGGACGGACATTACTGCAGAGGGGCTTCCTTAACAATAAGTGTCGTAAAGGCAACCATGTGGGGGATAGAGTACACCGGTGAACACGTCGTTCACAACACCTACAGGTAATGAGCCTGCTAGTGTTTCACAGGACAGTCTAGAATAGTCCGTGGTCGTCATCCATACTCTGTTGAATGACTAGAATAGCACCAATAACACCGAGGCCTCTCATCTGTTTATTACACACCAATTATCTACCCATGTTCTACCCAACATATTAGTAGATAAAAATATACATTTTTATACACTGTTTAAAAACCTGTATAGCATGCTTTAATCAATACATATTCCACATAACAGATGTGGCATACACACATAACACGTATTTCATAGAGAATATATCAGATCTATGAGATAGAAGAGAGTGAATATACATTCACACATATAACCACAAAATATATACACGTAGCACGTATTTTATATATAATACTTCCCGTATTCTCAAATACATTCAACAATTACTTGTATAATATCGTGTATTGAAAAGGGACTATACACTCACTTGATCAGAAGATGATCCGACAGCACTACGACTTATAGAAGTAGTATACTTCGATAGATCTGGAAGATATCCACCAAAATCGAACTCCTCGCGGGCAGAGCTTTGGCTCGGGAATAACGCTCTTCGGGATCCTCGGGGCTTCGGATCTTGCTTCGGGGCTCGGGAATATTACCGGGGCTTCGGGTACAAACAGCAAGCAAAACGAGGCAAAAGACTAGAGAGAGGGATAGAATTTGCAAAAGAAACTCAGCTGCCTTCGGATCCCCTTTTATAGGCTGAACCCTCGCACGTACGCGGGGCGTACGCCTCGGTTCGTAAGCGCTTGCGTCATCGGAGGTACTCGAGTGCTGACTTCGTCATCCTTCGCTGTACGCGGGGCGTACTTCGGATAGACCGGCTGACTCCTCTTCGGATAATATCGGAGGTTTAATTAAAAATAAATATTAAATATTTATTAAACTTCAAAAATTCATATATCCTCCATACGAACTCCATTTTCGACGTTCTTTATATCCACGCGAAGGTGAGACTACGTTCTACAACTTTCGTTTAGACTCCGTCGGCTAATTTTGACTTTTATTTTTATTATTTATTTTTAGAAGGCCCGGACAGGAAAACTTCGTTATAAAATCATAACTTCTTCGTCCGACGTCCGTTCTCGCCTATCTTTTCATCGTTTCGCTACTAACAACGAGATCTTCGATTCTCATTTAGATTGTTTCGGCTAAAAACCGCCCGATCTCAAATCGAGTATTCGGGCTGCATACTGCCCAGTCGAAACTTCAGAAAATCATAACTTCCTCATACGAAGTCAGATTTGGGCGTTCCTTTTATGCACGCTCTCGGTTTAGCGAAATCTATGACTTTCGTTTAGATCGCTAAGGCTAAATATCGCTCTATCTTAAATTCATATTTTACGTCACTCGGCGTCGTGCCGGTTCTGTCGCGAAACTTCGACAGGTCATAACTTCTTCGTTATAACTCGGATTTTGGCATTCCTTATATCTCCGGAATCCTTGTTTCAACCACTACAACTTTATGCGAATATATCGGGCTTATCTCACACATTAATTTTGACGCTTATTTTATTCTTAATTCATTAAATTATAAAAATTAAGAAAACACACATAAATCACATAATTCACATAATTCACATAATTCACAAATAATACATTTATTATTTCAAATTGGGGTTACAAAGGTTAACCTAGACTATTACATTGCTAAAAATGGCAAGCCCAGAAACACGGGCGTTACAAGATTACCCCCCAAGAAGATCGAGTACCCATAGGTGGACCGACGCATATCCAAACAATGAGCTCAATCCGCATCAGAATAACCAACAAGGTTCGTAAATGTAGGTCTTGAAAAAGTAAGACCATAGGAGAGGGTGCCCTTAACATATCGGATAAGCCGTTTGACCGCCTGATAGTGATCAATAGTAGGAGCCTGAAGAAACTAGCTAACCTGATTAACAACATAAGAAATATCAGGACGTGTGATGGTCAAATATTGCAAAGCCCCAACTAGAGAACGATAATGGATCAGATCCTCATAAGGTATACCAGATGCAACAAAAGAGACACTCGGGGATAGAGGGGTCACCACGGGCTTTGACTCAAGTAGGCCAGCACGGGAAACAATAGCATGAGCATACTTGGACTGGCTAAGAAACAATCTGGACGAAAAACGCTTGGCTTCCAAACCGAGAAAGTAGTTGAGGTGACCGAAATCCTTGATCTTGAATTCTGTGTGAAGCTTGGAGATAAAAGAGCGAATAACAGCCGAGTCGGAGCCTGTTAGGATAAGGTCGTCCACATATACGAGTAAGTATAAGAGACAAGCACCACGTTGAAACACAAACAAAGAGGGATCCGCACGACTGCAAGTGAACCCATTTGCCACAAGAAAGGAGCTCAGGCAATGAAACCATACCCTAGGAGCTTGTTTGAGGCCATAAATGGCCTTGTTAAGCTTGCAAACATGATTAGGGAAACGAGGATCCTCGAACCCTGGTGGTTTCCGCATATACACCGTATCGGACAAGTGGCCATGAAGGAAGGCATTGTTGACATCAAACTGGTGGAGTCGCCAGTTATGAATAACAACAATAGTCAATACAACCCGGATGGTTGCCGCCTTCACCACCGGGCTAAAAGTATGAGAAAAGTCGAGACCGGGAATTTGACTAAAACCTTGAGCAACAAGGCGATCTTTATGTCGATCAATAGAGCCATCGGCTAAGTACTTGGTCCAAAAAATCCAACGGCACCCCACCACATTCGTGTTAGCAGGACAGGGAACCAAAGACCAAGTGTGATTCTATGAAATTGCATACATTTCGGAGCGCATGGCGTCAACCCATTTAAAATCCCTAAGAGCCTCAATATGCGTTGTCGGGTCAGCAGAGGCAAACAGAGCAGCATAAAACCCACCATCAGATGTATGAGAAAGGTCTGCCCAATGCCTTGGTTTAAAAATCCCAGATTTTGCTCGAGTGGTCATGGGGTGCCCGATAGGAGCAATAGGAGTCGGTGCCGATGGAGTAGAGGGCGAGGAGGAAACAACCTCAACATCGGGTAGCGACGGATCCGAACCAGAACCTGATGCAGGTTCAGTGTAAGAGCCGTGATCAAAGTCTGAGGTAGCGGAAGAGGAGTCCAAGGTAAACACTGTAGAAGCAGGATCGGGTTGGGGGGATCGACTAGTGATGACGGCATGGGAGGATCATCGCACACAATACATGGAGTTGGAGGCGAGGTCGGTGGAGCGGGGTTTGAGACAGCAGCGGGCACGGACACACCTGGAAAATCATCCAAAAAGGAGTGAAGCGGTAAATCAACGATTGCAGTGTGCGTGGCAGTGGTGTCAAAAGGAAAACACAACTCATCAAACCGAGCATGGCGTGTGATGTAAAGGCGCGAGGATCTAGGATCAAGACATAAGTAACCTTTGTATTAAGAGTGATATCCAAGAAAAACGCAGGGAATGCTCCGTGGAGACAATTTATGAGCCGAATAATCCCGCAAATAAGGGTAGACCCGGCACCCGAACGGGCGAAAATTATCATAAGATGGCACCCCAAACAACATCTCAAAAGGAGAACGATAGCCAAGAACTTTTGAAGGCAAGCGATTAATAATATACACCGCGGTGCTAAAGGTGTGAACCCAATAAGAGGCGGGTATGTGACCATGAAACATCATGGCAAGGCCCGTTTCAATTATATGTCGATGCTTGCATTCGGCTCCTCCGTTTTGTTGCGGGGTGTACGGACACAAAATCTGATGAAAAATGCCACACGATTTTAATAAGCCCTTCACACGATAGTTTAAAATTTTCGTACCCCATCACTTTGAAAAACTTTAAGTTTGATGGAAAATTAATTTTCCACAAAAGTGAGAAATGAGACGAAAACATCATAAAATTATGATTTGGCCTTGAGTGGATACAACCATGTAAAGTGCGAATAATCGTCCACAAAAGAGACATAGTAGCGAAATGAATTAACCGATGAAATGGGTGACCGCCCCCATAGATCACAATGCACCAAATCCAATATATGTAAAGCGCGTTTAGTATTATTAGAAAATGGCAAGCGACGAGACTTAGCAAGTTCACAAGGAGAGCAAATATTCGGTTTCGGCAACACACTAGAAACAAATAAACGTCCAAGTTTATTTAACATAGAAATAGTGTCAAAAGACACATGTCCCAATCTGGGGAGCCAAAGTTCAAAAGAGGCACGCAGCTTGGATCCGGAAAAAACACATAAGCTTTGGGAAAAGTGGCTAGAACATAGAGGCCACGATCACATTTTCCTTGTGCTAGGACCTGCTTCGTTGTTCGATCCTGAATAAAAAACGAAGAAGCGGAGAAAAAAGCATCCACAGGATTGTCACGCATTAGTTTACTAATGGATAATAAATTTTTGGTGAGGCGGGGAACCACCAAAACATCCTGCAAGCGAATACCATTAGCAATTTTGGAAGAACCAATAGAAGAGATGCGGAGTGTATTACCATTTCCAAATTGGACCGGAGTCACCACCATACGGCTCGACATTAGACACAATTCGACGGAAGACACCATGTTATCAGAGGCGCCGGAATCGACAAACCAATCTGGGCCAGAAGGAGTAACTTGACACTTGGCTAAAAAAGCTTTGGCGAGATCAACATCACGCACGGGTGAAGGGGATGCAAAAGATTGAAGTTGAGGGCACTGGTTCGCGTAGTGGCCATTTTGGCAACAAAGTTAACAATGAGGCGGCCGACGTCCATGACCGCAACCACCACGAAACGAGCGACCACCCCGACCCCTACCACCATTCGAACCCGAGGAGGGAGTGGCTCCAGTAGAAAAAGCAACCGAGGGAGTGGTGTCACCGTGAATGGATTTGAGAAAAATTTCATGACCCTTGGCCTGAGCCAACAAGTCTCGAAACCCGAAAACAACCCCAGAAGCACGAATGGCAGTGGAAAAATTCTCAAACGAGGCACCGAGACCGCAAAGAAACCAATGAGTTTTGTCAGCTTCTTCCACCTCTTGACCAATGGCAACAAGTTGATCACAAACGAACTTGAATTTTCTACCAAATTCTAAAACGGTGGAGGAACCCTTGGTAAGATGGCGTAGTTAATCACGAAGATTTTGGGCACGCTCTAAGGAAGAGTTGCCATAGGCGGCTTCAAGGGATACCTAAATGTCACGAGCCGTTGAGAGGCCCACAATCTTAGAAAAATCTTCTTCTATGAGAGAAGCTTGAAGAAGAATAACAACCCTTTGATTGGTGGAGACCCACTCTGCCAAGGCCGGATTCAAGGTCAGCTTGTTATCAACCAAAATGGAGGGTGGTGGGGATGGAACGGAGTCGTCAACATGACCGAGAAGTTGTTGGTATTGTAAAAAAGGGATCATTTGATTCTTCCACAGAAGGTAATTTGATGAAGAAAGGCGAATGGTAATGAGATGCAAAATGGTGTTCATAGAGAGAGATGAAGCATTAGAGTCAGACATGATGATGAAGCTGAAGGGTGAGGAAAACTGATGGGTGGGAGAGGAAGAAGAAGGGAGGGATGATTCTAGAGGGAGGGAAAAAGAAGGTTGGGAGTTACAAGGCTTGATACCATATGAGAGTTAATGAAAAACTCTGTGTACATACACGAGAGTTAGGATACGATGATATAAATAGGAAAATAAGTTACAAGAACACCCCTCTAACTAATAAATAACTTACATGAACACCCCTCTAACTAATGAATAAATACATAACGGTACAAGAATTATATTTATCTAATATATGGAGACTTCATCATAGGGTTTGTTTAATTGATATTTTATTGAATCAACCTTTTTTTCTGGTATCCGTAGAAAGGTCTCTTGATTTGGCATTTCTTTTTTAAATTCTTTGACCTTTTAACGTTACGGTTTATTTCCTTCTTTATATGTGCAATTTAACTTTCTATATCCTGATTAATTGGACCTATTTTCTTTATACTTAATCCAAAATTAAGTTTAAATACTCGTACGCTCTTGTCACCCATCATCACTCCCTCGCAATGAACCCTAAACCCAAGTTGGATGAAGAAATATATCAGATTTGTGTTTGTTTTTTCTTTTCCTCTCTTGCAATGTACAAAAAACCCAGTTGTTGTTGTTTTTGGGAAGAACTTGGTGAATCATGATGTGAAAGTTGAGTATGATATGTGCATGGATTTGTATGTGTTTAGGCAGGTTTACATGTTTATCCTTACTCTCTTCTATTTTTGTTGCAAAATTAGTCATAGAAAATGGGAAAGAATGGAACCAGACATATACTCTGTTTTATAGCTTACGTATATATACTTTGAGATTTCTTATAATACACATTACCTTTTTTAAGATCAACCAAATTATAGCATTGCATTTTAACTTTTCTTTTTGTTACATTATTGTAAGTTTCAAAATTTTGTATTAACAAGGCATGTTATGTTGATTAGTGAGCTAAATGTGTTAAGGGGTTATTTTTTTTTCTTTTTTTAATTAGTGAGCTAAATGTGTTAAACACTTAATATGGACAACCATATACAACTCTTTCTTTTTTAGCTTGATCTGGATAGAATGACTTAACAAGGTTAAGCCAAAAAACCCAACTTAATGTATTAATACTTTTAAAAGTTTAAACACTTTACATATTTGTCACATGTTTTTTCTTCTTTCAGCTCCTCCCCTGTTAAAACTGACAAATACTATTAAAAGGTTCAACCTATGTCTGTGTTTTTCATATTTTGTTTTTTCATCTGTCTTGCTCTTGATTTGTCTTTGGTGGATTTTTTTCAAGGGTTTTGATTTTTAAATGGCATAGGTAGGATCTTTATATAATGCTTTCCTATTTGAAAATTAGGGTCTTTGAGTTTCTTGTTTTTCATTATATATGTTCTTCATTTTGTACACATGGAAGAACTAAGTTGCTTTGTTTATAAGTAAATGATGATTCTTGATTTAGGTTCATGTTCATATCTTGCTAAATAATATTTTTAAATGGATCAAATCCAAATTTTATAACATGATTCTATTTGTTGTACAGATAAGGTCAGCAATCAAGTCCAACACATATTATTATGATAAAGAAAAGTTTTAAGATAGGTTAAACTAAGCTTTCTGATGGTTTTCCCTGTTACATCTTTTATCAGAAAAGATAATTCAACAGCCAATTTAATTAGAAGATAGGCGTTCATATAATTCAAAATGCACTAAACTGAGAATAAGTTATGAAAGCTTGATTAAGAATCTTAAGATGATTTCATGTTTTTACTACAGTTGACATGGTGGCATATTCCTACGCATTCTAACTGTTGATAGTAGAATGTAAGGTATTAAGTTGTATGTTATTATTAATCTTGATATGTTTCTTATTTTTTTCATGTGTACTTTTGTACTCAGATTTAGTTCATGTCTACTCTTTTATTGTGGTAAACTGCAATCGAGGCGGTTTGTCCTTTCTTTTTCATTCACTCTAAAGTGGCACTAGATGAACACATTATGTACCTTATGTATTATTTATGAATCCTAAGATTATCTCAACCCTTTTTTTAGTTTGGAATAAAAGAGAAGCAACAATATCATTATTTGCTTGATTGTTGTTGCATCAATTGTAATTTGTTCTTTTTTGTTGATCATTTTTCTTTTTTTTGATGAGCTTTATATAATATTTAAATATGTATCATAAATAATATACAAGAGTTTTAGTTTTGAAGATGTGTGCAGGGGAAACATTGAGCTTCATAATCAGTTGATCATATCATCATTTGTGATATTCTTCAAATCATAAAATAGTTAATTATACTTTTTACTTTCTATTTTCTCCTCATTGAGGCATTTTACTTTAAAAAAATCTATCATTTTTTTCTTTATCAAGACGATTTACTTTGAAAAAATCCACCAATTATAACATTGCACTTTTCATCTTTACTTTTATACAACATTATGAATTTGAAATTGTTTCTTATCAAGACATTTTACTTCAAAGTTATATGTTTACTCGTATAAAGTTATTCATCTTCTGATGCTTTCTATGACTACCAGTATTTTAATGAACTTCCACCATTCTATACTTGTAAAATATAGATTATTATTTAACCTTTTGATTACGAATCTTGATTTCTTCTCATTGTTTTTCTATCGTTGTATCTTTGTTTACTCATATTCAATTCTTGTTGACTCTTGCATTGTGGTATCCTATGTATTCCCTTATTCATTTCTTGACATCATCATGGTTTTTCATCTGTCTGTTGGGGTCTTGTTATTTCTTCTTGGATTGTAATTTACCAAAGGAAAGGATTTTAGTTTTTTTAAGGCAAAGGTTCCTTGTATAGTTTTTTCCTATTTTGAAAATTAGGTTCTTTGCTGTTTGTTCTTTGATTATCAGTTTCTTGTTTTCCATATATTATTTCCCTTCACTCATAACTGATATATATTTTTATACCTTAAAAAGCATTTACCCCAAAATGCTGAATTTTAAGAGGTCCAAATCTTAAAGCACCATATACAACAATTTTATGCATCGTAGAAAAAATAATCTTATCCGGTCTAACATAGTTATGTCGATAGCTTTTGACCTGGTCTCTTTCCTTATCCCGTCCAACAACTTCAACAGAAGGGCAAGTTCTTCGCACTTATTTTTGTGAAAATCCCTCTTCTTCAGGAATACACAATAAATTGAAGAGACTCATCCCATGCTCAGTTGAATTAATCATCCATTGGAAATTACATATTTACGAGTTTATATTCTCCAATTTTGTTTTGCTTTCTCTCTCTCTCTCTCTCTCTCTCTCTCTATAAGCTTGATGTGTGCATCTCTGATTCCATGTAGGTTTGTTGGTTCATATTAACAGAAGGTTTATGCAAGAGGTGGTCGTTGAAACAGCGACATTGCTACCCTGTCATGTCGGGTAGGTAGTACCAGGTACGAGCCCTAATGCAATTTATGTTTTCTAGCCCTAAATTGATATATATTAGTTAAAGTTTTGTTTCGATTTTCAGTTCTTGCACTTTTCAGTTTTTTATAGTGGCTAAAGACTCAACTTCATCTCTCTCGCTGTAATCTCCATTAAAAACCCTAGCTTAGAGCACCCAGAGCCCGCTGTTCCCTGGCCATGAAATGTTGTGAGCCAACGACAGGGCTCCTCTACCTCTCTCTACAAAAAAGCCCTAAGCACCACCACCACAATTAAATAAAAAAAATAGCGACGTTGATGATCTCAGTCTGATTGAAAAGGTAATGTATTTCATTATTTTCTGCAATTAAATAAACAAATAACGATGTCATGTTGCAATAGGAAACTTGAAGGACTGTACTGCCAAAATGGAACCATATGGTATGCTTTTTCCTTTTTTTTTCAAAATAGTTGCCCTCAAGAATTCTTATACCAGTCTAATTCTTTCACTTTGTTCTTTAATCATATACTCTATTCTCTTTCGAAATACCATTTATTTTTGTTATGTTGATTCCCAAGTTGAAATTTTTATGTTTCCAAGGTTAAGATCACAATTCATGCTTTCAGAATATTGGGTTTTACGAAGAAATGTTTCCTTAAATTTGAATTTGAGAGAAGGTTGATTATTTGGAAAATGAACCAAGGGATTCCACTACAAAGGAGTCACAACAAGATAAGATTTTTTTTTCTCTCATGAACCTCATTCTGGTAAATTGTATTATTTTACTGAAATTTATATAGTTTATTACCAACCATTGAAGTACATATGAATATATGTACTTTTTTATTTGTTCTCAGGTCACAGCAAATGAGACTGACATGGTTACAATTGTAGACCTTCCAGCCTGTTGAGGTATAATAAAATGTATTCTATTGTTTTCTTATGGATTATGCAAATAACAAATTATTCTAGGATTTTTAGACGAGTTTCATGCTAATTTCTAGGGATTCTAGGACTAGATCAAAGTTTTTTTCTAGGTTGTCAACCCAATTGGTGATTTCCTATACCGGTCCAAATAACAACAAATATTTTAAAACATCAACAACTACAACAATGTTAGTATATTTAATTTTTTTGTGTTGATTTCTTTGTAATTTTTATGGAACTTTGTATATTATTATTGACAGCTACATAAAACAAGTTAGTAGGCCTAGGCTTTGAAAGATGATATAGAATCAGTCAAGTAACTTTTGAAATTGTATATTTGTATAGGTCAAGGAATTGTTGAAGGTTAGGAGCAGCAACATGTCCAAGAATAATCCAATTTTAATTCCATTCAGGATGGTATTTGGAAAGTCATTTGTTAAAGGGTAAGTTACAAAATTATACTAATACACATGTACTTTTGCAATTCATTAGATATATTCAATTATTAAACACCTAATCCTTTCAATTGTAGGTTTTAGTGTTTTTAATTGAAGGTGCATAAAAAAGAGCTTGAAAGGTAGGATGAGGCTCCTAAATTGGTTCTTGGTTCATTTAGTTTCTTAGTTGTTCTTCATCTATCTGGTTTTTTGTTAAAATGATATCCATTTAACTATATTATATTTGTGTAGGATAAAAACATGTGTTAGTGAAGACAGATAATATAAAAAAGGCCCATATAACCTTCCAATTAGAGCTAGGGGCAAAAAGGTCATAAAATGAAAAGAAAGCAAGGCCATTGGGATGTTCATGAAAAATAAGCAAAACTTTGAAGCCAACACCAAAAAGACAATATACATATAGATCCAAAAGTCATAGCAGCTAACGGAAATCCCAAGGGTAAAATGGTCAAATCTTGGAACAAACGTGTGGGAATTCTACAAAAAAGTTTGTTTTTTGTTTTTTAATTTTTTTTTGGATATTTATCTCTCAAATAAAATAGATAGTTTCTCTAATACAACTTAGAGTTATTGATTCTAATTTGTTTTGAACGAGTGGTAAACTAAAAAACTTAGCTAATGTATTTGTATAAACCGCAAGTTTGAAATCTTCATGTGTAGTTGAATGTTCCTGCATTGATATTTTTGCTTGTATATGTTGTCCCTTTTGAAATAGAATTTTGATTTATAAAGTCAAAAGACCGTTTTTCTCAATTTGGATGTAAATTGATTGGTTTTTTGTTTTTGTAGCAAAGTAAATGTGTGAACTAAAAAGTGGTAGTTTAAAAAGTACATCTCGGTAAATATTGATGAAGTTTATTGTTCATATAAAATATACAAATAAAAAAGCTAATTTATAGCAATACTAGAATTTTGAGACACAAGATATTAATTTTCCAATTTCTAGCAATGTATATTTAGATTATTATTATTATTATTATTATTATTATTATTATTATTATTATTAGAGGTCGTTTGGTTTCTTGTAATGTCGTTGAAGGGGAGTGATACTACATTCACATACTTTTATCACATATTAGTGACCCTACATGTTTTGAAGATCTCGACACAATCAACAACGTAAAACACAACTATTTGCATAAAGAATTATTCTTCTTTAGGAACTAATTTTTGAAGAAAAAAAATATTCGCACCCGTCGCTTAGCGCGGGTAAACGGCTAGTGTGTGTGTGTGTATATATATATATATATATATATATATATATATATATATATATATAGGCTTAGGTTATTTTGTTTTTACTCAGTATTGTGTGCCGGAATGCACAGATCTGGACCAATGGATGAAATTAATCAATGGACATGATTTGAGAGTGTATGATATTACAATGGGGTAACATGTACCATATAATCACACAATTTTTAGCAAAAAAGTATTTTGGACAATTAACTACATTTATAAAAGGAAATTTTCAGATATTTAGGGATGATTAATTCTCCTAATTTAAAAAAATCTGAATTTTTTAATTTATTCAATTTCAATTTTTACCGATTATATTCTGTCAGAATATTTTTGTTAGAATGATGCTCTTTCAGACTATTATTCTAATAGAATATTATTTTGTTAGAATGATGCTCTTTCAGAATTTTATTCTAATAGAATATCATTGAAGAAAAACAAAATTCTTGAATCAGATGTTGAAAAATAACAAACATCCTAATATATTCTTATACATCTGAACTTAAATACAAATTCATACATATTCTTACAGACTAAAATCCTTATACATTTTAATATAATTATACATATTCTAAAAGAATATGAAGGTCTTCAACGCCTTCTTCCAGCCATTCCTATCACAAATACAACAAAAACTAATAATTGTTAAAAACATGTTACTTGCAATTAACTATCACTTAATATATTATGGTAGAATAAATAGAATATGACAGAATACATATAATACATTCTGGCAGAATATATCGATTCTATTATGGTAGAATACATAATTTCCAGCAACATATTTGATATAGAATGCATACCATAAGGTTCAAAGAGTAAATTAATTTGTGTCGATGAAAAATAAAAAGGCACAAACAACCTATAATTGTATTCCATACAGAAGTGAAATAATACACAACCGCATTTATTCCAGCCAATTGTTTTCAACAATACCAAGATCCTTGGCAAGATACTCAAGTGCACCATTGACAACACTGAAGCAGAAAACAGATTTGGAATTAGATGAGAATTATATTATAGAACAGTAGTAGTTTTATGATGTAGAATTACGTGATGTACCCTAGATGATATCCGAACAATATTGCTCCCAGACTTGCAATACCAACGTAAGGCAAAACTGATCCATAAGACTTTGATTGGATATTGAGAGGAGTAATATCTCCATCTTAATTTGAGCATTTGTGTTAGAAAATTGTGATTCTAAACTGAATGTCTAATGTCATTTGATTCTTCTGTGATTCAATTAGTTCGGTTAAGTTGTTCATCAAATGACATTAGGTCAAACACCAATACACAAAATAGTTGTGAGCAAAATTGGATCGAATTATGAAGTGTAAATAGAGAGCATAATCCAATGAAACAAACCGAAGGCTTGAGCTTTGACTGATCTGGACTTTGTAAAGGAGCAGAACAAACTTCCGGCGCCAGCGCTACCAAGCTCCATGCGGCGCATATGACCGGTGTCGAGTCGTGAGACAAAATCAGAATCTCTCCGGTTCCCAATCATGCGCACAATGCTTTTTCTGTTCCTGAATTGACACGAACCCGACGAAACCCTACTGCTACGATTTTGGACATGGAAACCGTTGACACTGACGCTTAGAAGCCAGGATAGATTGGGAAATTAGGGATTTGAATGAGCGTTGTTTACTAGAATTCGAGAAACTGAAGGTGGAGACAGAAACAGACGCTTGGTGGTGGTGACGAAAACATCTCCGATTCTCGTCTTCATTTGATGGTGATGGTGTTGATGTCGATGATGAAGTGTTCAGCCACAAACATAACTAGGTCAAATATATTTAGTTTAATTCCTTAATTGAATTATTAGTTTATTTCCTTAATTGAATGATTTTAATTAAATAATTTCCTTAAATAAAAGTACAAAAGGTCCAAAATACCCTTTAATGATTTAATTAATTATTTATTATTTCTTGAATTCTCATTGGTGCATTTAGGCACACAATAGTTGCTAAAAACATTTGAACCTAACTCTCTCTCTCTCTCTCTCTCTATATATATATATATATATATATATATATATATATATATATATATATATATATATGTGTGTGTGTGTGTGTGTGTGTGTGTGTGTGTGAAATCTTTTGGTTTTATTCATTTGTGATTTGCTAGTCGATTGATCTTGTTCTTGATTCTTCTTAAGATCATTGCTCGAGTTCTTTAGTGTATCATAATATAGAACTAATTTTTTAAGACACCAACACTTTACATATTTGTCTTTTCTTTTTGATCCTCTCAAGTTAAAATTTGATAAATAATGTTACAATGTTGGTTGAATATGTATTATTTTATTTGAAACTGTGGGTAAAATGGTAATTTTAGTCTCATTCAGACGGTTATTCAGTCCAAAAAAACATCCCTAAAAGATTTTATCCATAAAATAATCTTTTACCCATTCATCCCTTTTAGAAATTCCATGAGTCGGAGGTTTCTTTGTTTGTATACAGTCTTTGAACAATGCAATCTTTGAACAATGCATAAAAGACATCCATAAAATAGTCTTTGAACAACGCAATCTTTCTTTTGATGGAATTCACTAACATGTGACTTCACTTCCATTATTAACCTTTCTATTATGAATCTTCTTTCTATTAATAAATAACCTTATGGATTTGTCCTAACAAGCCCAAAAATATGTGTCTTCAACCCGTGTCTGTGTTTTCATTTGAAAATTGTCTTCTTGATTCTTCTTTAATGGATTTTTTCAAAGGGTATTTGATTTTTGAATGGTAGAGGTTTTTGAGTTTCACATTCTTCTTCATTGCATACAAAGATATTCTTAGAATATGTTTGTTTTGTTTATTTGTAATTGTTTTTGATAGTCAATTGATCATTCTCTTTGTTCTTCTAAAGTTCATTGTTTGAGTTTCTTGGTCAACCCTTTATAACAAAGAAGATCATGCTCTTGTTTTCTTGGTCAATCTATGGTTGTAAAGGTGGCACCAAATGCATGTATCCTTTTTATTTGGAGATAGAAGTCCACATTTCCTGTTTGTAATCAAGAATTTCAACTCTGTTGATAAAGAATTATTTCTTGTGAAAGTGGAGCTTTTTAGGCTGTTTAATCAGTTCTTGCAAAATTTCAACCAAAAGATATAACAACATAATGAGCTTTTTCTACGGTTGCTATAAAGGAGAAAAATACACATATGTTTACTGAAATTCAATTTTTATCTGGTTTGCCCATTCTTATTTACCCCATTTCTTTTATATTATATGGAAAATTAATCTTCTTTAAATGACGACTTACCTATCCCAAATTCATATAAAATTTTGGATTATTCACTATTTCATTCAGAAGTGTTTCCATTTTTGGTTTTCTCATTGAAAGTTGGAGAGCACAAACATGCCACTCCTCTTCCGTTTTCATGAGATGTTTGCTCTCATTATTTATTGTTCCCTCTTTTTGGGTTTCTCATTGTGTCAATTCTCTCTTTTGCACTTAATGGTATTCTTCATGTTTGGTCATAAATGTTTGTTGACTATCTCTATTCTTTGATGGTATGAGCTTTTGAGGCTAATGTTGTTTAAAATAACTCGATTATTGGTCTGATTTCTCTCATAGACTAGACTAATTCATTAAGAAATTGCTATGGTGCAACATTTAGATATTACTTTTCTTTTTATTTTGGTTTCATGTATTTTCTTCTATGGATACAAATAAACAATATTGTTGTCACTTATATAAGCTTGGGGTTGTCTCTTTTTGACTTAATGAGCTTAATGGGTTAAACACTTAATCTAGACATCTATATATGATCTATTTGTTTTTAACTTAATCTGGGCATCTATATATTACTTCCTTTTTTAGGAGATGAATGTGTTAAGACTAAGACTGACCCAATTTTGAAGGAAAACATATGCTGATGGAAGAAAATCAGGTAACATATGTTTGAAGTTCTTGTATAATTAAAAGGGCTAAATGCAAAAAACAACAAGTCGTAGGAAAAGGTATGGAAATCATATATAAAATTGTGTTTATAATGTCATTTTTTTTTTCAATCTTGTTTTTTTATACAGTAAAATTTTGGTGTTTTAGTGATTTCACATAAAAAAAATGTTTTAGTGATTTTACATAAGAGGAATGGATATTGGATAATAACCCATGGGATGATTTGATTACAATTCTAAAATTTTGTTCCCACTTGTTGAACTATGTGTAACTCCAATCTCCATGGTCTTCACTTGCTGATCTTCGGTCTTAACTTATTAGTATTAAATAAACTAATACAAGTTCTTGTTACGATTAAAAGGAAAATACATTACATTACAAAATAATAAATAAAAACAACACACACGTTGCATAATTACATCATAAAATACCCATGTACATCACACACATAGGTTTTATTGAGGCATGATGTTATCGGATCCATACCATAAAAATAAACACTTTTATTCAATAAGATGTTTCCTTTCAACATTAAAGCAACAACAGTAAAGCTTTCGTAAAAACAGCTTTGCGTTAAAATTCTCAGCATTAAGACATTTCATGACAGCCTACTGGAACGACACATTTCAAAACTAAAATTCAATCTTTTTATATCAATGCAAAATAAAATACAAACTCACATGCAATCTCCAATACATATTTCTATTTTTTTTAAAACCCTTTAATCATACAAAATTATATCATTATTAAATATTAATTAGTGTGTTTATAATGCAAAATTAAACTAGTTAAAACATGATATAAATAAATAGCATTAGGAAAAACTAATCCTTTAAACTTATAATCGTTCTTTCGCTTAAAATACATGACACTTAAATGTCTATACAAAGAAAAGAGGTTTCCAGAGGTTTAGGGTGTAGATCTAGCCTCTATAAGACCTCTAAAGGATTAAAGTTGCAAACTTTAATAGCCTCCATGTCACATTCATGCAATATGTCCACTATGAAGCCTAAAATGGACCTGGGAGAGTTTTTCAAGCATGCATGGATGTAAAGTTAGAAACTTTATGTGATTTGTCCACCTTTGGACATCATATCTGTGTTTTGGGACAATGGGATGAGAGTTTATGGGCTTAATGAGTCAAAACCTTCCTTAAAGGAACTAGGGTTTGGGTTTAGAGCTCATTAGATGATCCTTGGGGGTAAATTTGGAAACTTTACCCTTCTAGACATCTATAGGGATAAGGATCTGAAGTTTGGAACCTTTGGATTCAAGAAAAACAGCTTAATGCATTAAGTGGGTTGGCAGATTGAATAACTCGACGAGTTCATAGGTGAAATCGGTGAGTTGGGTTGGGGTTACCGCGATTCTATTGGAAAACAGAGGAACTCGATGAGTTGTAGGAAAACTTGACGAGTTGGATCGCAATATCGCGATTTTGACTTTGGGTTGGACTCGACGAGTTGATGGGTAGCTCGATGAGTTAGGTCAACTCGGAGTGTTGACTTTGACTTTGACCGTGGTTGACTTTTAAGGGTTTGAAGGGTTGAGTTGTATCTAAGGAGTTGTTTATGATTAGGGAATTGACAGAGCTAATACTTAGAGCTTCGACCTATTCAGCTACAGTTTGCATTTGAGGTGAGTCTCCTCACCATATCAATGGGTCGAAGGCACCGAGGCCGGGCCATTCAGTTAGTTGAGATGATTATTGTGGAATCATTATTGATATGCCTAGTATGTATGTGAATGTGCTGGTACTTTATTTGTTAGGCATGGAAAACCCCAGGGGGAGCCCGTGGCAGTTGGATATCAAACCATGGGGGGAGCCCATGGCATTCCAGGTAAAGACCATGGGGAAGCCCATGGCACATAGGTATAAGACCTTGAGGGGAGCCCACGACATCCTGGAGTAAGACCCTAGAAGGAGTCCACGACATCCCTATATGTTTATATATATATATATATATATATATATATATATATATATATATATATATATATATATATGTTATGTAATATGATAGTTATGTTTCTGTGATATGTGGTATGCTTGTTGACTCTGTGTCATTATCATGGAAGAGCCCGACATGATGGCACGACATGCACTTTCTGGCATTTAATTTGCGACACTTTGATTTTATGAATAATTTATCTGATGTTATGGATTTTGAAACAAATGTGTTTGGAATTTTATATCTTATGTAAATGTTTTGGTTATTTAAAATGAAAATTTTTATTGGAAATTTGGGCTATTACACGTCTCCCCTTGCACGCTCCTAGGGGCATGTAGCATCTCAAAAAATCAGAGTAAAATTTTCATTTTTTTTCCAAAACCAATCCAAAGACCATAATTGTTTACAAAACATTGTTCCAAAAGTGATAATCATAATTAGAGTGTCTTAAAATCTAGTAAAACCAGAAGGATGTACATGATTACACCTTTGCCAAATCGCATCAAACCCTTAGCTATCCGATGTAACTTGGTGATGAAATCCATGGTGATTTACTCCCATTTCCACATGGCAACCTCCAAAGGCCGAAGCTTGCCATGCGGCCTCTAGTGCTCGGCCTTGACCATTTGACAGGTCAAGTACCTCTCAAACATAACAAGTTATCTCCCTCTTCGTGCACGACCACCAGTAAACGAGTCGCAAATTCTGATACCTCTTGGTGGCTCCAGGGTGTATCGAAAATCTAGACTTGTGTGTCTCCTCCAACACAGTCTACCTGATCCCACCAAAATATGGTACCCAAACCTGACCACACCGGGTTAACAGTCCATGACTGTCAATAGAAAACTTGTTAATCTCTCCTTTGAGCCTCTCCTGCTTCTAGTTCTACTCCTTAGTATCTCAAATGCAACCTACTACTCAATAACCCCAATGGAAATCCACGGCCTTCCTCGTTATACGAGTGAGGGGTACAACAACCTTGCAAAAGTCTTGAATAAATCTCTAATAATACCCGACTAAACCAGAAAACTCTTGACCTCCGATGGAGACTTCGGGACGTCCCATTGGATAACAGACTTAGGTGGTGTTTGTTTTTTTTTTTTCAAAAACCTCTTCTGTCTGCGCCACGCAGATGGTGCGCAGACGTATACTCTTGCAAACCGTTTGTTTTTCAGAAGACCGCAAACCTAAAAAGGTCTGCGCGTCCTCTTCTTGGTGCAGACATGGACCTATGTCTTCTAACCTCTTCTCACCAATTAAAGAAAAAAAAACATCTCGTTCAAATCTAAATGAAAAAACGTCTTTCTTCACAAAGAAATTGCCCTATTAATTTCTTCAAAAGAAAAAGCTGTCAAATTTATTTGTACAAAAACCCAATTATTGATGCTATTTTACCAAAATGTTTTTTTCTTTTTTTTTTTCTTTTTTTTTTTTTTAATTTTAAAGATCATATCCAAATTTAGTCCAAACAAATAAATTGGTTTAAATATAGTTTATAAAATCCATTAAACCCCTACACTAGAATTATGTATGCCACATCGAGGAAAATCATTAGGTACTTTTTAATGCAAATATTTCTTAGGTTTAAAAATTATATATATATATATATATATATATATATATATATATATATATATATATATATATATATATATATATATATATATATATATATAAAGACTAAAATTATTTAAATTTCGGTTTATTTTAACAGTCTGTAGTTGTTAAAAAACAAACAATCTTCTTCTTGCAGATTGCAGACGTTTGGTTCACCTCTTCTTCTTTGCAGATGTGGTCTGCAGACTGCGGACGTTTTGTCTCTAAAAAACCAAACAACACCTTAATCTTGGTCGGGTCAACCATAATCCTGTTTTGGTTAACGAGCTGCCTAAGAACTAAATTTCCCGTAATCAAAACTCACACTTCAAAAACTTAACATACAGCCGTTCCCGCCTTAAAACTCACCATATCTACATTTTCATTTCTTACATCTCAAAGCTTTTCATAAACATCTCTCTCTCTCCTTTCTTTTTTTTTTTTTTTTTTTTTTTTTTTTTTTTTTTTTTTTTTTTTTTTAAATGTAGATTATTAACTAAAGATGGTCTTTAAAATACACACGTTCTCGATCAAAACTAGGAAATGCATTGGGGCAAATCTTGTAAAAGCTTAAAAAACCATGAAAAAGAAAGAGAAATATCGATAGACGGAATAAGGAAATAAAAAATGTTACCGTTAGCCCACATAAAACCCCGTCAGAAACCTACATATACCTAAACCCTTCATTCTTCTTCAACACCAAGCTACCCCAAGAAAAATCTCTTCAACTTCAACCCACGAAAATTAGGGTTTTCATATTTGAAAGGCAAAGGTTCATTATACAATTGTTTCCATCTTGAAAATTAGGGTTTTCGAGTTTCTTGATCACGAGTTTCTTGTTTTTCATTCTGTTCTTCATTTAGAAAAGAGATAATCTCATAATCTTAAAATCCATTGGTTTTATCAAATTGCAATTATTTTACCTAGTCGATTGATCACGTTCTTGATCCTTCTTTAAGTTTATTGCTCGACTTTCTTGGTGAACTATGTAGAACTAAGAAGACACAGAACGAATGATAGTGATATTTTGGTTTTATTCATGCTTTTATACACTGCCTTCTTATTTGTCCACCAAATTTACTATTTTGGAACTTATTTCTTTCTTTTTAATCTATTATTGTAATCAAGAATTTCATAACAATCTTTTGGTGACAATGAAGTTTTTTTAATTCGTTGTTGAAGCAAAACCAAAACATAGCAGCATAATGAACTTTTTCCTTTATTACTAACTTTTTTGTTATGAATCTTAATATCATCTTGTTTTTTCTACAGTTGCTAGAATGGAGGAAAATATGCAGTTCATCCGGTTTGTCCATTCTTATTCACCCCCTTTCTATCATATAGCTTTTAAATTTATATGCAAAATTAATCTTCTTTAAATGGCTTATCCATCCCAAATTAAAATAATTTCGTATGTTTAATTAAAATTTGGATTTATTCTTTAATAACTGTTTCCTTTTTTTGGGTTTCTTGTTGAAAGTTGGGGAGTACAAACCTGTGTCAATTCTCTCTCTTGCATTCAGTGGTATTATTGTTAGTTGTTACTCTTCATATTTTGGTGTTTTTGTCTTGCTCATAAATGTTTGTGGAATATCTCTATTATCTGATGATATGAGCTTTGGGATAATGTCAGGACACTATGTTTAAAATGACTTAATGAGCTTAATGGGTTAAGCACTTAGTAATGATAACTATATATGACTGTTTCTCTTTTAGCTTAATCTGGACAAAATTACTTAACTGGTAAAACTCTTTATTCAGACAAAGATTCAGTTATTTTCAACTCGTGTATGGTTCAAAATTGCAGTTGAGATGGTTTGACCTTTCTTATTCACCTACTTCTCTCTATTATCCATTCTTAATTTTAACCCCTTTATTCATTTTCATGTGCATCCTTTCTATTTTATAACTTTTTATTTTTTCTGTTTGATAAAATTAATCTTCTTTAAATGTCTTATCTAATCCCATATAAAAATGTTTTCATTTCTTAATAACTTTTTGGATTTGTTCATTAGGAAGCAAGCTCAAGAAATGTCTCATCAACCCATGCTTGTGTTTTTCGTATTTTGTTTTATCATCTATTAATTGTGTTGTTCTTGATTCTTCTTTGATGGATTTTTTCCAAAGGGCAGAGGTTCCTTATATAATTCTTTCCTATTTATATTAGGGTTTTTGAGTTTCTTGGTTGTCCGTTTCTTGTTTTTCATCTTGTTCTTCATTTTGTACAGAGATAATCTTAGAATCATTTGTAAATTGTCTTTTGATAACCCTTTGAATTTATTCATCAACAAGTGTGTTTTCTTTATGGGTTTCTGTAAATGAGCAATTTTAAGTTATTTTTATGTACTTTGTTGTAGGAGTAGAAATAAAAGGATATCACATATATTTCTCTTCAATGATAGGACATGAGGATCATCATCACTTAAATTTCTCTTTATGTTTGGTTTATGTATTCATGTATTCAAGAGACATATAGGAGTCTGACAAATGATGATGATTTATAAAAGTATCTTCGTTTCTATAATGGTCTTTATGTGGTAGCTTAAGTTGTTATTATTTTTTTTAATCTTATCTTCCTTTTGATCAATGATGATTTGGTTAATTCATGTCTTATGTGAACAAATATTCTGTCATGCTTTGGTTAACAAATATTCTGTTTTTGGGAAGAACTTGGTGAATTATGATGTGAATGTATTTGTGTGTGTTTGAGCAGGTTTACATTTTTATCCATACCCTCTTCTATTTTTGTTTCAAGATTCCTCATAGTAAATGGAAAGAAAGGAACCAGACATATACTCTGTTTTATAGCCTATGTGCATATCCTGTATCCAAATCAGATGTTTGTTTTGGCTTATTTCCAATCTTAATTTCATCTCTTCTGCTTTTTCCAATGGTAGCTATGATGAGTAAATGCATGTTTGTATGTTTACTCTCATCAACTCCTTATTCAGACACTGGATTATAGCAATGTAGATATGGATATTTTGAATCCATATATTCAGTTCTTGTCACCTCTACTTCTCTTCCATTGTATTGATTTTTCTGTAGCTAATTACTTTTTCGGTTAGTAACCTTTTCATTATTAATCTTAAGAACATCTAATTTGTTTATGCAGTTGCTTTAGTGGAGGGAAATGCACATTTGTTTACTGAAAGTCAGTTCTTCTCAATTGCTGATTTTATGGTTAGTCTGTTCTTATTTAAATGTCTTATCAATCCCGTATTAATATATTTTCATTTGTTTAAAAACCTTTTGGATTTATTCATTAGGAAGCAAGCTTAAAAAATGTCTCTTCAACCCCATGTCTGTGTTTTTCATATTTTGTTTTTTCATCTGTCAATTGTCTTGCTCTTGTTGATTCTTCTTTGGTGGATTTTTTTTTGAAGGGTTTTGATTTTTGAATGACATAGGTAGGTAGGTTCTTTATATAATGCTTTCCTATTTGAAAATTAGGGTCTTAATTTGAGTTTCCTGTTTTTCATTATATATGTTCTTCATTTTGTACAGAGATGATCTTAGAATCTTTTGATTTTATTTATTTGTAATTTTTCTGATAGTCGATTCATCATGCTCTTCATTCTTGTTAAGCTCATTCTTTGAGATGCTTGGTCAATCATTTAGAACAAAGATGAAATTTTGTATTATTTTTCGCATTTAAAATAATGAAAAAAATGTAAGTATGTTTAATCAGAAAATAGGCTTTCAGATAATTCAAAATGCACTGAAGGTCACACTTTTAATTCCAGATTTGAACATTTTTCTAATCGTTGTAAAATGTACTTTAAACATTTTTCTAATCCTTAGCATCTACTATTATGTACTTATAATCCATATATTATTTAACCTTTTAATTATGAATCCTTAGATTATCTCAACTTTTTCCCCATTTTTTTTTAGTTTGGAATAAAAGAGAAGCGACAATAACATTAAACTTGATTGTTGTTGCATCAATTGTAGTTTGTTTTTTTTGTTGATCATTTTTCTTTTTTGATGAGCTTTATATAATATTTATATATATATATATATATATATATATATATATATATATATATATATATATATACATATATATCATAAATAATATACAAGAGTTTTAGTTTTTAGGTGATTATACTTTTTATTTCAATAATAGCATTATACTTTCATTTTTCTCCTCTTCGAGGCATTTTACTTTTAAAAAATCTATCATTTTTTTTTTCTTTATCAAGACAATTTACTTTGAAAAAAATCCACCAATTATAGCATTGTTTCTTCAGTTTTCTTATTATAAGTAGTACACTTCCTTTTGAAAAAGCAACCCAAATAATAGCATTGCATTTTTCAGTTTTATTTTTGTTACAACATTGTAGCTTTACTTTTGATTTTTTTTTCTTATCAACGCATTTTACTTTAAAAAAACATACCTAATATTGCATTGTACTTTCAATTGTATCCCATTCAAAAATCAAACTCTTTATAGCATTACACTTCTCAGGTTTATTTATGTTGCAATATCTACTTTAAAAGTTTTTCTTATGAAGGCATTTGACTTTGAAAAGTCTATCAGTTTTTTCTTATTAGAGCATTTTACTTTGAACAGTTTTTCAATTATATACTTTTAGATTTCTGATTATACACATTACCATTTTTAAGATCACCAAATTGTAGCATTGTGTTTTAAGTTTTCTTTTTGTTACATTATTGTAAGTTTCAAATTTCTGTATTAACAAGGCATGTTATGTTGATTAGTGAGCTAAATGTGTTAAGGGGTTCTTTTTTTCTTTTTTTAATTAGTGAGCTAAATGTGTTAAGCACTTCATCTGGACAACCATATATGACTCTTTCTTTTTTAGCTTAATCTGGATAGAATGACTTAACAAGGTTAAGCCAAAAAACCCAGCTTAATGTATTAATACTTTTAAAAGTTTAAACACTTTACATATTTAAAGTTTAAATACTGTTAAGAGGTTGAATATGTATTAACTTTATTGAAATTTGATGATAAAATAGTCATTTTAGTCTCATGCAGATGGTTTATTCAGTCTCAAAAAGAAAATATGCTTTATGTATATAACATTCTATGTTTACTTTCGCCCATGTCTAGGTTATTTGGAACTATCTCTTTCAATTGAGTTTTATGGTGATTTAGCTTATTTGCAATCTTAAGATCATCTCTGCTTTTTCCAATGGTTGCTATGATGAGTAAATGCATGTATGTTTAGTTGTCATCAACTCCTTATTTAGTGCATGTATGCATTCAAAGATTCAGTTATTGTCAACTTGTGTATGGTGATAAATTGCATCTGAGATGATTTGTCCTTTTATAAAATTAATCTTCTTTAAATGTCTTATCTATCCCGTATTAATATATTTTCATTTGTTTACTAACCTTTTGGATTTATTCATTATGAAGCAAGCTTAAGAAATGTCTGTTCAACCTATGTTTGTGTTTTTTTTTCCTATTTGAAGATTGAAAATTGAAAATTAGGGTCTTTGAGTTTCTTGTTTTTCATTATACATGTTCTTCATTTTGTACACACGGAAGAACTAAGTTGCTTTGTTTATATAAGTAAATGATGATTCTTGATTTAGGTTCATGTTCATATCTTGCCAAATAATATTTTTAAATGGATCAAATCCAAATTTTATAACATGATTCTATCTGTTGTACAGATAAGGTCAGCAATCGAGTCCAGCACATATTATTATGATAAAGAAAAGTTTTAAGATAGGTTAAACTAAGCTTTCTGATGGTTTTCCCTGTTTACATCTTTTATCAGAAAAGATAATTCAACAGCCAATTTAATCAGAAAATAGGTGTTCAGATAATTCAAAATGGCACTAAACTGAGGATAAGTTATGAAAGCTTGATTAAGAAATTTAAGATGATTTCATCTTCTTACTACAGTTGACATGGTGGCATATTATTTCCTATGCATCCTAACTGTTGATAGTAGAATGTAAGGTATTAAGTTGTATGTTATATTAATCTTGATATATTTCATCTTTTTTTCACGTGTACTTGTACTCAGATTCATTCAGTTCATGTCTACTCTTTTATTGTGGTAAACTGCAATTGAGGTGGTTTGTCCTTTCTTTTTCATTCACTCTAAAGTGGCACTAGATGAACACATTATGTACCTTATGTATTATTTAACCTTTTACTTATGAATCCTAAGATTATCTCAACCCTTTTTTTAGTTTGGAATAAACGAGAAGCAACAATAACATTAAACTTGATTGTTGTTGCATCAATTGTAGTTTGTTCTTTTTGTTGATCATTTTTCTTTTTTGATGAGCTTTATATAATATTTAAATATTTAAATATCATAAATAATATACAAGAGTTTTAGTTTTGAAGATGTGTGCAGGGGAGGGGAAACATTGAGCTTCATAATCAGTTGTCAAAGCGACCTGCTGATCTTCTTCAAATCATAAATTAGGTGATTATACTTTTTTCTCCTCATCAAGGCATTTTTCTTTATCAAGACAATTTACTTTGAAAAATCCACCAATTATAGCATTGTTTTTTCAGTTTTCTTAACTTCCTTTTGAAAAAGCAACCCAAATAATAAATAGCCTAGCATTTTTCAGTTTTATTTTTGTTACAGCATTGTAACTTTCAAATTTTTTTTGAAAAATGTTAATCATTGCACTTTCTGTTTTCTTATTAAAAGCACATTTTGCTTTTAAAAAAAATCATCCCAATTATAGCATTTCACTTTTCATCTTTACTTTTGTACAACATTATGACTTTCAAATTGTTTCTTATCAAAGCATTTTACTTTGAAAAATCTACCACTTGTGGCGTTGAATTTTCAGTTACTTATTATAAGCTCATCACCCTTTGAAAAATCTACGTAATTATAGCATTGCATTTTTCAGTTTTCTTTCTGTTAGATCATTATAACTTTGAAAAAAATTTCATGTAAGATTGAGAAATTTACCAATTGTAGCCTTGTACTTAAAGTTTTCTTATTGTAAATAGGGAAATCTCTGATAAAGTACTAATATTTTGGGTCAGTTTACGGTTTAATCCCAACATTTATCTTTTGAACAGAAAAGTCTCGGTTATTTTATATTTTGCCCAAATTAATGAAATAGTCCTCTTTTTTTTTTTTTCAACAGAAAATGACAGATTATTGTATAAAATTAGATAATCAGGACCTTTCATCTCAAAAAATAAATGTTGGGATTAAACCGTAAACTGACCCCAAATGTTGAGAATTTATTGAAGATGTTCCTTATAACTATAAGCACATTTGCCTTTGAAAAATCAACCCCATTATAGTATTGCACTTTGCTGGTTGATGTAAATGATGTATAATTAGTTTTATATATTTTTTCTAAATGATATAGATATAAATGATGTATAATTTTGTTGGTTGAGTTTATCTACCACAGATATTTTTTATTGAAATCTTTTGGTTTTATTCATTTGTGATTTGGTAGCCGATTGATCTTGCTCTTGATTCTTCAGTGTATCATATAGAACTACATATTTGTATTTTGTTTTTTTTCTTTTTGCTCCTCTCACATTAAAATTGATAAATACCGTTACAATGTTGAATTTATTTTGGAAATTGTGGGTAAAATGGTCATTTAGTCTCATTCAGAAGGTTATTCAGTCAAAAAAACATCCCTAAATGATTTTATCCACAAAATCATCCCCTTTAGAAATTCCATGAGTTGGAAGTTTCTTCGTTTCTATACAGTCTTGAACAATGCAATCTTTCTTTTGAAGGAATTCACAAACATGTTTAACCTTTCTATTATGAATCTTAAGATTGTCCATGCTTTTTTCTATAGTTGATATGATGACTAAATGCATGTATCTTTACTCATATTTATTTAGAGACTCGATTATTATCCTTTCCATATTATGAATCTTAAGATCATCTCATTACAGTTTCTATGGTGCAACAAATGCATGTATGCATCCGAAGATTCAGTTCTTGTCAAATTGTGTATGAGATGCTTGGTATCTTCAACCCATGTCTGTTTTTCATCTGAAAATTGTCTTCTTGATTCTTCTTTAATGGATTTTTTAAAGAGGTTCCTTAGGGTTTTGAGTTTCTTGATTTTCATCACATTCTTCATTGTATATAAAGTTCGTTTTATTTATTTGTAATTGTTTTTGATAGTCAGTTGATCATGCTTTTTGTTCTTCTTAAGTTCATTGTTTGAGTTTCTTGGTCAATCCTTTATAACAAACAAAAAAGATCATGCTCTTGTTTTCTTGTTCTTGATTCTTCTTTGATAGATTTTTCCGAAGGGTTTTCACTTTTGAAAGGCAACAGTTCCTTATACCAAATTTTCCTACTTGAAAATTAGGGTTTTCGAGTTTCTTGGTTACGTTTAATTGATTTCTTATTGAATCAACCTTTTTTTCTTGTATCCGTAGAAATGTCTCTTGATTTGGCATTTTTTTTAAAAAAAAAAATTCTTTGACCTTTTAATCTTTAGGGTTTATCTCCTCCTCTGTATGTGCAATTTAACTTTCTATATCCTAATTAATTGGACCTATTTTCTTTATACTTAATCCAAAATTAAGTTTATTGAGACACATGATGTGGTTGAAACTATCATAAAGCTTGTGATTGTGGGAGATGTGCTGTGTTTTTCTCTGTTGCTAGGTAACCTTCTTCCTGCTGTGTGTACTTACTTTGTTTTTCTACTTACAACATTTTACTTTTGATTTTTTTTTATCAAGGCATTTTACTTTAAAAAATATACCTAATATTACATTGTACTTTCAGTTGAACAGTTTTCATTTATAGCACTATATATACTTTTAGATTTCTTCTTATACGTATTACCTTTTTTAAGATCAACCAAATTATAGCATTGCATTTTAAGTTTTCTGATTATTGCAATTCGTTAGATTTCTTCTTTCAGTTAAATAATTATGATTATCATAATCATAATCATTTAACTCTTTATTCTCTTTTATGTTTTTGTGCTTGTAGTATATTCAATGTTTTTATACAGCGGCTTCTTAACTCTTAGTATTTTCATACATAATGAGCAATCTAATCTTTTGCCATTTCTATATTTGAATACCATATTACTAAACTTTTGATATGAATTTTAAGGTCATCTCATCTTTTCTTCAGAAATAATGTTTACTTGGCGCCAATGTGTACTCTATGTCTAGGTTATTTGCAATCCCATATTATGTTTTCATTTGTTTACTAACCTTTTGGATTTATTCATTAGGAAGCAAGCTTAAAAAATGACTCTTCAACCCATGTCTGTGTTTTTCATATTTTGGTTTTTCATCTGTCAATTGTTTTGCTCTTGATTCTTCTTTGGTGGATTTTTTTTTGAAGGGTTTTGATTTTTGAATGACATAGGTAGGTTCTTTATATAATGCTTTCCTATTTGAAAATTAGGGTCTTTGAGTTTCTTGTTTTTTAGTTATGTTCTTCATTTTGTACAGAGATGATCTTAGAATCTTGATTTTATTTATTTGTAATTTTTCTGATAGTCAATTCATCATGCTCTTTATTCTTGTTAAGCTCATTCTTTGAGATGCTTGGTCAATCATTTAGAACAAAGATGAAAAAGTTAACTATTTTTCGTGTTTAAAATAATGAAAAAGTTGAAACTATGTTTAATCAGAAAACAGGCTTTCAGATAATTCAAAATGCACTAAAGGTCACATTTTTAATTCCAGATTTGAGCATTTTTCTAATCGTTGTAAAATGTACTTTAAACAATTTTCTAATCCTTAGCATCTACCATTATGTACTTATAATCCATATATTATTTAACCTTTTAATTATGAATCCTTAGATTATCTTAACTTTCTCCCCATTTTTTTTTAGTTTGGAATAAAAGAGAAGCAACAGTAAAGTTTGCTTGATTGTTGTTACATCAATTGTAATTTTATTCTTTTTGCTGATCATTTTTCTTTTTTGATGAGCTTTATATAATATTTAAATATATATATATATCATAAATAATATACAAGATTTTTAGTTTTGAAGATGTGTGCAGGGGAGGGGAAACATTGAGCTTCATAATCAATGAAAGAATGGCTTCTGATTATCATCATTTGTAAATTAGGTGATTATACTTTTTATTTCAATAATACCATTGTACTTTCATTTTTCTCCTCATCGAGGCATTTTACTTTAAAAAAATCTATCATTTTTTTCTTTATCAAGACAATTTACTTTGAAAAAATCCACCAATTATAAGATTGTTTTTTTAGTTTTCTTATTATAAGTAGTACACTTTTTTTTTGAAAAAGCAACCCAAATAATAGCCTTGCACTTTCTGTTTTCTTATTAAAAAGCACATTTTCCTTTTTAAAAAAAATCAACCCAATTATAGCATTGCACTTTCCTTGTTAAATCTACTGATAGTGTAATGAACTTCCACCATTCTGTACTTGTAGAATACTATAGGTTATGAATCTTGATTTCTTCTCCTTGTTTTTCTATTTGTTGTATGTTTGTTTACTCATATTCAATTCTTGTTGACTCTTGCATTGTGGTATCCTATCTATTCCCTTATTCATTTCTTGACATCATCATGGTTTTTCATCTCTCTGTTGGGGTCTTGTTATTTCTTCTTTGATTGTAATTTACCAAAGGAAAGGAGCTTAGTTTTTTTTTTAAGGCAAAGGTTCCTTGTATATAGTTTTTTCCTATTTTGAAAATTGGGTTCTGTGCTGTTTGTTCTTTGATTATCAGTTTCTTGTTTTCCGTATATTATTTCCCTTCACTCAGAACTGATATATATATATATATATATATATATATATATATATATATATATATATATATATATATATATATATATATATATATATATATATATATATATGAAATCTTTTGGTTTTAGTCATTTGTGATTTGCTAGCCGATTGATCTTGTTCTTGATTCTTCTTAATGATTCTTCTTAAGATCATTGCTCGAGTTCTTTAGTGTATCATATAGAACTAATTTTTTAAGACACCAACACTTTACATATTTGTCTTTTGTTTTTTTCTTTTTGCTCCTCTCACGTTAAAATTGATAAATACTGTTACAATGTTGGTTGAATATGTATTATTTTAAAAACACTTTTTTTTATTCATACAGTTGCTATAGTTGAGGAAAATACACATATGTGTACTGAAAGTTAGTTCCTGTCAACCGATGCTTTGGTGGTAAATCCCAGCTTATCTATCCCACATTAATATAATTTTCATTTTTTTAATAACATTAGGAAGCAAGCCCAAAAATATGTGTCTTCAACCCATGTCTGTGTTTTTCATCTGAAAATTGTCTTCTTGATTCTTCTTTAATGGATTTTTTCAAAGGGTATTTGATTTTTGAGTTTCACATTCTTCTTCATTGCATACAAAGATATTCTTAGAATCTGTTGGTTTTTTTTATTTGTATATGTTTTTGATAGTCAAATGATCATGCATACAAAGATATTCTTAGAATCTGTTGGTTTTGTTTATTTGTATTTGTTCTTCTTAAGTTCCTTGTTTGAGTTTCTTGGTCAATCCTTTATAACAAAGAAGATCATGCGCTTGTTTTCTTGGTCAATCTATGGTTGTAAAGGTGGCACCAAATGCATGTATGTTTATACACTGCCTTTTTATTTGGAGATAAAGTCCACATTTCTTGTCTGTAATCAAGAATTTCAACTCTGTTGATAAAGAATCATTTCTTGTGAAAGTGGAGCTTTTTAGGCTGTTTAATCAGATCTTGAAGAATTTCAACCAAAAGATATAGCAACATAATGAGCTTTTTCTACGGTTGCTATAAAGGAGGAAAATACACATGTGTTTACTGAAATTCAATTTTTATCTGGTTTGTCCATTCTTATTTACCCCATTTCTTTTGTATTATATGGAAAATTAATCTTCTTTAAATGACGACTTATCTATCCCAAATTCATATAATTTCATTTGTTTGATAAAATTTTGGATTATTCATTATTTCATTAGGAGGAAGTGTTTCCCTTTTTGGGTTTCTCATTGAAAGTTGGACAACACAAACATGCGACTCCTCTCGACCCCTCTTCCTTTTTCATGAGATGTTTGCTCTCATTATTTATTGTTCCCTCTTTTTGGGTTTCTGATTGTGTCAATTCTCTCTTTTGCACTTAATGGTATTCTTCATGTTCGCTCATAAATGTTTGTTGAATATCTATATTCTCTATGAGAGAATCAGACCAATAAGAGAGTCATTTTAAACATATCATCAGAGAATTGACATTTATGAAATTGCTATGGTGCAACATTTGGTTATTAATTTTCTTTTTATTTTGGTGCATGAATGGTTTCATGTATTTTCTTTTAGGGTTACAAATAAACAATATTGTTGTCACTTATATAAGCCTTGGGGTTGTCTCTTTTTGACGTAATGAGCTTAATGGGTTAAACACTTAATGTAGACATCTATATATGATCTTTTTGTTTTTAACTTAATCTAGGCATCTGTATATTACTTCCTTTTTTAGGAGATGAATGTGTTAAGACAGACACAGACTGACCCAATTTTGAAGGAAAACCAGACATCAATGATATGCCAATGGAAGAAAATAAGGTAACATATGTTTTTAAGTTCTTGTATAATTAAAAAGGGCTAAATGCAAGAAACAACAACATTTTTTTCTTAGATATGCTTATTAAATCAATTTATGAGGTTGTAAACAATTGGTTATACTTTGAGTGACTTTTAAAGACAATTGCAAGTTTGGTCCCTATAGTATGTCAAAAATTGGATGTTTGGCCAAAAATGTTTTGGAGTTGCACAAGTGGTCCAAAATTTTCAGAACTTTTTTTTACAGATTTGCCCTTGGTATTTTCCTTTTTTTAATTAGGGTGGTGGTGGTAGCATTTACCAGTTATGGTATGTGTGAGAGAGAGAGAGGGGGGGGGGAGGGTGGATTAGGGGCAGAGGTAGTATTTTTTTTGTTTTTTATAATTGTTGTAATAAAAAAAGAAAATTAAAAAACAAAACTAAAGGGCAAACTCGTCATTTTAAAAAAAGTCAAAACAAATTGGACCAAACTCGTAATAAAATGGAAGTTTTGGACCATTGGTGCAACTCCAAAATATTTTGGACCAAATATCCAATTTTTGACATACCACAGGGACCAAACTTGCAATTTTGTCACTTTTAAACCATACAACTGTTTTTTTACATCTAAATTCCTCAGTTTTATTTATGAATAAAATATAACCAATTTTAATTGTAGCATTTTCATGAAATGGTAGAAGTTTCCACTTGTAGACTTCATCAACATGGATGTTTGCAGTTATATCAAGCTCTAATTGCAAGAAATAAAAACATACTTTCATTTACTTGTTTTTTTATTGCATCATATGTTCATGTCTTTCTATTGTGAATCTCTTTGCTTATTAAGACATTGCAATTTAAAAAATTATATCCAGTTATAGCGTTGTACTTGAAATATTTTTTAATTGGGAGGCAAACACTGTTTTCCTTGAGCAACATAAAGGTAACTAACATTTGTTACAAAAAAAATCCTGCTCACACCTGTTTCTTTCAAGTCATTTATTTGGTGATTTTGTAGATTCGTTGTAGCTGAAATGATATATTGTTTAGAACCAAACAAAAAGGCAGAAGCCATCACTTTGATCCAAGAATCACTCAGTAACTCCCCCATTTCAAGGTAACCCTACCCTACATTAAATAAAATCAGGGTTAAATTTGATTGGCCCATAGAAACAGAATCAGTTATAAACACTCACACATGCTTAAATGTCTGTTTTGCCCCTGAACTAGTATCGGATCACTTGGTGGATCTGTGAAAGAATGGAAGCTCAAAGACTGTGTTGCAGTTCACAAGATTTTGGTCTCTACTTTTGATGATCGGGATGCTGCTCTGAGTAAGCCCCCCCTTTTTTTTTTCTCTAATAACAACAAAAAAAAGTAGAATGCTATATGTTGGTATTTCTTTTGTAGGATGGAAAAAGCGATGTGGAGAAGAATTTCCATACTCAACCTACTTTGAAGGGAGCCTGTGCTATAAGAAATAGAAATTACACATACACCCTTTAAGAAGTGGAAATCATAAACGCACCCTTTGCACCTCCGCTCCCTTAATTTTCTTTTGTGAGTAGGGTTGCAGAAGATAAACGCCACCTGTCACCCCTTTCACCCCATCTCTTTCACATCACACGTCGCCTTATAAACCCTCAAAAACTATCAAATCTCTCTCTACTCTCATTCTCTATACATACTTTCTCTCTCTACAAATCGTCTAATCTGCAACACAAACAATGGGCGCTTCGCTTCCTCCTAAAAGCTCTACAATCTTAATGAGTTTAATGACTTTGCCAATTCGTAATATCTTCCTCCCCACTCTTTAAAACCCTAGTTATCTTTATGTGCATGAAAGGTATTGTATTGTTGACTGGTTAGTCTTGTATTGTGAAGATTTTGGATCGTAAATTGTAAATTCTTAAGTATGTGTCTCGTAAACGTACGATTTTCTGTAATCTTGATTAGGTTTGGGTTCAGGAGAATGGCTGGATGTTGGTTTCATTGATTACTAATGTGTTTTGGTTTATCACATTGAATGAATTGTGGAAATTTTGTTACTTTTTTGTCGATGAAAACTTAAGGTTAATGTCACTTGGAAGTCCATTGAAATACGACTGAGTTGGGATCAGATGCAAAGATTATGTAACAGCTGGAGTGGAGTCATCGTGGTGAAGTTTCTTACAATTTACTGGAAACAGTTTATTGTGCAGCTAGCTAACCAGACCTCAAAATCTGAATGCATAGTACAGAACAAGCCTTTTCTCCCAAACTAGTTAGGGGTAGTTAAAAATGACCATAGAAGAAATCTAAAACAGTAGAACTCAAAAGAAAACACTAAGAAGTGAACCCTAATTGTTTAATGTCAATGAGAACATCATCTACTCCTATCTAAAATCAACTCATTAGATGTTCAATGCCCTCCAATACTTTTCCTGTTTTAAGTTGTCAGACCTCTTCCTCTCTTATCATTGTCAACCTTTATGTCTATGATCTATCTGCTTCTTTTCTTTAGTCTCTATTTTGATCTATAATGTCTGTTCATAATCTGTAAATTTCTGTTTATAAAATAATTGCCCCTAAGAGAACAAAATATTCAAAAGCTTTGAATTAACAATGGTACTGAAGCATTGATGGCAAGTAAGTTGATAATTTCTAATGCTTTTTCCAAAAATAATTTTAGATGGGGAAAGTTGTTGCTAGTTTGCCTTAAGTTTTATCAAAAAAAATTGTTACTGATGGGGAAAAAGAACAAACAAATCTTACAAAATGGTACGCAAATCATATATAAAATTGTGTTTATAATGTCAATTTTTTTAATCTTGCTTTTTATACCATAAAATTTTGGTGTTTTAGAGATTTTTTTTTTCCTTATTCGTCTAGTTATCTACCTCTAGTATTTAATGTTAGATTATAATTTATAAATGATACTTTTAGCATTTGACTAAATGTAAAAGGTTAGTAAACCTTATATCTTGTTTTTCCATGTAATCAACATGTCACAAAACACAATCATCATTTATATAAGTATTGTAAAAATATTATATTTAGCTTTTATAATTGGAACTTGGAAGAGAAAACCAGACATATGTCATCCTAATAAGAAAGGAACCTAGTGGTTGAGATGCAAAACTTCACACAAAAAAGTTAAGACTTCAACTCCTGTTATTTTGAAAATAATACTAATGCTCCACGATTAACCTCTAAGATTTGATGAAGGCCATCGATTGTAGGATTTACCATTTTTTTAAATGAGATATATCTAAAAGATATGAAAGAGTATAAAATATATAAAAGAGTATATACAGAGGTCATATAAACATTTTGTATGTAAATGAAAAAGAAAAGGAAAGAGGAGTGAGAAAACATTTCACATACTTGAAGTTTTTTTTTTTTTTTTTTTTTTATTTTATTTTAATAACAAGATATCTTAAATTTTAAAAACTTTATATTTGTGGATTATTCAATAATTTAAGAAAATGCTTAAGTACAAAAACACAAATAGTAGTGTATAGTTTTTAATGAGTTATCTAGTTTTATTATATCATTTCAATGATCAAATAACATGAATGTACTATACATTCATGTATTTAGTAAAATTAAACAAAGAGAAAAGTGTTTGATTGTTTTGTCAAATCATTTAGGTGGTGTAGTTACATAATAATATTGATATGTATTTTAAAACGCAAAACTATTTATTCATTTCTATATTAACTACCACATTTAATTTTGCTTACTGAAATCCTTATATATATATATATATATATATATATAGAAAAACTAGCCTATATGATATAAAATTAAATCCTTACGATAAGTTATCACTTATCGTAATTCATTGATATAAAATTAAAAAAACTAGCCTATATGCTAGGTGGAGTGTAGATGACATTTATTCCACATTGATGCAGACATCATATTACTCCATAACTCTTTCATCAAATTTCAAAGTCAATAAAAGTGGCCCAAATGGAAGAATCACATGACCATTTCTTCAACCCAATAAAGTCATTGAATCTGCCAATTCCAATGGATATAGCTCAAGATTCAACCTTATTAACTGTGGGGGCCAAAACTTCATAGGGCATGGTTTTCCAGGGTTAAAAAAAATGAGGTCATGCTTTTGGAAACTGATCTTGGATTAAAATTAAGCAAAATGGCAACTCAAAAGTTATGGAATTAGATAAAGCTACTATAATGAGACATTATTCTTTGCCATAATTTTAGGACACGAGAAGGCTATTGTTGTTAGTCTTAAGCAGATTAGATGTATAATTACAGCTGATGAGGTGTTTCTTATGAATTCACTTGATGGGTTTGTGGTTTAATATAAGTCTGAATTGTATTAATGACTTTAGGAAGAGGAACATCATTTAGGTAAGTTACTATTCTAAATCTTTTAACACTTATATTTAAGTGTAAAATACAAAGATGGTTCATGTGCTTTTCGTTCTTACCATGTTTACTCTAACGTTGAACCTGTTTCAGTTTTGGTTGAAAACTATCTTAGCAATTTTGGTTCTTGAAACCTTGAATTGAAATAAGGACCAAAATGGATACAGAGCCTTGAAATGAGGACTAAAACTAAAAAGGATTTCAATGTTGGACAAAACATGAGGGGAAGTAAGAGATATATGCACCCACAAGTTTCAGGGCCCACCACCATACAAAACTATAACGAAGCTACTTGCCAAGATATGTAGGAATGAGATGCCTCATAAAATACTTAATGTTAATCAGGATGAACTGATGAAGAATAAGCCACGAGAAGACGAAGGCAAATCAATTTGGAATGACTTTTGGGCCTTCATTTTGGGTAATTTTATTGTTTGAAAGATGGTATCCATTAGATGCATTTAAGATCAATTACAACATGAGTTGGCTGATTTTTTTTATAGAAAATAGATGTGCGCTATGAGGAATCATATTTGTCATTCAAAATTATATTAATACTTATGGTAATTTTACCAATTTCCATGTTCATTTTTTTTAAATAGCGATTAAATGCTCTTTTTTCTATATGTAAAGGATGTGAATATACATAGGGCATGCTAAGAGAATAAGAATCATTAATATTAACTTCAAGTGAATTTAATATGTCATGTAGTTACATGTTATTATATCAGTATTTGTATTTTATATTTAACCCTTATAAATTGCTTATTATTATATTTCAATATAAAACTTCATTACTTTTATATCATTAATGGAATTCGTTAAGCATACAAGAAAAAGGAGTATAATAGGATAATTTTGACAAAAGTTGTGTCTGGATAGATGTTGTAATATGTGGCAGGGGTATAACATTCATTTTTTATTTTTTACATGGAGTGATAAAACAATGCACCATAGGTGTTCAATAAAATGTGTCAAAGAATAATTTCATGTCTTCTTCTATATCTATCTAGATAACAATATTAATAAACTAAAAGTTTCAAAATTATTTAGCAAAGCACATTTCATCCATCATAATAATTTATTTATTTATAATTATGTATTGTATTTTTTTATGTTAATTTAATTACATACATATATTGTTTGTCTTGTATCAAATCAATTCCGATGTTGTTTTGAGTTTTTTGGTAGTTATTTAAAATTATGTTGCATTATATAAAGTAATGACTTTTATAATATATGTGGATTTACATTTGTGATTAAATTCTGAAAGTTTACAAATTTACTAAAAATAGAGAACATATTGTAAGAAAATCAGTAACATTGAACGGATTTTAATGTTATAGTTAGTAAGCCTAAAAAATAAACACATGATACAGTAAATCAATGTAAAGTTTTGAAAAAAACAAATGAAAACAACAACAATTTCTATTAATCTAACGTGCAATCACCATGAACGATTAACAAGCAGTAAAAAGTAAGATTTTAAAAATCTTTATTTGTAGTTAAATAGTTACAATTTATTGTGTAACTAAATAATTACAAATAAAAAAGTTATTTCAAAATGCTATATAGGTTTTCTAACTTAATGATATATTATTTATTACATAATTAAATTTTAATTTCTATTTAACATTAACACCCGTGGTCCCACGGGTTTTCACCTAGTCCTTATATATATATATATATATATATATATATATATATATATATATATATATATATATATATATATATATATATATATATATATATATATAAAATTAAATCCTTATCACTTATTGTAATTCATTGATATAAATTTAGAAAAACTAGCCTATATGATGGCTAATAAGCTTTTTTTGGCATATTTTATGCGTTTTTGATTTGTACAACTGATGTTCCTCGTGGTAGAAATCTTGTTGGAAAGGAAAAGCTACCATTTTCATATGGTGTGGATACAAGTAATATTGATTGTTCCATAGGAGACATGACATGCAAAGGAGGGCATGCGTATAATAGAAAAAAATCTCTCAAGGAAAATATCAGAGGAGAGTTTAGGGGATGTATTAGAATGAGGTATGCAAGTGATAATAAAACAAGTATTAAGAATATACATGGAGAAGGATGTGTGAATAATGATCTTAGTTATAATGATTATAATGATGTGAGTGGACCAAACAGAAACAAAAAGAACAAAAGCTATGTCTTCAACAAAAATGGCTACCCAAATACTTATATATTATATATTTCATGAAATATATAATACTCATATCTCATGTCCATGTCCATGTGTGTACTCTTTATAATACTCAAAACTATAGCTTAGATCATAACTGACAAGGCATAAATTTTTTTAACCCTTAAAATTATATTTCTAAACAATATCAATAATCCCCATAAATTTCAAATGAATGATTGATCATTTATAATTAACCATCACCTTGGTGGCTTCCATGGTAAATTGTGGGCACTCGAGAAGGAGGTCTTAAATTCAAAATATGGGGGGTTTAATCAAGGAATGGCCATGAGAAAGGTGTGTGTCACAGTTCTAAAAAGTGTTGTTGATTTGTATCATCATTATAGGTGAGTCCTCTGCCTCAAACCTCACATTATCTTCATAATATCTGAGAGCCACAGTGAACAAATGGGGAACCTATTTATAGATTCTTTATAACTCAAGTGTTCAATTAGATCATGACTCAATGTTATTTAAAGAACATATAATAAGTAAAGAAATGGTATTACAGAAAGTTCCATCTAATGGTGGGTTTCTGAAGTATTCTAATTTCCTATAAGTTCACCTCCGTTGTTTTTACTACTTGAGGACAATGTTGTTAAGATCTATGGAGAGTTTATTGTAGAAAAACAAGATCAATCATCAATACTAAAAGATGATTACTATAACTAAATTAAACATTCTTTATAACATCTACTATTCTATATATTAACAAGATTGGAATTACATGGTACAATACAAAGGGTTATTCGCCAATAAGTATCGTAACAGGAATCTACTAATTTCTGCATGGCTTGGAAAGCATGACAAAATCTCCTGATCGTTAGCTTTATAAATTTATTGATCTCTTTTAAAATCGAGACTTTTTTATTCCCATAAATAGGTTAACCCTATATTGTTTCCTTATTTATAGTTGTCTCTTCCCTTCGTTGTAATATATTTTTTCTCAATAATAAAACCCTAGCAATATTTTCCTCTACCATTTTATTAGTTCACAACTTAACATGGTATTCGCTCTATTCAATCTTTCTATTAGAATTTTTTTAGCACTTTTTGGTATGATTTTCTTGTTGAGGAAAAACGAAATAGTGTTATTGGAAATCTAGATCACAAACAGGAATCGTGTTAACACTTTTTTTGTTTGATATTTCGACCCTATATGCCTTGGGTATCATGAAATCCAAACTTGGGATAATTCCTGATGCAACAATTTTGATTTAAGGCACAAAATCAGAGCAATTGAAGAAGATGAAGTGAAAGAACGTTTTGCGTTTTCGTATGTGTTTCAAATAGCCGTTTATCGCCGATTTATCCAATCAACGGATAAGTTACAACAGTTGCCATCTTTTAAGAATTACAAATTAGACCTTGTAATGTCTTTTCAAGAATGACAAATTAGACCTTGTAATGTCTTAACTTGTATTATAACTAAATACAAGTGTGCACTCCCGTACCTCCTAACTTGTATTATAACTAAAACATTATTCTTGAAACACTTGTTAAATCCATTACACTAAAATATATTTGGTGATAAAATCACCAACATTTCTTCTTCATTTTTTTCTTATGTTGGGTATGATTTTTTTTTATCACGTTAGTTTGTTGATTCGAGCTGTATGTATCGTTCTTTTGTTTGTTGATGATTTTTTTTATTTGTATATTTTGTTAGTATTGGGTTGTTTATTTGGTTGTTATTGGTAATATGCATGCGGGAGATGATTCCCTTAGTCCATTAGTACTCACTTGATGTCAAAAATTTTGTTTATTAGAGTTATGTGATGAAGAATTTTTTGCATGAAAAAAAAGTATATGATATTTTTATTTATTATGTGAAAGGCAAACCAACTGATGAAAAGGTTGAAATATCCAACTTTATAAGATTTATGGGAGACTGTTAATTTTAAGATTATCAATTAGATAAACAATTATGTTATTCAATAAAATGAGACTTAATTGGAAAAGTATGAAACAACAAAAAAAGTTTAGGATCATTTGGATAGATTGTACAATCAGACTCATTTTGCAAAACATGATCAGCTGGAACTGGCATTCAATCTTTTTAAATGGGTGAGTTTCAAAATAGTGTGTTAACTTAGTTAAAGCATAGAAGAGAGATACGATTAGCTTTTCAAGATCTAAGCAACTTTTACTTACATAGTACATTGGATTTGAAGACCATCTTGTTTTTTACCAAGACCACCACACTTGCTACATTCTTAGACACTGTCAGGTATAAGAACAATGGTTCTCCCTCATATTAGTATGATGAAATTTTACCACTCTACAAAATATAAAACGAATCTTAAAACGATCTTAACTTTTTTTTTTCTACCGTTGATATTGGTGGCACTAAATGCATGATTGAGCTTAAGTTCTTGTCAACTATTGCATGGTTGAGGTCGTTCGTCATTTCTTATTCATATTCCTATTTGGCAATAGACACTTCCCTATGCCGAAAGACTATAATTAATTGTATGGTTTTCGTGGGTAGCAATAGATTTATATTTTATAAAACCGGTTTTTGTTTTATTTAGTTAAGAATTTTTTATCTTTCCTTTTGGCAAATGATTATTTTCTTTAAAATTCTTTTTTTATAAAACCTTGTTTAATTCTCATATTGTTTGCACGATTAAAGTTTGCATTTCCAATTTTTCTAAGCAACCATGCAAAAAAATAAAATAAACACAACATATCATGCGAACAATAATAATAACATATGCCTCATTCCTTTGCGTTTTTTTTTGGTAAACCAACAAGGGAAAAACATGGCCATTTTATGGACATAAACAACCACATATTGATGCATCAACTCCCACTTGCTTCGTCATCAACTATTGGTGTCCGGGTCGAATAACGTGCGACTCCAATCTCCATGGTATTCACTTGGTGGTCTTCGATCTTAACGTATTATATAAAATAAACTAATAAAAATAAACACTTTTATTTTATAAAATGTTTCTTTTCAGCATTAAAGCAACAACGGTGAAGTTTTTTTGCATAAAATAAACATTGGTGCTATTGTTGTTGTTTGACATATGGTTTTATTGAAGCTGAGCCCTACAATACTTTGTTGTATGGCCCTTCCGGTTGCACCTTGTGCAAATCATCTCTCTGCATTCCCTGTGATGGTGGAAGTTGCATTTGTTACAATTGTGGAGATTTCCTGAGTACTGCTTTGGAGCATTTGGCGTGGATGAGGCTGGAGCATGTGGTGTGGTGGTAGCTTGAGTTGCAGCATGGATAGTCACAGTTTGTTGCTTCTTAGATGATTTCGAGTCCTGTTTTCCCTTTCGCTTGTTGTTTCTCCCTTTCTTGCTCTCTTCTTCCTTCTTAACCTCCGCTTCCACTGTTTTGGCACCCTTCTTATTGTCATGATCATACAATTTCTTGGCCAGTCTCTTGGCGCTATCAAACGTCTCAGGGTTTGCCGCAATGACATTCCCTTGGATAGGTGCAGTCAATCCCCAGATAAACCTCTCAATCTTTTTCCCTTCTGAGGTGATCATTCTGGGACACAGAAGAGATAACTCACTAAACCTGGATATGTATGCGTCGATATTGGAGTTTTGAACCGTGAGGTTCCACAACTCTTATTCCATCTTATGAATTTCACCTCTAGGACAATATTCTGTCAACATCATCTCCTTAAGCTCTTCCCAGGGCATCGCGTTCGCCACCGGGAGTGTCATGGCCTCTACGTGGCCATTCCACCAGGAGAGAGCTTGATCAATGAAGGTGCAGGCTGCGAACTTGACCTTACACTCATCCGGACACCCGCAGATTTCAAAAACAGATTCTACTTTCTCGATCCATCGCTTCAGGACTATTACGCCTCCTGTCCCATTAAAGGTTCGAGGTTTGGCGTTGGTGAATTCCTTGTAGGTGCATGTTCGTGCGACTCCGTGGTTTGTTCCTTGATTTGTGCTTCCGGTTCCCAGTCCATTGCCTTCTTCGTTGTTTCCATTGCAGATCTGCGCAAGTGTTGCAGTGACTGCAGCGGACACTGCTGCCTGGAATGCAACCGAGTTTATTTCCAGTGGGGTTGGTGTTGCGTTGTTTCCATGGTTGGGCCTTTGAGGCATCTTTCTGTCATGGAACGGAAAGATGTTAGTGAATATTGTTTTGCGAGTTTGGAATCCCCTAGACTAGGCGTATCGATTGTGTATTTAAGTAATTTCATGCATTAACATAAAACAAGGAAGTAAAACACATAGCAGATGACAACATCATGATAAAACATAAACCATTTTCATTAATACTAATTGTTTTGATACATGAAAATTTGCTAGAAGGCATACAGTACATAGGGAAATATAAAATTCGGCAGCATGACGACCCTATGAGTAGTGTGATCACTTAAGCATAGAGTCGATAATACATAGCATAGTACACATAAGGGAAACCTAATACTATTAAGAGATACTACTGGTCCTAATCATACTGAGAAGTGCCTAATGGTGGTAGCGAAATCATATCCCAAAATGTTGTGCTACTAACTGAGCCATCTCGGTCATCTCTTCGATGACCTCATCCCTTTCCTGCTCAGCTTGCACGACTCGTGCCTCCATAGCAATTTTTTGCTGTCGAAGTGCGGCAACCTCTGCTTCCAGAGAACGATCCTCATCAACGGGGTTCCCTGGTGGAGCAGGGTGGTCCTGGTGTGCCTCATCGGTAGGTGGTTCGACGGGGGCTTCATTTGTGTCCCTATCCTCCTCCATGTCTTCGTCAGTCCTATCGAACTCATAGTATGTATCAGTGTACTCATCAGGCCCAATGCCAGGGGCTCCCCCTTGTTCTTCCTCGGGATTCTCCTCAAGCATCCCATGAGTCACTAGGGCTTCATAAAGATGGACTCTTTGTTGAGCGTTGTCCATGGTGACTGCATAAGGGCGTATGAATAAGTCATGTTTTGATTATTCCTATAGTATATTTTATGTTTTTTTAGGTTTGGGTTCCCTAGAGTTATTGGAGAGTGAGATAGGCTTTTGGATTCATTTCCCGCTATGACTACTCCCGAACACATGTTGGTCATATTATGAATAAATATAGTTGATCAAGCTGTATTTATTCCTAATAGGACTACATAACTGCCCAGGTTTAATCATAGTGTTCAATTTCCTCCAGAAACTTTTATTAAATATTGTTAGGTTATTATCCTAATTTGCGCACATAAGTGTGAATTTTTTTTGTTCAGAGTTATTTAGTCCCATTGTGTTTATAGTTGCATATCATGTATGGTTAGATATGTTAGTTCACTATAAACATTGTTCTAATACCAACCTGTCACACCCCCGAACCAGACGGCGGAAACGTCTGAGGGCTCGTGTGACTAACAATTGAATTATCATCACAATGAATATACATGAAACATAACACATTCATCACCAACATTACATATCACAACCAACATTGTTCACATCAAGTACATTGTTATAGATTACATAAATTCAAAGTATTAGTAGTACAATGAGTGATGTTACACAAAATAAATCTATACACACTTGAAATTCTTCATGCTTAACGATTACCTGAGAATACAAATTATTTTGAAAACGGTCAACATATATAATGTTGGTGAGTTCATAAGTAGATTTGAATAAAAAGTCTTTGCATTTTTGTAAAAACTTAGAAAATCCGATATTTTCTATAAAATGTCTGAAAATGATGTGAAAATCAAGTATAAATGTACGTGTGGATGTCATAGCAGTAACATGTATGATTGCAGTTTAAATTTCTTTGTATTGTAAGTGAGTGATAATTGGATAATAGTATTTCCCCAGAAAATCCGATATTTTCTGATTTATAATAATGTCGAGGTTCTTGTATCATTAATTAAGTTGTTTTGTATTGACACAATCGAAGGGTTAATCTTCGAAATGTTAAATTGGTATTGGATCTCTATATGAGCTGTTATAACCATGCATGATAATGACTAGGTTGCCCGTCTTGACATTTTTCCAAACGTCGGTATTTGCTCAAGGTTTTGTCGCCCCTAGACTATCCTAGTCTAGTTGTAACGAACAACTAAGGCGTCGGGGGTCACTCCGTATAGATCTATACACAAACTCTCGCTCTCCCTCCAGGAAACTCTGGTTAACTACAAGCTACGATTGTACACTCAGAGGTGCCAACCGACATGTCTCACTAGATTCTCAACTTTTCATACCACGTTTAATGTTTACGTGAATGTTGTATCTTTTCAAATCCAAAGGTATGTATATAAGTATACGAAGTTAAATAATGATGTGAAGGTATAGCTACGATCTACTAACATGTGAATTTCAGTCCAAGCCTAATTAGCATGTAAATGGACCACAAAGGTCCAATAACATGTAAGAGGGTAATTTAGGCCCAATAGACATGTAAGTGGACCACCAAGGCCCAACAAACATGTGACCCATAGCTCAGGCTCAAATTAACATGTAAATGGGTCGCAAGGCCCAATAAACATGTCATGAAAAATATTGGGCTCAATATACACTTGAATGGGCCTTAAGGCCCATTGGCCATGTAATGTGAATATTAGGCCCAATAAAATTGTTATCGATGTATTTCGTCTATTCGTTATTATTTTGTTGTTTGCTTTAGCTCGATGTTTACCGAATTGAATATAAAAAGTCCTCTTTTTGTAAAAACGACGTTCTTGGCCAATAAGTCTCAAATTTTCAATTAAGGCCCAAAGTTTTGTAAAAATAACACTTTAGTCCATAATTTATAAAGATTTGTATTTTCGCCCCAAATATTTAGAAATTTACGGATCTAGTCCAAAAATATATATTTTGACATTTATGGCCCAGTTTTGCAGAAAATTACATTTTCAGCCCCTTGTTTGTAAAAATGACACTTTCGGCCCAATTTTTATAAAAGTTACATTTTTTGGTCCAATTTAGAAATAAATGTTATTTTCACCCCTAAATTTGGTTCATTTACATTTATGACTCAAGCTTTGGTCAAATAACATTTTTAATCCCAAAACTTCCATTTTTTCGCAAATTTGGGCCCAAAACCGTGAGGACCAAATACTAAGCCCATTAAGCTAAAATTTACATTTTTGGCCCTTTGGAAATCATGTTTATCATAAAAATCCCTTTTTATACAAGTAGGACCTGTTTGGTCCTTTAAAAATCGTAAATATCACTTTTTGCCCTTATCTTTTATTTTCTTGACAATTTTGACGCTTAACATGGCTTTTGCTTTACATATAAACACTTTTAACTTGATAATATGATGTATAAGGTGTCTTAGTTCATGGATTTTTACTCAATTTTTCTTAAGATGTCGAGATATGTTAAGATCTAACACATTTTTACAAAATAAACTAAGAAATCACACAAGACATGCATACAACACATAGATCTACACATTTTACTTGTATTCTCTCCTAAAAATCATATGAAAACTGAAAACAAGGGGGTATGAACTCACCTTTGCTTTGATGTTTCGGTTTTGAAGAAGAGATGAATAGATTTTTGGTCCTAGCAAGCTTTCTTGAGTGGATCTAGGAGTATGATCACCAAAAACTTGCTTAGAAGGAGTGATATAACAGGAGAATGAAGTTATATCACTTGGATATGTAAGGACATACCAAGAAAATGATGATTTTTGGTGGAAATCTTCTTGAACAACCCTAGATCTTCGAAAATTTGAGAGGAAAGGAAGGAGTGTTCTTGTGAGTGTTCGAGAGAGTTTGATGTGTGTGTGTGTGTGCTTACCTTTGGCCGAGAGGAAGAAAAAGAGAGAGGGAAGAGAGATTAAGATGTGATAGGTGCATAGATGTATGGGATTGGGTATTTGTTTAGAGGGTAATTTGCATGGATTACCTCCATGTATTAGTGAGGTAGCATGGCTTCGATAATTGGCCTAATCTTGATCCTTAATCGAAACCATGAGGCCCATAGAGAAGTTTTCGGCCCATTGGGCCTTTAGGGTAGTTCACGGCCCAAAATGGTATAAAAGAATGGATTTATGGTTTACTAGGGTTAATTGGATTAGTTATGGCCCAATAAGGCCCATTAGGGTTAGAATGAATCATTCTAGGCCCAAATGGTCCAAAATGTTATAGATTTGTGAATTGGGTCCATTTGGAATCCAAATAGGGTTTCCAAGCCCAAAATAGTCGAATTGAATGCTTATTGGTCCATTAGGCCCAATAAGGAATCCTAGTCCAATATGGACTTAAACCGGGATTCTTAGGGTTTTCAGACTTTTTGTTGAACATGAAAGGTGCATTTAAATGAGCACTAGGTGATATTTACTTAGAGTATATGTTTTACAATAGTCGAATGGTTACACGATAATAGAATTTCCTAGCTAAAATGCTAGTTGTGATAATGTGACTTAGGGCCCGTTTGATATCTTGCTGACTGGTCCGGTCAGCACTTTTTTATTGACTCGGTCTGGTCAGTCCAGTCAACATGTTTGATACACACAAAAAATGATTCTAGCCCGGTAAATAATAACTGACTTAATCCTATGAAAAAGTGAAGTTGACTGAGTCTCTTGTGGGAGTTTCTCATTTTTGCCATTTACCTTCTCTGTCGACACTTCCTTCGCCTTCTCCAATGTCAATAACATTTGTTCGTCGGCAGATTCCTCCGTTGAACCACCCTCCTCTGACTTCCGTCCTCACTCCTCTCGTATCTCTCGATCGCCTTCGTCCCCGTCGACCACCTCTTCCATTATCTTATAAAATAGACCAATTGTTTAAAAAATTAACATCACTACAATTATTTACATTATGTTTGCAATACATATAAAGAAATAAAAGTTAGTAATGTATTTCTATTAACTTTATCTAATTGTTCGTTCAATATTCAAACAAATCATAAAACCAAAAAAAAATAAAATAAAATAAACACAGGATCGTTCAAAAACACAGTAACATAACCAAAATATATCCAAAAAAAACATAACCCAACTACATATATAGCGTGTATATAAAGAGGGCTAAGTTATAATGTGGATTGACAACTGTTGTGCGGACGTGTGGACAATGCTATTCTATGAGAATTACTAAAAGAAATAAGTTGTTTAGTAATGTGAATACGTTCAACCTCATAAAATTATTGTCATTTACATGCATTCTCACTAATTCTTATTCATTTTTGTTCTCGTGTATCGTTTTTCACTCATTTTCATTCTTACAGAATATGAATCAATAAACATCCTGACAACATTCTGACAGGATGAAAATAATAATAATAAAAAAGTCTATAATAATCTTATAGACGATTTAATTGATGAGAATGTATGATAATGACAATAGTTATGAAGATTGAACGTATTAATATTATCAAACAACATATTTTATTTGTCATTCAATGTCCACACGTCCACACAATAGATGTCAATCCACATTTGAACCTAATTCTATATAGAGATGCCCAAAATAACATAATAAATACATAGTATTCGTAATAAAATAAGCACACTAATAAATATATTATATTACTAGTTGTAAGACCCGTATATTATATAGGTTGATTAAAACAAAATTAATATATATATATATATATATATATATATATATATATATATATATATATATATATATATATATATATATATATAAAGGTCTATACATGGTTTATGATTTAGTATTACAACTTAAGGTTGTAATTGTTTATTTACAAATTGCTTATCTATTGATTTTTTTTAGTTTTGATCATGATGGTTAATTGATATATAAACCATTGTTTATAAGTTAATGCATTGTAATTTTTCTGTTAATTAATTAAAAACCATTTCTTTGAAAAAAAATTATAATAAAATCAATTTTTTGATAACTTTTATTTAATTTGACTTATCATTCTACATTTATAAAATTTAAATATTTTTAACTATTTTGAAAAATAGTATTTGAATATATAATCTATAAGTTAATTTAATAATATGATTTATGTTTTGAATTTAAAATAATAAATAAGTGTATTGTAATAATCATTTTAAAAATCTATCAATAATAAGATAATGTTTTTCATTAATAATATATTTTAAATTAATAGATTAATTATATTAAGATGTAAGTTTAATATGAAATTCTTTGAATTTTGAATAAAATAAGTCAATTATTGTATTACTAAAATTGAAATCAATTTATTAGATCAAGAAAAGAAATGAAAGTTTATTTGACCTATAAATAGTATGTGAAATTAATAAAATAGAAAAAACCAAAAAAAATATGTGGTGGAAAAAAAATAATTGAAAATAACCATAGTGTAATATGTGACCAAATCAATAAGAATATGACATGTTGAAAAAAAAATCATTTATTAGAATAAATTTAATAAATAAAAAAAAAATATATTGCTTATGGTAGTAATGATTAAAGAAAAGAGAAAAAATGATTATATGAGAAGTGGCGATGATAGAAAATAACAAGGAGTTATATTTAAGATCACATATTTATTAAACAACATTTTCTGTTTTTCTTAATTTATGCAGCAAAACTATTTTCCAAATGAAATATTCAACCAAGTTTCAATTTCAACTTCACACGTTTAAAAACTATTTGCACAATACAACTAATATCAGTTGCATAAATTACTAAATAAATAAAAAATGAAGCCCACAAAACAATAAATATAGTATTTATACTAATTTACTAAACCAGTTATCCGTGGACTATCATAAATTTAATTGAACATTACAATAAAAAAAATGTCTTCTCATTCAACTTGTAATTGCTAGACATAAAATGCAAAAATTGACTTGTTTGAAGTCAGAAGCCAAAAGCAGAAATGTCGAGATTCTCTCCATAGCTGTGGTTATTCAACAAGGTTTCAATGTGATTTATTTCTTTTGGTAATGATCCTGTAAGAACCTGTTTAACAAAAACAACCAGTTGACTAAAAAAACTTGGCTAAATTTTTTTTATATATATACATATACTTATATTATATACCTCATAACCTGATTCGGTAATTAGGACTTCATCCTCAATCCTTATCCCAATGCCTTGGTATCTGCGTATTGGTAACCAGTTGACTAAGTCAGTTGTGCTGACGTGGCAATGACACATCATTATTCGTCTTTTTATGCCACGTGGATTTAAGATTAGTAGTTTAGTTACCTTTGTGCACAGTCGAAGTTTGATGGGATGTAAATTCCAGGTTCAATTGTTATCACCTAAAAAAAAGGAATTATGCAAAGTGGCTAAAACAATTTCGATTTAAAAAAAAAAATAGAAATTACAACAATATTTTTAGCATTTGAATTTTAAAGATCTAAAAAAATGATGAGATTAGAAAAAGAACTTACAACACCCGGCTTTAATGTACGTTCATACCCGATTTTAGAACAATCATGCACATCCATTCCCAGATAATGACCTGTATTATTTATGAAACAAACACATAAAAAATTTAAGGTTTCTTTTTGAAATAATTAAAAAAAAAATGACATATCACATATCACCTATACTAGTTGGATTCACTTGGTGATAGCTTTGAAGCCTATCATTTTTCAAAATTCCCATTCCTTTCAATCCTCTACAAAGTTTCTCAACCTACACAACATCAAGTAATTATAAATCAAAAAACTCAACATATTATAATCAAATATATATTATATTATATTATAATTTAATTATACCGAGTAGTTGTGTATACGCTGGATGCTCATACCAGGTTTGCAAAGTTGAATACATTCTTTGTTGGTCTCTACAACCAGATCATACAATTCTCTCTGAAATCATAAAACATGATGAAATTAATTACAAAAATTATATAAATAATAGGATACATGAAATATATAAAATAACTAAAACATACATGAACATCTGAAAATTTGCCACATGGAGGCCAAGTACGTGTGAGGTCACTAACATACCCATGCAACTCACATCCAATATCCATCAAAACAAGCTCTCCATCTTTCACCTAACAATCAATAATATCAATTTTTAAAATAATGTTTTATACATTATTAAATAAATCATCTAAAAAAATAAAATAAAATAAAAAGCTCACATTCTGGTCATTTCGTGAATAATGAATAACACTGCCATTGGGCCCACCACCAACCACAGGGTTAAACCTGGGAAAACAGTAATTAGTATTGTTAGACAAACAATATTACATGTAAAAAAAATGTGTATATGAATAAAAATAAATTTATATAAATAAATAAATAAAACATACGCCATTCTCTGGGCACCTCTGATTCTACACTCGTATTCAACTTTAGCTGATAAGATATTCTCATAAGGGGATATTTTGGATTGCAGCATAGTTTGTAAAAGAGCCTATTTAAATTTTAAAGGGGAATGAATAATTTTAGTGGTGAATAAAAATAATAATAATAATTGTGGGAGTTTTTGAGATACCTGGCAACCTATAGAAGCAGATTGTCTCATGAGATTAAGTTCAGCTGATGATTTGACCCATCTTGCTTCATGGGTGTAAATGGAGAGATCATGGAGTCCACCATTATAAGCAGCTTTCTTGGATGCCTCTAACTCTGTATAAGTTGGGACAGCTGTCTTCACATTATGATATAACTTTGAACAATTTTTTATCATGTTTGGAAGGACCTTCAGTGAAATAAAACAGAAGTGAGTAAATTAATGATGTTTGAATTCAACAAGTTTATCAATACTGACTTTATGTAATTTGTTGATAGGATATGACTGATCAGCTTTGAAAAATTCTATAGCAGCATCAACTCCAGCAATCTGTCCTTGCCAAGTAATGTCCTAGAATTCATTGTAGATAATATTAATTCACTAGAGTTTCATACTTTTTAATCTCAAATTGTTGTTAAGTGTCATATTATCACAAGAATATATGTAATGTATGCATACTTGAGGGGTAGGTTCAGGCATAAACATGCACAAACCAAAGTCATGACTCAACACAGCTATTCCACCAGGCTGTTGGCATCCAGTGATATAAAGATAATCAGAATCTTGGCGAAAAGTGTAAGGTACAACATCTGTCATCATCTTCACAGGAGCAGCTGCAACAACAGCTACACTTTGTTCTGGAAGAAGCTCCAATATTCTCTTACGCCTTGATACGTATTCATCACAGCTGATTCCTGGTGTAATCTCACCTTCTTTTAGTAGCTATCAATATCATAACACAGAAATGAAAATTTTAATATGGAATTACATGTGAGAGGTAATAAGAACAGAGGATTAGTATAACATTGCAGATGATGAAGTATTTTCAGTCAAGATACCTGAGGATGAGTACTTGGAATTGGTTGCCCAGCATCAAAAGTAAAACACTTGTCTGTAGAGTAAAATTGTCGAAGTAGAATCTACAAGCAAAAGCTATATAATATAGAGTTTAAAACCATCGATACAAAAAAGTACTTATTCAAAACAAGAAGTTTCTGTTTATCTATAATAACTCAAATATAATCAGTGTACAGAACTCCTTCAAATGGCGAATATCCAAAAACAGTTCCAACAAGAACTAGAAATTGAATTGAATGGGACGTAGAAAGTGTTACAAATAATAGAAATTAAGGAAGAGACATGCATCTCTCTAATAGTTAATAGGGCACAATATCAAAACCCATAAACAGATCATCTATAGATAAAACTAAAAAGCATTAGACAAAAAACCCAAGCAGCAGCAGAGGATGAAATCTATCAACAATCATGAAATACTAGAAGCAATCAAAATTGAAGTTGTTAAACAGGTACGAACCTGATTGACCAATTTGAATGATGGCCTATTATTCGTTAGCTTTCTGTGAAGATGTTGCATTCTGCGACTTACTGGCCTAAACGAATGTAAAAATATAAATAAAGTGTAATAATGCGTAAACAGATGGTCGGCAAATGGAGAAAAATAACTCGTCGATCGTCGGCACCTGAGGAATTTTAGATTTCAATTTAGGGTTTTAGGCCTTAAACGTGGAAGGGGAAAAACCTCAGTTCATGTTTCATCCGGTAAATTTTACTACAGACCCTCGAAGGTTTCCTTTACTTCAAGGGGTGTTTGGGATTGGTTTGAAAAGTGTTTATTTGCTTGTAGATTTTTGAAAAGCTTAAAAAAGAAAAAAAAAAAAAAAAAAAAGGGTTTGTCAAACTCAAAGCACATTTCAAAATAGTTTTTCTACAAACTTCAAAAAAAACACTTTTTAATAAATATCTAAAACGTGACTTTTTAAACTGTTTATGACTTTTTAATCAAAATAATTTCAAAAAATACTTTTAAGCCAAACACTTTCTATTGGCTTTTTTACTATAAAAGCTTATCTAAACACTTTTTAAAAAACTCTTTTTACCACCACTATAAGCAAATAAGCACATTTTTCTAGTTAAAAAAGCACTCCCTAAATATGTCCAAATGATTATTCAAATGTGTTAACAAACTTTAGCTCATTCTTTATATTTTTTATACATAATGACTAATTCTTTTTATATATTTAGTAATTTATATTTTTCTACACATAATATGTGTACTAAAATCAGTTTAATTGTTATATGTATAGAAAAATAAACAAGTTTAATGGTCATTATTAAATATATAAAAAATAATTAACGAAATATATACATATGATAAAGTTTATTATCTTCATCAATCATTAACCTTATTCAAATTGCATATTAGTGGTGATATTATATTAAAGCAAAATAAAAAAAATGAATGCAATTTAAAACTTATTTGGATTACTAATTGAATTTTTTTATTAAGCCAATGAGATAATGATTTCAAATATATATATATATATATATATATATATATATATATATATATATATATATATATATATATATAGTCTGCTATAAAATCATGTGCTATACATGTTGCATTGTACGGTGATGATGTGTCACCGTGGAACCGCAGTGAACAAGAGACGCTTAGCCTCGAGGGAAATGGATGACATTTAGTTTAACAAGCCCATGGCAAACACTATCCCCTCATTGTGGCATGGCAAAGAAAAAGTAGTCCATGTCAATGGGTTAGAGAGAGAGAATATGTGTTTCTTAGGGGTGAGCATGAGGTGGGTTGGGCGGATTTTGGGGTAAAACCGAACCCAACCCGTGTATTTTAATTTTTGGGTTTTTTTTTTTTTGGATAAAAGGGGAGACCCCTTGGCAAATTATTGGGTTTTAGAACCTAATGAGTTTGGTTTTTGACCGATTCGGTTTCTCAGTGTAACATACATGTTCAGTTATCATGTTATGTAATTTTAAAAAGTGAATAATATTATGAAATATTATATGAATTTGAGCATTGAGTCCTAACAGATAGTTTTTACTAGAATTGAAGTAAAACTATGTTTAGAATAATTTAGAATGTATTGGAAGTCTTATGAGATTCCGATCAGAAGTTAAATATTGAAATTTAACGAAAATATAAAATTTGAAATAAGTAAAATTTTATTATTGAAAGTTGTAAAGAATCTCGTTAGAAACATTTAGGCGAAAACCTTAATGAAATCCGACTTATAACGAAGAAGTTATGACTCCTTAAAGCTTCGCGACAGAACCGACACGATGTTGTATGACGTAAAAAGTGAGTTTTCGATAAACTACTTTTTAGCCTTAGTAATCTAAAGGAAAGTCGTAGTATTCATTAAACCGAGAATTTTCATAAAAAGAACGTCCAAATCTGACTTCGTATGAGGAAGTTATGATTTTTCTAAGTTTTGGTATAGTAGTATACAGCTAAAAACTAAAAGGGTAAATTACACGGATGGTCTCTATGGTTTAGGGTAATCTGCATGTTTGGTCCCTAACAACTTTTTATAACTCGGATCGTCCCTATTTTATATTTTCGTTGCACGTTTGGTCCCTACCAGTCTTGAAAAGACTATTTTGCCCTTAGAACTACTTTTATTTTGTTAATTCTTTTTTTATTATTCTGATTATTATTAAATAAATAATAAATTATAACAAAATCAAATACACTTATTATAACCAAACATCAAGAGACCTCCGTCTCATTTGTTGCCTTCGTCCCCTCCACTTCCATAATTTTCCCGTCGCATATCCACGAAGTACTACCACCGAAGTTGAGATAGGAAACGAATCAGAAATCTTTAGTGACATGTGGAGATCGACTTTCAAAAATCGATCTTGTACATAAGCTTTAGAGTGCAGATTGATTTTTAGATTTTAAATCACAACTCAAACAAGGCTTCAACTAGGGTTCTGAAGAGAGAATATAGGAAACTGACGAGTTTTCTAAAGATCTTTCCAGTGATAAAAAGAAAGGAATGATATGCCAGGGTTTGGTTACTTGTGAGTTTTCTATTCACAAATTGATAAACTAGTGGAGGGGTTGATGTTTCGATTTCCCACGAGATTACAGAGTTCCTTCGATCATTGGTGGTAGTGCAACATCGACATCTGAAACCATTCAACCCCTCAAAATCAAAGGTTTGTTCTTTTGCTACCGAAGAAATAGGGGATGCTTTAGGGATGTGGGAGTCGACTGGATTTTAATTTGAATTGCATCTTATGATTTCAGATTTGGATTTGCATTTGCATCGTAGGTTACATTTTTTTCTAATATTTGATTTTCAGGTTTTATTTGGATTTTGTATTTGTGTTAGAGGTTGGTTTTAGATGTATTTTCATATTTATTGTTGAAGATTATGTAGCTTTGTGTTGAGTTTTGAAAGATTTCTACGGTATTTAATCTATAGTCGGAGATGATGACCGGTGCATGTCGGGGACGGATCTGTTACCGGAGATGGTAACCGGAGGTGGTGGAAGGAGCTATATGAGGGTTGATGTGGGGTGGGTCATTTTTCTAAAAATATATTAATAATTTAATTTATTTAATAATTAATAAATATATAAAAATTTAACTAAAAAAAGAATTGAATGAGGGTAAATTAGTCTTTTTAGAGTGGACAGGGACCAAGCGTGCAATAAAATTATAAAGTAGGGACGGTCCGAGTTAAAAAAAGTTGTTAGGGACCAAACACGCAGACTACCCTAAACCATAGGGATTATCCGTGTAATTTACCCAAACTAGAAATAAAGATCAAGTGAATTTTAGCCGACACAACCTAAACGAAAATCGAAGGTTTCGTCAATAGTGGTACAACGGTAAAAAGACAGACGAAAACGAACGTCGGATGAAGAAATTATGAATTTTTAACGAACTTTTCCTGTCTCGGCCCCTTAAAAATATAATATTAAAATAAAGTCAAAATTAGTCGACGGAGTCTAAACGAAAGTTGTAGCATAAGTTCACCTACGTGTGGATATAAAGAATGTCAAACGGAGCTCGTATGCGAAAGATATGAATTTTTGAAGTTCGGAGCACAAACTTCGAGACTTGACTGCGTTCACGACGTGAAAAAGCATGGTTCACGATGTGGACTACTTGAATGACACCTCTCAAGCCTAGAAGGCACACGACAAGCCTAGGGGATGACTGGGATCAAACTCACGACGTGAACAAGCATGGTTCACATCGTGAACCTCAAATTTTGACCTATAAATAGAGGGCCAGCCCTCTTACTTCCGTTTACACAAAACACAACCCTCTCTCTCGTATTTCTGATTTTGAGCTATTTTCCTGAGCCGACGATCGCTAGCTGCCGACAATGTTTAGTCAAATTCTATCGGCAAAAAACGCTCTTTAGGGGGAATTTCATCGCAACATCCGATTATTTCACGATGAGTTCAATATATATGAACAATTGTATGTTATATGTTATATGTGCTATGTGCTTTTCCGTGTTATTTCCCGTGTTATTATGGTAGCAAAGTTATACCTTTGACCATGTGATCCGTGAAAGGACTAGTATCACCGTGGTATTGGTATGTAGTCTATGGTCGTGTAGAGCATATCTCGTAAGAGAATGACTTCTATCACTACGGCATTGGCAGAATATTAGATAGGGCTGAAAGCCTGAAATCTACCAAAATGTTTAATCAGAAATTGTATGTCTTTTGTGTCATTTGGGCCGAAGCTTTATTGATGTATATCAAGTATGGAAATTGTTATGTCTCATTGATTGTAAATCTTTGAATCGAATCATTGATTGATATGGAAAGCTTGTTACATGATTCACATATGCCTTTGTTGCTCTGTGTTTAACTATTGCAGGTAATAAGGATTCAGCATATACACGTACTGTTGGGAGATATAGAATAGTTAATAATATTTCTTTTGTATTTAGTGATCGTATATTATAAAATTATAATTTATTGGGTAGTTATGTAATATACTAAAATTTAGTCGGTTTGTATCCAGTTTTTTGTAATTAAATTATCAATGTAAAATATTGTTTATATATATGCATGTAGCATGTTTTGGAGTAACTTGGATTAATAATGTTAAGCATGAAATAGGTTCTTTCACTCAGTTTCTAGGGTCTGTATTTTCGGTTTATGAGTTCAACCCATGGTTCATGGGTTTTGGGTTTAAACCCATTTTTTATATATATATATATATATATATATATATATATATATATATATATATATATATATATATATATAAATATATATATATATATATATATATATATATATATATATATATATATATATATTATAGAAATGGTCCCTATGGTTTGCTCGAATTCGTAGTTTTAGTCCCTAAGTTTAAAATTTGATAGGTTACATCCCTGTGGTTTGTGAATATTGCATTGTAAGTCCTTACTCCATATAAAAAGACCAAATTACCTCCTTTTCTTTTGTCTTTTTCTGTTAAGAATTTATTATTATTATTATTATTATTATTATTATAAATTATAGATTTTATTGGTTCTTTATGTTAATAGAATTAATAAAGATCATTTAAATTATTTTTATTTTTTTAAATCGATTGTCTAAGTTATATAAAATCACATTATTATTTATTTGTTTATCTTTCATGATTAAAAAATATTTTAATATTTTTGACGTTTTGTTTGAATATATTATTTGATGTTGTTTTTCTAATGTTTGTTTGTTTACATTATATAATGATTTTTTTTTTACATTTTGTTCGAATAAACAAATTAAAATAATAACCTTGATATTTTTGACACTTTATTTGAATATATTATTTGATGTTGTTTTTTTTAACGTTTTGTTCGTTTAAATTATATAATGACGTTTTTTACATTTTATTTGAATAAACAAATTAAAATAATAAACTAATAACTATAAATCATCCAATATAATTATTTAATGTTGTTTTTTATGTGTTTTTTGTTTACATCATTCACTTATATGTTAGTGTCTGTTCTTTTATTTAGTTTTAAGAGGTTTTATGATTTTATATATTTTTCATTGTCATCATTCTTTTATATGTCAGTGATTCTTCATTTAATGCCTAAATAATTTTATATTTTCTTGTAACTATTTATGAAAAAAACCAAAGTAAAACTATTCAATCTAACATATATATATATATATATATATATATATATATATATATATATATATATATATATATATATATATCGTTAAAAGAAGTAGAAAAAACGACCATTAAATAATTTTATTCGAAAACTGATAGTTATCTAGGTTACTGTTTTAATTTTTTTATTCGAAGAAAAACGTCAAAAAAATCATTATATAATTTAAACAAACAAAACGTCAAAAAAACAACATTAATTAATATATTCAAATAAACGTCAAAATATTAAAAGATTTTTAAACCACAAAAAGAAATATAAATAAACAAACAAATGAATGAATAATAATAATAATAATAATAATAATAATAATAATAATAGTAATAACAATAATAATAATAATATGATTTTATAAAATTTAGATAATTGATTTATAAAATAAAAAAAAATTATAAATAATCTATATTAATTCTATTAAAATAACGATAAAAAACAATTATATATATATATATATATATATATATATATATATATATATATATATATATATATATATATATATATATCATTGATAAAAGAAAAAAGAAAAAAAGAAAGAAAATTAATTTGGTCTTTTTATATTGAACAAGGACCTGAAGTGCAATATTCGTAAACCATAAAGATTTAACCTATCAAATTTTAAAGTTAAGGACAAAAACTATAAATTTAACCAAACCATAGGGACCCTTTATGTAATTTACTTATATATATATATATATATATATATATATATATATATATATATATATATATATATATATATATATATATATATATATCTTAAGAATTTTTTATACAACGACTTCACTTTCTATTTCTAAAAATTTGTTCATAGAGGTTTAAAGACGAGTTATTAAAGATCTATGAGACAAACCTAAAGCGAAAAGATTTATAACTTTTGTGAATGTGTCATTAAGCTTTACAACAAACAATATTTGTGTAAACTTACACGGAATGACAGTCGACAATTATATGATGTACATGAATCCAAACATGGCTTTCCTATAATGATTGGAAGGATTAATTGTATACATTGTGAGTGAACAAATTAATACATAACGAGGTCAATACATGTGAGGTGATCATCTATGCTTGATGATAACTCAAAAATCAATGGAGTCAAGATCTATAGAATTTGCATGCTTACTTTGGTGTTTTCAGTTCCTATAATGACATCAATATTCTAATTCAATCGTCGATATTCAACATGTTAAATAAAATAGCATTCGAGTGTTCGTTTGAAGTTAATGGAGTACAATACAAGCATACGTATTATCTTGTTGATTTGATATATCTTGAAGATGCTATATTTTTCAAATCATTTACTTGTCTACAAGATGAAAAATAAAAAATGTTTAAGGCAATGCATGAAGCAACAAGGAAGGATGTTGAACGGGTATTTTATGTCATTAATCATCATTAGCATGTATTGAAAATCCTGAGATAGTCATTGTCTCCCAAAAAAATAAAAAAAACATAATATACATGTATGCATCATATTATATAATATGATTTTAGGATAAGAATGTCATGTTATCGAGAAACATATAATAATATTCGTCTTAGTTTGGCGGAACATATATATACAACTCTGCTATCTAACATAGATGAAGACTATATATATATATATATATATATATATATATATATATATATATATATATATATATATATATATATATATATATATTCTCGTATTTGTCATTATTATTTTAGGTTAATGTTATTTGAACTGGTAGTGATGTTATTTTTTATTATTATTATGTAACTTTTTAACTTTTTTAGTTTAAATTCATGAAAGTTTTTAATTATTGGTAATCTTATATTTATTTAGTTAGCATGTTAAGTGCTTTAAAGTAATAAATGTTAATTGTATTAAAAAATACTCTTTATTAAATGAAGTTTTTTTTGTCATTTGTCACATTCTCATCCAATTTGCTAAATATCATATTGTGGTTATTTTGAATTTTTTTTCCACATATCATTTTATGAGTTTTTTTATTTTATTAAATTTTATATAATATTTTAATGTAATAATTGTAATAAATATAGCAATAAATGGATATTAATTTCATTAATAAACTTGTCTTTTAATTTCAAAATTTCCAAAAGTAAAAGTCATTAGTTTCTTTTCTTTATTTAAATTATTTGTTTAATTTTAAAAAATAAAAAACATTAGATTATAATAATTCATTATTTTTCTTATTTTCTTATAAATTCAAAGTTATCAAATATTTTAACCTTTATATTTAACTTTTTTTTTAAAATTAACTCATATAATACACAAGTTTCACAACTAGTAAAAGATAAAGAAAAAAATGAAATATAAGTATAACATATTTTGAAGGATAGAGTGAATAGAACAATATGACATGATACATAATAACGAAATATCAAAGTACACACATGGCCATACTTATCTGGTTGTGTATAGAGTTGACAAAAATCGACCCAACTCGTTAACCCAACCCGAACCCAATCCAAAATTAACGGGCTGGGTTAATATTTTCAACTCATTTAATTTAAATGGGTCAATCTGTCTAACTCGTTTAATTAAATAGGTTGGGTTGGGTACAAATTACTAACCCGTTTTCAATCCGTCAACCCATTTAACTATTATATATATATATATATATATATATATATATATATATATATATATATATATATATATATATATATATATATATATATATATATATATATATAATTTCATAAATATGCGAATATTATGATGTATTAATCAAAGTATTAATTTAGAAATTATAATATTGCATTATTATTATCTATGTTTAATAAAATTCAATCTTAATTTGCATCTTTTTTTAGCGACGATAATACTGATCACTCTCCAAAATCAATATGAAACTAAACATTTTTAATGGTATTTGAACAATTTATTTGTATTTATGAATTAGAATTGTGCTTTTATCATAATTATGAAATTTTATTTATGTTTTATAATTTAAGTGGTATAATATTTAACTATATAATTTGTTTAATTGATTTTAAATGGGTTAACCCAAGTTTAAACCATTTATTTAATAGGTTGGGTCGGGAACTACATAAACAGGTCAATCCAGTGACAACTCATTCATTTAAAAGGCTGGGTTGAATTTAAAATATCAATCCATTTAAATAAACAGGTCGGGTTGGGTTGGAATTTCCAACCTAATTATTAAATGAGTTGAACGCGAACCCAACCCAGGTCGACCCATTACCACTTCTAGACTTGTGTATGTTGATTAATTGCTTTAAAAAGAAACAATTAAAAAATACGAATGACAATCGATCTAGAGAAAATATCACCGGCCAACTTATAGTCACGAGTCACGACCATGACCTATCTTTATGATATTGTTTATATTTTTTTTTTCTTTTCAGTTTTAATAACTATATAACGATAATATATTATGAAAAGATATAAAATTATATCAATTTTTAATTCCGTAGGAATAAAATATAATACTATATAAACTATCATATAAAATATATTTTGATTGTATTAAGTTGTTGCTAACACCCCGCACCCAAGTTGTAGCAAAGAAATAAGAGAAGAGAAAAAGAAATTAAGGAGAGAAAAGAAGATAAAAGAAAGGAAAAGAAATTTGTTATTTCTTTTCAAATCCTTTCAAACCGGAAGGAAAATTAGGAGGAAAAGTGATTCTTTCATTACTTCCACTTCCTTTCTTTAATAAAACTCGGGAGCACAAATTTCTATTATTTTTCTCTTATTTCCACCCATTTTCTTTTTTTTTCCTCACCTTAAGTTGGACTTGAGAACGGGATGTAAATGATAAATAATAATAATAATAATAATAATTGATTGGATAAGTTGTTGCTAAATGATAAAAGATAATAAAAATAATAATTGATTGGATAAGTTGTTGCTAAATGATAAATAATAATAATAATAATAATAATAATAATAATAATAATAATAATTGGTTGGATGTTTATATGGATGAGAAGATTTTTTTTAATAAAAAAAATGAGTTATGACTGGTTGCTACAAACATAGTCTAAAAGGTTTTTAGGTAACTGTGACTCTTTTAAATTGTGTAACACCCAAATTTTCAAATAGTTTTTCACATTTTAAAACCACACTTTCATTCATAATTGTTATAAAAATATCATTGTATCACATAATCAATTCATAACATCGCATCCCAAGATCATAATATGTAAAAGCTCCTCAAGTGTGTACTAATCAAGCCGGCGCCTTCTCGCGATCCTCACTGGTACCTGAAACACATAACATAACACTGTAAGCATAAATGCTTAGTGAGTTCTCCAAAATACCACACACAACACATATTAGCCACTCGAGGCTATAACTCTGTTTGACCCTCTGGTCAATGTGTCTCAGTGGGACCCTCTGGTCCCATAACTTTGTGGGCCCTCTGGCCCTAACTCTGTGGACCTTACGGTCCTAACTCAATAACTCTGTAACATACATAACATAAATCAAATAGAAATCTCATCATGCAAAAACATACAAATACTCTGTCTCATAACTCTAATTACCACTCTAGGTAAAGTATAGTGAGAAGACTCACCTCGGGTAACTCGGTAATCTCGAACTCTGTAAAATCTGGTCTAGCCTCCGCCTAATCATATGAAATCAACACTCTAAATCAATACATCTCTCAAGGCTAGACTTTCCCTCTCTTAGTACTCTCAGAAGGGTGAAAGACCATTTTACCCCTCTCATGGCTCAAAGACCCTAAAGTTGACCAAACCCTAAAAGTCAACTCTCCGGGTTACGCTGCGCATACCAAACATGTACGTTGGGCGTACCCGACGTCCTCACAGAAACGGGGTGTGCGACCCCTTACACCGCGGGTATTTGGATTATGCCCCGCGTAACTCTCAGTTTCAGACTCTAAGCTCTTGAGGTCTTAAACAGTTAAGACCCACGTCTAACTTCTAGATCTGACCATTTCTAAGCCTCTTAATCCTTAAAGTTGGTGACTTTAAGCCTTTGCATGGCTGGACAAGTCACTAACACCCATAACATTCCATTTCCTAACTCTAGAAAGCTCATAACTCAAGCATGACCTCATTACAATGACCAAGATGGAAACTTTATGGATGTATAACACAAATACCACTGAAATGGGATAGATCTAGGTCCATGGAGTACATTACACTCATAAAGTCTCCACCTTTGGGACTTTTAACCCTAGAAATGGTCCATGCAACATCAAACCAAATAAAGAGGAAAGTTTTGAACTTTATACCTCTAGATGAAGCTCCTTTCTCTGAAGATCTCAGATCCAAACTTGCACTTCAAGCCTTAGCCTCCACAAGCTCTTCTCCTTCCTCTTCACTAACACACCAAGAAATTTTTAGCTCCAAAACACACACACTCAAGCTAAGGACGATGGAAGGCCCTCTCTTAGGGTTTCACTCTCTGATATGGAGGATGAGAAATGAGCCTTAGCATCCTTTAAATAGTGCACAAGCCAAACATTTAGGGTTTGCATCTGGACCCGTTACGCCCAGCGTAACCCTGGGTACGCCTAATGTACCTAGGCGAGTCCGCGTCCAAATTAAGCGCATGAGTACGCGCATCGTACTCCCCAGTACGCCCAACGTACTCATTTGCTACAAGAACTCTCTCAAGGGACCAATCTTGACAACTTGACAAAATGGAAAGGTTAAATAGCTTTACCTGGATTTCGGGATGTTACAGATTGTATAAAAACATTGTTGTTTTTGCGTTTAATGCTTCAACCATTAGATATATTTTTTTTTCTGATTTGACAGTAACACCTTAATTCTTTTCCGATTTAACCATCAATTTTTTTTTGTAAACTCACCTTAACAATGTATAAAGGGCTTTTCAGATATATTAATGTATATAAAATCATTTTAAAATAAGAAAATTAGTAAACATTAAATTAAGGGAAGTCAGGGGTGAACAAAAACCAAACGAAATCGGAAAAAGTAAACAAAATTGGGAAGCCACCATTGCAACATCCTTCTAATGTCCATCTCTTAACCTTTCACCTTCCTATTCCCTAGCGACCATTGCAACATCTTTTTCACCGCCACCTTGATTGATTGCTTGTGTGACAAGATATGCTTATATTAGCATTGCATCGAAGTACTCTTTCATTAATTTCTTTTTTCATTTTTGCATCCCACTTTCATACGACATTATTAACTTTGGTCATTATAGCATCTTACTTTCATATTTCTTACTGTAATGTTGTACACTAAAATGTTGTCCAGTTATAGCATCCTACTTCCATTTTGACATAATACGACATTGTATTTTACAAAATTTCCTTATTAAGTCAAGGTCATCCGCAGTACATACGACGAACAACAAACCACGAAGACCATCAAAAACCACGAACGAGTGTTGGTGTACAACTAACGACCACAAACGGAAAGCATAAGAGAAGAAAGAAGACATAAATAGAAAAAGAAGGTTGGCATGAGAGAGAAGGTGTTTGTGGTCCTCCGTTCTCCCCACTAAAATTCACCATGACCACGAGCAACCACGGACCGTCGGGATGGTATTCACGATCGTGGTTCGTGGCCACGTCAACCACGAAGGTGTTCGTTATATGTATTGTAGATGGCCTAATGTGCTTACAAAAATCTACCTTTCGTATTCATGTTCTAATCATAGGTTTATACGTACATGTGCATTGGGAGATATGAAGCAATGTATGACACAACACTAAATATGAGAGAAATTGAGCATTTTGATACATTATTCTTTGAAATTGTTTGTGAATGCTAAACTTTTAATGATTTGGGTAATTGAATATTGAATTTTGAAACATATTCCAAATTTTGGTTTCTGGAATACATAATTTAGGGTATTTTTTAAAGTTGACAATGGGTCGTCCTGAGTTGTGTTCAGGTTCAACCCATTTATTAATTGGGGTTGAAGATTTCAGCCCAACCCAACCTTTTTATTTAAATGGGCATATATTTCTAACCCAATCAAACCTTTCAGATAAATGAGTTGTTATCGGGTTGACCCGTTTATGTAATTCTCAACCCAACCCATTAAATAAATAGGTTAAACCTGGGTTAACCCATTTAAAATAAAAAAAAATAACTAAATATTACAACACTTAAATTAGTTTAAAACTTAAATAAACTTTCAAAGTATAATAAAAGCGCAATCTCAATTCATAAATACAAAGAAATTATTCAAATAACATTAAAGATATGTGATTTTTAAATGATTTTGAAGAGTAATTAGTGTTGTCGGTACAAAAAAATGACAGCGATTATGATTGCATCTTTTAAAACATAAATAATAATACAACATTGTAATTTATAAATTAATACTTAGATTAATACATGGTAATATTTAAATGATTATTAAATTAAATATATATTAAAATTAAATAGGTTGGTGGGTTGAAAACGGATTGACAACATTTATACAACCCAACCTGTTTAATTAAATAGGTTAGACAGATTGACCTGTTTATCCTAAATGGGTTGAAAAGCTCAACCATACCTGCTAGTTTTGGGTTACGTTCAGATTGGTTGTAGTTAGGGGTGTGCAAAAAAACCGCAAAACCGAAAACCGAGCCGAACCGGCCAATCCGAAACCTAAAAAACCGAAACCGAAAAAAACCGTAACCGAAAAAAGCCGAAACCGAAAAAACCGGATATCAACGGGTCGGTTTTTGGTTTTGATATTTAGGTATCCGCGGATACCCGAACTGAACCGTTATATATATATATATATATATATATATATATATATATATATATATATATATATATATATATATATATATATATATATATATATATATAGTAAAAAAAAAGTATTATTTCATTGGTATTGTTTCGATTGATCTACGAGTCCAATAATTTAAACAAAAATCCATATCGACAACTTCAATTTTATAATTCTAAACTCATTTGACTTTCTTGTTATTTTTATTATTGTATTTATTATACAAATTATAATATATGATATTTGAACTTCATTATGTTTTTTAAACTTCATTATGTTTTTTTTAAACTCTTTGACTTAGTAATTTTAAGAAATAGATAACTAAAATGGAGTTTGTAGTTTCAATTGAATTTAATTTTTTATATTTACTGAGTACCTGTGAACTGAACCGTGGTTACCCGCTTTCATACGGTTCGGTTCGGTTCGGTTTTTTTGTCAATATGGTTTGGTTTTGGTTAGTGCGCATGAGGTACCCGCCGCGTGGTCATGGTTCACAATTTTATTACTATCCTAACCGAACCGCCCCGTGAACACCTTAGGTAGTATTTTTGTTTTAGATTTCTAAAAAATTTTAAAACCAATTTTGAAATAAGAAGTGTTAACGAATTACGTGGATAATTCCATCGTTAAATTTTCTTGCCGATAACCCAAAGGAATCTATTACACTCCTTTGCCACATCTATCGCTACTTGTAAAACTTTCCATCGCTAGTTGCAAATGGATATGACATGTGGGGAAAAAATGTTTGGGGAATGTAATTGTATTGAATCCGTTTTGATTCCATCTCCAAACGTCTAGGAAATTAATTACTAATATTCCCGTGATCTTGAAGTACTCTTAGCTCTTGTTTAAGAAGGAGAAATAGCTGTCTAGTCCTTTTCAGACTTCTTCTTCAACTTTTTAATCCCCGTTTACTAAAACCTAGCCAGTCGTAATCAAATTCTGCTTTTCAAAATTCTTTTCATCTGTATTCTTTTCATATTGTATATGGTTTTCCTTAATTCTCTAAGATATCAAACTATTGGGTCTCTGGGGTAATGATGGTGTTTGTTGTATCCAGTATGGGTGCTTTAGGACACTGCAATGGGGCGCTTAAGCACTGTGTATTTTGGTCCCACGCTCCAGGGGACATCAGGACACTGGATGTCTGGGTGTGTTCATTTTGATTGACTCTACACTTCCCAGATTTATCAATTTGACTCAATCATTACAGCTTGAGTATAACTAATAACAAATCACTTACTTATAATCAATGAGTTATAAAAACACAACTTCATAATCCAGCAAGTATTACTTCTAATTCTAAAGGAATAAGTTGATTTCGTGATGACTAAGTTAATGATCGACGTTTGATGCATTATTTTATTACGTGGTAATGTTCCCAAGCGTTGAAGAAAACATGCAGAAGTTGATCAAAGATATACAACTTGGGGTGTAATTTGTGGTCAACGAAATCGATTAGGATTTACGATAAGTTTGAAGAGAAATGAACAAAAGATTTCTTTTCCCATGTGCATCAGCAGTTTTATATGAAGAGTATCTACTGTTTCAACAGTACATTTGCTAAATGTTTGATGCTCTGACTCTCTTTTTAACCTATATATTTAGCAATATTCAGGTGTCCTATTGTCATTAATACAATAATCGATCGAGTACTCAGTACCACTTTTAAAAATAAGCATAAAAAAGTACTTGTACCATAAAGTCAGATCACTATTAACATCGCATCCGAACAAAACATATTCAGAAACCTTTCACTCATTGAAGGATTTCATTTTTCAAACTGGCTTTATCCCTACATACACCATGCACTTCATAATCACATAACTCTTTCTCTGAGTTATTTGGGTATGATTTCTTATGTTAGTTCTCTATTTTGGATTGGTTTGTTTGTTTTCGGCATCTTTTGTATGCACAACATATATAATTCATAAGTTTAGGTGACGTACAAGTACAAACAGTGATATACATACTCTTGGATTTTTGAATAGAAACGCGTATTTATCAAAGACCGATTTGAAAAATATTGAGGTCTTTTCATTTCAATGAGACGAGTAACACGTTACATACCCCAAAGTGATCATTGGGTCCTAAAACTTAACTAAGTAATAATGCATGGATTGTTGTTACCATTGCATGTTGTTGGTAGGTGTACATAGTTTTTATCTCGTTCAATGTTGGCATGATGCTTCATTGCTTCTTCTTATAGCTAGTATATATCCAAGTTAATAGATAAGATATAGTAGCTCTAGCTTTTGACAGCATTAATGTGTGCCACCAACAATGGTTTTATGTTACATTAGAGCCTAATCTACATGGTTGAACAACCAATAAAAATCTCATCATTCTCTTGGCAATACCCTAGCTTCCAGAGTTCCAGGCTCGAGTTAAGCATCACATCTACACTCAATGTAGTTAATTAGGCAGGTTTCTTATCGCAACATTATAATAGGAAAATATGGGTCAAAGTGTCATTACATGAAATCATTTCTTATCTACGTTTCCTTTGAATCTACAAGATGAATATGTAGGAAGATTGTGATCGGGTGTGGCTTGATGAATGAGGTTTTTTAAATAAATTATATGTTCTTGAATTCTCAAATAAAATCCATAGATTTATTGATAAGTTTATAGGTATCAAGAGAAATATTGTCAATGATCGTGATACTTATAGTTAGTTACGGTACAGATAGGCCATTCTAAAAAAAATAGATAATCGATAGGAGGGCAAGCACAAGCAACCAGTTTAGTATCTCACAATTGCGTACGTAGTGGTGGATCCAAAGCAAAATATAACGGGTCCATCTTATATTAAAAAATAATACAAATTTAAATTTATAAAAATCTGAAATTTAAGATTTTTTGGAAGTTTCTTTTTGGTTAAAAATGTTACATAAATTAGGTTTTTTCAGCAAAAATGATATCAAAATGGTTAATTTTAGCAAAAAATGAAAATTTTAATGGCTGTTTTAATAAAAAATAACGGTTAGGATCCAACATTCAAGTGGGGTTCATGCAACGGAACTCTTGTAATACATACACTAGATCCACCGATACTTACTAGAGTAGTGCACCTAAGACATAGATACACATAGATATTGACGTTCATTTTGTTCAGTCCAAGTTGCTCAAATTAGTTTGTGTTCTTCATGTTTCATCCTCGTCACAATATGCAAACATCTTAACAATAGGAATCCTATCTACACTATTTTTAGTTTTTTGTTCAAGTTTAAACGTTCACAAACTTCCTTCCGATCAATCAAAATGCAATGATATTTTTATTTAATAAACTGTCATGATATTTTTATTAAACACCATCTAATTAAATATTATATTTCTTTAAAGAAAATTAAGTAAATTCAAACTTACAATCTATATACACAGAGGAGGGAAAGAGAGATGGTATTAGTTAAATTTCAATGAGAACCGAAGACGCTAGGGAACAAAAGACAACTAGAAAATAAATGGGTATCGCAAGCTCCACATTGACTTTCTGATCTCAAAAACAAACACCATACCCCACGAAACATATTCTTACTTACCATCTCTGCCATCTACCAAATCCTTACATATTCTATCTTACACAAAACTCTTATTTATTCCCTTCACATTCTCAACACCTATATGACCTCGGTATTTTTTGAATTTATTCCAAGTTATTTGAATTCTAATGTAATATTACAAATATTTTGATTTCAAGATTTTTAAATTCAATGTGAGATTACACCTGTAGTATTTTTTTTAAGTATTAGATACAACAATAATAATATGGGAGAAATTTGTATATAACTTTCTTAAAATTAAAATTTCATACTTTGCCTAACCTAATTTCAAATATCATACGTACCTTCATAAACTTCCGACATACCAGATTCGCCAAAATCTTTATTCTTAATATTTTCTAATCATTTTAAATCCTTATTTTATCGAACTAATATTATATATGTCTTATAAATATCCGTTAAAACATCAACTAATACAGCTCTTCGTGTACTCTCAAAATATCATATTAAAAAAAAATCAATTTTAATACATTAAAAATAATAAATAATTAAATAATTAATATATATTGAATCAATTCCGCATTTTCATCGATAAATTGAAAAAGAGGTAAAAATCAAAATATTTCTTTATTCATGTTGTATCTCATGTTAAATTGTTATTTATTTATTTTTATTTTTTTGTATCCTAGCAATATTATATTATTATATAATCTTTAAAACAAAAGAAGTCGGTATATAATTATGGAAGACAAATGGGCAACAAATTATGTTGCTAAGCATTTCTGAATGACAAAACTAATTATTTTAAAAACAATGTCTCAGGTGCGAGAAAACCAAAGATATCAAATACAAAGATATAAACACATATTGATTTTCAATACATACATTCTTGTGTTTGGTAACTTTGCAAAATAATTAAATATGGTTGTGAACATTATTTTATGCACAAAGGAAATATTTCTTATCGAAACCACTTCTTTTAAGAAACTATTAAACGAAATTTTTTTATTCACTAATAAGAAAAATCATACAAAACACATTTAAAGTTCAAAGAAGAATAATTAAACCAAAAAAAACTTATAAAAATAGACCAACTATTTTACGAGTTTTTTTATTTTTATTTTTATTTATTTTTTATTTTTTTTTTTAACACAAATTCTGATACTATCAAACTACTATGAGTTTTTGTTGTCTTATAAACTCTCATACTATCAAGCTACAATTAATTTTTGTATTCTTTTAAGGTATCCTGAAATAAATAAAATAGTAAATTACACAAATGATCCTTATGGTTTTGGGTAATCTACGTGATTGGTCTCTAACTTTTTTTTTTTTTTTTTTTTTTTTTTAACTCAGACAGTCCCCATAATACGTTTTTTTATTGCATCTTTGGTCGTTACTAAATATAAAATTACCATATTACCCTTATTATATATTTTTCTTATTATTATCTATTATTATAACAACTATTACGGTGTAAGAATAAACATGGATTAGTGGAAGAAAATGATAATTCACTCTGAGGCTATATTATGGATATAAAGTTCGTTAAAAACGGAGTACATATAAAGATGTTATGGTCGTATGTAGTTGAGATAAAAGTATGTTGATATCCTGAAGAAGTCAATGAAATTCAACTCATGGACGCGACACGACCATGAAGGTGACGCGACATTGTTTAGCGATAAACCAACAGAGGCATGTGTTGAATGGTCGAGACATAGGACAATCAGGTAGTACACATGTCAGAATCGTGAACAATACACCACAACACAACGTGTAACCTACTTGGTTGCGGCGTGCTGGCGGGTTATCCAACCGAGTATATATAACTTCTTTGTGTGTGTTGTTTGGAGTTTTTACGTTTAGATCGGGAAAAGCTCTAGAGGTGTTCCCAGAGACTTACGATCGAAAGATTTTGTGGGTGTACGGGGGTACGAGGATTGAGCTACGAGATAAGTTGAGGTACTTTTATCTCGTTATTACGTAATTATGTTTACGTAGTATTTTGTAGTGGGTTGTTAGACCCTGAGTGTGTTACAGGATTTCATAATATAGTGCTATTACGAACTCGTTGATTAGTTAATGTTAATCTGGTTGGTAAGGGTTATACACCCTAATTTACCAAATTGTCGCTTAGATTAATGGTTTACGGGGTTAAGTCGTTGGAAACTTAGCTAATTTGGTGACAAACGGTTACCGAGTGTTAACACGCTGGCGCGCACGTATTAAGCAAATAAAACTTATCACTACTGGTTTCACTAAAAATATAGCATAGGGAAGCCGGGTCGAATCCTCAGGGACACAGCCTAATAGTCAATGCATTTTTGCATCAAGCACATATAGTCAAGAAATAGAATATAAAAGGGGGTTTTAATTATAAACTAAAAATTAAAAATGTAGTGATATTAAATTAAACGAAAATCAATAATAAAAACGGTTTCAGCTCTGCTGTGACTTTCCTAATCATGCAACTAACCCATATCTGATTATTTGAGATGCGTTCTATCTAAGCTGGTACTAAGAAAAACTAACAATGAAACATCCCAAAAATACAGTCCAAAAGTTTCATTTTTAAATTATAAATAAAACCATAATAATCTGAATCATCTCATAAAACATAAGTAGTGTATCTCAAAACATCATAACATCTGTCAACAACATCAGAGTATAAAAATCCCAGGCTGAATATACGGTGTGTGTGCACTGCAATCATCCCGAGCACTTCCCCTTGCTAGCGGAAGTACCTGAAACCAAAACTGAAATCTGTAAGCACAAAGTTTAGTGAGTCTCCCCAAACTACCACATACCATACACATAATCACATAATAACATACATTGGGCCTTGCCCACTACATCGGGCCCCGCTCGGCATCGGACCGAAGTCCGGTATACATATAACATATCGACAAAGCATATAACATAAACACATAACATGAGCATATAAAAATTCCTTGGGCTTGCCCTAGCATCGGACCAAAGCCCGACACATATAAACAAACACATGCAAGAATCACAAAGACATCAAGCATACAAACATTCCTCGGGCTTTCTCCGGCATCAGACCGGAGTCTGGAAACATATAACCTACATCGGGCTAACCCCAACATCGGACCTAAGTCCGGCACATGCTAACATACATAAACGGGCGATCATTGGTGCCTTCGACCCGTTCCTACTGAAGGAAAACTCACCTCGCAAAGCTGACTGTGAAATCTCGCGGTGAGGAATCTATAACTGCTGCTCCAACGACTCCCCGACTATCATTATCACAATAACACTTAGTCAAAATTCAATAATCCTTCTTAGGGTAAAATTACCATTTTACCCCTGATCAAAGTTCACATTTCGGGTTGACTCAATTCTCCGAGTTGCCCCATCAACTCTTCGAGTTCCATAAATCAAAAACCCTGAAATCATAATCCAACTCGTTGAGTCATCCCCCCGACACGCTGAGTTCCCTGGCTACTCATAGTCACGATTAGGTGAGTCAACTCGTCGAGTCCTACTATGAGCAGAATCGGGACAAATCAACTCAACTCGTTGAGTTCCTCTATGGACTCGACGAGTTCCTCTGTCTGTTTGGGCCATCTTAACGGATTAAGCTCCTACAGTTCAGATCTAAGCTTCTTGCTTCTCATACACACTAAAATCGTCCTTTTAAGGGTAAAGTTTCCAACTTTATTCGTTAATACCCTCATTTGACGGGTTTGGCTCAAACCCTAACTCTTTAAGACTTAGATCTTGGTCCACAAGTCATCCATAGTCCAAACTAAAGAATACAAACAGAGATCTAGGCCTTAGACATCATTTAAACACGTAAATCTTCCACCTTTCACTCCATGCATGGCCTTTTGGAGCTTAAAAGACCAAAAACAACATCCTATGGCTTGCATGGGTTTCAATGGCCATAAAGTTTGCACCTTTATGCCATGAAAACCCTTAATGATTCCAGATTTGATGGTCCACTCACTTGGGACGTCCATATCCCAAAGATCAAACTTATTGGACCAAAACTCAATAAACGATGATAAAGAGATCTAAGAAGCTACTAAGCAAGTTTGAGACTTGTTTACCAGAAAATGATGAGGAAGAAACGAAGTTGCTGGATCTAGTATCTCCTTCTTGAGTCCTCAATAACTAAGCAAGTTTGAGACTTGTTTACCAGAAAATGACGAGGAAGAAACGAAGTTGTTGGATCTAGTATCTCCTTCTTGAGTCCTCAAGCTTCCCTTTCCTTCACAAGCTTCAAAACATATAATGTTTCATTCAAAAATGGCACACAAGCTCACACAAGGCTCTAGGGTTTCGTGGCTAGGGTTTTGGGACTTTCTATAAATGAGGCTGACATAAAGGGATTAAGATGCTTAAATAGGGTGCAAAACCCCAAAATTAGGGATTCACTCTGGCGGTCCTACTCGTCGAGTTGGGGCTTCCAACTCGTCGAGTAGACTTCAAAACCCGTGTCCCAAATCCATTTCCTACTCGACGAGTTTGGGCCTCCAACTCGTCGAGTTCCTGACTAAAAATGAGTAAAATTATAATTAAATGTGTACCAGGAATCAGGCGTTACAAACAAGCTCTAGTATAATCTCTTTTACCTAATTAATTAATCAAAATAAACTCTTTGAATTAACCCTAACTTTTTACTATTCAATTAAACAAGATCTTAATTAAATCATAAAAATTGCATTAAGTTCTTTGTAAAATTCCCAACAATACCCAATACTTCTCACAAGTTCGGAAGCGTAAAGGTATGATTTTTCAGTTTATAATAAAGTCAAATGCCAAACACGGAACTGAATTATTATTTGTTACGTATTACCAATTAATTAGAACAATTATGGATTCTATTAATTGATTAACCAGAATGAATAAACCCTAGTTAGGTGATCAGACTAACAAGAATTAAAATCAAACATTCATTAAGCTCAAAACTGAAAAATCTAGATATAAAGACAAAGTTAAAATTAATAAAAAATACGCAGGTTACACATTTAGTGAATAAAGATAGGTCAGGACGGGGTTTGGACGGAGGTACGACGAAGGAAAAACAATACCAGACCACACGCCGACGTTGATCTTGATAAGTATGGCAATGATCTCACAAACTACTACGTGACTGGATTTCTAGACGGCACGAGAAAGGAAGAACTTCGTAATCCATTTAGCGGATTCGGGAACGTGGTTGATGTGTACTTCGGTGGCAAGAAAGAATGCTATAGAAAGAGCTTTGCATTTGTTAGGTATCTGAAGGTGGACAACACCAAACTATTAGAAGAAAAGCTCCAAGGTATCATGTGTAGAAACAAGGTACTCTCTATCAACATATCAAAGCACCCACGTAAATCTCCCCCGAAGCCTGGTCATGCCATGAGGAAACCAACTGGAATCCGACCAAGGGTTAATTTGGTTGTCGCCAATGCACCACCTAAATCGGCGGGGATATGAGACTGCAGGACTTTTGCCCAAGCTGTTGCGAGTAATAGGGAATGGCTTCATCGGCCCAAATCGACTCCAATCTCGCTGAATTCCAGAACTTACATGAAGGAATGGCTTAAGAAAATATTATTGATTGGGGAGGTGGATAGTTTAGATCACATAGGAATGATTCATGATTCTCAAATCATCAACGATGAGACTAAATACCTAGGTGGTTTACGTCTTGCTATTGTATTCAACAATTTAAAGAGCACGACACAATTTTTGGGGGACAGAACCAAATGGAGGGACTGGTTGAAATGGCTGATAAAAGCAGATCAACATGATTTGAAATATAAAAGAACTACATGGCTCAAAATACTAGGTGTCCTGTTGAAACTATGGGACGAACACAACTTCTCCACCATTGCTAAACGATATGGTAGGGTCATCAACCCCTTCGACAATATTTCTGTAACGCCCCGTTTATTCAAATAAATTAATAAATGTAAGTACCAGACTGATTTGCGAAGAATTTTCGATGTTGAGGGTTAAAAGTATAAATTCCATATTAGTTTTTGTATGTATTTGTGAAGGCAGGGAGTAAATGGTAATTTATGGGACTTCATTTGAAGAGATTATGAGAGATAGGGGATTGTGTGATAATTTTCGTACCTAAGTTGTAATGGACTCTGATATTCAGGGTTTAAATTGTAAATATTGGGTTAGATTGGAAAAGATCCCATGGGGAGGGACCAAAGTTGTAATTATGGGAAAGATGTTACATGGACCGGGTATATATTCATTAAGGCGACTCATTTGTAACCTAACCCTAAAGAAGTGTCGGCCACCACCCCTCCAACCTTATACCTCCTAGTCGCCGGCAGCTATCACCACTCATCTAGTTCGTGTTTCCGACCAGATTGAGGCAGCCAAGCGAACGTAGAGCCTCCACCATTCTTCTCCTCCTTCTCCGCTGTCAAGGTCATGACCCGTTAGTGCCGAAGAAACCGTTCAATGCTGCTGCTCTGTTGCCAATGACGTCGAGGTCGCCGCCTGCTGCTTTGTTGATGATCTCCATCGTGTCGTGGTTGTCGGAGGCGTAACCAAACCGTGAGGGAGCCGCCTCCACCACCCTCGTTTCCTGTTGCATCGTCGCATCTACCATTTCCAGCGACGTCGGTGGCCTTATGCCATCAGTGAAGACTAGTGGATGCCCTCCTTCGTGGCTACGCTGTTGATGTTAGTCCTTTCCCGCCGTCCGTAGTTTTTGCTACCGTGAGAGCCGTTGCTGTCGCCGATGGTGTTGCTGTTGCCGTTTCATCCTTATTCCGCCGCCACTAGCCACCGTGAGAGGTGGCTGTGGATGTATTATGGGTGTGTTTTCTCGTGTTGTTATTGTTCCAGGTTGTTATGAGATTGTATATGTGTTTTGGGTAGCCGGAATTCACAAAAGAGCCATTACCACCACCGTGAGGTGGTGGCTGCCGCCCAGCGCCACCGCCGGCCACCACGGTGTGGTTGTGTGGGTGTGTGTTAGCTAGTTTGTGTGTGTTTTTTTGTTAAGTAAAGCATTGTAATTGTAATTTTCAAAAGATTAATAAAAATAATAATAACCACCACCGTAAGGTGGTGGCCGCCGCCGTGTGCCGCCGTAGACCACCACTACCCGAGGTGGTAGTGGGTGGTGCCCCGCTAGCAAACCCTAATGGGCTTAGAGATTGGTTTTGGGCCTATTGGCCATGTTTGGGTGGAAAAACCTAATTATGAGTATTGGGCCTTAGACTTATTGGACCCACTTTTGGGCCATTGAGATGGGATTATGTATTAAGCCCAATCACTCCATCTCATTTATCTAGTAGAGTAAAGAACTTAATGGACTAAGTCCTTAAGGAGCTAATTGAGAAAATACTAATATTTGAGAGATTATCAGCACACACACGAGAATTATTTAATAAGTGAATATTAAATAATAATCATTGGCAGGAATTAATGTAAGCAATAATGGACTTAATGGATTAAGTCCTTAATGGATTAAGTCCCTAGTGTGTTAAATCCTTAGTGGGTTAAGTAAGAAACACTTAACCCTAGTTATCATTTGATGTGAAACCCTAATTTCACTTGGGCTTTGTGTTGGGCCATCCGAGAATAATCAAATGGGCTAGAGTAATTAGTTGGGCTTTAGGGTAAGGCCCATATGAAGGATTGGGCCCAATTTGGAAAATTGGGCCATATGTTGGGCTTTGATCCCTAGTTGACTTTGGGCCTATGGATTGGGCCTTGGGCTTGGGTAAGCCAAGCTAGGGGTAATGTAGTAATTATCCAAAGCATGTATTTTTTTAGTTGTGTTAGAACCCAATTATTAATTGGGTGTTATTTGGTGTTGACAGTTCGGGAATCTGTCAACCAGCAGCTGGGGTGGAGTCTGCGGGACTTCAGCAGTGTGGTATTGTGTCTACGGGACTTCAGCAGTGTAAGGTGAGTTTCCTTCCAGTAGGAACGGGTCTAAGGCCACAACGCCGGCCCGTTCAGTCAGCAGTAGTTTCTTGACTTCGGTCCAATGCAGTAGTTAGTATGTTTAACGCCTCCGTGCCTCAGACAGGATTTATGTGTTTATGCTAGTTGATATGTTATGCTATGCTGTGTTCAGTTAGTCCGGACTTCGGTCCGATGCAGGGGACGAGGTCCCAGTCAGTTTCGGACTTCGGTCCGATGTAGGGGACGAGGTCCCAGTCAGTTTCGGACTTCGGTCCGATGTAGGGGACGGGCTCCCAGTCATTTTTCGGACTTCGGTCCGATGCAGGGGACGGGGGTCCCAGATAGTTAGTCCGGACTTCGGTCCGATGCAGGGGACAGGGTCCCAGATAGTTAGTCCGGACTTCGGTCCGATGCAGGGGACGGGGTCCCAGTCAGTGGGCAAGGCCCAGTATGTGCTTTATATGTATTCTATGGTATGTGGTAGTTTGGGGGAGCTCACTAAGATTTGTGCTTACGGTTTTTAGTTTTGGTTTCAGGTACTCAGTTTTTAAAAGAGGAGCTCGGGAAGATTGTAGTGTACACACCATTTGTTCAGTCTGGGATGTTTATACTCTGATATATTTGACAGTTGTTAAGATATTTTGAGATACATTCTTTATGATTCTTATATGACATTTGATGAATATGGTTTTATTACTAATTTAAAACGAAATTTTCGGGTCGTATTTTTGGGATGTTTCAATTTCAAGTAGAAGGAACTACTCCATGGGTAAAGTGGGTATCATAACATCGAAAAGAAGTGGATCAACGATGAAATAACAATCACATCAGTTGGTGTAGATTACGAGGTTGGTTTGGTGGAATACACTGATGAATGGTACCCGTTTAAACCTTTTCCATTTGACAAGGTTAAAGAATCAGAAGACGAACAAGATGAGGAGGGTGTGTCCGAGACTTGGATAGACGATGATGAAAAAGAAGAGGGAGAAATCAGACGAGAAGATGAGATTCAAACGAACGGAGATTTACCGATATCGATGATGGCTGATTGCAGAATGGGTGAAATTTTGGTAGCCTCGATTGGTAAGCCGGTGGCCCATGAAGACCCGATTGAGGCAATGATCGCCGATGACCCAGAGGCGGTGGAATCGGCGGATGTACCGTTGGGTGGGGATATCGATGAAAACATTAATGGTAAGAATCCTAGTCCCGAAATCTTGGTAGTGGTTGATATACCCCAGAAGGAGAACTCGGTTCACATTATTGACGGTGAACATGTTAATCCCCAACCGAATTATTTCACTAATTGTAATATGGACATTGGGGCCCTCCAAAAGTTGGTTCCACTTGGTGTTTTTGGCCTATTTCTAAGCAATCCAATATCTCCCTTCTCATTCAAATCTCCACATGCCCAAATAAGGATATCTACCCCAGGGGAAAACTTAAAGAACGGTGGACCCGGTAGAAAAAAAAGAAAAGGGGATAAATCTGGTAACCGAAACAGTAATGAAAGAAAAAAAATATGCATTCTTGCTCGACTCCTCATTCAACTCCTACCTTGGCTACTACCTCCCCAATACCAACTCAACCCATCCCCCCTTTCCTAATCGGATATTGGACCCTTCAAATGCAGATGCATCATCAGTGGTCATTCCCTCCTGTGAAATTCGTCAAATGGTCAACATTGATTGTGCTATTGGCTTCCAAATTGATGCACAAGATCCTGCCCTTGCCGATGTCGTTAGTGAAATTGGAGAGAAAATTAGTACTCAATGAATTGCATATCCCTAAACATTAGTGGTATTGGTGATGCGATGAAGGTTAATTGGGTTCGTCAACTAAAGCATCTTCATAAGGTTAATTTCATAGGTATACAGGAAACACAATTACAGGAATTCGAAAAAATAGATCTTCAAGGCTTCTGGGGAAATCAAGAATTTGACTACGACGGGGTCAATTCAACTGGTCGCTCGGGTTGTTTGGTCTCCATTTGGAACAACAGATGCTTCAAGAAGAAAAGGGTAATAAATTCCAGACAATATCTTATCATATTCGATGATTAGATGGGTATACGTGGTGACACCATAATTGCAAACATCTATGGGCCTTGTTGTCTCAGCGATCAAAAGGTGCTTTGGCAGGACCTGCTTGAAATCAAAAGCTCAAATTCAGTTAATTGGTAACATGTTAGATTGATGGTATTCGGTTAATTGGTTGGAATTACAACAAAATTGTAAATGTGTAATACTCTGTTTCGAGTCATTTCATAATTGGGGGGTGTGACCTGATGTTAGGTGCATTTCATGCATCCTTTTTGTAGTTTTAATCCATAAAAGTGCATTGCATTTAGGTTTAAACTCATGCATTTTGCATATTTTTCGGGATTTTTCATGATGCAATTCCATTCACACACTTTTATGATATTTCGAGCTAGCAGAAGTTGAGTAGTCAGTTGAGAGATAAGCAGGCTGGTTTCATCGATAATAATTTGGTATGGGTGGTCTGTCAGGGAATCAGACCATCTCAAGGCAACAGATATCAGACGAAATAGATGTGATCTTGTCACGAGGGTTGGTTACAGTTACCCTAGAAAGGCTAGGGTGTGCCCAGGATGGTGACCAGGTTACAAGAGTGGTTTGAAGTGAAAGGAATGACAAGGAATGATTTCGAGGACAAAATCTAATTTAAGTGGGGGAGAGTTGTAACGCCCCGTTTATTTAAATAAATTAATAAATGTAAGTACCAGACTGATTTGCGAAGAATTTTCGATGTTAAGGGTTAAAAGTGTAAATTCCATATTAGTTTTTGTATGTATTTGTGAAGGCAGGGAGTAAATGGTAATTTATGGGACTTCATTTGAAGAGATTATGGGAGATAGGGGACTGTGTGATAATTTGCGTACCTAAGTTGTAATGGACTCTGATATTCAGGGTTTAAATTGTAAATATTGGGTTAAATTGGAAAAGATCCCATGGGGAGGGACCAAAGTTGTAATTATGGGAAAGATGTTACATGGACCGGGTATATATTCATTAAGTCGACTCATTTGTAACCTAACCCTAAAGAAGTGTCGGCCGCCACCCCTCCAACCTTATACCTCCTAGTCGCCGGCCGCTATCACCACTCATCTAGTTCGTGTTTTCGACCAGATTGAGGCAGCCAAGCGAACGTAGAGCCTCCACCATTCTTCTCCTCCTTCTCCGCTGTCAAGGTCATGACCCGTTAGTGCCGAAGAAACCGTTCAATGTTGCTGCTCTGTTGCCAATGACGTCGAGGTCGCCGCCTGCTGCTTTGTTGATGATCTCCATCGTGTCGTGGTTGTCGGAGGCGTAACCAAACCGTGAGGGAGCCACCTCCGCCACCCTTGTTTCCTGTTGCATCGTCGCATCTACCATTTCCAGCGACGTCGGTGGCCTTATGCCGTCAGTGATGACTAGTGGATGCCCTCCTTCGTGGCTACGCTGTTGATATTAGTCCTTTCCCGCCGTCCGCAGTTGTTGCTACCGTGAGAGCCGCTGCTGTCGCCGATGGTGTTGCTGTTGCCGTTTCATCCTTATTCCGCCGCCACTAGCCACCGTGAGAGGTAGTTGTGGATGTATTATGGGTGTGTTTTCTCGTGTTGTTATTGTTCCAGGTTGTTATGAGATTGTATATGTGTTTTGGGTAGCCGGAATTCACAAAAGAGCCATCACCACCACCGTGAGGTGGTGGCTGCCGCCCAGCGCCACTGCCGGCCACCACGGTGTGGTTGTGTGTTAGTTAGTTTGTGTGTGTTTTTTTGTTAAGTAAACCATTGTAATTGTAATTTTCAAAAGATTAATAAAAATAATAATAACCACCACCGTAAGGTGGTGGCCGCCGCCGTGTGCCACCGTAGACCACCACTACCCGAGGTGGTAGTGGGTGGTGCCCCGTTAGCAAACCCTAATGGGCTTAGAGATTGGTTTTGGGCCTATTGGCCATGTTTGGGTGGAAAACCCTAATTATGAGTATTGGGCCTTAGACTTATTGGACCCACTTTTAGGCCATTGAGATGGGATTATGTATTAAGCCCAATCACTCCATCTCATTTATCTAGTAGAGTAAAGAACTTAATGGACTAAGTCCTTAATGAGCTAATTGAGAAAATACTAATATTTGAGAGGTTATCAGCACACACACGAGAATTATTTAATAAGTGAATATTAAATAATAATCATTGGCAGGAATTAATGTAAGCAATAATGGACTTAATGGATTAAGTCCCTAGTGTGTTAAGTCCTTAGTGGGTTAAGTAAGAAACACTTAACCGTAGTTATCATTTGATGTGAAACCCTAATTTCACTTGGGCTTTGTGTTGGGCCATCCGAGAATAATCAAATGAGCTAGAGTAATTAGTTAAGCTTAAGGGTAAGGCCCATATGAAGGATTGGGCCCAATTTGGAAAATTGGGCCATATGTTGGGCTTTGATCCCTAGTTGACTTTGGGCCTATGGATTGGGCTTTGGGCTTGGGTAAGCCAAGCTAGGGGTAATGTAGTAATTATCCAAAGCATGTATTTTTTTAGTTATGTGTTAGAACCCAATTATTAATTGGGTGTTATTTGGTGTTGACAGTTCGGGAATCTGTCAACCAGCAGCTGGGTTAGAGTCTGCGGGACTTCAGCAGTGTGGGATTGTGTCTACGGGACTTCAGCAGTGTGAGGTGAGTTTCCTTCCAGTAGGAACGGATCTAAGACCACAACGCCGGCCCGTTCAGTTAGCAGTAGTTTCTGGACTTCGGTCCAATGCAGTAGTTAGTATGTTTGACGCCTCCGTGGCTCAGACAGGATTTATGTGTTTATGCTAGTTGATATGTTATGCTATGCTGTGTTCAGTTAGTCCGGACTTCGGTCTGATGCAGGGGACGGGGTCCCAGTCAGTTTCGGACTTCGGTCCGATGTAGGGGACGGGGTCCCAGTCATTTTTCGGACTTCGGTCCGATGCAGGGGACGGGGTCCCAGATTGTTAGTCCGGACTTCGGTCCGATGCAGGGGACGGGGTCCCAGATAGTTAGTCCAGACTTCGGTCCGATGCAGGGGACGGGGTCCCAGTCAGTGGGCAAGGCCCAGTATGTGCTTTATATGTATTGTATGGTATGTGGTAGTTTGGGGGAGCTCACTAAGCTTCGTGCTTACGGTTTTCAGTTTTGGTTTTAGGTACTCAGTTTTTAAAAGAGGAGCTCGGGAAGATTGCAGTGCACACACCATTTGTTCAGCCTGGGATGTTTATATTCTGATATATTTGACAGTTGTTAAGATATTTTGAGATACATTCTTTATGATTCTTATATGACATTTGATGAATATGGTTTTATTTCTAATTTAAAACGAAATTTTCGGGTCGTATTTTTTGGATGTTTCAAGTTGGTATCAGAGCCTTGGTTTGAGGGATTCGGACGCAGTCACGAGTGTGTCTGAACTCAAACTAAGGAAGTGGTATAAAGTTTTCAAGAGAAAAACCATGGTTACAAAAGAATTTTGAGAAACGAAAACTATTTTAGAAAAAGTATAAAGAGAGTTTTAGAAAAAGCGAAAAGAGTTTTGAAAAGAGAAAAAGGGTGTGGTGCATGCAATCAACCGAGCTCAAGTAAGTACTCCCAAATTACCAATACAAGTTTATGATCATTAGTTTCAGTTTCAGTTTTAGTTCCAGTTTCAGTTTCAGTTTCAGTAGAACAGCATGCTAGTATAGGACTAAGGATCTAGGAGGATGCCTTATGTGCCTGCTTTATGTGTTTCAGCTTGATAAGAATTTCATGCTAGTATTGAGTAGATAGTAGTAGGATAGCCTATGTAGGTTATGCCTGATAGTATAAGCTTAGCATTGTATGCTAGTACAGTTTCTTGTTATGAGAATAGTTTTACCTGAGTATGTTTCCTTTATCCAAATGCTGTTTGCTTTTTGCTTTGTGGGACTCTGAGTGATGGGAGTTAGCCATTAGGTGAATACGTCACATCACATGTGAGCAGGGTTGAATAATCTCAGAGTGCTGGATTTGGACCTATTGCGCAGCTCTAGTCTGAGTCCAACCGTTGTAGGGACGAGTCTTTTACTCGAAGGATTATCCGAGCCTCATTGCATGTGATGGTATTCAGGTGGTGGCTAATTGGCATTACAAGGAGGCCTTCAGCAGCTGAGGACTGGTTGGGTGGAGTCAGAGATTTCCCTAGGGCAAGCCTAGGATGAGAGTAGCAGAGATCAGTAGTAGTGGAAGTGACTTGGTGGAGTCGAGGCAGTACTTGAGGAAAGTACGGATATATGTGGAAGGTAGTATGGGCCCGTACTACTGAAAGCAGAGGATCCGTACTCGAATCAAGGAAGGCTGAGATGAATCTAGGGAACTTGTAGTGTGTGAGATCCCTCAAGTTTGGATGAGTATTGTGATGTTAGTGATGACATGTTGTCGAGTATAGTGACGCTACGTGGTAGACCAGATGGTAGTTCTGGTCCCGACAGGGGATTAGGCTCGGACTCTGTAGCCGGGAAAATTGATGATCAGATGAGAGAGTTCATTTCATCTAAGAATTTTGCGCAGTATCATTGACCAGACTCCTGTGATCCTCAGTGCGATCAAGGAGGGCATTATAGAGATTTGTGATGAGAGGCCGAGTGCATTCTGCACTGAGATAGCAGTCATGATAGAGACCCGTACGTTGATGTTTCGAGAATTCAGAGTTTGTGAGGCTTCAGATTGTCATGGGGGTTAGGGACCCCGTTGTTAGCAGTAGATGGTTGACAGATGTTGCCAACACTTTTCGTACCAGGCGTTGTCTTGAAAGGAGACAAGATCTGACTTACTTCCTGTCACCTGAGGGATAGAGCACGAGATTGATAGGAAGAGGTTGGTAGTGAGTTGAGGGATGATGTAGCTAATGCTATGTCATGGGATGACTTCCAGACCAGATTCTGAGCAGGGTGTGCCCAGGCGATTGAGGCGCAGCAGTTGGCGCAAGAGTTGTTAGATCTCCATCAGAAGACTGAGACTGTGGCAGAGATCACTGCCAAGTCTCGGGAAAGAGCTTATATGGTACCAGTATGCAGCAGATGAGGAAATAAAGAAGGTAAGTTATCAGAACATACTGTAGAATGATAGAAGGGAGATTGTGAGTATCTCGGAGTGCAAGACCCTGAATGATATGACTTCCATAGCTCGAGAGCAGGATATGGACTTGGAGCACATTGGTAAGAGGGAACCAAATCAGTTGTTATAGTGAGGGGTCCCGGGAGGGGACCGTAGATTTCAGATTAGCTTTCGAGAGACCAGCAGGACCAGATTCGGTGCAACACTTGCAGGAAACTGCACAAGGGAGCCTTTCGTTCCAGAGGTTTGAGTAAGTGTAACTCTGAGTTATCCTCAGTTTGTGTCTGAATGGTATTTTTTTTATGAGATGTCATATGCCAATTGCATACTGAGAAGCATTGGCGAATAGTGATAGACCAATTCCCCAGATCGCGGAATTGGGAAAGTACAGCGTCATCTTGGTTTATTCCAAGACTGAGGAGCAGCACGAGAAGCACCTGCGGGAGGTGCTAGAGACTTTGAGGAGGGAGAGAATTTTCGCAAGGTTCTCCAATTGTGAGTTCTGGTTGCACAGGGCGCAATTTCTTAGGCACCTTGTCAATCAGAAGGATATTCCAGTTGATCCGGCCAAGATAGAGGCAGTGATAAAGTGGGAGATTCCGATGGTCTCCAATTGAGATTCGGAGCTTCCTGGGTTTAGCGTGTTATTACTGGAGCTTTATTTGAATTTTTGGAGTTGTGTGATCTTTTGGATTAGCTAGTGTTGAAACACTAGCAATGGTAAGTGTGGTTTCTAGCAGATTGGTCATGTGTAACGTCCCAAAATTCAAGACTAAAAATTTATTTTAATTAAAACATTACGTTAAGCAAATTCATCATTTCAAAACATAAACAAAGTATTAGTTTCCAAAATACATATTCGTTATCAGAGTAAACATTCCCAGGCTGTCTAAGCTATGGTGTGTGCCATGCAATCATCCCGAGCTCCATCATTCGCTACCGGAGGTACCTAAAACCAAAACTGAAAACCGTAAGCACGAAGCTTAGTGAGTTCCCCACCCTACCACATACCATGCATAACCACATATTGCACATACTGGGCCGCGCCCGCTATCCTGGGCCTCGCCCGCTACAACGGCCCCGCCGCTCCAGGCCCCGCCTGGCTTCGAGCCCCGCTCGGATACAGATCTGTTTCACTTTGGCCTCGCCTGTCACAGGGCCCCGCCCACTAACATATAATAGCACATACACATATCACATAACATCACATAAGCTAAACATATACTACGGCTATTGTTCTAAGGCCTCGCCTATCTCTGGGCCCCGCCCTTGTCCTGCTACTGATGAGTCACGGAACCCCATCCATGCTCCTACTGGTAGTGAGATACGGGCCCAGCCTACACTCACTCCCTTCCTGACTTGGGCCTCGCTCCTGTTCTGCTGCTACTGAGATGTGGAACACCATCCACACTCTGCTATTGGTGAGATACGGGACCTCGCCCACACTCACCTCCCTACCAGGCACATACAAGTATCACACAGACAACGAGTATAAACTATCACATAACCATTCCTTGGGCACCCGCCCGCTAACATTGGACCTCATCCCGAATATCATACTAGCATACTGTGCCTAGGGCTAACCCCCGGGTCTTCTACTCATGTCTACATGGGCCGACATTGTGGCCGTAGACCCATTCACACAAAGGGAAACTCACCTGATACTGCTGAACTGCTGCTGCTAATCCCTTTGACCGTTACCTGACCACTGACTCCGAACTGCTGCTCCACTAGCTCCCCAAGCTACCAATATCAACATAACACTTAGACTAACTGACCTTCAAAGGTCAACCAAGTCAACTCTTGCCAAAGTCAAAGTCCTGGCCAAAGTCAACCTTCCAGGTCAACCCTACTCGCCGAGTCCACTTACTGACTTGCCGAGTCCCTATGCTCAAAGGTCCTTCCAGTCACGACTTGACTCGCCGAGTCAGCTCCTGACTCGCCGAATCTACTGATTCCCGAATCCTGTCCTGTCCAACTCACTAAGTCCTTGCTCGACTCGCTGACTCGAGTCTTAACTCGAAGGGTTTGGGACTACACGACCTGACTCGCCGAGTCTAAGAGCAGACTCGCTGAGCCCAAGGCAATCTTCATCCAACTCGCCGAGTTGTTCATCTAACTCGCCGAGTTCATGCCCATCTTCAACCGACTCGACGAGCTGTTCATCCCACTCGTCGAGTTCCTCCTCATCTTCAAGCTACTCGCCGAGTCCACTCGAAGGACTCGTCGAGTCCATTAAGATCTACTTACATACAGAGGACTTTCGAGTCATGCATAGACTCCAAACTGTAGATCTACCCTTCCCAATCCTATTCCCCACGTAAAGTTGCAAACTTTACGTGCAAAGATGGAGATCTAAGCAAAATACACCATGAACTAGGGTTTAAGACCAAAAGGCTCCAAAATCCACCCAATGGCTGATACTTTACGGGATTCTAAACCAAAACAAGCATGGATCTGAGGTAGCAACCTCAGATCTGGACCTCAAGCTAGAAATTGATCTTAGACATGGCTTAAAAGCACCAAAACTCATAACCAAAGAAGATCTAAAGGAGGGAAACGAATTAATACCTTCAAATGCTCTGAAATGTTCCCCAAACTTCGGATCCAAGGCCACTCCTTGATGCTTCAAAGATTCCCACTTCTTCTTCTTCTTCTAAATCACTCAAAAATGGCTAAAAGCTTGAATGAGCACAATGGAGGCTTAGGGTGCGGCGTTCTGGGTGTGAGAGACAGTAAAGGAGCCCTAGGAAGAAGAATGAGGCGATTAAATAGGCTCCAAGCCTCGGATTTAGGGTTTTCCTCGCACAGACCAGACTCGCCGAGTCACCTTGGCCGACTCGCCGAGTCGGTCACTTACTCCTCGACTCGGATCCCGCTCGGACTCACCGAGTCGACCCCTAAACTTAGGGTTTTCTTTCCTTTCTTGGCCTTCAAAACTTTGGGTGTTACAACTCTCCCCCACTTAAATTAAACTTCGTCCTTGAAGTTTGTCATAACCCACCGCCTGCGATCCGCCTCCAATACCCACCAATTATCCCAACACCAGCCGCCTACCTGCGCTGGTCTTCCACCTGGTCCTTCTGACTAACATAAACCTCGCGGTTAAACCTAGGGTCAAACCTGACCCTGAACAACTTAGAACCAGAACTTACTCAAACGACAATCCTTCTGGTACTCACTGAGTACTACACTGAACCCATAGGGGTTCTCCACTTCCTTCCTTGTGCGATTTCCTTGCCTTCCCAAGGCAATGCTCCATAACCAACTATTCCCTTTGCCACTGCGAAGACCCTGTCTTAACCGATTCTATTACTCCCGCTACTTCCAGTACGGGTCATTATCGCCAGTATCCACTGGGCATTTCTTTCTACTACAATTTGGTGTCGAGCACCACATGATTAGCTAACTGAATTCCACTATACGCTGCATACTCGCACTGCCACTGACTGGCAATTCTGCTATTCCTCGACTGACTTCCTGATGAACTGAGACCACCCTAGTCCCCACCAACCTACCAATGACTGGAATTACCGGCTCCCACCGGTAGCTAGTCCCAACACCACCACTAGTCGCTCCCAGCGACTTCCAAAGAACTTCGATCACCTATAACTGTTCAATCTACTCTGCCATTCAGGCACTACAAACCTGGGATTCTCGATCCCCTAACTTGACACTAAGGTCTCTACCAGGTCCCACTTGTGCTGCTAAAACTCACGGGCCTCGCCCACGGGTCCCACCCGCATCTATCCTTCTATTCCCACTAGTCTAATCACTCTCACTCGGGCCTCGCCCACGGGTCTCACCCAACCACACTACTGAGCAACCCTGCTCCCAGGTCTCATCTACACTGCTAATCTCATACGGGCCTCGCCCACGGGTCTCACCCAACTATATCCTGAAGCGGCCTTTCCCAAGGTCTCACCTTTCTAGGGCTATACAGGCAACTCCATATCATTCTCGTCCACTACCCATTCCTGATCCCTATCTAATCACTAGGAGATAAGGGCCTCGCCCCAACTCCGCTAACAAAACTACTAAGGAATGCTACGGCTTACCCGTAGTCTTACATCACCATCCAATGCTGACTGCTAGAACGAAGGCACCCATGTGCCATTAACTCTCAAGATCCTCATTCTGACTCCCTCGAGTCCTACGGGCGATCCACAACCTGAATTCTCAACCATAACTAACCATTACCATCACACGCACTAGCTGATGGGGAGTTTCTCAAACTCCCAACCCTGAAATCCTCAATCCATCAAACACTGAACTACTTCTCTTCCTTCTCGGAGGTCACGTACTCATTCTGGGTCTGCGTGCTCCTCTCTGGGCACACCCGGAGGATTCTCCCCCACTTCAATCCTGCTTACCACTTGCTGCTCAATACTCAAAAGAGATCCCGATCTTTGCTACCATTCCATAACCCATCTACTGAGGAACCCAAGCCCGCCATAGCTAGGGATTTAGCCAACCCATCACAATCGTTGTACCACTCCGAACTTAGAGAGACGTACCAAATCTCTCCCAAGCATGCTACAGTTACTGCATCCTTCGAAACCTTCTTCAATAGAGCATATCCCCTAACTACCATACAAATATCCAAGGTATGCAGATGACATATAACTCGATCACAATCAACCAATCAAAATAAAATACTTTTACTGATAATGATGCAGAACCATAACAATAAAATCATGCACAAATAAAAGAACTGAAAATGGGAAATTGCATACCTGCAACGTCCGGCGTTGCTCGCGCCTCCAAGGTCGTCATCTGAAAAGCCCTGCTCCCTGCCGCAGGTGCCTCTACCCGGCCCTGACGGCCATCTGTGATCCTCAAAGTTTCAGGGGCGGGTGCCATCACCCGTCCTGCAGAAGACAAACTCGGACACTGGGCCTTCTTGTGGCCCCGCTGGTTGCAGTGAAAACATATCAAGTTTGATCCCTGCGCGGCGGTAACAGTACAATCCCTGCTGAAATGACCAGTCCGACCGCACTTGAAACAACCAGACTCACCACCGCTACCACTCCTGCATGCGCCCCCGTGCGCCCTACCACACTTTCCGCACCAACTGCGGTCCTGATGATCCCTCGATCTCGAATCCGATCCCTTGGGCCTTTTGCCCGAACCCGCCGCTACCTGAACCTCATCCGGCTTCCTCTTCCGGATTTGCTCCAAATCAATTTCCCTTTCTCTAGCCCGAGAAATCATATCTTCCAGCGTCTTACAGCTGGACCTGCTCACGAACTCCCTGATGTCATCCCTCAACATCTCATGGTACCGAGCCTTCTTCATCTCCTCATCCGTGACATACTGCGGTACAAGAAGAGCCCTCTCCCTGAACTTGGCGGTGATCTCCGCCACAGTCTCAGTAGTCTGCGTCAAATCCTAAAACTCTCGTGCCAACTGCTGCACCTCAATAATTGGCGAAAACTCCGCCCGGAACCTGGCCGAGAAATCACTCCAAGTCATCGCGTCCAACGCGGCATCATCCCCCAAAGCATGACCAATCTCCTCCCACCAATCCCTCGCTCTGTCCTTCAGAAGGCAGGAGGCGAGTCTAACCTTGTCCCCCTCGGGACACTTACTCGTACGAAAAGCATTGGCAACATCAGCCAACCATCTGCTGCTAGCAATGGGGTCCCTAGCCCCATGATAATCTGGCACCCCGCAGGCCCTGAACTCTCGAAATGTCAAGGTACGCGCTCCCAACAACGCCATCATCTCGGTACGGAAGGCTCCCAGCCTCTCATCTAAGATCTCCAGTATACCCTCCTTGACCGTGCCAAAGATCACAGGAGTCTGAGCTAGAATACTGCGCGTAACCTCAGCTCATATCAACTCTCTCATCCGCTCCTCGAGCTGCTCGGCCCCTGAACCCGAGCTCGATCCCTCTCCGGCGCCTGGTCCGCCCGCTGGTCTCTCTCGCAACGTCACCATGCTAAAACATATAACACAACCATTATTAGAAAACTCATCACTGCTACGAGACCAAACACACCCCCTACTAGGTTCTCGGTCTTGTCTTGGCCCTTCCCGAATCAAGTACGGATCCTCTGCTTTCAGTAGTACGGGCCCATACTACCTTCCACATCTATCCGTACTTTCCTCAGGAATTGCTTCGACTCCACCAGGTCCCTTATCCACTACTACTGCTTCCAGAACTATCTCATCCTAGGCTTACCCTAGGGAAGCCTCTGACTTAACTCAAACAGTCCTCAGCTGCTGAAGGTCTCCTTGTGATGCCAATTAGCCATCACCTGGATACCATCACATGTGACGAGGCTCAGATAATCCTTCAAGTAAAAGACTCGTCCCTACAACGGTTGGACTCAAACAAGAGTTGCGCAATAGGACCAAATCCAGCACTCTGAGATTATTCAACCCTGATCACATGTGACGTGACGTATCCACCTAATGGCTAACTCCCATCACTCAAAATCCCACGATGCACAAAGCAAGCAGCATTCGGACAAGGGGGAAATCTAACCACAACATACTCAAGCAATCATATCCAAACAACAAGAATCTGAACTAACATGCAACACAACTCATAAACTCAGGCATAACCTAAACAGGTTATCCTACTACTGTCTAATCAGCACTATCATGCAGCTCAAAGACATATAATAGGCACATAAGGCATCATTCCTAGATCCTTAGTCCTAATCTAGCATACTGTTCTATCAACTGATAATCATAACATAAACTTGTATGGGTATTTTGGGGTACTTACTTGAGCTCGGTTGATTGCATGCACCACACCTTTTTTCTCTTTTCAAAGTTCTTTTCTTTCTGAATTATTTTTGCCTTTCTAAAACTGTTTTCTTTCCCGAAACTCTCTTTTTACAAAATTGTCTTTTCATTTTGAAAACTTCTATACCAATCCCTCAGTTTGAGTTCAGACACGCTCGAGAGCATGTCCGAATCCCTCAAACCAAGGCTCTGATACCAACTTGTAACGTCCCAAAATTCAAGACTAAAAATTTCTTTTAATTAAAACATTACGTTAAGCAAATTCATCATTTCAAAACATAAACAAAGTATTAGTTTCCAAAATACATATTCGTTATCAGAGTAAACATTCCCAGGCTGTCTAAGCTATGGTGTGTGCCATGCGATCATCCCGAGCTCCATCATTCGCTACCGGAGGTACCTAAAACCAAAACTGAAAACCGTAAGCACGAAGCTTAGTGAGTTCCCCACCCTACCACATACCATGCATAACCACATATTGCACATACTGGGCCGCGCCCGCTATCCTGGGCCTCGCCCGCTACAACGGCCCCGCCGCTCCAGGCCCCGCCTGGCTTCGAGCCCCGCTCGGATACAGATCTGTTTCACTTTGGCCTCGCCTGTCACAGGGCCCCGCCCACTAACATATAATAGCACATACACATATCACATAACATCACATAAGCTAAACATATACTACGGCTATTGTTCTAAGGCCTCGCCTATCTCTGGGCCCCGCCCTTGTCCTGCTACTGATGAGTCACGGAACCCCATCCATGCTCCTACTGGTAGTGAGATACGGGCCCAGCCTACACTCACTCCCTTCCTGACTTGGGCCTCGCTCCTGTTCTGCTGCTACTGAGATGTGGAACACCATCCACACTCTGCTATTGGTGAGATACGGTACCTTGCCCACACTCACCTCCCTACCAGGCACATACAAGTATCACACAGACAATGAGTATAAACAATCACATAACCATTCCTTGGGCACCCGCCCGCTAACATTGGACCTCGTCCTGAATATCATACTAGCATACTGTGCCTAGGGCTAACCCCCGGGTCTTCTACTCATGTCTACATGGGCCGGCATTGTGGCCGTAGACCCATTCACACAAAGGGAAACTCACCTGATACTGCTGAACTGCTGCTGCTAATCCCTTTGACCGCTACCTGACCACTGACTCCGAACTGCGGCTCCACTAGCTCCCCGAGCTACCAATATCAACATAACACTTAGACTAACTGACCTTCAAAGGTCAACCAAGTCAACTCTTGCCAAAGTCAAAGTCCTGGCCAAAGTCAACCTTCCAGGTCAACCCTACTCGCCGAGTCCACTTACTGACTCGCCGAGTCCCTATGCTCAAAGGTCCTTCCAGTCACGACTTGACTCGCCGAGTCAGCTCCTGACTCGCCGAATCTACTGATTCCCAAATCCTGTCCTGTCTAACTCACTGAGTCCTTGCTCGACTCGCTGACTCGATTCTTAACTCGAAGGGTTTGGGACTACACGACCTGACTCGCCGAGTCTAAGAGCAGACTCGCCGAGCCCAAGGCAATCTTCATCCAACTCGCCGAGTTGTTCATCCAACTCGCCGAGTTCATGCCCATCTTCAACCGACTCGACGAGCTGTTCATCCCACTCGTCGAGTTCCTCCTCATCTTCAAGCTACTCGCCGAGTCCACTCGAAGGACTCGTCGAGTCCATTAAGATCTACTTACATAAAGAGGACTTTCGAGTCATGCATGGACTCCAAACTGTAGATCTACCCTTCCCAATCCTATTCCCCACGTAAAGTTGCAAACTTTACGTGCAAAGATGGAGATCTAAGCAAAATACACCATGAACTAGGGTTTAAGACCAAGAGGCTCCAAAATCCACCCAATGGCTGATGCTTTACGTGATTCTAAACCAAAACAAGCATGGATCTGAGGTAGCAACCTCAGATCTGGACCTCAAGCTCGAAATTGATCTTAGACATGGCTTAAAAGCACCAAAACTCATAACCAAAGAAGATCTAAAGGAGGGAAACGAATTAATACCTTCAAATGCTCTGAAATGTTCCCCAAACTTCGGATCCACAGCCACTCCTTGATGCTTCAAAGATTCCCACTTCTTCTTCTTCTTCTAAATCACTCAAAAATGGCTAAAAGCTTGAATGAGCACAATGGAGGCTTAGGGTGCGGCGTTCTGGGTGTGAGAGACAGTAAAGGAGCCCTAGGAAGAAGAATGAGGCGATTAAATAGGCTCCAAGCCTCGGATTTAGGGTTTTCCTCGCACAGACCAGACTCGCCGAGTCGGTCACTTACTCCTCGACTCGGATCCCGCTCGGACTCGCCGAGTCCCTCCTTGGACTCGCCGAGTCGACCCCTAAACTTAGGGTTTTCTTTCCTTTCTTGGCCTTCAAAACTTTGGGTGTTACATCATGGGTGGTGAGAAGGATTGGGAATTCTTCCAGTTTTGTGTGCTGTAGGGCATTAGCTGAATCAAAGTGGGGGAGAATCGCCCAAGGATTCAGAAGCAGGAGCAGTTTTGAGACTAGGATAAGCTTCGCGTCCTTATTAGGAAGGAAGATAGCCCAAGCGGTCGTATGGTCGAGGATAGTGTGAGATGGAAGTTCGGAAAAGCTTGCCAATAAGGAGATCGCGTTCCCGTGATGTTACTAGCAAGCCTTTGGGAATCAGGTTTGGGATTCCAGTCAGGGCACAAGTTCAGTTGAGTGCGGTGCAAGCGCATGTTCGATCCAGTATCAGAGTGTTGTAAGTTTGCGGGTGTAGTTGTAGCATTCACTAGCAGTCAGATAGTATTAGAGTGTTGTAAGTCTACGGGTGTAGCCGTAGCATTCACAAGATTAGCAGATAGTACTAGAGTGATGTGAGTCTGTGGGTGTAGCCGCAGCCTTCACTAGGTTGGTAGATAGCGTGAGTGCGTTGTTAGGACGCGGAAAGATCAGTAATACCCACCAGTTCGGGTATAGTAGTGAGGAAATGGAAATCCACGGATTGGATTTCGGAATTTCCCAAACGGATGAGACCTGGTTAAGCCAGTGATAAGATTATAGAAGCGCTGCTATAAAGATGAGAGCAAGGAAGCAGTAGACTGCTTAAGGTCATTTATGACATAAGGCTACAATTGGTGATGTAGCAATCGCGTTTAGCCTTGGGTTTAGTGACGTCAGGATTCGACGCATGGAACCAATCAGTTAGAGCAGAAGGCCGTTAGGGCCACAGTGACGAGATAACTAGTAGCAGCTGGATCCATAGAAGGATTTCGTTCAGAAGTCGTGCGAGGCGGCTAAGTAGGGAGTCCTTTGGCTCTACAGTTGGGCTGGAACCCGATAGTTCAGATGATTGGCGGAAAATTGAGACCAGGTAGGTCTCGGTAGATGTCAGGAAGCAGCCATGTGGCAGCATAGAGTTTCAGGCAATTCAGTGATTCAGGCAGTGCAGTGTTCAAACAGTTTGGTGTTTCGGGCAGTTCAGTGTTCAGACAGTTTAGTGTTTCAGACAGTTCAGTGTTTCAGGCAGTTACAGCTCTTGGGCAATGTTAGTAATCGTGCCCTAAGTTGCAAGTACAGACAGGATGGCTGGTTTATTGGGAAGTGACAAGTCACTCACAGCGGGAATAACTGAGCATTGGCCAAGTATAAGTGATCTATAGGGATAATTAGGTTTGTGAACCTGTTTTGTAGTGGGAATTTTCGAGCTAGCAGAAGTTGAGTAGTCAGTTGAGAGATAAGCAGGCTGGTTTCATTGATAATAATTTGGTATGGGTGGTCTGTCAGGGAATCAGACCATCTCAAGGCAACAGATATCAGACGGAATAGATGTGATCTTGTCACGAGGGTTGGTTACAGTTACCCTAGAAAGGCTAGGGTGTGCCCAGGATGGTGACCAGGTTACAAGAGTGGTTTGAAGTGAAAGGAATGATAAGGAATGATTTCGAGGACGAAATCTAATTTAAGTGGGGGAGAGTTGTAACGCCCCGTTTATTTAAATAAATTAATAAATGTAAGTACTAGACTAATTTGCGAAGAATTTTCGATGTTGAGGGTTAAAAGTGTAAATTCCATATTAGTTTTTGTATGTATTTGTGAAGGCAGGGAGTAAATGGTAATTTATGGGACTTCATTTGAAGAGATTATGGGAGATAGGGGACTGTGTGATAATTTTTGTACCTAAGTTGTAATGGACTCTGATATTCAGGGTTTAAATTGTAAATATTGGGTTAAATTGGAAAAGATCCCATGGGGAGGGACCAAAGTTGTAATTATGGGAAAGATGTTACATGGACCAGGTATATATTCATTAAGTCGACTCATTTGTAACCTAACCCTAAAGAAGTGTCGGTCGCCATCCCTCCAACCTTATACCTCCTAGTCGCCGACCGCTATCACCACTCATCTAGTTCGTGTTTCCGACCAGATTGAGGCAGCCAAGCGAACGTAGAGCCTTCACCATTCTTCTCCTCCTTCTCTGCTGTCAAGGTCATGACCCGTTAGTGCCGAAGAAACCGTTCAATGCTGCTGCTCTGTTGCCAATGACGTCGAGGTCGCCGCCTGCTGCTTTGTTGATGATCTCCATCGTGTCGTGGTTGTCGGAGGCGTAACCAAACCGTGAGGGAGCCGCCTCCACCACCCTCGTTTCCTGTTGCATCGTCGCATCTACCATTTCCAGCGACGTCGGCGGCCTTATGCCGTCAGTGAAGACTAGTGGATGCCCTCCTTCGTGGCTACGCTGTTGATATTAGTCCTTTCCCGCCGTCCGCAGTTGTTGCTACCGTGAGAGCCGCTGTTGTCGCTGATGGTGTTGATGTTGCCGTTTCATCCTTATTCTGCCGCCACTAGCCACCGTGAGAGGTGGCTGTGGATGTATTATGGGTGTGTTTTCTCGTGTTGTTATTGTTCCAGGTTGTTATGAGATTGTATATGTGTTTTGGGTAGCCGGAATTCACAAAAGAGCCATCACCACCACAGTGAGGTGGTGGCTGCCGCCCAACGCCACCGCCGGCCACCACGGTGTGGTTGTGTGGGTGTGTGTTAGTTAGTTTGTGTGTGTGTTTTTTTGTTAAGTAAAGCATTGTAATTGTAATTTTCAAAAGACTAATAAAAATAATAATAACCACCACCGTAAGGTGGTGGCCGCCGCCGTAGACCACCACTACCCGAGGTGGTAGTGGGTGGTGCCCCGCTAGCAAACCCTAATGGGCTTAGAGATTGGTTTTGGGCCTATTGGCCATGTTTGGGTGGAAAACCCTAATTATGAGTATTGGGCCTTAGACTTATTGGACCCACTTTTAGGCCATTGAGATGGGATTATGTATTAAGCCCAATCACTCCATCTCATTTATCTAGTAGAGTAAAGAACTTAATGGACTAAGTCCTTAATGAGCTAATTGAGAAAATACTAATATTTGAGAGGTTATCAGCACACACACGAGAATTATTTAATAAGTGAATATTAAATAATAATCATTGGCAGGAATTAATGTAAGCAATAATGGACTTAATGGATTAAGTCCCTAGTGTGTTAAGTCCTTAGTGGGTTAAGTAAGAAACACTTAACCCTAGTTATCATTTGATGTGAAACCCTAATTTCACTTGGGCTTTGTGTTGGGCCATCCAAGAATAATCAAATGGGCTAGAGTAATTAGTTGGGCTTAAGGGTAAGGCCCATATGAAGGATTGGGCCCAATTTGGAAAATTGGGCCATATGTTGGGCTTTGATCCCTAGTTGACTTTGGGCCTATGGATTGGGCCTTTGGCTTGGGTAAGCCAAGCTAGGGGTAATGTAGTAATTATCCAAAGCATGTATTTTTTTAGTTATGTGTTAGAACCCAATTATTAATTGGGTGTTATTTGGTGTTGACAGTTCGGGAATCTGTCAACCAGCAGCTGGGGTGGAGTCTGCGGGACTTCAGCAGTGTGGGATTGTGTCTACGGGACTTCAGCAGTGTGAGGTGAGTTTCCTTCCAGTAGGAACGGGTCAAAGGCCACAACGCGGGCCCGTTCAGTCAGCAGTAGTTTCTGGACTTCGGTCCAATGCAGTAGTTAGTATGTTTGACGCCTCCGTGGCTCAGACAGGATTTATGTGTTTATGCTAGTTGATATGTTATGCTATGCTGTGTTCAGTTAGTCCGGACTTCGGTCCGATGCAGGGGACGAGGTCCCAGTCAGTTTCGTACTTCGGTCCGATGTAGGGGACGGGGTCCCAGTCAGTTTCGGACTTCGGTCCGATGTAGGGGACGAGGTCCCAGTCAGTTTTCGGACTTCGGTCCGATACAGGGGACGGGGTCCCAGATAGTTAGTCCGGACTTCGGTCCGATGCAGGGGACGGGGTCCCAGATAGTTAGTCCGGACTTCGGTCCGATGCAGGGGACGGGGTCCCAGTCAGTGGGCAAGGCCCAGAATGTGCTTTATATGTATTGTATGGTATGTGGTAGTTTGGGGGAGCTCACTAAGCTTCGTGCTTAGGGTTTTCAGTTTTGGTTTCAGGTACTCAGTTTTTAAAAGAGGAGCTCGGGAAGATTGCAGTGCACACACCATTTGTTCAGCCTGGGATGTTTATACTCTGATATATTTGACAGTTGTTAAGATATTTTAAGATACATTCTTTATGATTCTTATATGACATTTGATGAATATGGTTTTATTACTAATTTAAAACGAAATTTTCGGGTCGTATTTTTGGGATGTTTCAATTTCAAGTAGAAGGAACTACTCCATGGGTAAAGTGGGTATCATAACATCGAAAAGAAGTGGATCAACGATGAAATAACAATCACATCAGTTGGTGTAGATTAAGAGGTTGGTTTGGTGGAATACACTGATGAATGGTACCCGTTTAAACCTTTTCCATTTGACAAGGTTAAAGAATCAGAAGACAAACAAGATGAGGAGGGTGTGTCCGAGACTTGGATAGACGATGATGAAAAAGAAGAGGGAGAAATCAGACGAGAAGATGAGATTCAAACGAACGGAGATTTACCAATATCGATGATGGCTGATTGCAGAATGGGTGAAATTCTGGTAGCCTCGATTGGTAAGCCGGTGGCCCATGAAGACCCGATTGAGGCAATGATCGCCGATGACCCAGAGGCGGTGGAATCGGCGGATGTACTGTTGGGTGGGGATATCGATGAAGACATTAATGGTAAGAATCCTAGTCCCGAAATCTTGGTAGTGGTTGATATACCCTAGAAGGAGAACTCGGTTCACATTATTGACGGTGAACATGTTAATCCCCAACCGAATTATTCCACTAATTGTAATATGGACATTGGGGCCCTCCAAAAGTTGGTTCCACTTGGTGTTTTTGGCCTATTTCTAAGCAATCCAATATCTCCCTTCTCATTCAAATCTCCACATGCCCAAATAAGGATATCTACCCCAGGGGAAAACTTAAAGAACGGTGGACCCGGTAGAAAAAAAAAGAAAAGGGGATAAATCCGGTAACCGACACAGTAATGAAAGAAAAAAAATATGCATTCTTGCTCGACTCCTCATTCAACTCCTACCTTGGCTACTGCCTCCCCAATACCAACTCAACCCATCCCCCCTTTCCTAATCGGATATTGGACCCTTCAAATGCAGATGCATCATCCGTGGTCATTCCCTCCTGTGAAATTCGTCAAATGGTCAACATTGATTGTGCTATTGGCTTCCAAATTGATGCACAAGATCCTGCCCTTGCCGATGTCGTTAGTGAAATTGGAGAGAAAATTAGTACTCAATGAATTGCATATCCCTAAACATTAGTGGTATTGGTGATGCGGTGAAGGTTAATTGGGTTCGTCAACTAAAGCATCTTCATAAGGTTAATTTCATAGGTATACAGGAAACACAATTACTGGAATTCAAAAAAATAGATCTTCAAGGCTTCTGGGGAAATCAAGAATTTGACTACGACGGGGTCAATTCAACTGGTCGCTCGGGTTGTTTGGTCTCCATTTGGAACAACAGATGCTTCAAGAAGAAAAGGGTAATAAATTCCAGACATTATCTTATCATATTCGATGATTAGATGGGTATACGTGGTGACACCATAATTGCAAACATCTATGGGCCTCATTGTCTCAGCGATCAAAAGGTGCTTTGGCGGGACCTGCTTGAAATCAAAAGCTCAAATTCAGTTAATTGGTAACATGTTAGATTGATGGTATTCAGTTAATTGGTTGGCATTACAACAAAATTGTAAATGTGTAATACTCTGTTTCGAGTCATTTCATAATTGGGGGGGGGTGTGACCCGATGTTAGGTGCATTTCATGCATCCTTTTTGTAGTTTTAATCCATAAAAGTGCATTGCATTTAGGTTTAAACTCATGCATTTTGCATATTTTTCGGGATTTTTCATGATGCAATTCCATTCACACACTTTTATGATATTCCAGGGATTCTTGGAGGTTGGATCTTGCTTTAGAAGGTTAAAAAGAGTTGAGGACAAAATTTCAGGACTTGTAGAGCATTGAGGAGAGAGATAAGAAGAAAATGAAGATTTTAGCTTTACAGAGATTTACACGGCCATGTAAATGAAAGCCTTGAGTTTACATGGGCCGTGTAAACGCATATTCAACAACAATGTACTTCGAAGGCCTGGCAAATTTGAGCATTTTACTTTTAGAGTTTACACGACCGTGTAAATGGTCAGTGTTATTTTACACGGGCCGTGTAAACGTGCCGCCAGTTTTTAAAACAGTTTTATTATAATTTAAAGAAGGTAACCGGTTCCAAAGGGGTGGGTCGTATTTTGGAGTTCTAGGAGGCCATTTTGGGAGCTTTAAGAAGACAATTGTTGATTGAAAACACTTGGATTTCATTTTGATTTCAATTTTTAAGATTTAACTCTTAATTTCTAGATTTGTGATCTTGTTCTAGTCATGAGTGGCTAGAACCTTAGTTTTTCCAACTTCATGCATTGACTATCATGTTTATGACTTCAATCATGTGATTTGATGTTTGTTTCTAATGTTATCTAGTGAATTTGATTTTGTTTTAATTGAAAGTTTGATTTCAATTCTAGTTCTTTTTGGCAAATTGAGTTAGGGTTAAATCACTCATGTTACTTATATTAAAAAAATCCGTAATTGTTTTGTAAAATAGAACAAGTAACAAGCATTAAATCATTCTATTTGAAATGATTCTAGTGTAAATCAAATTCACACATTCTAACACTCCCGAGCTTGTGGGGAGTATAGAATGTTGTTGGTAAAATTCACACAAAGTATAATGCAATCTTTCCCCCTAATTCTAAGAGCTTGTTTAGTTTAGATTGGTTAGATTAGAATTAATCAGAGAGCTTATTTTGATTAAATAACATGGTGAATGAGAATTGCTAGAGCTTATTAGCATTTCTAAATACCATCTTAGATAAAATTAAACAAATGTCATTTCATACTTGAATCATAATGTCAATTTGTCTTGCATAGAGTTGGAGTACTTACATATCTTGAAGTTATTTTGCTTAATCATTTGCTTACTTATTAATTTAGTTCTTTATTTGAATCATTGCATTCAAGACCACCCTTTTAATCTTTTGTGACTACAGTACCTTGTGCAAAAGAGGTATAGACTAATTATTCTGTGTCTCTGTGCATCGACCCCACTTGCCTTGTACTACCTTTTTGTGCAACATAGTGGTGTTCTTTTGGAGTATATTGTACCCCTATATTTGTTGGGGTTGACACACCTAACACCCGAAGATCAATTATCATAAGGTTTCGGGCCTTGGGGAAGGGGATGTTTAGACCCATTTGGATGTGGGTAATGTAGGTTATAGGATCCAAGATTTTGGTTGTGCTTTGGAGCCTCATGGTATAATGGTAAAAAGGCCACAGTATGAGCCTTGGGGAAGGGGAATTTCCCCGAAGTACCACCACGTAAAAATAACAAATAACAACATGTGTTGGGTCCACATCTAAGAGAATGGATTACCCCTAAGCCCACAGTATGAGTCTGGCTGCCTATCGGGCCCATAACTCATATATGGCTTTCTATTAAGCCCAAAACATAAGTCTGGCTTACTTCTGGCCCAATCAGTCATCGGATTGGAATGCCAATATACAACAGGTTCACTTAGTCATCGGACTGGAATACCCTCAGGCCCTTAATACGAGACTCGCATACCAACCGACCCTCAGCTCGTATCTGGAATGCTCCCAAGCCCTAGGTATGAGTCTAGAATGCCGACCGACCCTCAGTTAATATCTGGAATGCTCCCGAGTTTGTTGGCTACATCACAAAGCAGTACAACCTCAATCCAACCCAATATGCCGACATATAACAGATAACAATCATATTCAACAAACAAATAATCATGCAGACAGAAATCACATGTAGTCCTACAGATCTACCGGTGTATGCATATCAACAACTAGCATATATTCATATAGATCTATCCCATACTCAGTATATCAATATATAGCAGGATATCAATCCAATGGGCCGACTTGGTACCTTCGACCCGTAAGTACAGTGAGGAAAACTCACCTCTTAATCTGAACGATAACTGATAAGGTCTCGACTCCGAATCTCAGCTCTAACTATCACCTATCCATCCAATTGACCAATTCTCAAACGCAATCGAAAATACCTCTAGGTCAAACTTGGTCAACCTTGGTCAAAGTCAAAGTCAACGGTCAAGAACTTTATCACTTAGGATGCCCCAAAAGAATCAGATCTAGAAGATTAACGTTTTGTCTTAAAGCATTAAGAATAAAAAGTGGAAAGTGGGCTTGTGCACCATACGTCGGGCGTATGCACCAAGTTGCCTTATTGGGCCTTAGGTCTTTTGGGATATTGGGCCATGAGTTGTTGGGTGAGATATGGGAAGGGTAAAATGGTCTTTTATCCATTGGAATGATAGAATATGAATTAGACCTTAGATTTTGGGGATTTGTCTTAATTATTTACCAGGGATAATTTGGTTGTGTTTAGTGTAAGGAGCCCGGTAGCGGTAGTGCGTGTGTTTTGGTTATCTCTAGAGTAAAGTGAGTCTCCTCACTGTACCGTGGGTCGAAGGCACCAATGTCGGCCCACCAGGATATGATATATGCTAGCAGTCTATGTGACTCTTGCATGGTATGTTGGGCTAAACCCTTTGTATGTTGGGCTAGGCCCATGGTATGAAGGGCTAGGCCCGTTTGTATGTTGAGTTGGGCCCATTGATTAGGAAGGGATAGACCTATTATTATAGGTTGGGGCCAATGTGAGGGCTAGGCCCAAGGATATGTATGGTATGTGCTATTTTGGTTCACTAAGCTTTGTGCTTAGGGTTTTATGATTATGGTTTCAGGTACTTCCAGTTCGAAAGGGGAGGACCCGACTTGATCGTAGTGCATCCACCTATGTTTCTACAATTTTATGATTTTGAAATTGTACTCTGATAACTATTTTTACTCTGATCTACTTTTAAATGGTTGAAAATGATAAATGGTGTTTATGGTTGAATTAAAAATGAAACTTTTACCTTATATTTTTTTGGGATGTTAGAAAATGTAATGACATAATTAAGAAAAACAAAACACAATATCAAAATCGAAATTTTTGTGAACTTAGTGACTTTATTGTCATTCAGGAAAAATGGTTACCATGAAAACATGGGGAACCGATCATTTGGTTGATATTACAACAAAATTGTAAATATAGTGACTTAAGAAAAAATACGGTGTGAAAATCGAAATTTTTGGTTAATTTAATGATTTTTTATTGCAATTTCCCATATTTTTAAATGATTGAAATTATCTTTAAAATAGTTATTCATAGTTAATTAGTGTCAGTTTTATTTATTTTTGACAAAATTGCAAAAACGGTGTCTTTGATTTGTTGAAAATTGTCACTTTGGTACAAAAAGTTTTGGACTTGCACCACCGATCAAAAACTTTGATTTTTTTTGCGAGTTTGGTCTAATTTGTTTTGATTTTTTTTAAATGACAAGTTTGCCCTTTGTATTTTCATTTTTTATTTCTTTTATTTAATTTAACAGTTTCTAAATTAAAAAAAGAAAAGAATCACCATATCCTTACCTATTACCATCCCACCCAACCACTTCTCACTCTTAATAACTCCATCTTTTTCTACCAGAAACCACTGTCGCCGCCATTGTCGGAAACCACCATCGCGACTGTTGGAAAATCCACCACCTACACGGCCAGAAACCACCATTGCCACAGTCATCTTTCATCTTCTTTGACTCGATTAGGGTTTCATTACATCACCATCGTCTGAAGCCAGATCTGTTTACCGCAAAGCACTCGTCTGCCGAAAATCTAAGGAGAGATGATGGGTTCTAAAACCCTTGCTCCTGAGATCTTCACAATGGTGCTTATGGGTTTCCATGTTTGAAAAACCTAGCTCGATGACGACGCTAATATGTGTCGAAAACTGTTCACCATTTGCAAACCCTAACTTACTCCAGTGACAACCTCTAGATTTGGAAAATCTAACGACGAAGATAGCAATGTTTCTAGGGTTTTTGTGTTTCAAGGGCAGGTCTAAGACAGAGGTAGTTCGAAACTAGAGAGATGAACAGATTTCCGGTTACACAGGTGGCTCCGGTGACGCTTTACGATTGCAAATCTCCAGTCACAATGGTGGTCCAAAAAACTCGACGAACGTCCACACCACCTGAAACTTTTACGGTTAGGTTTTCGTTGTCCTAGGGTTTGATTTTTGCTGCCAGAGTTTGCTAGAGAAGACGAAGGGTTTGATGGTATACCCAATGGTGGAATTTGACGACCTTATAGATCCGGCTGGACGAAAGCGATGAAGGTGGTTCAGATCTACATCGCCGGAGGTGATTTGGGTGGTCTGACAAAAAAAAAAGGAGTCTCTGGTGACTAGCGTGGTCCAGTTGGCGATGGTGGTCTAGCAAGCGATAGTGGTCTAGCATCAGCAGTTGTCCGGTCGGGGTAGTGGTTCGACAAGAATGAAGAGAGTGAAAGAGAGAGAGAGAGAGAGAGAGAGAGAAAGAGTGTGTGTGTGTGTGTGTGTTTAAAGCCAGACGGAATGAAAGCGGGAAAGGGGAGAGGGAAGCTTCCTTCTCACTGAAACACCATCCCTTGGGTGAGGGAAGCAACCCACGGGAAAGAGGTGGGGGGAGGGGGTGCTGCACTCTATCCCCTCATTCTATTGGTCAGTTTTTTTTTAAATATTTATAAAATTATATACCTATTAAAAAATAAAAAGATATATCAAAATTTATGGTTTTTAATTCCCTACAAAATGAGTATAATATATATATATATATATATATATATATATATATATATATATATATATATATATATATATATATGAAATATATTTTAAAAAAAATAAAAAAATAGTGAGGGGGATTTCCCACCCATTCCTTGGGTTTTAGATGACGGAAAGGAAAGTGAGAGAAAGAATGGTGTGACCCATAAAAAGTGAGGGAAACATCCCTCTCATAACCTCCAATCTAAGAGGGGTATGTGTGGGTTAGTAGGAAGTGGGGTTAAATACCTCTTTTTTGTTTTATTTTAATTAGAAAAATATTAAAGTAAATAAAAAAATTAAAATATCAAAGACAAATCTATCATTATAAAAAGTTTTAAGTTTTTTAGACAAACTCGCAACAAAGTCAAAATTTTGAACTGATGGTGGAAGTTCAAAACTTTTTTGACCAAAGTGACAATTTCCGACAAAATCATTTTTACAATTTTGTTTTATTTTTTCAAACATTGAACTAACCTAACATGTGAATACTTGTAAAACGCCAAAAATAGATATGCTACAGCTAAAATATAGTATTAGACTATTAGTATTGAATTTGTTTGGATCGGCTAGCTAGCATCACTAAAATACAAAATAAATTTCACTGAAAATACGAGACTATATAGTAAAACAATGAAATTAGTTACTAACATATACACAAATAAAGCAATGTACGTTAATATTTTACGTATTTAGGTCTTTTAAAAAATATGTAAAATAACCGCGATGCTTCCATATTTCTAGCAACTCTATATGTCAAGTTACACAACATAAATTATCGATAATGGTGAATTATAATACAAAGAGTATAACGATGAAATATAAAGTATAGTAATTAATGAACTTTTACATGAAATGAGTCAAAATAAAGAATTATATTCCTTGATTAAAACTTTAAAGCAATAAAAATACGATTAAATATAAAATATTAATTAGTGGAGTTTCATGTGACATATGAGTCTAAAATGTAAAAAAACAAAACCATATTCTATTATTAAAACTATAACAAAACAAATAGACAATAACAAGGGAAAAAATTGACTTTCATCTTGTTGAATGAGTTGTTTATTTGGAGTCCCAATGCGTGTGTTCACCGTTTCGACCACGCTATGTACCATGCATTTTGCCATCCCATCCCATCCCACATCACAGAATTTATATATATTTTTAGCCTTTGCACGCCATTTCACATCCCATTTTGCACGTCGTCTCTTTCTTTTTACACCTTTTTTTTCTCATAACATTTCTAACACAATCAATGCTTACAGACATACACATACCAACATTAACTTGCCTTGCCACATAGGAATTCAAAAATATTAATATTAATTATTACACTTGATATTGTCAATGTCAATCTCATATCTATGTACTCTTTTAGTAAACACCACCAATCCGTCTCTCATACTCATCTATGAGAAGAAAAATCACATTTTAACAAAACGATTCTTATCTTTTTACTGTTAGGGCAAGCATACAGACACTTTGTCTGTTTGAATCTGTTTCTTCTGATACCTACTATCAAAACCGTTGAGAGACGGACATGTGGCGGCGCCTCACGAGTTGTGGAGAGACGATTGAGATGAGGCCTCCAAGAGGTGGTTTCATCTTCGATCTGTAGACCATCTCATCGTATGGTCGTCTGTAGAATCTCAAAAACGGAATGAAAGATTCACGCGATTTATCAGTTTTGCTGACGTGACACTCCTTTTTAAAGAAAAGAGCCGGTGAGTGTAGGAACGACGGTTTAGGCGTTCGTGGGTGGTTGATGGTCGAGTGGTCCATCACTTGTGTTTTTTGTGGCAACGGTGTCGATGGGAAGAAGCTTTTCCTCATCGTGTTCATGTTCCTTGCGGTTGGTGATGCGAATGAGTAGGACCGAGCGTTGATAGGTGATATCAGAGCGGGTCCTGTAGACGTAGGACCCACTCTGAATGACGGTTTATCCGTCAGAGTGAGGTACCAGGGTTTCAGCGAGTCGAAATGGTGGGAGACAGTGAAGGAAAAGCGTGAGGACGCGCATGAGCCGACTTTTGCCTTGGATGGCACTGAGGAAGGATTGAATCGGAGTGATGCGGCTCGTGGGTATGTCGTGAAGTGATTGAAGTCGGGGAACTCATCAAAGTCGATTGAGGATACTATTGTTGTGATTGATGAAAGTTCGAGAAACGCCTTTACACCCTACATATTAACATCATAATTAATCGTTACATTTAATTTATTATTTTGAATTGTTTTAAATAATGTGTTAATTAGATATGAGAGAGAAATTAAATAAAATACCTTCCAAAGATATGGAAAAATGGAAGGAGGGTCAATGACAAAAGCTTTGTGAAGACGACCAGGGTAGTGCTCCGCTATGGTCTTCAGTGCTGCCACCAATATGTTCATAAACCCTGATGCTGACCTGAAAAAGCCTGTGTATTTATCACCATCAGTACTACCCTCCATCTTTTGTCCTTGATTTTGTTTTTATTATCTATCATTTAACTTCTAGTTTTATTATAATTTATAACGTAATTAAGGTATTGTACGTAATAAGGTCAGTGTCATGTACTATATGTGGGTTTCTTTTTCTTTATGAGCATAAAACAAATCGAAATAAAACAGATGATGATATATTTTTTTTTTTGAATATAGCGATTTTGAAATTTTGAAATAAAAAGAAAAAGCACTAGAAAAAGATTTGATGGATTCGGACTCACTAGAGTTGTCGTTACTAACGTTGTCACTGGGACCAAATATCCATGATAGCTATAGTCAACAATGTTATTAATGGCCACCAAATAAAGCGGTTGACTTTAAAATGATTAATTTACATGTGATAATTAAAGTCATTTGTGCATCAGATAATGCTCTTTGTATTTTGTAGGCCTCATTTTTTTAATTCTATACATTTTTCTTACATTCAATTGGAAATAAGTTCCAACAATGTATTTTAATTTAATTCCAATTAAACCATTGATAAAATGTTATCTAATTATATAAATGACATCAAAGTACAAAATGTTTTTCGTTGCTATACTTGAATATATTTTTAAAATATAATATATCAACTACGAACATAAGTTTTTTTCCAAAGAAAAGAGGAGACAATAAGGGTAATTCAGGCAACTTCTGAAACAAGTCTGATAAAATGTTCGGTTTTCCGACACATAAGTCGCCATCAAAGTTTGATCTAATAACATATTAATTATGTCATTAGGCGTGACTTAACAAATTAATTAAAAAAAAAGAGAGAGAGAGAAAGAGAATGAAATTGAGGGAATGAATAGGCATGACACTGTGGCAAAGGGGCATTTTCAGACTGTGAAAAAGAGGGAAGAGGGTTTTGGGGAAGGACAACGTTGGAAGAATGTACATTAATTTCCAACATCCAACTGACGTAAAGCTAGTTTAAAGAAATACTGATGTTTTATCCGTAGGATCCCCTTTCGAATTTACAAATTTACCCCTACTTCATTCTCTATCGTTGGACCATTTCCAAGTAATAAATTAATAAGTAACATGTTTAAAATTTCTGATTTCACACAGTAAATAAAAGATGTTACTATTTTAATAATATAATATGTTTTGACCAATTGGGAAGTAGTTTTTAAATATTAAGGAGGGAGGGAATCTATTTTTTAAATTATGTAACAATAGTCAAATGGAACTTTATTTTTATTCAAATCTAAAGACTTACTTGCATCGAATAAGACAACCAACTGCTCGACGGATTTTGCCATTGTTTGAATTGCAACCTCCAAAGTGAAAACCAGCAAACGGGTGAACCTATACGATTAAAATAATAATAATAATTAACAATAAATACATAATGTACATACATATTGTATTTTATATTATATTATAGAGAGAGAATGAAGAAGAAAAAAAGCATGCAAGATTTTCTTTCACCTTTTCTTTTGTTTTTATTCTTAAATTTGTTCACTACAAAAACATTGACAACTTTTCTTTCCTGATTGAAGATATTATTATGTTTTGAATTCAAAATTGATATTGTTTTTTATTTTTGAAAATACCAACATTTTTTCAATAACATTATGTAATGTGAATATACTAAAAAGGTTCTTGGAAAAGCATAATAATTGCTAAAAGATTCTTAATTATTATTACTAATATAAAAGAAAAGTAGAGATATGTCATTTGTAACACTTGTAATACAAAGAGGTGTTGTGCAATATTCAAGAAAATAATCATATTTAAACAGTAGATATCAGAAAGAATATTACAGTAACAACTTACAGTTTTTGTGAACGAAACTTGAGGTAATCTTGTTTGATTCGGAAAATCTGATAACATCACCAATAATAATGATTAATAGAAGACAAAATACGAGTGATTTTAAACAGTTTAAACAGTACTACTCTCAAGTCTGAATTATTTAACTTTGAATGAGAATAAGAATAAAATACCACGACAGGTCTTGATTGGTCATCATGACCGGCTACATAAGCCATGCCATCGGCTATCTCGCCGGAAAACTCATCAGCTATCAGATGATCTGTAATTTAAAAAAATATATATATATATAGTAAAATAAATAGAGTCAAATTTATTGCTATATACTGTGTAAGTGTGTATGCTACATTTTTGGATAGATTACTTTAATCATGAAGACAGTATATTGAGTACTTTAATGGGAGCAAGTAATTCAAAGCCGAAAAGCAAGATTCTCTCGTGTCACAGGCTTGAACAAATAAAGGTTGATATGTATGATTTCGAAAGAAGCATGTATGTATAAAAAGAGGAGATTCAAAATTATACTGTGGAAAAAGTAAATTTTACTTTTACATGGACATAATTACAAATCATGTGCAATGATATTATAATCACAAGCACATCATGAATATTTTTGCATATTATATTCTTATTTTTCATTTTCGTTTATTCCAGCTTCAAAACTAGAAATACATGTGGTCGAACTAATTAAATTTCACTAACATTATATGTAAATAAATTTAAATAGCCTAAAAATGAAGATATGTTGTCGATGATGAAGAACATATTTGTCGATATATAGAACAATTTCCAACAAAAAAATTGGTAGATCCAAAAGAGCTACAGAGAAAAGTAATTGTTACAGGTTCCATTAGATTGAGAAGTAGTTTTTTTACATTCTTTTCAATTTTCAAAACGTAAAATCATCTCGTTCTGGATTAAATTAGTATAAGCTTAACAGATTACCAGTGACGAGAAATCGAACGAAAAAGGAAGAAAATATACCGATGCTGAGATTTTCTCTCCATGAGAGACAAGCTCGAAGCTGCTTCGCAGCTTTCTTCACATTGTCACCTTTAGCTTTCAAAAATCTCCCGATGCAAGCTTCATTACAAAATTTCTCCTGAAAATGTAGATTAATGAGTATCCAAATCGATTAACAGAAGCAGAAATCTACTCACGCAAATGTATGGAACCAGATGAAGAGAGAGACAGAGAGATTTAATTGAAGTTGAAACCTGTTTGAGAGTGAGAGGAGCAGGTTTCCGGAGGAGTTGAAGAACAGCTTCAATTCTGTTTTTCTCGATCTGCGCTTGGTGTTCATGAGCGGAACTAGAAGAAATGTGATCTTTGTTTCCCATTTTTGAAGGTGGAAGAAATCGAAGTGTAATTAATCTCTGAAGAAAAACAAGGAGTAACAGAGATTCTGTATATATAGTGACTTCCCTTTCACGCATTCATTTTTAAACACCTTAATCAATCTTCACTTAACTTCCAATTACAGACTTTCTATGTGTGTGTGAGAGAGAGGGAGAGAGAATATGTGTGTGTGTTTATCTGTGTTTTTTTGGGAGGGTTGTGGGAGGTGTATTTATAAGCGTAACGGAATCCGTTACTTGAACTGGAAACACGTCAACAGTATGATGCGAGTCAAAATCATGACGGCCGGAAAGCCCATTCCTAACGGCAACTGTTGGGACCCATTATTTGCTTTCCACTTTTACCCCTTTCTTCTTCAACTTCAAACTTCAAATGTTGAAATAGATAAAAATATTTTTTTATTCTTTGCTTTGTATACTAATTAACCATATTTATTAATAAGCATGTAGATCCTTATAATTATGTAACTGACTTTGTTTTTTTGTTTACTTAAGATGGATCATAAAGACAAAACTGGAGGTGCTTATTAAATCTCATAGATGTTATATTATCTGTTAACCGGAATATTTAGATCCTTTATAATTTTAATTTAATGGTTTGAGCACTTTGATTTATGTAATTATAGATAGTTTTTTTAGGACATAGTACAAAATGTTTTAATGGGTTGAGCCAATAAAATATGACTAAATGTATTAAGTGTTTACAGAATGTTTTAACAAGTTAAGCAAAAAAAGAAATATGAATTAATGTATTAAGTGTGTACGGAATATTTTAATGAGTTAAGCCAAACAAAAAACATGACTTAATGTATTAAGACAAACTATTTACCTATTTGCCATTCTTATTATTCAACCCAACTCTTTCGAACAGTTAAAATTAGTAAATATTGTTGAAACTAATTAATATTGTAATATTTGTTTTTTTTTATGTAAGATCAATTGTATTTATTTTGTGGGTTTATATGATCTTCAAATGATATATATATATATATATATATATATATATATATATATATATATATATATATATATATATATATATATATATATATATATATATATACACACACACACACACTAGCCGTTAACTTGCGCTAAGCGACGGGTGCAAATAGTTTGTTGTGACAATTATTTTCATTCGAAATATGTTATATTTCAAGGAACATAATTTACTATTTTTTATTTCAAATTATAAATATGTTGCTCGAATAGGTCTAAAATGAAAGTACGTTGTTATTTTGGTTGAAATAAAGACAATTGTACAACATTGTTTCCATTTAAAAATAAATATATATTGCTATTTTGGATTAAAAGTAAAGGTACATTGTCATTAAGCCTAAGAACCAATAAGTGGTTGTGACTAATTAAATAATTAATATTTTATTTGTTCTAAAAAAATTAAACTGAAATTTAAAACCCTACTAATATTGATCCTACAAATATTTGATTATGTATCGGGACATAATTTCTTCAGCATATATTTAACCTTATATTTTTACTTTTTGACTTTTCTTTGGTACTTATTTACATAATTTCCATATACATGTATATTAATAAAAAATGGACGTTTATGTATCTCTTCATTTTTTTTCTTATTATAATTAGGACTACAAAGATGGATGGCAATTCTTTTACCAGTCTATTTGTATCCAAACATTTATCAATATATGAATAATATAACTGCAATTAAGGAATTGTTTATAGGATTTTTTTTAAAACTATGCATAGACCCATTATAATCATAAATTCGTCGACTATTTGTTAAACACAAAACGACAATAGATTATTCAATTAATCATAGACGATATTTTTCACTATTAAAAATAAATCAACATTTTTAATAACTCAAGTAGCAACATTGAACAAAAGTAGCTAGTTTTTAGAGCACATACATTTATCAAACACCTACTTGACAGAAACAATTATACAACATCATTTTTCATCATGTATTAAAATTGTATTTCAGACACTTATCAAACATCATTCTACATTCAAGATCTTTTCTAAAACATGAAGAGGGAAAGTGTCTGAAGGCCAAGACACAAACCAACCCTGGTCTTGAAGAGATATAGAAGATGATACGACCACAAACACAACATTATCGTCCCTTTGGTTTTGCTCTTGATACCAATATATCCACTTAGCTTTGCCTCTCATTGCTATTCAATGTTCAAAATTACCAAATCATCCTCTCAAAAACGTACTTGCTACCTGTTATATGTAAATCTATTGACATATAAAACATAAACATAAATTTTTTAAATGAACTGAAAGCAGGTCTTTGGATGCTAGCCACATTTTTTTAATGTTGTATTCCAATTAATAAGCTTCAAATTAGAAAAAAAAACATATAGAAAATATAAAAAACATAAAGAAAGATGAATTTATAGATACTAAAACGATTGTATTATATAGTAAACTTAAGCAGATACAATGCAATTATAGTTGATGAAATGAAAGTTTTTTTGCAATTATGTATAGAAAATGTAGATAAATAAATGTAAACTAAGTTGTCATTAAGAATAAAGGAATGTAAGTATTGGCTCTTATTTTCTCCATGTTTATTAATCAACTCCAACTATTAGCTCTTATTTTCTCCATGTTTATTTTAGGTTGAAAATGTGAAAAGATGTTAAATCTCCATGTTTATGAATCGACTCCAACTATTGGCTCTTATTTTCTCCATGTTTATTTTAGGTTGAAAATGTGAAAAGATGTTAAATTTGCATAGTAGGCCAAGGTTAATGATAAATTACACATTTGACCCTAAAGTCTTGTAAAAATATCAAGTTGGAAATATAGCTTCAAAAGACATTTTTTATTAAAAATATTGGAAAACTATTAAAAAATAATAACAATTACAATGATGTTATGATATTTCTTGTATTATTCTAGTATCTACAGCTTTAACGCTTTTATTCATGCATAAGTCGAAACTTAATTCTAGAGTAATTGGAGTAATGAAAAATTGACCTTGATTGTAAGTCGTACTCAATGTTGTTGATTTTTGTTTAAACCTTAAATCTATTAAGGTCAATTTCTTTGGTCTTGGATTCAAAGATTCCAAAGATCAAATTGACTATTTCGTCCTTGGTGCTATATTGATGAGTTTGTGGGTAATGTTGTTGTTGATGTTGTTTTCGTTGCTTTCATTGGGGATAATACAAAGTTGTGATTAATTTCATGTAGCGATTCATCCATGTATCCATGAGCCTTTACAAACAACTTCAAAAAACACACACAAACACCCAAAGTCATATTTGATCTACATCACAGTCAAAGATTAATGCAACTAAACAAAATATGGATGTTAATTATATAAGAAATAGAAAATGTTGATATTATTGGTAAAGAGATGTCATGTACATTTCCATTATATGCAAAAATTAAGTACATTATCTATACTACTTGATTGAGTAACAATGCTATTTCATGTAATTATTCCTAAAAGTTGCACCAAAAAAAGCAACAAAATAATAAAAAAACTACCTGAAGAAACTCTTCTTTTCAAGAAAGAGGGGTTATTTGACGTAATTATCCCTATAAATTGCACCTCCATCACAAATCTGAATACAACATCAAAGAAAATTTATATTAAAAACTTAATCTCATTTTCCTTAACATTCTTCAATGAGTCTTTAAAGATAAAAGAGACACAAGTTATTGTAAAATAATTTGAAAATGGCAGCTATTGAAGATAAGTTGAGAAAGTAGCTTAATCAAATTGTATGCCATTTGTTTAGTAGTTATATGCAAAAAAAAATTACAAAACAACTTTACCTGGTCCATGAATACCTGTATCTTGGTTTTCACAAGCTTAACCAAAATCAATGATGTCTAAGATGCCAATTTCAATTCTACTCTGATGATGCTTCATATCAAAACATTAGGTTCCTAAAAAACAACATAACCAAATTATTGTCATGCCAATTTCAATAAGATTTATTCTCTATTTTTTAGTCAACTAAGGCATCAATTATACCATATACCATAAAGCATCAGTACCCATCTTTTCATTTGTTCCTGATACATTTTTACATCTGGATATCCACATAATTAAATATCATCCTAGTACATAGTTAAATACAAAAAATGGAAGTCAGGATTAGGCTCATACCTTTTGATTTTTTGTGAGTCAACACCTCCAAACTCCTTAAGTCAACAGCCTGCAAGTGAAAGTCAAATTAAAAGAGATTGAACAGAGAATTTTTATGTCATCTTTGCTGAAAATTATTGTTATCAATAAAGTATTCTCACCTCATCAAAGTCAGCTCCAATCATTTGAACACCAACATGAATGCCATTTTGTACAAATCTACATGGCAAAACCAATACAGGAAATCCAACCAAGTTAACATTCACTTGCAATTTCACAAATGAAAACCAAAAAGCCAGAAACAATATTAAAAAAAAACAACTTATTGCATCCATACTAACACAAAAGGAACAAAAGCTAGCAATTAAGAAACAAGCTTAGAAAGACTTACAATCATGATATCCCCTGCATACATTGCCAATGATCATTTTTCTTTTCACCTGTTAATAAAGATGATTGTTTTGACATCAAGAAAGAATGAAGAATTCATATAAAAAAATTATGATGTGCAAAATTGCTAATTTTATATGGTGCGGGTGAAATTAGAATATCATGTTCATCTAATGTTGCCTTGAAGCTTTTCTGGAGTACAATCCTCACCTAAATCACCAACATCACCATAATTTACCGTTTAGGCATGTCAATGATATCATCAAATAGTTGTGATCCAGGATCTAGGGTTTTGACATCACACTTGATGAACAACAAAAAGAGTTAAGAAGAATCTAAGTTGTAAGAGTGCAATAAAAAGGATAATTAGTTCATCTATGAACTTAGAAACTAAATTTAAATATTAATTGGTGTTACCTTAGTAATCCTCGGATCAGAGATGAGGGTTTTATATCACAAAAACCAAGATGAAAGCCACAAATATTGGATATATTTAGGTTTTCTTGTAACACCCAAAGTTTTGAAGGCCAAGAAAGGAAAGAAAACCCTAAGTTTAGGGGTCGACTTGGCGAGTCCAAGGAGGGACTCGGCGAGTCCGAGCGGGATCCGGGTCGAGGAGTAAGTAACCGACTCAGCGAGTCGGCCAAGGTGACTCGGCGAGTCTGATCTGTGCGTGGAAAACCCTAAATTCGGGACTTGGAGCCTATATAAACGTCTTAATTTTCTTCTTAAGGTTCCTTACTGACTCTTTAGCCCTGGATACCAAACCCTAGCCGTCATATCCATTGATTGAGCCAATTATTGCCTTGAAGAGTGCATTAAGCTTGGAGAAAGAAGAAGAATCTTGAGAGTGCAAAAAGGGGGCTGTAGATCCGGGATTGGGAAGACATTTCTGAGCTTTTGGAGGTAATAAGCTAGTCATTGGACTCCCTTGCACCTAGATCTATGTGTGTGTTAGGCATTCTTGGCATGATAGTAACCATTTCGAGCTAGAAGTCCAGATCTGAGGTTGCTACCTCAGATCCATGTTTGTTTTGGTCTAGTGTCCCATAAAGTATCTGCCCTTGAGTTGATTATGGAGCCTACTTGCCTTAAAACCTAGTTTATGGTGTATTTTGCTTAGATCTCCTTCTCTACACGTAAAGTTTGCAACTTTACGTGAGGAATAGGCTTGGGAAGGGTAGATCTACAGATTTGAGTCCCTGCATGACTCAAAAGTCCTCTGCATGTATGAAGGACCGGATGGACTCGGCGAGTCCTTTGAGTGGACTCGGCGAGTAGCTTGAAGATGAGGAGGAACTCAACGAGTGGGATGAACAACTCGTCGAGTCGGATGAAGTTGGGCATGAACTCGGCGAGTTGGAAGAACAACTCGGCGAGTTGGATGAAGATTGCCTTGTAGTCGGCGAGTCTGCTCTTGGACTCGGCGATTCAGGTCGTGGAACCCCAAACCCTTCGAGTTAAGACTCGAGTCAGCGAGTCGAGTAAGGACTCAGTGAGTTGGACAGGATAGGATTCGGGAATCAGCAGACTCGGCGAGTCAGGGGCTGACTCGGCGAGTCAAGTCGCGATTGGAAGGACTTTGAGCATAAGAACTCGGCGAGTCAGTAAGTGGACTCGGCGAGTAGGTTTGACCTGGAAGGTTGACTTTGACCAGGACTTTAACTTAGACCAGAGTTGGCTTGGTAGTCTTTCGGGGGTCAGTTAGACTTAGTGTTGCATTGTTATTGGTAGCTCGGGGAGCGGGTGGAGCCGGAGTTCAGAGAGTTGCCGGGCAGCGGCTAGTGGGATCATCAGCAAGTTCAGCCAGTGCAGGTGAGTTTCCCTTTGTGTGAATGGGTCTAAGGCCACAATGCCGACCCATGTAGTTATGAGTAGAAGACCCGGGGGTTAGCCCTAGGCACAGTATGCTAGTATGATATTCGGGACGAGGTCCAATGGTAGAGGGCGGGTGCCCAAGGAATGGTTTATGTGATAGTTTATACTTGTTGTCTGTGTGATACTTGTATGTGCCTGGTAGGGAGGTGAGTGTGGGCGAGGTCCCGTATCTCACCAATAGCAGAGTGTGGATGGTGTTCCACATCTCAGTAGCAGCAGAGCAGGGGCGAGGCCCAAGTTAGGGAAGGAGTGAGGGTGGGCTGGGCCCGTATCTCACTATCAGCAGGAGTATGGACGGGGTTCCATGACTCATCAGTAGCAGGACACGGGCGGGGCTCAGAGATAAGCGAGGCCTTAGAACAAGATCCGTTAGTATGTATTTACCTTATGTGATGTGATGTGATATGTTTATGTGCTATTATATGTTAGTGGGCGGGGCCCTGTGACAGGCGAGGCCTGGAGCGGCGGGGCCGTTGTAGCGGGCGAGGCTCGGGGTAGGGGCGAGGCCTAGGATAGGGGGCGTGGCCCAGTATGTGCAGTATGTGGTTATGCATGGTATATGGTAGGGTGGGGAACTCACTAAGCTTCATGCTTATGGTTTTCAGTTTTGGTTTCAGGTGCTTCCGGTAGCGGATGATAGAGCTCGGGATGATCGCATGGCACACACCATAGACTAGTCAACCTGGGAATGTTTTACTCTGATAATGAACATGTGTTTTGAAAACTAATACTCTGTTTATGTTTTGAAATGATGAATTTTCTTAAAGTAATGTTTTATTAAAAGAAATTTTTGGACGTGAAAATTGGGTCGTTACATTTCTTAAGGGAGATTGAAGGTGATGACTGATATCGGAGATGGTGGAAGATGGTAACGATGGATGGTGGTGCGGTGGTGCCTGGTAAAGGTGGTGTGTAACGACCAAAAATTTCAACCAGTTTAAAACATTTTATTTCATTTAAAAACCATTACGTTCGTACATCTTGTTTTCAAAATAGATTAACATCAGAGTATCCCCCAGAACCATATCACATAAATCATAAGACATGAGGAGCGGTACGATCACGCCTTCGCCTTGTCACGATCTCCTGAAGCACCTGAAACAATAAACCACAACTGTAAGCACGAAAGCTTAGTGAGTTCCCCCAAAGTACCCATACACACATAAACATACGCATATAGCAATGGACAACATGCTACGGGTCCAAGAAACTTTCCGGTTGGAATACCCCTGACCCTTAACCATCGGGTTGGAATGCCTACATACTACGAGCCCAATCATCCTACCGGGATGGGATACTCTCGGCCCACAACCATCGGGTTGGAATGCCCATACACCTATACATACAACAATAACTACTATGGGTCCAATCATCCCTCAGGATGGAATACCCCAGGCCCCTCAACCATCGGGTTGGAATGCCAATATACTATGAGTCCAATCATCCTATCAGGATGGAATACTCCTGGCCCATAACCATCGGGTTGGAATGCGCCACCTCCTATACGTACAATAAATACTACTAATTCTATGGGTCCAATCATCCCTCGGGATGGATTACCCCATGCCCCTCAACCATCGGGTTGGAATGTCAACATACTATGAGTCAAATCATCCTATCTGGATGGAATACTCCTGGTTCACAACCGTCGGATTGGAATGCCAATCTATATTAGCAAACATGCACACATAACATGCAACCACATAACACTCTACAGAACCAACATACTGGGGTCCTATCATCCTACCGGGATGGAATACCCTCTGCTACTGCTCAACATACATAACTCGCAGGTAACCTCCTACCAGCGTACATAAGGCAATACCAACTACAGGTCTATACTCATAACTGCTACCCAACTACCAGGGTGCTGATTCAATAGAAGTAGCCATCACTTAACTATCCATTCCTATAGGATACTATGCTAACAGGGCGTATCCTCATATCATTATCCTATATACCAGGATACTAGCAAGCATATCATTACACAACATAACAAGCTCTAAACAACAATTCATAGGGCCGGCCTTGGTGCCTTAGACCCTTGAGTACAGTGAGGAAAACTCACCTTGCAACTGCCGAAATCCTGCAAATCTTTGACCGCTGACTCACCTGAAATCCCAACTATCACATGAAAATCATCACATTAGAATCTATCATGACTTTCTAGGCCAAGTACCCACAACACTCATTAAGTCCATTATCCTATTATTGGGCCAAGACCCAAAACCAAATCCACATGCAAGCCCAATAATGGCCTAATTTACTAAATTGGGCCCACTTTTCCAAACAGGCCTAGATCCAAGGTCCATAATAATTATTGGGTCCAATTTACTCTATCCATACTGTTCAGTCACGGCCCAAGCCCAACTAGCCCATAAACAGCCCAATACTTCACGACCGAAAATCGAAAAACCAACAAAGAGCGTACGATGGGCGTACTCCCTTGGTACGCGCGACGTACGTCGCTCGTTGACTAGAAAGCGGGTCGCTGACCCACTACGCTGGGCTTTTAATAAGTTACGTTGGGCGTAACGTACATCTGTACCAAAATCCTTCTATGTGCTTAATGGCTTAAGCACTTAAGCCCATATGCTAGATCCAGTGACAAAAAGGGCCTTGGACCCATAAAGTCTTAATCTTTATCCTTTTGGACGTCCATAAAGCTCTTAACTCAAGGTCTTAACCCATTAAGACCTTCCTACTTCTTACATGGGACAACCAAAGCCATTGGGACTTCATTTTTCTTACTCAAGACCTCTCCAATGGTCTGAAAAGACAACTCATCTTAACCAAAACACGTCATGCATCATAATGGGGGGTTTTGGGACAAGAATGGTGTCAAAAATTCACCACACTTAGATCTACACAAAATAGATGTCAAGCAAGAAGCTTTATACCTTTAGGAGCTCTTGAACCACCAGAAAACTTAAGATCTACACGTTGGCCTTCTTCCTCTACTCACTAGATGCAACACCTTCTTCTTAAAACACTCCAAATTCACTTCAAAACACACTCAAGAAGTTGACTAGGGTTTGGGGAAAACGGCTCTAAACAGTGGAGGCTAGGGTTTGGGAGGGTTATGAGCTCTTAAAGTTGATTAAATAGCCTCCATACTCGAAATATTAGGGTTTCTAGATGATAGACGTACGCTGGGCGTACATCCAGTACGATGGGCGTACGTCGAGGGACCCCCGCGTTCATTTACTCCATTACACTGGGCGTATATTCAGCTTACGCTGTGCGTACCCAGCCAACCACGTGCATGCATGCTTAACATGCATGGGACCTCTTTGCCAAACTTTCCCCCTTAGGGACCATTGATGCCAATATCATCAATTTAAAATCTTTCCTCTAACCTAAGTCCGTTCCCAACGAACTTTATATCCACGTAAAGGTGGCGAGAAGCCCTACGCTTCTAGCAACACACCCCAACCCGAAACCTTCTCGAATGAAACTCATTGCCCATTAAGACCGAAACACCCTTACTCTTGATCTCGAGAATCCATAAATAATTACTTTTATAACGGGGCGTTACAGTTCTCCCCTACTTAAATATGATTTCGCCCTCGAAATCGCCAGTTGCCAACTCTGGCTACCCAAAATCCCGAAAGGCACATTCATGCCCCAAAGCGTGACAACCACCAAGGGAGGCTAGCCCCACTGGAACTCCATCTTGAAAAGATACCTACTCCTTCTCATGCAGACTCAAATACCTACCTCTCCGGAGAGCCCTAAACTTGGAAAGTTAGATTGGATCCGTCTCCCCGACTGGCCGCCCAAACTAACCATCACCTGACCTCTTCCCATTGCTATAAAAAGGGACTACTCAACCATGGGAACCTGAATTTCCGACCCGAAAACAGGACCACGAATCATACTCTGTTGTCGGCCACACTTGCTCTCTTTAACTCATACCCAAACGTACATACAACAATACTCTTACCAAAACCAACACTCACACCTAGCCCACTCAGCCTCGGGCTGGAATACCAGGCATGCCTACGATGGGTCCGCTCATCCCTAGGATGGAATACCCTCGCATCCCTACACATGTTTGGCCCAATCAACCCTCGGGTTGGAATACCAAACACATCAGGTCCAATCAATCATAGGGTCCGGTCATCCTCATGATGGAATACCCCAGATTAGAATACCTCCATATACATAACTCAAACCTACAACCATACTTGGGACCAAGGACCTTGTCCTTGCGCCACCCTCGAACCCTTCGGTTCGCCACAACTGAGTGTAACCCACTCGTATCTCCCTATCACGATCTCTAGGTCCTTGACCTCCGACTATAATATCCTTATACAGACCTCATCACCGGTCCAGACTGCTCCCGAGTCTGTTAACCTGCTATCTCACTTTCCTCTGTCCAAATCTCCAATATGGAACCACTATCCTCCTCCTCTTCCAAGGAGACTGAAAACATGCCTACGCATCATCCAACATTGCCACAACGATAGATCCTCGCTATACATCACCCCTTAGCGGTGCTCACCGTTATCTCATAACATGCATACATACTCAGAGACTGATCGCATAACCAGCAACCCATACATAACCTGCCACATTTCCTCGACATTTGCACCATCCGGGGACAACCCCACTAGCCGCTATCTCATAACACCATTCTCACTACTAGGGGTGTTCTTTTGGATGGATCGGTTTAAACCGATCCGATCAAGTGAATCCAAATTAATTTCGGTTTTCAAAACGTAGATCCAAATAGTCCAAACTAAATTCAAATCCGATCCAATCCAACCAAATTATAATTCGGTTGGATCGGTTTTTTACAATTTGGTTTTCAAAAATTAAGACATTTCAATAAATAGATAACTTTAGTATTAACTTACTTTATAATATAAACTAAAAAATATTGTTTAATTAGTTGTGAATTAAAACTTATAAATAACTATCAAGAAAAATATATTATAATTTACTACTTTATAGACAATTTTTTTATAAGAAGTATATATTAAAGTATTATAATAGATGAAAAATTTTAATATACTAAAAGAATAATTTAGTAAATTTATAAATTATTAATGATATATATTAAAAAGAACTAAATAATAAATTGCAATTCATTTTTTTTGGACTATTCGGTTTTTATTTTATAAGCCAAAACCAATCCGAAATCCAAAATAATAATTCGGTTTTGCTAAAAACCAATCCAAAAATCCGAATATCCAAACCAAATAGTCCGATCCAAATTGTTCAATTGGACAATTCGGTTTTATCCAAATAGTGAAGAGTCCTACTGACTACTGGTTCAAAGATCCACGACTCATGCAAGCCCTTACTATAACAGAACCACCTCATCGCACCACCCCAATAACCAACATTCAAATCGCGCCAGACAACCTTCTACAACCAGCGGCTCATCCGAGAATTTCCAATTCTCCCCCACTTAGGACACTAACCACCATCCATTGGCGGCGAAGCTAACACACTGCTCAATCGATCCCATTAATACACCGAACTTTAAGGAACCTATGTTCCTGCTGAAAGTTCCCAAATTCTCGAACCATAACCTTCCTTTCTCACGAATTCCACACTGGATACTAACCCTCTAAAAATCCTCAATACTAACTCTTCTCTAATACATACAACACTTTAATATCTCATGCAAGAAACAACATCTCATAATCACAACATAAACAAGATAAGGCAGAAAGACATACTGACTGACACCTCTGGCTCAGACCTGATCTCCTTGGTCACAAGCTGATAAGCATGCCCTAGAACCTTTGGAGGCTCTGCCCGACCCTGACTCCCGTCAGTAAGTCTCAAAGTGGCTGGTGCTAGGGCCTGCACTGACCTGGAAGCCAGCAGAGGACACTGGGCCTTCATATGGCCCACCTGATCACAATGATAACAAAGTCAAACTCCTGCAGCTGGAGCCTGCTGCCTGCAATCCCTGGCTATGTGGCCCTCCTTTCCACACTTGTGGCACCCAAAAGTATAACGACAACTTCCCTCATGCACCTTGCCGCACTTCCCACAAGTGCGACTCCTCTGACCTCCCTGTCGATAATCAGCGGGCCTCATCCGCTTCAGTGCAGGCTGCGACTGCACCGGGGCCTGCCTCTGCTCTTTCAACTGGAGCTCAATCTCTAACTCACAGCACCTAGCAGCCTCCTGCAGCTCCAACAAGGTACTACACCTCTGCGTGGATACAAACTACCTGATGTCCCTCTTGAGCATACTCAGATATCGAGACATCTGAGCCTGATCCGAAGCAAACTCCGGGCAAAACATCGCCCTCTCGGTGAACATCCCGGTGATCTCCATCACCGACTCTGAACCCTGCTTCTGTTCTAGGAACGCCTGCGCCAACCTCTCTCTCTCTCTCAACCTGCGGAACATAACGAGTACTAAACATTTCCTGGAACTGATCCCATGAAACCGCAGCCCACTACGCATCAGAATAAGATCCCATGGTCAACCTCCACCAATCCTTTGCCCCAATCCTCAACAGGTTCAGACCACACCTCACCCTCTGATCAGAAGGGCATGAACATGTGAAGAAACAACCCTCCACGTTTAACAACCATCTCATAGCAACGATCGGATCTTGAACTCCATCAAAAGTAGGGGGCTTTGTATTGTCGAAATCCCCGACTGGCTCCTCCCCCTGCCGCTGCCACAGCCGTTGCGGTTGCCGCGACCACTGTCTCTGCAAGAGCTGCATAGCGCTCATCAAAATACTCAACCATGGTGGTCTTGATCATGCAGAATATCACGATTCCCAAGTCTATCCAGACTGCTCCCGAGTCTATTAACCTGCTATCTCACTTTCAATCTGGAACCACTATCCCCCTCCTCTTCCAAGGAGACTGAAAACATGCCTACGCATCATCCAACATTGCCACAGCGATAGATCCTCGCTATACATCACCCCTTAGCGGTGCTCACCGCTATCTCATAACATGTATACATACTCAGAGACTGATCGCATAACCAGCAACCCATACATAGCTTGCCGCATTTTGTCGACATTTCCACCATCCAGGGACAACCCCACTAGCTGCTATCTCATAACACCATTCTCACTACTGGTTCAAAGATCCACGACACATGCAAGCCCTTACTATAACAGAACCGCCTCATCGCACCACCCCAATAACCAACATTCAAATTGCTCCAGGCAACCTTCTACGACCAGCGGCTCATCCGAGAATCTCCAATTCTCCCCCACTTAGGACACTAACCACCATCCATTGGCGGCGAAGCTAACACACTGCTCAATCGATCCCATTAATACACCGAACTTCAAGGAACCTATGTTCCTGCTGAAAGTTCCCAAATTCTCGAACCATAACCTTCCTTTCTCACGAATTCCACACTGGATACTAACCCTCTAAAAATCCTCAATACTAACTCTTCTCTAGTACATACTACACTTTAATATCTCATGCAAGAAACAACATCTCATAATCACAACATAAACAAGATAAGGCAGAAAGACATACTGACTGACACCTCTGGCACAGAGTTTGTTCAATTTGTTTAATGTTTGTGACTTTTTAGTTGACTGGATGAGATCTAATTTTTCTGGAATGCATAAAATAATTGTAAACAATGCAATAAGGCTTGTACGACTTAAAATTTAGCATTTGACTAAAAATGCTTTATAAGGTTATATATATATATATATATATATATATATATATATATATATATATATATATATATATATATATATATATATATATATATATATATATTATGATCTCATTAAATATAAAATACAAAGCAAAAGTATTACATTTTAAACTTGATCAAAGGAAAATAACGATGTTTTTAAGTTTGTTGTGGTCACCAAATCGACGCATAATTGAACCGCATTATGGAATTGTCATAATTAATATAAAATATTTGAAAACAAAGACATCTTAAATAAAAATTTGAAGTGTGTATTTGATGTATAAGATATATGTAAAACATGTTTTCCTGGATGAATCGAATTAGGGTTTTCAAGGAGTCAAAATGTTGGATTTTGGATGAAAATGAGCCTCATGACGTGAGACATAGAGGCTCACTGCGTGAGATAGGTTTATATGGAATGTTTGTTCGTGACTGGTCTCACGACGTGAGACATAAGGGATCACGCCTTAAGAACTGATATAGCTCAAGCCCTTGATCTTTTAGGGTTTTCTTCGTATTTAAGCACCTCTAAAGCCATTTTAGGGTTCATCATCGGCCTTCAAACCCTCTTTCACCTAAAAAAAACCCTAGCCTTCATCCTGTGCTTGGTTCTTGGCCATTTTGGAGCATTTCTTGGTTTGGAGAAGAAGAGAGGATGAAGAAGAAGGTGATCTTTGGAAGAGGCTTGAAAGGAATCATCATCATCATCACCTCACATTGCTTTTGGACCCTTGTAATTGTCAAAGCTTCTACCTTTATTGTTGTTTGTGGCTAGATCTAAGTTTTGTCCTACTTTTCTTCTTGGTTGAGATGTTTGAATGAATGGAAACCATAAAGTTGGAAACTTTATGGGGGTATAAACGTCCTTAGAGTGCGATGAAGTTTAATTCTAGTTAATGGTTGGGTTTTGGAACCTTGAATGAAAATTGGATGATCTTTTCTTCAATATTGGTCCCAAATGAGATCTAGACATGTATTGGACATACATGCCCATAAAGCACCGACTTTTAAGTGTATTATGGAGTTATAAGGCGTTCGGGAAAGTTAGGGTAAAGGGCTTAATGGATTAAGGACTTCAATTTTTGGATTTTTTGGCTTCAGACTGTGCTAATGACGTGAGACATAGGGTCTCACAACGTGAAGGTTGAATGATCATGTTTCTGTCAAGCTTTTGAGGCTCACAACGTGAGAGAATGTTGCTCACGTCGTGAGGTCATCTCAGGTGACTTTCCTTGAGTGATTTGGCTAGGTTGAGTCCAGATGAGTTGGAATTACATTGAGTGAGCTCTCACGATGTGACCAAGGGCTAGTCACGACATGAGGCTAAATAATTGACATATTGGGTTGTTGAATTTGACTTGACTGTTGACTTTTGGCTTGGGTTGACTTTTGGTCATTCTCTATTTTAGAAGGTAGGCTTAGGGTTTGCCTTGGGTGGATTGTTAGGAAGTGTTTAAAACTTGTCATTTGGCTAGAGAGCAACTAGTTGTGGTCGGTGTGATTTTCAGTTGAATGTTAGTTGGCTTTGTGATTCAGATGAATCTCCTTATTGTACTCGGGGGGTTCGAAGGCACCAATGCCGGCCCATTGGCTAATGTTACATAGGAAGACCAGAGGGTGGCCCCTAACATTTGTATGAAAGGCCTGGACATGGCTGTTAGAAAATTGTATGTCAGACCAAGGTATGGACCGGTGAAGTTATATGTAGAATGATAGTTGTGTTGGGTTTTGAGCAATCCAACACTTCCTAAGTGTGCATGCAACCCTAATAAACCTTGGATCTATGTTTGTCTAAATACATGCAAAATAATAATTTTCCAAGGTTTATAACCTATCTAACATGGCATGGGGTACTTTTAAACATAAAAGAATTAGATGAGATTACATACCTTTTGATGATGAGTTCAATTCCTAAGGAGTTTGAGGGCCAAGCACCAATAGTGTGAATGCCTCAAATGGAATCACAAATCACCACAAACTCTTGGAAAACTTTGAGAGAGTGTACACACACATAGAAATCGGTCACATACAAACACACACCTAGTCCCACTAGTGGCTATTTCATGCAACATAAGCATGCTTATATAGTGTACATGATTAGGGTGAAACCCTAATAACCTATGACCTTTCCTTTTCCAAGGATCCATGGGTTAAAAGCTCCATGGATCATCCATGGACTTCCATATAAGCCTAGCCCATTAACAAATGAGTATTAGCCCACACCATATAAAACCAATAGCCCACAATCTAATTAGTCTTCCTTTTAATCTCTAAATTAATTCATAATTAATTTATGAATAACACTAATTAAATAACTTCATATTAATATATTATAACTTACAATATATTAATAAACATATGTGTATAACTCTCATAAAATTATCCATAAATAGTTTGGATGAAATGCAACCCAAATGGACCATGCCGGGTCGGGTCAAGTATATACCAAATAAGTTATGGACTTAGACACCTTATCCAACAGACTCCCACTTGGATAAGTCTAATAACTATATTTGCGTATGTTACTTCAGGAACCAACCAGCAATCGTAGCTCTCGAAAACTCTATTGAACTATGAAGCGCCATTTTAGATAAGTGATCATAAAATCCTCTGTTCTCATGATACCAGCCGGACAAATACATGGAACAACGTCGTACTTATTGTCCAGCAGTTTGTTTCCCGATTTTCGATTTGTTTGACAAAGAACTTAATCGAACACATCAATTTAGTTCTGATCGGCCGGTACATAGGTCACAACATAATCATCGAGGGGCCCAGATATCGCTTCTATTTCTAGAAGGAACAGATAAACTTCGACTCATATGCTTGTTCTACTACTTGTTGAATTGTACACAAAGGCACGTTTTATAACATCAAGTTACTGATGTGTTTACGTGCAATCAATGCACAACCAACTCATAGGTAACAACTCATATCTCTAGGTTTGAAGATTTATGTGATATTACCGTCTCACGATCACTCGAGATAAATTCCATGAAGTGATACAAGTGAGCGTGGGTTTAATCTAATACTCATAACTTATGAGCACTCATGAATGTTGTAGCAACCATCGCTATGACTAAACCCATTTAGCCATCTACAAACTCAATTCATGACAGTCTTGATTCATACCTACTTCCAACATATAAACGACTGTGGAGTGTTTAAATAACTTAGTCATTCGGAAAGAATAACCTAGCTATTTTGGAAGTCAAAACATGCAAAGTGAAACACAATAATAATCGAATCCAATATGGTCTCAGAACCCTTTTGAATATAAATAGAACCACCTTTTATTTATCACCATATTGATTACACATTATTAATTGTATAATGTTTCAAACAATCAACTTAAGACTTGAAAAAAAACAACAGTCGTCCCATGCTCCTAGCATGTACACTTTGTTTTTCTAAACGATAGTTATGCCATACTCCAAGTATGCACACTATGTTTGTCTATGATCCTTACATTGTGATGTAGATCAATTGAACATGATTCCAATGATACTCATTTCACAATCCCAAATCCTTATTGTAAATGTTAGAATCCTCAATTCCTATCATTTACCAACATTTTAAACTTTTATGCAATGTTCCTCTTGTAATGATTATGCACAAAGTCACCAAAACCTTGTCACCAGTCATTACAGAGTATTCCAAAGAAGGTCAACTTCTATGGAACGGAAGTCTCATATTCAAAGTACATTGCTTTGAACATCCTTCTTGCATTAAGGTTTTCTAATCTTACATAGATTGAATAACTTCCACCTATGGAGACATTTCCATAGTCCCATTTTGACTATCACTTCCGAACAAGAGTTACTTCTTTTCAGAACATGTCAATACGGTCCTTTCCGACAACTTACATCATACTTCCAACTTTCCCTGAGCAACCAATCTTTGGCGAACCTCAGATTTGTCCTCGACAATTGCTTAATCACTTTAGTCATATCCAGTTCTAGACTTTTCCCTTCTTAATGCCTTAAGCATTTGGAAAATTTAGAAAAGATGAATATTATAGCATATGCAATCGATCCTATATTCGAAGCATATGGGACACGATTCATGATGTTTGACATAAAGACATGATACTAGACCAGTCTTTTGCTACAATATTTTTTATTTGCCATGTTTTCAAAATTTAACTATGAAGAAGGATGCCGTAATCATAATCGAATTTTGAAAACGCAATATATATAGAATTTCTTCAAGTTGAACCATTCCAACATAAATTCATATATATGTCCTTGACTAAAGATGATTAAAATCTCAATCTAAGCTTCTAGAATTGAAACGAAGTATAATTTCCTCTCCTTTAATTATAGCAAAACAACTTTTCAACCCCTGCAACTTCACGAATTGAAACTTTGTTTTCTATAATTAACATTGCTAACTAAACGTAATAATCATGCTCCCACTAACATGATGATTATCAGCATAACACTTATGCTCCCACTAGCTCTGACATATTTCCAGAAATCTGGTGGACTTCTGAAATTTAGATTCATACACCCTTTCTTAGATAGCTCACATGTGTGTATAAACAATTTTTAGAACTATGAAAAGGGATACCGTAATCATAGTCTTAATTGTTTAGACCGTTGCCATTTCTCACAAGTCCATGTTAGTGTGCCGGTGAACCACATGCGCTCCACTATCGACTTTTGAAAATGCAAATAACACAATTGATATCTACATAAAATCTACTTAGTGAAAGCGTTTCCTCACCATCATTTTCATGAATCGGAGAGAAACCTTATGACACTTAGATTTTATAGTGTATGAGTTCCTATCCATGTGAATTTGTCAAAACCATAATCACAAGATAAGGTTAGTGACAAATTCAGCCTTACATGGATTAAACTTGCTCAATCTTAGTTTCTTGTCACCTTGGTAGCACAAGGCCCACCAATGCTTCCAAGTTGAACTCTGATAACTCACATCCAAATTCAACTTATTTGAAGTAGGTACAGAAATAAGAATTATGTCAACACGATAGGTTGCAAACCTTAAGTCGTGTGCTAGTGATAAATTACACGCTTTACTCTTGATTAAATCTTGAAACTCTTTCAGGATCTTTAAGGCTCCCACTGTCCCCTTGACATATAAGTTTCCCCAGTCAAGAACCAATCCTTGACAAAACAAATACTCAAGGGACAATGCGGATTCTTATCAAGAGTAACACTTCACACAATTGGTCTTAGTTGGTCTCTGTCTCATCCAAGACATCACAACTTACCAATATTAAATGTACAAGAGTAGAAAACATTTTACTCTTACATTTGACTAGTGTTAATAAATCTTCCTTTATGTCACTCAAAGTTACAATCTTGGAGTATGACTATAAGAATTGTTTTGGAACGAAGTATGACTCATCTTCTTGATTTTAACCAATCCAACAATTCATGACCTCTCTTCTTAGCCATAACAATGCACTAAGACGTCCTTAGAGTATGAATTTGTGATATGGTTTCATAATCATTAAGATGATCATGAAATACGATACTAAAGTACTCTCCCATCCTTTCAGATTTGAGAAACTTTTATCTTTCTGCCTAATTTGATTCTTCTCATTTGTTTTGTCATACATTGTAACCTTTCCAATGTTACAGAATTATACTTAACCTCATAAGTATAATCATATTTACTAATCTTTAGTAAATCATGACAAATCAATCTTTGTGGTGGACCTTGACCAGCGCACACCCAGTGTACCTAATTCCTTAGTCCTTCAATTGACTCACATATACATGTGATCAAAGAATTAGTCTTAATTTTCAAAGATGAAAATTCTCAGTCATCATACAATACAACTTGTATGATTCCAAGTTTCTGTCCAATTGAAACTTGGGTGATGAAAAAATTTCTTCATTTGGTAAATTCAGACACTACCACAAATGAATGAATCAAATCCACTTTCCAATATTGCTATTACTAGAAACATATAAGCAACAATTTTCCACAGATGTCATTGTAAGGATATTTTTAAAATAAATAAAATTAAAACCCTTTTTTTCTTTTATTTTAAAACTTTGTGGAAAAACTTATCCTTACAATCCACATGAAAACCTTGTTGTTATCTATTCATAAGCAATATATTATAACTCTTAAGCAACAACTCAAAATTCTGATTGTCGAGCCATGCGATCGAAACCCACCTTTGCAATCAGAATCAACATATACTTACTTTAAGCTTCTTATCTTTTCTTTGATTCTTAAAAACATCAGCATGTGACCCATTCACATTATGTAATAAGAATCTCCAAATAGGAACTTAATAGATTTAGACAGTGGACTTTACCCGAAGTAGAGTCAAACCTCTTGACTTGATCAACCTTATGACCTTTCAGGTGAATAGGGTAGCTTCGCAACCAATGCCCCTTCCTTTGGAAACAAAACACATGGACCCTTTGGTAATGGCACATGAGACTATCTCAGAATTTGCCTTTCTCTTTACTATTTGGTCAACCGAGTTGACTATAGCCGATCCCTTTCCATTGGGAAGAGAAAGCCTTTTCTAGATATCCAATGCTACCATTGTCAATGTCCATGTAGACTTGGGAAGTTGTTCTTTTAATCAAATTTGCCTTACTGGTGTTCCAAATCATTGCTGATTCCACAACACCAAGCAAATAGATAACATCATTAAGGGTCATGTCATAGTCCGTCTCATAGTAGTCCCAAAGAGACTCACTATGTTACTAAGAAAGTGATTGAACATCTAACTTTCACGAGACTTTGACACCCAACTCTCCCGGCTTGTCAATATGTGACTTTATCTCCAAGATTTGAGCACACATAGACTATGCTTGCCAATAGGGATTGAGTGACTTTAAACTTTTCAAGAACTTATGGGTGAGGGAGAATAATTGGAGGAGGTGGAGGAAGTGAAGCATGATGTTGAGGGACACCATCTTCAAGAGATTTGGGAAGATCATAGTTGTCTGAAACAGACATCTATAATGGGAGAAAATCAAGTTAGTTGATTCAAAGTCCTTAATATAACACCCAATATGAAATATTAAGGCTAGGACCCAACACAATATTTTATAATTTGGAAGAGGGATGCCGTAATCCAAGCTATAAAATATTTGAAGGTAGGCGAATGACGATTCACCAATTTCCACCATGAAAAACGAAATAATTTATTAGGTTTTAATTGGATTTGAAATTCCTAGATCTTTTGAGATTCATTGAACTTTTCAATGGCATGTTTCAATCTCGAGTGTGCCCTCTCAAATTTTGTGACTGGGATGCCGAGGATCACAAAACAAGGTGTGAATAACCATACCAATTCACTTGGTACCCTTAATATTATCACCTAATCAATGTGCCGGTTAACCACACACGTTCCATTGATCTATGACAAACATTAAGTCACCCTTCGTGATCCTTGCTAGTCCAAGTTAGTATGCCGGTTAACCACACACGCTCCACCAACGACTTGGTAAGGTACAAAGTGTGAATTCCATGGCCTAGCACCAAATTCACATTTTTCCTAAAGTAACTCAGATTAGGAATTAAATAAAAAATATTTAGTTACTTTATAATATTCATTATACTTTTAATGAGAATTTAAAGTCATTGTCCTACCCGTTCGGCTAACGACCCTCCACCGATCAAGCAAGCGGTGGGTGAGAGTGGACACCCATTAAGTCGCCATTTTATAGGCAACAACCTTATACCCACCTTATATACCGGCTTCGTGAATGAGGCCTACTAACGGTAAAACGACTTGTTCTTATACATATATATAATAATTAACCATTAATGTTATAAATAGTATAAGGGTTGAACTTTAACTATTAAAACTCTAAGGGTTGGAATTAAAGTTTATTAAAGTGTGTGAAACTTTACAAATTCCAAAACTTGAGGGCAAGTTTTGTAACTATCCAAAACTTTTCATTTCATAACTTATGAATTAAAGGTTCATAAAAAATGAAGACTCTTCATTTTCATGTAACTTATGTGTTTATATGTGTGTGTTAAAGAAAAGTGACCTTTGGATATCCATAACTTGAGGACAAATTATGGACTTCATTAAAACACATAAATGATCAAGAATTAATCCTAAACAATTCAGCAAATAATTCCTATCATCTTCTAAATTCATAAGAACATGAACATAATCATCAAAATTCAAAAATTATATGAACACATAAAATCATGGAATTTTAATATATGCTATTGTAAATGGATTAGAACAACCATTACACCAACTAAAACAAGTTTTAAAACACCAAAACAGTTTAGGGTAATGTTTCTAGTCCATTTCCAGCAGCAAAAGTCGAAAATCTGCATTCTGAACCTTCTACTAGCCGAGTGCACGAACCTACTCGGCGAGTAGGATGAATTTTGCCTTGGACTCGGCGAGTCCCCCCATGGACTCGGCGAGTCCATCATGCAGACAGCAAAAATTTCGACTTTTTTCACTATTTTGCATCAAGTATCAAACAAGCAAGCCTAGGCTCTGATACCACTGTTGGGTTTTGAGCAATCTAACACTTCCTAAGTGTGCATGCAACCCTAATAAACCTTGGATCTATGTTTGTCTAAATACATGCAAAATAATAATTTTCCAAGGTTCATAACCTATCTAACATGGAGTGGGGTACTTTTAAACATAAAAGAATTAGATGAGATTACATACCTTTTGATGATGAGTTCAATTCCTAAGGAGTTTGAGGGCCAAGCACCAATAGTGTGAATGCCTCAAATGGAATCACAAATCACCACAAACTCTTGGAAAACTTTGAGAGAGTGTACACACACATAGAAATCGATCACACACAAACACACACCTAGTCCCACTAGTGGCTATTTCATGCAACATAAGCATGCTTATATAGTGTACATGATTAGGGTGAAACCCTAATAACCCATGACCTTTCCTTTTCCAAGGATCCATGGGTTAAAAGCTCCATGGATCATCCATGGACTTCCATATAAGCCTAGCCCATTAACAAATGAGTATTAGCCCACACCATATAAAACCAATAGCCCACAATCTAATTAGTCTTCCTTTTAATCTCTAAATTAATTCATAATTAATTTAAGAATAACACTAATTAAATAACTTCATATTAATATATTATAACTTACAATATATTAATAAACATATGTGTATAACTCTCATAAAATTATCCATAAATAGTTTGGATGAAATGCAACCCAAATGGACCATGCCGGGTCGGGTCAAGTATATACCAAATAAGTTATGGACTTAGACACCTTATCCAACAGACTCCCACTTGGATAAGTCTAATAACTATATTTGCGTATGTTACTTCAGGAACCAACCAGCAATCGTAGCTCTCGAAAACTCTATTGAACTATGAAGCGCCATTTTAGATAAGTGATCATAAAATCCTCTGTTCTCATGATACCAGCCGGACAAATACATGGAACAACGTCGTACTTATTGTCCAGCAGTTTGTTTCCCGATTTTCGATTTGTTTGACAAAGAACTTAATCGAACACAACAATTTAGTTCTGACCGGCCGGTACATAGGTCACAACATAATCATCGAGGGGCCCAGCTATCGCTTCTATTTCTAGAAGGAACAGATAAACTTCGACTCATATGCTTGTTCTACTACTTGTAGAATTGTACACAAAGGCACGTTTTATAACATCAAGTTACTGATGTGTTTACGTGCAATCAATGCACAACCAACTCATAGGTAACAACTCATATCTCTAGGTTTGAAGATTTATGTGATATTACCGTCTCACGATCACTCAAGATAAATTCCATGAAGTGATACAAGTGAGCGTGGGTTTAATCTAATACTCATAACTTATGAGCACTCATGAATGTTGTAGCAACCATCGCTATGACTAAACCCATTTAGCCATCTACAAACTCAATTCATGACAGTCTTGATTCATACCTACTTCCAACATATGAACGACTGTGGAGTGTTTAAATAACTTAGTCATTCGGAAAGAATAACCTAGCTATTTTGGAAGTCAAAACATGCAAAGTGAAACACAATAATAATCGAATCCAATATGGTCTCAGAACCCTTTTGAATATAAATAGAACCACCTTTTATTTATCACCATATTGATTACACATTATTAATTGTATAATGTTTCAAACAATCAACTTAAGACTTGAATAAAACAACAGTCGTCCCATGCTCCTAGCATGTACACTTTGTTTTTCTAAACGATAGTTATGCCATACTCCAAGTATGCACACTATGTTTGTCTATGATCCTTACATTGTGATGTAGATCAATTGAACATGATTCCAATGATACTCATTTCACAATCCCAAATCCTTATTGTAAATGTGAGAATCCTCAATTCCTATCATTTACCAACATTTTAAACTTTTATGCAATGTTCCTCTTGTAATGATTATGCACAAAGTCACCAAAACCTTGTCACCAGTCATTACAGAGTATTCCAAAGAAGGTCAACTTCTATGGAACGGAAGTCTCATATTCAAAGTACATTGCTTTGAACATCCTTCTTGCATTAAGGTTTTCTAATCTTACATAGATTGAATAACTTCCACCTATGGAGACATTTCCATAGTCCCATTTTGACTATCACTTCCGAACAAGAGTTACTTCTTTTCAGAACATGTCAATACGGTCCTTTCCGACAACTTACATCATACTTCCAACTTTCCCTGAGCAACCAATCTTTGGCGAACCTCAGATTTGTCCTCGACAATTGCTTAATCACTTTAGTCATATCCAGTTCTAGACTTTTCCCTTCTTAATGCCTTAAGCATTTGGAAAATTTAGAAAAGATGAATATTATAGCATATGCAATCGATCCTATATTCGAAGCATATGGGACACGATTCATGATGTTTGACATAAAGACATGATACTAGACCAGTCTTTTGCTACAATATTTTTTATTTGCCATGTTTTCAAAATTTAACTATGAAGAGGGATGCCGTAATCATAATCGAATTTTGAAAACGCAATATATATAGAATTTCTTCAAGTTGAACCATTCCAACATAAATTCATATATATGTCCTTGACTAAAGATGATTAAAATCTCAATCTAAGCTTCTAGAATTGAAACGAAGTATAATTTCCTCTCCCTTAATTATAGCAAAACAACTTTTCAACCCCTGCAACTTCACGAATTGAAACTTTGTTTTCTATAATTAACATTGCTAACTAAACGTAATAATCATGCTCCCACTAACATGATGATTATCAGCATAACACTTATGCTCCCACTAGCTCTGACATATTTCCAGAAATCTGGTGGACTTCTGAAATTTAGATTCATACACCATTTCTTAGATAGCTCACATTTGTGTCTAAACAATTTTCAGAACTATGAAAAGGGATACCGTAGTCATAGTCTTAATTGTTTAGACCGTTGCCATTTCTAACAAGTCCATGTTAGTGTGCCGGTGAACCACACGCGCTCCACTAATGACTTTTGAAAATGCAAATAACACAATTGATATCTACGTAAAATCTACTTAGTGAAAGCGTTTCCTCACCATCATTTTCATGAATCGGAGAGAAACCTTATGACACTTAGATTTTATAGTGTATGAGTTCCTATCCATGTGAATTCGTCAAAACCATAATCACAAGATAAGGTTAGTGACAAATTCAGCCTTACATGGATTAAACTTGTTCAATCTTAGTTTCTTGTCACCTTGATGCCTCGTAGCCTAGAAGGAGTTGAATGTTATGATAGATTTGGAATTTATATTGATAGAAGTTATTGCTAAGAGTATGCATTAAAAATTGTATACGGTTAGGATCATGTAGCCCTAGAATGACTGATTTAGCCCTATTTCGTGTTCCTTGTCTGGTTGTGGTCCTAGGGTAGAGTCTTTCTTTCAACAGTCTATTTGATCTTGTATTGTGTATAATTTTCACGCATAAGGCAACCAACAATGATAGTAGAAATTCCTAACATGGTAGTAGCAAGTGAGATTGGGATATCCTTTGTTTGATTTGTGACTTGGAGTGTTACTGCACGAATGTTGCTTGCTTTGTGCTTTGTGGGGCCCTTATTGGTGTGAGTTAACCATTAAGTGAATGCGTTAAGTCACATGCTACAAAGGTTAAATAATATCAGAGTGATGGATTTATCCCTATTGCACAGTTCTCGTCTGAGTCTAACCGTTGTAGGGTTGAGTCAGTTACTCAAAGTATTATCTAAGCTTTGTTGTATGTTATTATATTCATGTAGTAGTTAGCTGGCATTAGTGGGAGTTCTTAAACAGTTGATCGAAGGGTGAGGTTGGGAATTTAGGAGAGCCTAGGAAGCATTTTAGTGAGTATGGATGCGTTGTTTAACAGGTATTTGGAATATCAGTATGAGAAGGTAACTTATAAGATTCAGGATAATTCTTGAGGAAAGTATGGATATGTGTGGAAGGTAGTATTAGGCCCATACTACTGAAAGAATAGGAACCATACTCGAATCAAGGAGGGTCACAGAGATTCTAGGAAGCTTGTAGGATGAGGAATTTTATGTGTCTGATCTGATTCTTGTATGGTTGCTTTTTAGAATGGTGATAATCATGGGTGGAGGAGGTTCAGGTTCTGGTTCGGGATTAAAGGTTGGTACCGAGCCGATTTATAAGCAGATACGAGAGTTCATCTCGTCAAAAATCACCCGTGGTTTTTTGAAGCAGACTCCTGTGATCTTTGGTTCAGTCAAGGAGGGGATTATGGAGATTTTGGATGAGTGTCTGGGCACGTTCTGCACTGAGATTTTGGCTATGGTGGGGGCTCACACTCTTTCCTTCCCTGAGTTTTGTGCTTGTGGACCTACTGAGTTCTTTGGGGAGAAGGACCCAATTGCTAGTAGGAGGTGGTTATCAGACATGGTGAACACTTTTCGGACTAGCTTCTTTCCCAAGGGGTCAAAGGTTAGATTTGCTTCTTGACGGTGCGTGAGATTGGTGAGATGAGGTATACTTCGCTTTAGGAGGCTGGGCCATTGATACGATGACTTGGGATGAGTTTATGACCCAATTTAAGGAGGAGTTTACACCAACTATCAAGGTGGAGCAGTTGGTGAGGGATTTTCATGACCTTTGCAAGATGACAGCGACTGTGGTGGAAATCGCTGCCAAATTTTGGGAAATGGCTCTTTTGGTTCCACGGTATGCTGCAGACGAGGAAATGAAGAAGGCTTGGTTCCATGATATGTTGTGAGACGAATATAAAGGAATTTGGTGGCTTTTTAGGTTGTCGGACTTTGGAGAACATGATAACTAGACCCCGAGAGCGAGAGATTGATTTGGAGCACTTCAGGAAGAGGAAGTCAGAACAGGTGCAGATAGTCAAATTGTCGGACTTTGGAGGACATGATAGCTAGAGCTTGAGAGCGAGAGATTGATTTGGAGCACTTCGGTAAGAGGAAGTCAGAACAGGTGTAGATAGTTGGGGGGTCCTGTGAAGAAACCCAAGATTTTTATTAGCAGCTGAGAGGCCAGTAGCACGGAGGTCAGTGCAACACGTGCGGGAAGCAGCACGATGGGGTTTTTTGATCTAAGGGTATGGGATGCTACAAGTGTGGTAAGATTGTTCATGTTAGCATGGATTGTCCCCATGGAAAGAGTCTGTTATGTTTCCATTACAACCAAGTGGGCCACAAGAAGGCCGAGTGTCCAAAGTTGATGAGGGGAGTAGTGAGGGCACCTGCTCCAGCCATGCTGAGGATTATTGATGGTTGCAAGGACCGAGTGACTGTTCCTGTGGTGAGAAGTCGAGCATTACATTCACAGGCCGAGGAGATCCGAGTTCCACTAGTTGACGTCGTAGGTATGTGTTTATTCTTTCCTTCATGCTCTTATTATTTGCATTTGTGATTATATGTTGTGTGTGAGCCGCTATGTGTGGTTTATCTAAATCTCCACCTAGAAATTTAAATTGTCCTCGTGATCTAGACATTTTATTTGAGAATTTTAATATGCCATTTTGCACACCGAAAGCTGTGCTTAAAGGATATTCGGGTGAGCCGGTTTTAGATTTCTATATGGGAGGCATCGACCACCGACATAACAAGCTTTAATTGAGAGAAGAGCAACATCTGGTCTGATATTTGGTGGTATCAGCAAGGAACTCAAGGATTTCATAATGTGAGCATGTTGGGTTGAATGTAGGATTTGTAGGGATCGTTTGAGGATACGAGGCAATGAGGAAATGGTTTGATCATGGGTGTAACATCGATAATTTTCAAGAAGGTCATTGAATTGGTTGAGTATCCATTTTGATAATTGAGATTTTGTTCTTTGTCATCCGATAAAATCGTCGAGGACTTCGTCATGGATTCAGTGGAAAGTTGTTAATACCGTTGTCGTGCACGATTTAACAAATATAAATAATAAATAAACTGTCTTATTGCACTAACAGGTAGTACAGGTAAGCAGGATCGGATCCTCAGGGACACGTCCTAATGTTTACACCTCTTTGCGTAAGGTGCAATCAAATTCTTGATGAATGCAATAAACATAAAAGAAAGGAGGGGGGGTTATTTCTGGAAATTAAACTAATAAAAATCGAAAGTGACAAAAGCATAACTAAATTTAAAGTGGTGAAAATTCAAATATAAGAAAGCAATTCCAGTTTCGCAGTGACTCCCCAAATCATATAATTAACCTTCAACACTATATTTGACTATGCACTTGTTTAAACTGGTAATAAGGTTCATTAACAAGCTCTAATGACCTTTATTACAAAAATCATTTAATCAAAATAAGCTCTTTGAATTAAATCTAACTTTTTACTAAATTAACCAAACAAGCTCTTGACTAATAAAGAAAAGTTGCATTAGACACAGTGTAATTCCCGGTAAAGTTCAATACCTCTCGTAAGCTTGGAGGCGTAAAAACTTGTTTGATCATTTCATATTAGAGTTAATACTAAACTCAAAATTAATTTAATACTTGTCACTTTTTACTAATTAATCTAGACAATTACGGATCTAAACAATTAGATGACTAGAATGATTCACAAACAATTTAAGTGGCCAACAGAAACTGAAATCAACATCAAACATTCAATTTAACACAGAACTGATCAAACTAAATAGTAATCATAGTCAAACATAGTGCCTAATGATTAATCATATGACAAAGTTACGTCTTGCGAAACTGAAATCGGAGTTTTTAGCCTGACATGGCTAAAAACGGATTACAAACAGTGGAAATAAAATCTAAACATTATATCTTACTAAACTACGGATTTGAATCGAATCGTATCCTTTAGATCTGCATTCTTCACTTGAAAACCTTTGAAAATCGCCTCTAAATCGCCAGGAATCGCCAATTAGGGTTAATGGAAGAGTATAGGGCAGTATTTATACGTCTAGCTGTCAAAACGACGTACCTACGATCGCAAAGGGGTATACCTGCGATCACATGTATCACCAAAAATGTGTCACGGGACTCTTTAATGAAGTACGTTGCTATTTTGAAGCAATTTGACCAACCTGCGATCGCAGGTTCTCTTTTTTTTCTCATTTGATGAATTTTGTGACTCGTTGGAACCTCGATGGCAACCTGCAACCTAACCTGCGATCGCAAGGTCAAAGCTGCGATCGCAAAGACGTAACTTGTGATCGCAAGTGAGGCTTTTTGGCTCTTTTTGTTCGTCGTTCCTCCTTCCATGTAGCTCTCGATCATTTCCCGACATCCTTCGTTGGTCTAGACTTCAATTAAGCTCCTAAGCATCCACAAACGCATCCCGAACTTGCACAATCATCCATGTGCTCCAAATAGCCCTGAAAAGTCATAACAAACGTGAGCGGTACTGGCATTCTACAAAATAATCACGAAACACAAAATACATAAGAATAATCGGGAATTAGTTAACTTTTTATAACGAAATATGTAGGAAATTGTGCTAAAAGATGCATATAAAATGCATCTAACAAAAGTGCTTGGGAATATTCAGCTCGTTGAGATGCTAGGAGTATTCATCGAACTTTGGAGTTTGTGTGTGTGTGTGTGTTTTGACTAGGATAGGCTGGTAATGGAATGTTAGTTCTTGTAAGATCAAGCTGTCGAAAGCTTTGAGCAGTAAGGCTGCGAGATAGATTGGAAATTTATCAATTTTGTGGTTGGAAGAGCGCACTTGAATCCAAGTAAGGGAGAACCGTTTGGAGTAAGGGATTGCATAAGGATTGGAATTTAGGTTACCTTTTGCATTAGTGATGGCGTGTCATGGATATGTGATTAAGTTTAGCTCGAGGTGTGTTAGAGCCTCTCTGCTTGTTCTTGTCTGATTATGGCTTTGAGGTTCAAAGCATAACCCACACACCTGAATGAAGTATGGTCGGATAAGGTCTTGACTCCTGATTGATTATGGTTTGATATGGTAGATGATGGCAAGGCCATGGGTTGGGTCCATGGTAGTTGTAGAATTCACTAGGTTGGCAAGTAGTGTTAGAAGTGTTGTAAGACTACGGGGTGGCCATAACATTCAATACGTTGGTAGGTAGTGGTAGAAGTGTTATAAGACTGTAGAGTGGGCGTAGCATTCACTAGGTTGATATGTAGTGATAAAGGTGTTGTAAAACTATGGGGTGGAATGTGGAATTCACTTGGTCAATGAGTAGCTATCAGGGTGTTTTAAATCTATGATTTGGCTCATAGTTTTCTCTAGGTAGTTAGACCCTAGATTGATGGGGCGTGAGACTATAGGAGGGCCACATCATTTGTGGGATTGAGGATGGTTGTGGGGCATTTGGGGCCCGTTGTGTTGTATGACTACAACTGAACATGTAGCCTTCATTTAGAGAAAAGTAGGTTGTGTTGCATCAGTGTAATGGTTGGTTATGTTATCCCTGGTTGGAACAAGAGGGTTGTTAGAGCCTTATATATAAGCAAGTTAGAGTATCTTTTCCAGACAGACTCTTGGATAGAGTCCAGTGGTACTGTTGTTTGAGAGGATGTCGATTTCAGCTATAGATCGGGAATCCGATGCTTCAGAAAATTTATAGATCAGCTCGGAGCTCAAAAGATCTTGAGTGTATCAAAAATAAGAATGTTTGGTCAGTAGGATGATTTAGGGCCGTAAGGATTTCATTTGGATTAGATTACGAAGTGGAGCCATATTGGCTGTGTTTTAGAATGGTCTGTATGTCGGCGAGTTAGACAAGGTTTTGGGTTTCCGAATTTCGGGCAGAGTAGTGATGGTTATTCTTTAGTGGTTTAACACTAGTGAGGCAAGGATCCTTCCATTTTTAGACTATGAGAGCCCTGATAAGGTTGGGTTTGATTATAGTTTTGGAAGGCCGTTGTATGTATGAGTTGACTTCCCAGTCGGTATCTGGGCTGTGGGAGAATCGTCCAGGTTGTATAGCGTATCTGGGAGGTAGTAAGGAGTGATTTCGAGGACGAAATCTAATTTAAGTGGGGGAGATTTGTAACACCCGTTTTCCTGGATGAATCGAATTAGGGTTTCAAGGAGTCAAAATGTTGGATTTTGGAAGAAAATGAGCCTCACGACATGAGACATAGAGGCTCACAACGTGAGATGGGTTTATATGGAACTTTTATGGGGGACTGGTCTCATGACGTGAGACATAAGGGCTCATGATGTGAGAATGGATGTAGCCCAATCCCATGATCTTTTAGCGTTTCCTTCGTTTTTAAGCACCTCTAAGCCCATTTTAAGGTTCAAAGCCTCCAAACCTCTTTCACCTCAAAACAACCCTAGCCATCATCCCTTGCTTGGTTCTTAGCCATTTTGGAGTATTTCTAGGTTTGGAGAAAAAGAGAGGAAAAAGAAGAAGGTGATATTTAGAAGAGGCTTGCAAGGAATCATCATCATCATCACCTCACATTACTTCTGGACCCTTGTAAGTGTCAAAGCTTCCAACTTTATTGTTGTTTATGGCTAGATCTAAGTTTTTTTTCCCAATTTTCTCCTTGGTTGAGCAAGTTTGAATGAATGGAAACCACAAAGTTGGCAAGTTTATGGGTTATAAAGGTCATTAGAGTGCCATGAAGTTCAAATCTAGTGAATGGTTGGGTTAGGAACCTTGCATGAAAATTGGATGATCTTTTCTTCAATATTGGTCCCAAATGAGATCTAGACATGTATTGGACATGCATCCCCTTAAATCATCAACTTTTAAGTGTATTATGGAGGTATAAGGCCTTCTAGAAAGTTAGGGTAAAAGGCTTAATGGATTAAGGACTTAAATTGTTGGATTTTTTGGATATAGACTGTGCTCACGACGTAAGACATAGGGTCTCACAACGTCAGGGTTGAATGATCATGTTCTGTCGAGATTTTGAGGCTCATGAAGTGAGAGAAGGTTGCTCACATTGTGAGGTCAACTTAGGTGACTTTCCTTGGTTAAGTTGGATACGTTGAGTCGAGATGAGTTGGAATCAGATCGAGTGAGCTCTCACAACATGAGACTAAGTAATTAAGATATTAGGCTATTGACGTTGACGTTGATCGTTGACTTTTTTCTTGGATTGACTTTTGGTTAATGTCTATTTTAGAAGGTAGAGTTAGGGTTTGCCTAGTGTGGATTGCTAGGAAGTGTTTATCACTCATCATTTGGCTACAGAGTAGTTTCCTCTGGTCGGCGCGGTTTTGAGCTGAGTGTTAGTTGGCTTTTGTGATTCAGGTGAGTCTCCTTACCGTACTCGGGGATCGAAGGCACCAATTTCTACCCATTGGTTTATGTTATATAGGAATACTAGAGGGTGGCCATGGCATTTGTATGAAAGACTGAACATGACTCTCAGAAAAATGTATGTCAGACCAAGGTATGGACCTTTGCAGTTATATGTAGAATCATAGTTGTCTTTATGATACTTGCATGGAAGACCATGAGGTGGCTCTTGGCACTTGTCTATAAGACCTAGGGTTTTGGCATGTGGCCTGACAAAGGAAGACCACGATATGGCTCATGGCATAATGTCAAGACTACGGTTGGCACATAGCAATCTCTATTGTATGTATGATATGTGGTATTTTGGGGAACTCACTAAGCTTTATACTTATGGTTTTATGTTTATGGTTTCAGGTACTTTCGTTATGAAAGGGAAGGGCCCGTCGTGGCTACACCGCATCTATCAGAGATTTCTGCATTGGCAATTTTCAATATGTATTCTGGTGTTTAAATAATATATTCACTTTGATTGGTTTTGGAACAACTTGTTTGTATGTTTTATTGTTTTAAAAATGAAAATTTATTATAAATTTTTGGGACGTTACAATATATCTCAATAAATTTGTCTATGTATTTGGGGATTTGGGTAAATGGTAAAGAGCATATTTGCAAATATAATTATAATTAAAACAAAAGAGCGAGTTGGTATCGTGATATATGAACTAAAGAAAGTTGATAATAATATGTAGATCATTAATATTTTACAAAGAAAGAGAAATTGTATAATTGATCATGTGGCTAATTAATTTATTTAGTGGGCTGCAATTGAACTAAAATTTAGTTTTTTGAACTTTTTATTAGCCTATGTACATAGAAATATAAAATTCCCAACATTTGTAATACTTGTGGGAATAACATAACTGTTAGCACGTGTTATCATGGCAATAGATTGGTTCCGCCACTATGTATATTTTCAGAAGTATATTAATACCATTTTCACCTACTTTATCTATTTACTTGTTTTGCAGCTAACTAGGGGAGATGCCCTAAAAAAACATTTAACAACCATATGTTATGAGATGCTTTGGAGTATATGGAGAGCTAGAAATGATTGGATATTCCAAGCAAAAATCATTACTCCAAAAGGTGTGGTGGACAACATCAAAGCTTTAGTGTAGTTGTGGGTAAAATGTAGAGGCAAAGGTGGTATATGTGGCTCTTTTTCCCTTTTTTGTCTTAGTCTTAAATTTTCTTTGTAATATGTAATATGTAACCGTTTGCTCGTTTTTCCATATATTTTCTTACTATTTGGATGCATTTTTATAATATTGGTTGTGTCAAAAAAATAAAAATAACTACTTCATGGATACATGATTTAATGAAAAAAGAAGAAGAGGAATAACTAAAACTTTTTAATTCATGTGAAAAGTGGAGGTAATTGTGTTGTATCTAAGTGAACTAATTGAAACAAAAATTTTGAATGTCTTGTCTACTAAAGTAAAAGAAAATCTAATAAGTATATAGAAGCCGTTAGAAGTATAGGCAATTTCATAATGTTCTTACACTCCGCTATTACATTTTATTGAGATGAGGGGTATATGGAGCTACAAGTTCTTTCTTGATCCCATGTTCTTTATATATTTTTTGAAGTCCTTAAATGTAAACTCTCTTCCTATATGTGTTCTAAGTACTTTCATTTTCTCACCACTTTGATGTTTTGTTGGAGATTTGAATTGCTTAAAGACATTAAATGCTTCAAATTTTTGTAAGAGAAAATAAACCCAACTCATACTTGAAAGATCATCGATGAAGAGTAGAAAATACTTACTATTCGTAAGTGAGTTTGTTTTTATTAGGGTTGGCAAATATGTACAACGGAAAAGCAATCATAATGTTACCAATCGAACCAATAAAATTGTTAACCAACATTTTTGGTAGCCAATATGTTTGGCTGCTAATATCATGCCAATTAAGCAGTCTTGGTATGGTAATGAACTAACAATACAAAATTTTGAATATCATGGTTGAACCATACCAACCTATATATATATATATATATATATATATATATATATATATATATATATCAAATCAACACATTTCATGTTTTAATTATGAGCAACAACTAACAAATCATAACTAGAATTACTAGCACAATTTTCTTGATACTAATTCTTTTTTAAACAACACTATGATACTAAATGAATTTGTTAACACAAGGTTAAGACACATGACACTAAGAGGAATTACTAAGTGAGGACCACAACTCTTCATATATATATATATATATATATATATATATATATATATATATATATATATATATATATATATATTAGTTAGACTTTTTGGTATATAACAATACCAATATGTAACAACCAAATTTGTTGGTAGCAAAATAAGATGGTACCATATATATATATATATATATATATATATATATATATATTTGGTATGATACTAGTAGTTAGATTCCTATACGAACTATAGTTGGTACAATAAATGGTTTGGAGGGAAAAACTTGGTACCGCATCAATTTCACTTATAGTTTTCATGGGTCTACATACGTTAGCATAGACCAACTTCAGCTTAATCTAAACTGTTTTTTCTTATTCAACATGGAATAATGAGATTGTTTTTTTTTTTCCGATGCACATCCTCAAAAACGCGATTCATTTCTTTGATTGTAAGAAAACCTTTCACCGTATCTTTAACTACAAGAAATTGCAATCCTTTGATATATAAGTGGCCCTAACATTGATAACATATACTTGTAGTATTGTCGTTGCTATTTACCATCATTCCCTACTCCCTATTTCTTGAGAAATTTATGGGAAACATCCAGTTTTTCTATCATTAATGATTTCAAATAAAATCTCATTTTTGTTTATGATAACCCAAGAATTATCATCAAACAGTATCGAAAAACTAAAGGAAAAATGCTGACCCACACGTAACAAATTTTGAGCAAGACCTGGTCCATAGTTTACATTTTGAATTATTTTTTTACCTTTTCTTTGACTTTGACTTCAAGCATTTTTTTACCTTCAACTTTCACTTGCTTAACATATTCCATTCTAACCTGAGATTTATGAGTCCCATGCAATCTTTGAACTTGATTTTGTCATGGATACATGGTTTGAGGAAGCAATATCTACAAACCATACTTCTTTTGTGATCATTTGAAGGCTTACATATGTCATGAACATGATGGGTTTGAGCCAAAACAACATCCTATGTGCTCATGCAAACGCTAATCCTTGGATCTAGGTTTCTCTATTGTACATGCAATTCATCCAAGACTCAAGAACCCTAATCTAGCATATGTATTTCGAAATAGACATAAGAAGATAGATCTAGATGATTACCTCTTCTTCAATGGCTTGAATCTTCTTGTCTTTGGAGCTTAAAGTCACAAGTGTAACTCCTCTAATGGCTTACAAATACCACAAGCAAGAGGATGACTAAAGAGAAGGAGGAGAAGCACCAAAACCGTCCTAGGGTTCTTCCAAAAGAGTTCCACCCGTTTTGGGGGCTATAGGGGTCTTTATATAGTGAGGCAATTAGGGTTACCAGCTAGGAAACCCTAATTTGACTACTTAGGCCGTAAGCAGCCCATGGATTCCCTTTAGAACAACACTTGGATGAATTCCTTATGGGCTTCCCATAGAATTCGTCCAACCTATGTTCCAAGGTGATCCATAGCCCAATTGTAACTATCTTATAATTACAATTCCAATCCCCTAAGTTTAATTAATGTCTTTTGGTCACAAAACTAATTATCAATTAATTCTTGACTAATATTAATTAAACAATATGATTTCTCCTTTAATATATTATTCATATAATATATTAATAAATCATAATTAATCCTCTTTCTCCATAAATCATCCTATCAAGTTGCTTTGGTGAAGGCAACCCAAAAGGACCATGCACAACCGGGTCAAGTACATACCAAATATAGTTACGGGCTTAGACACTAATCCACCAGTCTCCCACTTGGATAAGTCTAGTAACTATAATGTAAGTACAATCCGATTAGCAATCGTAGCTCTTAAAGTCGTTGTCGAACTCTGATCTTATCAGCAACCTGTCCTTTAGATAAGAGATCATATATTCCTCCATTCTGAATATTATATGAACCGAGACATGGATTTTAATCATACTCTCTGTTCATGTGTTGTTTCCCGATTTCTGATTTATGACAACTGACAATAGACTACAATTGAACACATCAACTTAGTCCCGACTTGGCCAAGCGCTTAGGGTGTCATCACTAAATCATCAAGGGGTCCACATATATCGCTTTTATCCCACTTTGGGTAAAAGGAACGGATAAACTTCGACTCAATGCTCGCTTGCACTCACTCATCGAATCACACACAACAATACGTTTTATAACACCAAGTTACTGGTGCGTTTACATATTATCAATTTGTAACCGACTCGCACGATACAACTCACACATCTCGGTTTCAAGAATATAAGATATTACCATCTCACCAATTACTCGTGATAAAATCCATGAAGCGATCCAAGTGAGTGTGGGTTTAATCCAATACTCTAATCTAATAGCAGCACTCATGAACTTTGTAGCAAACTTGTGCTATGACTAAACGCTTTAGTTAATCTATAGACGATTTCATGACAATCTTCTTTCATTCCTACTTCCAATGACTGAGCGACTGTGGAGGGTTTGAATAATCTTATTGTTCGGGAAGTCAAAACATGCAAAGTGAAACACAAGAAAAATACTAATCCTATATGGCCCCAAACTTTTGAGTATTAATAAAACACTTTTTATTTAATCACCATATTGATTACTCATTATTTGTTGTTTCGTGTAATCAACTTCTCACTTGAATTATAACAACAATTGTCCCATGCACTTAGCATGCACACTATGTTTACCTATGGTCCTTACTTTGTGAAATAGTATAATTGAATAACATTTTCAATCACACTCATTTCATAATTCCCAATCCTTACCACAAGTGTGAGAATACCAAATTCTTGCCACTTATATAATATGTTAGATTCTAACATTTTATGCAATGGTCCTTTCGTACTATCATAGCGCCAAAGTCACCAAGACTTTGTCAATGAAATTACAAAGTGCTATATTGGATATTGTTACAAGACAATTCAATAGTCATGAAGTCTCACATTCAAAGTACATTCCTTTGAACATCCTTCTTACATAGAAGTTTCTAATATAGACATAGATTCTTAACGTCCAACTCCCAATAAGGAAACATTTCCATATTTTCCATATGACAACTCATTCCAAATAGAGTCTTATCTATTCATAATAATGTCAATATGGTCCATCCATGACTATACTTCCAACTGTCCACAAGCTACCAATCATTGGCGAACCTTAGATTGTCCTTGACAACTGTTTAATTATTTTAGTCAAAACCGGTTCTATTCCCTTTTTCCCTCTAAATGCCCTAGGCATTTGGAAAATTTTAGAATGGTCGAATACTACAACATATGCAATCGATCCTATACCCGAAGCGTGTGGGATACGATTCATAATGAAAAACGTGATACTTTACCAGTTTCTTGCTATAATTGCCATAATATTTCTATTTGTCATGTTCTCAAAATTCGAACTATGAAGAGGGATGTCATAATCATAATCGAACTTTGAGAATGAAAATAATAAGTATATCCTTGACTAAATTAAAATTTCTCGATCTAAGCTTTTAGATTGGAAACGAAGTACAACATTCTCTCCCTTAATTATAATAAAAACAACTTTTTAACCCCTGCAACTTTGCAAAGTGAAACTTTTGTTTTTCTATAATTAATATTGCCAACTTGCAATACTTGAAATAATAATAATCATGCTCCCACTAACATGATGATTATATCCATTCCAGCATAACATTTATACTTCCACTAGCTTTGACACGTATTCAGAAAATAGTTCGACTTCTAGAAGACAATACTTATTAACTTCCAAAGTTCATATTTCCAATACGATGTGCTTCGATAAGCCTTTATCTAAGCTTCTCAAACTCATACACCTTTCCTTAGACAACTCACATGTGTGTCTAAATTAATTCAGAACTTATATTACTAAGTCCCAAATGTTCAGACTAATTGCCAAATCTCAGAATTCAAACTATGAAGAGGGATGTCGTAATAATAATTCAATTTGAGAATGCAATTTACGTAATCTCTATCTCCTTAAAATCTCTCTTAGTGAAAGCGTTTCCTCACAATCATTTTCATGAAGGAGAGAAAGCTTATGACACTTAGATTTTATGGTGCATGTGCTCCTATCCATGTGAATTTGTCATAATCATAATCATAATATAATGTTTGTGACGAATTCAAACTCTTATGGACAGAACTTGTTCATTCTTAATTTCTTGCCATCAAAGGTCCCACCATTGCTTCCAAGTTATTTAACAGCTCACCTATGCCAGTCAATGTACTCTCATTGAACAAGGTGTTTACCCTTATGCATCCTATTGAGAACTCGTAGAACTCATATGCATAATCAACTCAACTGGATTGGCATAAAAACAAGAATACGTCAACACGATAGGTTACAAACCTCAAGTCGTGTGCTAGTGTTTAATCGGTTTACTTCTCGATTTGTTCTTGAAACCTTTCAAGATCTTTAGACTCCCACTGACCTCTTGACATATTATATTCTCTTATCAAGAAACATTTCTTGACAAAAACAAATATCCAAGAGTTAGTGTGTCTATATCAAGACAAAACTATGCGTAATTTGGTACTATTTGGTCTTTGTCTTATTCAAGACATCACAACTTACCAAAATATGCAAGTGTAAGAACATTCCTACTTAAGATTATCTCACTCAAGTCACAATCTTGGAGTATGACTCTAAGATTTGATTTTGGAACGAAGTACGATACATCTTATTGACTTAACCACTACAACAATTCCCGATTCCTCTTCTTAGCCAAACTAGTGCACTAAGGTGTCCTTAGAGGATGAATTGTAATATGGTTCCTATGATTTCCAAGACGATCATAAAACACGATAAAAAAGTACTCTCCCTTCTTCTTAGATTGGAGAAACTTTTTATCTTTCTGCCGTCATTGATTCTACTTATTCGTTCTGCCATTCATTGAAACTTTTAATTGATTCAGAATTACACTTAATCTTGTAAGTATAACCACATTTACTAGACTTTTAGTTAATCATGACAAATAGTGTTATTGTTATTTATGGTGAACTTGACTATTGCACAACATTTTGTACTAGTTCCTTTAGTCCTTCACTTGACTCACATACTTATGTGAACAAGGAATTAGTCTTAATTACCTAAGTACAAAGATTTCCATACATCACACAATACAAGTTGTATGATTCAAAGTTTCTGTCCAGTTGAAACTTGGGTGATGGGAATCTTTACTTACTTAGAAAATTTTGACACTACCATAAATAAAATAACTAAGAATCACATCCATTTAAAGAAATACACAAACATCAATTTTTCACAACGATTTCATAGCAAGGATATATATATATATATATATATATATATATATATATATATATATATATATATATATATATATATATATGACATATCAAAATTTTATTTTATTCATAAAAGCAGCGGAAAAACTATGTAATCAAATATTCCTAACAAATCTATCATAACTTTCTAAGCTCAAAATCTGATCTTCGAATCCATGCGATCGTGATCCATTTCTTTGTGATCAAACTCATCTCGCTCTTCCATCAAGTTTCCTCTCTTTTCTCTAATCCTGCAGAATATTCAAATGTAATCTTATCACATTATGTATTAAGAATCAATGAATAGGAACTTAATGGAATTAGATAGTGGATTTTACCTGAAGTAGAGCCAAACGTGTTGACTCTCCCATCTCGTAGATCTCTCAAGTAGACTGGGCAGCTTCATCTCCAATGCCCCTTCTCTTGGCAATAAAAGCAAATTAACTCTTTTGGAACAGCACACAGAACTACTTCAGACTTTGCCTTTCTCTTATGATCAAACTTTTCGACCATGGCATGTCTTTCGTTGCCATTACCTATATCCATAGAGGCCTGGAACGCAGATCCACCAATCAACTTTGCTTTTTCCAGTGCGCCAAATCATCGTTGATTCAGCAACAATAAGCAAATAAATGAGATCGATGAGGGTCACGTCGTGGTCTATCATATAGTACTCTCTTACGAACTCACTATATGAGTCAAGAAGCGATTGAAGAACCCAGTCAACAGCCAGCTCCTCACAGACAATGATTCCCAACATTCTTAACCTATCAATGTGTAACTTCATCTCTAAGACGTGTGCACACACTAACTTTCCATCTTCATGTTTCATCACCAACACGGCTTGAGTGTGCTTGAACTTTTCAAGCCTTTGAGCTTGTGGGTTAGGGAGAACAATAGGAGGAGGTGGAGGAAGTGAAATATGATCTTGTGTTCCTTGATCGAATCGTGGAATATCATCTTCATGTGGAAAGTTTGTTCCATCGAATTTGGGAAGACCATAGTTGTCATACTTTGACATCTACAAAACGGGAGAAATTCAAGTTAGTTGATTGATTGAGTCCTTAATAAATCACCCAAATGAGATATTAAGGCTAGGACCCAACACAATATTTTACAATTTGGAAGAGGGAAGCCATAATCCAAATTGCAGAACATTATAAGATAAGTGAATGACAATTCACTAATTTTCCACCATGAAAAACGAAAAGGAGATTAAGTTTTAAATGTATTGAAAACTCCTAGATCCTTTGAGATTCATTGAACTTTTCAATGACATGTTTAAATCTCGATATGCCCCTCGATTTGTGACTGGGATGCCGATGATCACAACAGGGTGTGAATAACTGTGCAAACTAACATGGTGCCCCAAATGTTACAGTCACATATTCGATATGCCGGTTAACCACACACGCTCCATCGAACTATGACAAACATCCAGTCACCCTTTGCTACCTTTTCTTAGAACCCATTTAGTGTGCCAGTTAACCACACACGCTCCACTAACGTCTTTGCAAGGGGACAAAGTGTAATTTCATGGAATTGCATCAAATTCACTTTTGCCTAAAGTAACTAAAATTGGGAATTTTGTAAAACATTTAGTTACTTCATAATTCATTATACTTTTAATGGAAAGGGTTTGCCCTATCTTATCCATTTGGCTAACGACCCTCCACTAGTCAAGAGTGTAGTGGGTAAGAGTGGATACCCAATGACGGTCATTTTACAGGCCGCTTCCTTAAACACCCCTTATAGACCAGCTTCGTAAATGAGGCCTACTAACGGTAAGACTGAAATTTAAGTTATACATATATAATTTTAGACTTTTAATTTTATATATAGTATAAAGATGTATTTTACACTTTTAAAATACTATGTGGTCTAATTTAATAAATTACACTTGTAATTTAATTAAATGTAACCATATCACTATGGATTTATTAACTCCCTTTTAATTATACGCTTAATTAATTTAATAAAACCATAAGGGTGCAATTTGAACTTTTCAAAAATTAGGGTTTTAGAATTCAAAATTTTAAAATTAAACTTTTAATTAAGATTTAAATTCCAAAACTTGAGGGCAAGTTTTGAAACATTTCAAAACACAAAGGATACAATAGCAAATAATTTTAAATTAAACAATTAATTTAATGATTTTCTAAATTTGACACAATCAAGATTATATAAAAGATAATTCAACAAATAAATTAAATAATCAAATATTATCTTATAATTAAATAATTATTCAAATAAATGGTAATTATCTTTTAATTTGGTAAGGATAATCATAACATATATATATATATATATATATATATATATATATATATATATATATATATATATCGGATACTATTATTCAAAAACAATTATGGTAATTATCCAAACACAAAATTAGCCAAAAATCCGAGTTTTGAGTCATCTAATCCACAGACTCGTCGAGTAGCCAACTGCACTCATCGAGTCTGTCTGACAGACTGGGCTCACTTCGTGAACTCAGAGAGTCACGTCGTGAGCTGGGTATTTCAGAAAAATGATTTTCATAACAAGCAACGAACGAACATATAAGCATCAAATACAATTGAAACCAATCAAAGCTCTGATACCACTGATGGGTTTGAGCCAAAATAACATCCTATGTGCTTATGCAAACCCTAATACTTGGATTTAGGTTTCTCTATTGTACATGCAATTCATCCAAGACTCAAGAACCCTAATCTAGCATATGTATTTTGAAATAGACATAAGAATACAGATCTAGATGATTACCTCTTCTTCAATGACCTGAATCTTCTTGTCTTTGGAGCTTAGAGTCACAAGTGTCACTCCTCTAATGGATTACAAACACCACAAGCAAGAGGATGACTAAAGAGAAGGAGGAGAAGCACCAAAACCGTCTTAGGGTTCTTCCAAAAGAGTTCCACCCATTTTTGGGGTTATAGCGGTCTTTATATAGTGAGGCAATTAGGGTTATCAGCTAGGAAACCCTAATTTGACTGCTTAGGCCCTAAGCAGCCCATTGACTCCCTTTAGAACAGCCCTTGGACAAATTCCTTATGGGCTTCCCATAGAATTCGTCCAACCTATGTTCCAAGGTGATCCATAGCCCAATTGTAACTATCTTATAATTACAATTCCAGTCCCCTAAGTTTAATTAATGTCTTTTAGTAACAAAATTAATTATCAATTAATTCTTGACTAATATTAATTAAACAGTATGATTTCTCCTTTAATATATTATTCATATAATATACTAATAAATCATAATTAATCCTCTTTCTCCATAAATCATCCTATCAAGTTGTTTTGGTGAAGGCAATCCAAAAGGACCATGCACAACCGGGTCAAGTACATACCAAATATAGTTACGGGCTTAGACCTCATTGCTTGTTTATATGATAAAATTAATTATTTTTATAAAGGTTGAATTTTAAAAATTTTCAAAATTAAAACTATTAATCAAAAATTTAAATTCCAAAACTTGAGGGCAAGTTTTGAAACTTTTCAAACCTTTTAGATCAAATTTCAAATAATTTAATTAATTAAATAATTTGTGATTATCTAAATTTGACATAATTCAATTTATGGCAAGATAATTCATATCAAATAATACAAATAATTAATTTTATCATATAAACAAGTAATTATCTTATTATTTAACAATTATCTTCTAATTGGATGAGGAAAATCAATACCATATTAAAAAATATCGATTTTTATCAGTTAAAAACGTTTATGGTAATTATCCCTACCCAATTCTAGTCAAAATCCCAAAAAATCTGCTAACAGACGATCCGACTCGCGGAGTCAGAGACTGGACTCGTCGAGTAGCCCTGACTCGTCGAGTTCATCAGGGGACTCGGCGAGTTCATCAGGCAGAAGCAGTTTTTTCGACTTTTTCAACTTTGAACAATTTAGCTTTGCATCAAATACAATAGAAAAACAACCTAGTCTCTGGTACCACTGATGGGTTTTGAGCAAAACATCAATCCGATGGTGCACATGAAAACCCTAAAGCTTTGGATCTAGGTTTTTCTCATTGTACATGCAATAATCATCCAAAGCTTTTAAATCGTAATCTATCATATAGAATCAAAATTAACATAAATTAACCAAGTAAAAATGTTACCTTTCAATTGTAGCTTGAAGATCTTTGCGTTTGAGAGCTTAGTATCACAAATCTAGTACCTCTAATCGATCACAAACACCAAAAGCAATTGGAGAATGTTAGAGAGAGAGAGGAGGAGGAGGAGGAGGCTCAAAATCAGCTGGTGATCCTTCTAGGGTTTCAAGTGGCCAATTTTGGGATGCTAAAGGGTCCCTTATATAGCTGAAGAATTAGGGTTTCAGTCAAATACCTAATATGGTTGCTTAAGCCCTAAGCAGCCCATAGGAATCTTCCAGAACACCTAGCCTTGGATGAAATCCTTATGGGCTTCCATAAGATTTCATCCACCCCTTTCCTAAGGGTTTCTCATCCCATATTGTAATTATCTTATAATTATAATATTAGTCCCCATAATTAAATTAACCTTTTTTACCACAAAATTAATTATAAATTAATTTTTGACCAATATTAATTAAACAATATGATTTCTCTTTTAATATATTATTCTCATAATATATTAATAAATCACATTTATCATCTTTCTCCATTATTTATCCAGTCAAGTTGCTTTGGTGAAGGCAACCCAAAAGGACCATGCTAACTTATCGGGTCAAGTACATACCAATTATAGTTATGAACTTAGACACCCAATCCAACAAACTTAGCCCTAGATGCCATGCATGGACGCAAAGCTTGCAACTTTACGTGGTATTCGGCCTTAGAAGCTTAGATCTAGAGTTTGGGGTCGTAGTCTCGCTTAAAAGTGTCTGAATGAGTGATTAAGCTGAAGGAACTCGACGAGTTGGTTAGCCAACTCAACGAGTTGGTTAGGGTTTTCCCCGATAGTCTGGACGCGTTACAAACTCAGCAAGTTGAGTTGGATTTTCCCGATATTTCGGAGAAACGAAGGAACTCGACGAGTCGCATAGATTGAGATGTGCATATCTACATACATATTTTACAACATATCTTAATATTATTAGCTATATTTATGTTTATTATAGAACAAAAGGTACTTATTGTGTTTAATATATGTTATGTATATGTAGCATCAAAGAGATTCTCGGAAGCAATATGAAAGCTGGAAGCAAGAATGAAGAGCTTAGGCAAGAAGAAGACACAAAAAAAGAATGTTGTTGGACAGCTTGACTCCTTGTCAGTATTTTGGTCATATCTCATGACTCGTAACTACGATTAAGGTGATTTAAAATGATCTAAAAACTAGACACAATTTCGGACGACTTTTGTGTTTTGAGAAAAGTCGGATTTCCAGCCACCACGACGTGGTGAATGGAATCTTCGCGATTTTTGACGTTGGCTTGGAGAATACGGGATAAACACGAGGACCACGACATGGTGCCATTACCACGACGTGGTGGCCAGATTTTAGGAAAGTATATATATCCGAACATAGGGTCGAATTGAAGGACTTGGAGGTGAATTTCTGGAGAAGCATTACGAAAAATAACCTCTAGAAAACCCTTAGAAAAGGATGACACGATTGGAGCTCAAGATTTGAAGAGATCTAGACGAAAACATCAATTTATTCGGTTTGATCATGTTTAGATTTGTCTCTATTGAGTTTTTGTGTTTGATTTCTACCATGAGTAGCTTAATTTAGCTACTCCTGTTTAGATAGATGAAACATCAACTTATGGATTAGTTTAATTAATTATGGATTTGACTTGTTGTTATTGTGCTTGTGTTTGATTGTTAATACCTAGCATGCTAATATTTGGTTGTTTAGTTTCTTGAATTCATGTTCTGTGTAACTTAGTGATTATTAAAATACTTGAACTTTACACCTAGTGATTTGGTGAATATCGAATTGCTAGAGCTAGGATCAACCCAATCTTAGATAAGTGATTGAAGTAATTGAATTTAGCTATGCTGGAGAACATAAATTATGATCATAATTATGTTTGCATAATAAATCTTACATAGCCTATTCATAATCCATAACTGATTCTGTATTTGATTGTGTGTGACAATGCATAGTTTTACATGAATTAGTTAAATATTAGTAAATTTGGACTTAAATTACTAATAATATAATATTAGGTAACCAACTTTGATAATCCATAATTGTTAGCTAACCATAAAGAAGAAGTGGATTCGAACTAAATGGGAGTGTTTTTAGTAATTGATTGAACCTTTTTTTAGTGATTAAGTTTGTCTGAACTTGCAAAATCAGATACAACCCTTTTAAATTATTGTTTGATTATAGATTAATTTAGAGTATTTATTTTAGTTAATTAAATTCGTTCCCTGTGTTCGACCCCAACTTACTTTACTACACTACGATCCGACTAGGTACACTGCCTAGGTGCATATTAGTTAGTTAAGTTCGTTAGGTTATAAATTTAAAACTAGTAGGTACTTTTGTGCACATCAAAGTTTTTGCCAAAAACTTGATGTGCACAAAATATACCTATCAACTTTTAAATTTATAACCTAACAAACTTATACTAATTGTGCACCTATAGGTAGTGTACCTAGTCAGATTATAGTATAGCTTGGTAAGTCGGATGTCAATCACAGGGAATAGTATTTAATTAATAAAACAATTACTAAAAATTAAACTAAAAAAAACAACTAAAAGTGGGGGTTTTATCTGGTTTTACAAGTTCAAAAAAACTTAAGCACTCAAATTAGTCAATATACTAAAACACTTTCGTTTAGTTTTGAATCCACATTTTTCATATGGTTAGTTCTTATTTATGGATTATGAAGTTGGTTACCAATTTATATGTAAGTAGAAATTTGGTCAAATCTACTAATATTTTCACCAATTCATGTACTACTTTGTAAGGTCCTACACAAGCAGATACAAGATTAGTTATTAATTATAATTGGGCTATGTATGATTTGTTAAACACAATTATGTTCTTTAACACAGTTAAATTTGTTACTTTTATTATTTATCTAAGATTTGGTCTATCCTAGCTCTAGCAATTTAATGGTCACTAAATCACTTGGTAATCAAGTTCATGTAATTTAATAGTCACTAAGCTACACTACACTTGAAATTAAGCAACAAAGTTACAAACTTTAACATGCTAGGTAATGATAATCAAACACGTGCATAAGCCAAATTCATATAATCCATAAAGTAAGAAACTAACTTAGTTTTAGGTTTCATCTAACTAACGAAAGCAAAGGTTTTTAGCCCATAATCACAGCTGGAAAACACATTGTAGTGGTGTTGATTATGATGTGCGGAATTTCTAAAGATATAATGAATCACCATCTAAACTCAAGAATACAATGAGTAAATAAATATGTGTAAGCTCATATTAGATATAGAAAGGATATACAAAAGGGTTTGTGCAAATTCTCTCTCTAGTGTAACACTCCAAAATGATCATTCTAAATACGAGTGTCACTCACTTCCTATTTATAGGAAAGACAACTCACTTACACATCAATAAGGGTAAAGCACAAATACATCCAAGCGTGACCTTGCACCTTAACATTCTCCCCCTCAAAGTTAGGATTGGATGTCCGACTTCAATATCTAACGAGCTTGCACGATCAAGACCAAACTCCCCCTCGAATTAACATCGGTCTTCAAATCCGCAAATGAATACCCAAAAAACTTGCTTCGAATACCCATCATTCTCCCCCTTTTTATAATCAAAAAAAAAATTATAAAACCCATTAAGGGTGAGAAGCGCTTGAGGAATGAACTTCATAATACTTGATGGGTTTTGGTCATAAGACATCCTATGTGCTCATACAAACCCTAATGCTTGGATCTAGGTTTCTCTATTGTACATGCAAGTTATCCAAGGCTATAAACCCTAATTCTAGCATATGGGAATCAATATTAACATATAATTAGGTTTAAGATAATACCTTGATTGTTATGTAGCAATAACAATCCCAAATCTCCTTGAATCGACTTTGGAAGGCTTAGAGTCACAAGTGTCACTCCTCTAATGGTTCACAAACACCATAAGCAAGAGGATGAAGAGGAGAGTGGATAGAGGCTGCCAAAACTCGTGTGAAACCCTAGCAAGAAGCTTAGCCACGTTTTTGGTCCTTAAGGGATCTATATATAGTGAGGCAATTACGGTTATCTAACATGGAAACCCTAATTTAGTTGCTTAAGCCCTAAGCAACCCATGGAGCCCTTTCTTAAAGCCTTTGGACGATTTCATATGGGCTTCCCCCATAGAATTCGTCCACCTTATAATAAAAGGCAATCCATGGCCCAAATTGCAATTATCTTATAATTACAATTCTAGTCCCTTAAGTTTAATTAATCTCTTTTAGTCACAAAACTAATTACTAATTAATTATTGACTAATATTAATTAAACAATATGATTTCTCCTTTAATATATTATTCTCATAATATATTAATAAATCATATTTAATCCTTTCTCTCCATAAATCATCCTATCAAGTTGCTTTGGTGAAGGCAACCCAAAAGGACCATGCACCATCGGGTCAAGTACATACCAAAATAGTTATGGACTTAGACACTAATCCAACAATACTCCCCCTTGATGTGTACCAACAATGAATCACCGAAAAACTTGCATGGAAAAACAATCACGAAAAAGCCTCAAAAAATTTCCAATTTGTGAAATTTTTTGACTTTTTAGGCGAAAGTTGCAAGATTTTCCAAAAACCGGGTAAAAACTGTCAATAACAGAATTCTGCAGGGACCCGTTGCGCCTAAAATAGCCAAATATGCGAAACTGGGCATAAAGTGTAAATTCACACAAACTGTAGAATTCAGAAAGTGACATTTTTTACCCGGATTTTGAAAAATCTTGCAAATTTCACCCAAAAAGTCAAAAAAATTCACAAATTGGAAATTTATTGTGGTTTTTTCGTGATTGTTTTTCCGTGCAAGATTTTTGTTGATTCATTTTTGGTACACATCAAGGGGGAGTATTGTAATGTTCATTCCTCGGACGCTTCTCACCCTTAATGGGGTTTATAATCATTTTTTGATTATAAAATGGGGGAGAATGATGGGTATTCGAAGCAGGTTTGTCGGATATTCATTTGTGGATTTGAAAACCAGTGTTACTTCGAGGGGGAGTTTGGTCTCGATCGCGCTAGCTCGTTGGAGACTGAAGTCGGGACATCCAATCCTAACTTTGAGGGGGGGGGGATGTTAGGGTGCAAAGTCACTTTTGGTTGTGGCTTACCCTTATTGATGTGTAAATGAGTTGTCTTTCCTATAAATAGGAAGTGAGTGACACTCATATTTAGTAATGATCATTTTTGGAGTGTTAGACTAGAGAGAGAAATTTATACAAACCCATTTGTATATTCTTTCTAGATTTAATATGAGCTTACAAAGAATTATTTACTCCTTGTGTTCTTGAGTTTGTATGATGATTCACTAGATCTTTTCTTCCTTCTTTTGAAGCATACAATCACTAGACATATGATTTGCACCATGACAATAGTGACAATCAATTCCAGAGTCTCCTTTCAGTTTTTTCTCAACTTTCTACTCTTCCTCTTTAACATCACTTTTCTCACTTTTCTTTTTCTCTTCTCCTCCTGCTTTTGCCACGAACTTTCCTTTTCCCTCACCAATTTTCGACTTTGAACTAAAGGGTTTCTTAAAAAATTTCTTTACCCTATTATTTGAATAAAATGCAACAACTTCATTGTCTGAATTAACCAAAAATCCTTCACTATCAGAATCTTCCTGTTCGACTGACTATTTCTCATTAACTTTCGACATCAAAGCTAATGGTCCTCAAAGACTCATTTTCGATTCCTCAGCAATTTCATTTACTTCTCCTTCATGAGTTTTTAGCAGATTGTACAAGTCATTAAGCGTCGAAGTATCAAAACTCTGCTAAGTTTTTACCATCAATGTCACATTCCTCCATTCTTTGCGCAGACCCATGATGAATGTCAAATTGAACTCCATGGTTGTTCGAGTAATTCCATGGTGATTACACCTGTAGATTAACTCGTTCAACCGATCATAGTAATCTTCTATCGATTCACCATCCCTCTATTTGAATTCATTCAATTCAATCAAACCATGTTTTACAGAATTGATCTTAGTCTTTTCACTTATTTGAAACTTTTCTTTGAGATTGTTCCAGACGTCTTTTGCAGTTGTACAGCTTCTGACATAGTTGTACACAACAGGAGGCAATGCACCACACAATTCTCTCATACATCTTTTGTGGCAACCCGAAATTTTTGATCCTGTTCAGTCTAACACTTCTTTGAAATTCAAACTCATTCCTGCTATCATTTAGCCAAATTTGGAGCCTGTTTGAGTGTTCTGATCCTTGTACGCTTAAGGGATAAGTGTCGGGGTTTATCTGCTGGATCTATAGAACAAAGAACGAGCCTGGAACACCTTGACCTGGAGTTCACGGCCACCACATGGGAGTTAACGGCCATAAAATCCATGTGGTCCGTAAACTCCACCTTATATGATGAATGATAGGCCATTTGTTCATTTCTTTCTTTCCCTTGGCTGAAATCCTCTCAAGTATCATCCCGATCTTCATCCCCGATCTTCAAAACTCATAAGTTTCTTGCCCTAACTAGTTGATATCTTACATGAACTAGTGATCTTACATGATTTCATTCGTGAAATCATTCCATATGTGTAGATCTTCAAGTTTCACCAAGAACACCAAGAACACACACTAGTGTTCTTGGCCAAAACCGACCATTCAAGCTCCTAGATCGTAAGTACTCTTGTTGTAACTCGTTGTACACTAGGTTTAACATGTTTAGAGCGTACAATCATCAAGAATAGAGGGTTGAATGAGAGTTTACGGCCAAGGATCTCCCAAGGCCGTAAACTCCCTTTAAGGGTGCATTGATGCCCTCTTGTCCTTCCAAATGACTAGAACTTAGCCCATAACCAACCACCATTGAACTAGGGACTTCAAACATCGAAATGGTACTTCCCACCAAGAGTTTACGGCCGTAAACTCATGGGGAAGTGGTCCCCAGGCCGTAAACACAAGATTAGTGTCATTCTTGGACCTTAAACTCACCTAGCCTCTTGTTTAAGCCTTGGAACACTTAACCACTTAAGACACATTACCTTTAAGCCTCAAATGGAGACCCATTAGAGACTTTACAACCAGGAGTAAACTCCCCTGGGCTATAAACTCCATTAAGTATGGTCCATTGACCATAAACTCACTTATAATGCCTGGCAATCTTTTGTTGCAACCCAATAGCCTCCTAACACTTTGACCAAAGTGTTTTCGATGCATTAGGATGTTTATACTTGTCTAATTAGTGTTATAATCACTAATTATATATATACATATGTTTTTATATGTTATAAGGATCATTGTGTGTGTTTAAGTCTTCACTTAACACCAAGCACTTGTCCGACACTTCCATACGATCCACTCACTGCAGGTGAGTTCATACCCCTTAAATAACCCTTTTTAGATGTTTATAAATTTTTTTTATGGGGGGGGAATACAAGTTGAATCATGCTAGTTAGTACATCAATCACATGTGATTAATAGCTAGCATACAAATGGATTTACTACACTTTTAGCTGTTTACTCAGTATACTACTTCCATATGACTTACTAAAACGTTTTTACATGTTAAAGCTCTTTATCAAACTATCTTACATACTGTATGTTTCCTTTCAAACTCTGTTACAATTGTGTTTCAAACAAAGGTTTTCTTATACTTAAAACTGTTCTTATCAAACAAACTGCTTTCAAATCATTTTATAAACTGACATCAAGTCATCATTTCTTAGTTATTAAACTTTTCAAAGGTTTTACAAAACTTCTTTTATACTTTTATACTGTCAAATGCATGCCCATATATGTATAGTTATATAAGTAATGTTTAAAGGACTTAGGACAGCTATCTCTTTTTATTTCCTTTTCCTCGTTGGGATGTGGCCTTAGGGCATCGGTTAATCGTCCGAATGTCATCTAAATATTAGTTATATATCATGTATACGTAAATAGACATAAAAGTTTCATCAGTCAGTTCAGTACCATTGGGTAGCAAAGGCATACTTTCGTTTATACACGTACATTACTAGTAGCTATAATAGGTATAGTTAGGAGATACTACTTACTATTCCAAGTACAAGGAATCACACAAGAATTAGTTCTTTCATGAGTCTATACTAATACAATACATACTATATGAAGAGATACAATTACAAAAGTACAATTACAGACATACTAATACAATACATGCTATATGAAGAGATACAATTACAAAAGTACAATTACAGACATACTAACACAATACATACCATATGAAGAGATACAATACACAATAACAGAACAAACATAATAAGGTGCTATAGCAGGGAACAAGTACAGGATCTAACTATACCAATGAATCTCTAACACATTGTTCTAAACAAAAGGTGATAGTTATATTGGGTATACATGATCATATAATCATAATGTGGATGTTCACGGCTTGCAATCATTGGAGGGGTCGCGTTTGGTTCCCAGAATCTTTTGACAGGGAGAGCGTTTAGTATGGGATCTAGCCATCACATTATACCTTAATACTCATTTTTAGGCAATTAATACAATAGTATTCACTTTATACAAATACTACAGTACTTACACTTTACAGACGACAAATACAAAAGGATACAATTTCAGTTATTTTATATTATTTCCCTTATTACCTTTACTCTGTGTCACATTCACATAATCGATGAGGTAGATTAGATTTGAATAATAATAGATGTACAAGGAAAAACCTTCACTTATGTAGAGGTTCAAACTTTCAAAACAGTCGGGTCTTGGTAGAAGGCTACTTTCAAAACAGTCGGGTCTTGGTAGAAGGCTACTTTCAAAACAATCAGGTCTTGGTAGAAGGCTTCTTTCAAAACAGTCGGGTCTTGGTAGAAGACTACTTTTTATACTAGTAGGAAATATGAGATTTTCTAGGGTTTTCAAACGTTTACAATTACTTACAAACATTTTCATTCTTATACAAACTTTCCTTCAAACAATTACAAGTCTTTTCTTTACAGTTTTACAAATCAAAGACACATAAATACTTATGAATTCACCAGCTTTATTGTTGATACTCACTTTCAAAATAACTTGTATTCTCAGGTCACAAATAGACAGGTACGACGACCAGGTTTTGTGAGACGGAGCAGTCAAGACTCGTCTTTTATTTTGACTATTCATTATGTTGTTTTATACTATGAAAGAACACACTTGTAATTAAAATTATACTATTAATGTAATGGATGATGTTGTTGCTTGTTGACTACTTTGCATTGTTGTGATACTTTACATGACGTCCTCCGCCTCAGAACGTTTCCGCCGTTATTGGTTTTTGGGGTGTGACATCTTTTCTCAAGCTACTTCAATCTATAAGATTGATCAGTAACACTTGAATTTCCAGATGAAGATCCAATTGCTTGAACATTTGGTGGAGGAGTACTATTTCCAGTAATACATGACCAAAGCTCCTCATCCAGCCCGTTTAAGTAGTCTTGCATGCGATCAGCCCACTGATCATTGTATTCAGGGATGAGTAGTTGAAGATCCTAGCAGATGAGAATATGATGTCATTGAGTTCAAGTTGAAATTAGCCATGAACGTACGGATGAATTTTTCAGAAAAACTTAACACCCCACTCCCGAGTTGAAGCAAAGAAAAGAAGAGAAAAGAAAAGAAAGTAAGGAGAGAAAAGAAGAGAAAAGAAAGAAAAACAAATTTATCTTTTGTGCTCCTGAGTTGGAGAGAAATGGAAGAAAGTTAAACATTTTATACTTTCTTTTCAAATCCTCCCAAATCGAAAGGGAAGTTAGGAAGGAAAGTGATCCTTCTATTTCCTTCCACTTCCTTCCTTTAATGAAACTCGGGAGCATCAATCTCTCTTACTTTCCTCTCATTTCCACCCATTTCCTTTCTTTTCTCTCCTTAAGTTGAACTCGGGAGCGGGGTGTAAGAGTTTTTGAAAACAAATAGCTGAAACAATCAGAGATTTCAAATAGAACACTCGATTCAACAAATCAGTTGCAAAATCAAATCACAACTTTAGATCAATAATGATTTTCAAAACAAAAGGTGTGGAAATTTTTGAATCCAAAAATTGATTCAAAAAACTTTTGATTCAGAATGAAAATCAGATCGCAGAGATATGATTCCTGCTGTGATACCAATTGTAGTGGTGTTGATTATGATGACATGTGAGAATTAGTAAAGATCTAGTGAATCATCATCTAAACTCAAGAACACAAGGAGTAAATAAATCTCTGTAAGCTCATATTAGATCTAGAAAGGATATACAAATAGGTTTGTATAAATTCTCTCTCTAGTCTAACATTCCATAATGATCATTCTAAATATGAGTGCCACTCACTTCCTATTTATAGGAAAAATAACTCATTTACACATCAATAAGAGTAAAACACAAATACATCCAAGCGTGACTTTGCACCCTAATACACATAAACATAATGGAAACTAGACTAATCATGATTAAACGAGGCAAACTAAATGTGTAGATGTGGATCCTTGCTCCAGTCTCTTTATCCTTTGATATCTAGTTGAATTCTGTCCTCAAAGGGGTCTTGGAAGGGTATTTTTTCGTTAATAGTCGCAACCTTCAGCCCTCTCCCCCCTCGAATCGACCTAATGTCCAAGATATATATAGTTACCAAAAATCTCGACACCACGATGTGGTAAGGTACCACACCGTGGTCCTCAGGTTTATCCCGTATTCTCCAAGTCGGCGTCAAGAATCGCGAAGATTCCATTCACCACGTCGTGGTGATTGAAAAGCCGACTTTTCTCAAAACACGAAAGTCATCTGAGATTGTGTCTAGTTTTCAGATCATTTTGAATCTCATCAATCGAAGTTACGAGTCATGATATATGGTCAAAATACTATGGAGGGGTCAAGTTGTCTAACAACATCCTTCTTGTGTCTTCTTCTTGCCTAAGCTCGCATTTTCCTGCTTCCAGCTTCCATGTTGCTTCTGAACATGTCTTTTATGCTACATAACAAATATTAAACATAATAAGTACCTTTTGTTCTATAATAAACCTAATTATAGCTAAAAGTATTAAGATATGATGTAATATATATATATATATATATATATATATATATATATATATATATATATATATATATGCATGATTCTGGACCAATCATTTTATATATTTTAGTTATTTTGTTTTCACTATCTATTGTGTGCATGTATGATTGATTCTGGACCAATCATTTTAGTTATTTTAAGAAAATAATTAATGCGTATTACATGTTGAAGATATTATGGATATTAATTACATCTTCAGCATTTAATATGCATTAATTACTTTCTTAAAATAACTAAAATGATTGGTCCAGAATTAATCATACATGCACACAATAGATAGTGAAAACATTTGAACCTAACTCTCTCTCTCTCTCTCTCTCTCTCTATATATATATATATATATATATATATATATATATATATATATATATATATATATATATGCACTGAACGAGTTAGGTCATCATGGACTATTGACTTGAGGGTTGACTTTCGTCGACTTTTAGGGTTTGGTCATGTTATTGACTTAGGAAATCATGGAGGGGTAAAATGGTCTTTCACCCTTTCCGAGAGTTAGTAAAGGAATAGTTTAACATCCTTGGAGTTGTTATTCTAAATTGTTAATTAAAAATGATTATAACATATGTAGGCGGAGTCTAGGCCTACCGTTGAGTACGAGACATACTTGCTTACTTACGAGGTGAGTCTTCTCACTATACTTACCTAAGTGGTAATACTGTGGGATAGTGAGGGTCTTAATTGAGTTATTGACCGGAGGGTCTTATGTGCTTATATTGAGTTATGTGATATCATGCATTTTGTCTTTGTAATTTATGTTGTATATTATTTTGTGCCTTATTAAGTTAGGACCGGAGGGTCCAAACCAAGTTGTGAGACCGGAGGGTTCTCATTGAGATACCGAACTGGAGGGTCCAACTCGAGTTGTGAGACCGGAGGGTCTTCACTGAGACACATGACCGGAGGGTCCTTATCGAGATATAGTCATGAGATGCTAATTATTTGTGTGTGGTATTTTGGGGAATTCACTAATCTTCGTGCTTACAGTGTTTTGTGAAATATGTTTCAGGTACCTCTCAGGATCGTGAGGAGGCACCAACATGATTGTACATGCCAACTTGAGATTATGTTTTATGGATTATGGGACATTGTCAAATATTTTGTTGTCTTGTGTTTTGAACAATTTATAAATTTGGGTTTGAGAAATGTGAAACTGTGTTTTGTATGGTTTTAAAAATGAAAATTTTATTTGAAAATTTTGAGCGTTATATATTAAGAAGAAAAGAAAGCATAAAAGTACATTGAATGATCGATGCATTTATATATTGAAGATTGCCTTTATATATAGGTTTAGAAAAACGAAAAAAAAAAGACAATGAAAGCCAACATAAATATCTAAAATCTAAGAATAAAATTGGCTAATTTATATAATCTTGTTGACCATCCTAATTTTGTGAAAATTCAACATTGCTTATATTAAAATGGAATTATACTTAGTAGATAGTACGATATATTAACTTAATATTATGTACTTTTAAAACATATTTCTCGCAAAAACTAAGTTTTCATAACAACTTAGAATACTCTAATTCTATTAATAGAAATCAGTATAATTTCTAGGTAAAAATCATCTATAGCTATCAATATCAATTACCACTATAACAAATGTGTCTATAATAACCCAATGAAAAATTGTGTTGAAAATTAATAACTAAATTAGACATATAAATCACTTAGTAAGGCTTCAAATAGTCTCAAGAAAGATCCGATCTCTTGTAATTATAGCTCCAACAACCAATTTAGCTATATGAATATCATACTTCGAACCATGACTTGCATAAAAAACTTATTTTTGATGAATTATATAAACTTCGACATATAGATGAGTTGAAACCATAAAGTAAAAAAGATATGATACACAAAGGCAATAAGTATGTGGAGAGAACAAGGTACACAATTAGTGGGATTTAAGCTGTAACTAAAGCGATAAGCATGAGAAAGTTTTAATCTACACCATGATTGGTGATCATCATAGTTTTTGTTGACCCATGAATAAGGTCAACATAATTTAAACTCCTCGAACAAAAGTCATAATCACATTTCATTTAAATATATTTGGAACCTTTTTATCTCTCTCTCTCTCTCTCTCTCAAATATATATATATATATATATATATATATATATATATATATATATATATATATATATATATATATATATATATATATATATATATATATATATATATATATATATTAGACGAATGTCCGCGCGTTGCGTAGAAACACCTATACAGTTGAAGTTTTTACAAATATATGTTTTTTTTAAATATAGAACTAACGATATTGTTAAATTTGATATAATAATTCGTATATGTCAAATTAATATAATATATTGATTATTTTGAATTATATGATAATATATTAATCTATTATAACTGCATAATCTCAATCATTTGAATGACTTCTACCCGCGAGTTACACATCAATAAAATTAAATATAAGATATGGTTTAATGTTATTTATAGTTGTTGTTATTGTTAATTAATTTTTTAAAATTTATTTACTTAATGTTTTAATTTTTATCATTATAATTATTTAAAACATCAAACTGTTTTTTGATTTTGAAGGTAACAATATAATTTTTTATATAGAGTTATTTTTAACTATTTTATTGAAAATTATTTTAGGCTACTTATTTGAAAACTTTTAAAGATTATAAAAATATCTTTAGGAAATATTTTAGTTAATTTGAGATTACAATTTAGTTTTTTGCATTTATCACTACAATTTATCACTTTTAACTATTTACAAAATATTCTTTGGTTTTTAAGTGAAATTGAAAATTATATTTAAGTTGACATTGTAATGTTATATTGACATTAACAATTTAAGTATTTTGTCAAAACTGTTCAAAAGTTGTAGCTTTAAACTGATAATGGTTTGCATACAACAACATATTAAATCTAATATGTTAAAAGTTAAAGACATACATTTATAAATAGAAGTAAATATATTATTTTAAAAATTACGTTTAGTATATTTATGATTACACTTTAGGTTTGATATTTATTTTACCTTATCAACCAACTTATAATCAATATTAGAAAGACACTACGCTTAATCAATTTTAACTATTTACAAAATATTATTCGGGTTGTTTAAGTTAAACTATAATTTATATTTAAGTAGACCCTATAATGTTATATTCAAATTAATAATTTAAGTATTTTATACAAATTGTTCCAAAATTGTATCTTTAAAATGATAATGGTTTCCATCCAACAATATATTAAAACTAATAAATTAAGTATAATATGTTAAAAGTTAAAAAACACAACTTTATAAGTAGAAGTAAATATATTATTTTAATATTAAAATCTAGTTTACATATAATTATACTTTACGTTTGATATTTATTTATCATTATTAACCAACTTATAATTATTATTAGAAAGAAATTGAAAAGTCATGGGAGTTTCAAATGAATGTGGTGAAAGGAAAAATGTTTCCTTTATAATATAGTATGATATGGTATGATATATATATATATATATATATATATATATATATATATATATATATATATATATATATATATATATATAGGTGAGATTCATTGAAAACTCATAGTTTTCCAATACCCGAGAACTAAAGGTGGAGCGTTAGATCAAAATTAACTCATTAAGGACATAATCTTCATCTTACCAATCTCATTTAATGTTTAATTTTTTGTGTTATTGGAAATATCACTAAAAATGTATAAAAATTAACATAATTAATTAAAACTTTGGATTTTGTTATAAAAATAATAATTTTCGATTTTTTAAAAAAATGCATAGTTCTTAATATTTTTAGAAAACATAAGTTTTTAAAAATGATTTTTTAAAAAAACTGCAATTTAAAAAAATAGTAAATAAAAAAAAAACTAGAATACTTAAAAAAAAACTATAATTGTTAACCAAAAAAACCAATATTTTAGATGCATATATGCATATTTATTATACTACAATATTCATAAGTAAATAATATAAAAAACATATTTTTATTTACTATCTATAAACATAATAGTACAAATATTATATTCGATACAAAATAAAATCTAAAAAAAAAAACAAAAAATACTACAAATTTTAAAAGCATTTTCATTTAGTCGTGTCAAGATTTTCATATTTTCTTCAATTTATCACTTTTCACCTCTTCAATATTTTCCACAAATTGTTCCAAATCTACAACACAAAAAAATTGATTAATGCAAGAACACTCACAAAAATACATACGTATATGTCATGTATGATTTACATGCGATTATATCATGAAAGATTCACATGTGATTATATAATATGATATTCACATGAGATTGCATCTTTTAAGATTCAAATGTGAATATTATAAGAAAAATTTTTAAAAACTAACGAAGAACACTTAGACAAAATGCATGTGTGCATATAGACGTAATTATATGTGATGTACATGTAAATCACATAAAATTTATATGTGAATTACATGTGAATCACATATACTTCATATGTGGTTCACTTGTGATTTACATGTGACTCACTTGTGATTTACATATGAATTACATGTGAATTACATGTGATTCACTTGTGAATTACATGTGATTCATATATAAATTACATATGAATCATATATAATTCATATGTAGTTCACTTGTGATTTACAAGTGAAATACATGTGATTCATATGTGAATCACATGTAATTTATATGTGATTCACTACTGATTTACGTATGAATCACATATAGTTCAAATGCTCAAAAGTTGTTATTGTCTTCGAGTTAGTTTAAGATCAATGTCAACTAGATCATAAACTTCTCTAGAGAAACCACATCAAAATTCTAACTCTAGGTGTGGTTTCTCAATTCTTTCTAAAATAGGAACAAATAGATATTGTAACTTTTGTTTTTTAATTAAATGATGTTATATTTTCGATGGTTGTTGAGTTTATCCTTAACTGTGGTTAAACCATTAACCGCATAAGACCATCCTACAATGAAGTTGTTTTCTGTAATAATGTAAATTTTTCAAACCAAAATTTTCATTTTCCAAACACACAAAAACTCATATTATATCTCAAAAACATAATTGTCTCAAGTTTCAACACAATCCACATAAAAATTTCATTATCCCAAAATCATCCACATAATCTCGCATCGGTGTGTACAATCAAACCGGTGCCTTCCCGTGATCCTGAGAGGTACCTGAAACACATAACACATAACACGATAAGAACGAAGCTTAGTGAGTTCCCCAAAAATACCACACATATCTCATTAACCTCTCATGGTTATACTCAAATAAGACCCTCCGGTCAAGTGTCTCAGTGGAACCCTCCAGTCCCACAACTTGGGTGGATACACAGCACAAATCACAAAGATATCACAATACTCAATATAACACATAAAACCCTCCGGTCACACAAAGATTACCACTCTAGGTAAAGTATAATAAGAAGACTCACCTCGAAATAAGCAAGTAATAATCTCGTACACGAATCTCGAACTAGCCTCCGCCTAACACATTAGATAAAAATCTCTAATTAACACTTAAATCACGACTTGAAATAAACTAGGTTATTCTCTCTCTCAAACTCTTGGAATGGGTAAAAGACCATTTTACCCCTCCATGGTTCCCATACTCCCTGCCTTGACCAAACCCTAAAGTCAACAGAAGTCAACACTCGAGTCAACTGTCCATGTTGACCTGACTTGCCTAGTGCATCTATGTGACTCGCTGAGTCCCCTTTGTTCCTTCAGATCATCGTGAAACCCCAACTTAACTCATTGAGTTGTCCCATCAACTCGTCGAGTTACCCATGTCCAGACTCATCGAGGAAAACCCTAGCTGACTCATCGAGTCAGCTCGTTGACTCGTCAAGTCCCTTAAATCAAATCCTCATTTAAACATTTTAAGTAAGATCTAACCCTCCAAACTCTAGATCTAGCCTCCCAAGGTTCGAATTTCACGTAAAGCTTCAATCTTTATGTTTATGCATGGCATATTGGCTCCATAATGCCAATACAAGCTCTAACTAAGGAGTTTAAGCACAATAACTCTTTCATAGCTAGATAAAGTTGGGACCTTTGGACTCTATGGACCTCACAAAGTCTAGATCTGATGTATCAATGCTTGGAAAGCACAAGTCATACCAAATCTCAAGGAAATATGGAAAAATCCCCAAAAGTTCCTCATTAACAAGATCTAAACAAAATGACGAGCAAGGTGATGACCTTTACCTTCCAACATAAGCTCCAAGTGAATGAATACTGGATCTCATAGCCTTTCCTCGTTCCTTGCTTGAATCTCACTTCTTCTCTTCCAATGATTCATCAAAACACTCAAATATTAGCTCTATCACTCTCTCTTAGCTCAATGGTTGATTAGGGTTTCACACAGGGGAGTTGGGTAGCTGGTGAGGCGGAAATAAGGACATATGTTCCTTTAAATAGGTCCCAACCCCAGAGATTTAGGGTTTCATCTCACAGTGCCTACACGGTGAGTCGGCTCTCTGACTCATCGAGTCGGTCTTTAAACCCACGTGCTCAATCCAACTCACTCGACGAGTCAAACACCCAACTCGTCGAGTCACTAATTAAATAAATAAATAAATAAATGAAGTACCTGGGAGTCGGGATGTTACATTTTCATTTGTTAAGAACGTTATGGTAATCTCCCATACAACAACATTCTTTTTTGATGCATCAAAGTGATGTATATATGATTCCCTTATCGTGTTCCCTTTATCACCCTTAAAAAATATTTTATGTTCCATTATTGAAAAGATATGTTTATATAAGTTAAAAGGATTTATTATAGGACTAATGAAGCACTAGAATATGGTTTGTTAACAGTGATGTCAACAGTGTACTTTGTCAATTTACAATAAGAAATTTCATAGCATGGCTCTACACCTATGGAAAATGTAGGTGTGCTAGTTGTAGCTGAAAGGTCAATGTTTGGAGCTTGAGTCAAAGCAACTGCAGATGTTAAAGGAGCATGGTAATGAAAATACTAAACCTTATGTTGTGAGGAAAAAAGAAAGTTAAAAGTCAAAACTCTAATATTAGATCGAGAAATGAATAAACAGATAATGAATGTAGTAATTGTACCTTTCCAGATGTAAAATTAGGGATTTTGAATGAAGCAATAGTCTTTGTTAAGGGAACAAACTCCATGATTGTTAATGTCGTATCAATCTGTTGTATTTAGTGTAACAATGAAGATGATGCACCGTATATGAGATTAAGGAAGTAGGAAGTAAGAACTAAGAAGCATACATTTGGTTGTGTGTCAAATTTGACATCAATTAATGTATTATTGTATTTGTGTATTACTCCCACATCTCCACTTGATAGACCACCTTTCTTTGTTGCAGTTGAATTAAGTACATGCAATCAAGTAACACAACAGATTGATATGTGTATACACTTGCCCATGTGATTTATGGTTCAACAGATAACTATCTAGATGTTCAAAGGGTCTAAAAATAGTTGCCATTAGTATTAGGATTTACATCTACATTACAGGATAAAGCATGATTTAGAGTTTCATTTTTCAAGATTTGACAAATATAGCATTTTAGGCTTCTAATACATCATCAATTAGTCATGAAATGGAATGCCATTTAATCTCTCTGATTCCTAGTGTCATATTATCACCTCTATTCTATTTACTTGGATGACAATTGACATATCTTCCTATAAAACATAGACCAAGTTCATTGCACGTTACTGAAGCTTAAAAGTTAAAGCAACAAACCAGTACCAATGATTAACATCAAGGTAGCGAATCAGAGACATTTTAAAACATATAATGAAGAAAAATAGATATTTTAACATCTAAGGTATCAAGTTTTTTTTTTTCAAAATAAACTCAATAGGAAACATAAAATCACGAAATGGATTCATTTTTACAGTAGTTTGTTTATACCTGATGAGGTGGAGCGGAGGAGCTGCCAACTGAGGCGGACGATCTGGTAGCCAATTGAAGATTCATTTTATGGGGGAAGACGATTGACAACGACGAGATTAACTAAAATTGTAGTGGAAAGGGATATATATATATATATATATATATATATATATATATATATATATATATATATATATACACACACACACAAGCGATCATGAGTTTGACCTAGAGAACAAATTAGATTTGATTGTGAACTCTCTCTCTCTCTCTCTCTCTCTATATATATATATATATATATATATATATATATATATATATATAGAGAGAGAGAGAGAGAGAGAGAGAGAGTTCACAATTTCATTATAGCTTTTTGATTTTAAAGAATGCAATTGGTCTAATTGATGTAACCTTCTGTCGTTCGAAATATACACAAGCGATCATGAGTTTGACCTAGAGAACAAATTAGATTTGATTGCATTAAACTTTTGCAAATCGTTTGAACTCGTCACCCTAGGGTTTGCCACTACAGATTTCAGTAGGCAGAGAACGAAGGATATTTTAGTAGAGATTCTCCGAATACAAAAGACAACGACATCGATCGCCAATGGTGGAACCTAGGTTACGTTAGAAAAAGTGATAGAAAGAGGGGAGAGAGATCGGTGAGAGAAACTAAATAAAGACTGGTAATTAGTCTGATTTTCAGGTAAATAAGTTTTTATTCCAATATTTCCCTTGATATATTCTTAAAAAGTCCTAAATGCCATTGGAATTAATTATAATTACAATCATGCCACTACTGATCCAAGTCTTTCTTTTTTTATCTAACGCTCCACTTTTAGTTTTCGGGTTTTCATTAAACTATGAATTCTCAAATGATTATATATATATATATATATATATATATATATCAGGTCCAGTTCCCGTGATGACTCAAAAAATGGTAAGGACTGCGAGAACAATTCTCCATCTCCCATTTTGTCAAAGGCACACACGTCAAACCCAATATTTGGGCGTGATGCGTTTGCATGTGACCCACGTCTGTGGTAATTAATACGGACACGAGGATTTAATTACGAGCGACAAACGTCCGTGGAACGTCATTTAATTGTGTTTTATTATTTATTTTCATATTTTTTTATTTTACAAAAAAAATTCCAACAGATATATACTCGAATTTAACGTTTTTTTATTTTTTTTAAATTATTATTTTTTTTCTTTTTTTTTCGTTTTCATGTTCATTGTTTTAGATCATATCATTTTTTTGGATCATAAAATTTTGAATCAAATTGTTTTGAATTATAGTAATTTGAATCAAATCATTTTTGAATCATATGATTTTGGATCAATAATATATTCAATTAAATAAGTTTTTGTTAAAAAAAATTGTTCATTATATAATTTGAATCATTTAATTTTTTAGTAAGAAAAGATATAATTAAGGATTATAGAATATTTGAGTCTAAATATTTTTAGATCATAACAAATAAAGGATCATAAAAGTTTAATCAAAAGATCTCTTTTTGAATCATAAATATTTTGAATCATCACATTTTGGATCATATTATGTTCAATATTTTTTTTAAAAAAACTAATATTTCTTAAAATTAAAAATAAAAACTTCAAAAACTTATTTAAAAAATAATATTTTTACAAAGTTTCTAGTATAATGAGTAAAACTATCCTTTAAATTTTCATGATTTTTGGAGAATTTTTTCTGGGATTTTTTAATAAAAATAAATAACTTTTTTTTTTCCAAATTTTCATTTATTATGCTCATCTTGTAGAGAACAAAATTTTAAAAACTTTAACTTTTTCATTCTTTTGAAAAAAAAAACTATGCCTAAAAAACAATGTGGATGGAAAAAAACTAAAAAATAAGGTAGGGAAGAGTTGGACAAGCACACGAATGTTCTTTTTTTTTCATTTTATCGGCAAACCTTTTAACATTTGTCGGAAAATATCAATATTTCGTACATAATTTCTAAAACGCCACATCATCTTGCGAGATATTAGCGATAAATAAAATCAAATATCCACATTTTATTTTTTTCAATCATACGACAAAGATTTATCATTGCAGTCCTCACTTATTTTCGACTCATCACTCGATCTAACTTTATATATATATATATATATATATATATATATATATATATATATATATATATATATATATATATATATATATATATATATATATATATATATATATTTATTGTGGAGTGTATATCATTTCCTTATTATTGGGACATCTTTTGTATATAAGTGATGTTGATGCTGTAAAAAAGTTTATACATAGAATAGGTAAACAAAATTAACACTAGTATTAAGTTTAATTTCATATGATAATTTATTTATGGTTGTCAGAATAGGTAAACAAAATTAACACTAGTATTAAGTTTAATTTCATATAATAATTTATTTATGGTTGTCAGAGTAGATATGTAATATAACTATATCGTCCAAAATTTCAAAGTCAAATTTTTTCATAATATAATATAATGCCAAACTATGTTTCCAAGTAATATAAAAGCTCATTTTGTTCAAACATTGGAAAACATAATAGTATCATAAAATCAACAGAAGACTAAATCATAATTCAATAGCGATTTGTGTGCGATACAGTCAAATTTGGTCCTTCCAACAACAACATAACTACCTGAAAAACATATAATCTACAACTATAAGCATAAACATTAGTAAGTTCTGCAAAAGATAACATACCTACAATAATAACTATGTATGTCAATAATAGGCATATGGGTTTCTATAACATCCCGAAATCATGACAAAATAATTTCATTTTTAAAACCAATCCAAAATACATAAGTTACATCAAAAAATAGTTTCTCAAAACTATAAACATGAATCAAAGTATCACAAAATCATAAGTCTTATAAAAATCAAGGATGATGTGCATAATCACACCTTCTCCTTGTCCCTATCCTTTGATGTACCTGAAACAATAAAATCAAACTGTAAGTCAAAGCTCAGTGAGTTCTCCCTCAACATACCCCACCCGGTAATAACAAGTACAATACATGCAATAGGTTTTGTTGGCCTATGGCCTCAACCCAACCATCCAGGGTTTGTTGACATATTGACTCAACCCAATCATCTAGAGTTGGTTGGCTTACAGCCTTAACTCAACCATTTTGGGTTTGTTGGTCTATTGCATGAAGCAGTACCACCCCAACCCCACCATGTAGGGTTTTTTGGCCTCTCACCTCAACTAAACCACCAATATGTCAACATATGCAACAGATAATCAATAATCAGCAAGTACATGTTGATAGATTATACATGTAATAAAGTGGAAGAATCCTTATACTCTTAAGGGTACATGCAACCTATTAGATCTAGTCACAACACTATTGAAGTAACATTCTATTGAAAAACAAGAACCATATAGAAACCCTAGTAATTTCAAAAATCATAAGTTAGGGTTTACATACCTTTTAGTTATTGTTGTAAATAACTAATCAAATCCTTCTTCAACAGCTCTTGGAAGCAAGCACCATAAATCTCATGCCTCTGATGGTTCATACCCAAACTCTGGCAACTAGGAAACTTGAATATAGAAGAGAAGGGGGGCAAATTTTCGGCTATGCTCTTCGCAAAAGGAATGGCCTAGAGGGTTTAAGGCCCTATTTATAATTGCACTAGGAAATCCTAGTAACCTTACTTTGAATATAATGTTATTAATTCAAATTAGGTAATTATCTAATCTCCTAATTATATTAAAGGGATATTCTAGAAACCCTAGAATACTCCTCAAAACCAAGCACCACATGTGGAAATTTCTGGAATCCCTTTTGTTCAACTATTGAGCAATTACAGCTTAGGTCTTTGCACTTTTAATTAATCCAAAAATTAATTCTAATTAATTCTTAATTAAATAATAATAATATTTATTAATATATTATTATCATAATATATCAATAAATTATTTATTGCTATTTATTAATCATATAATAAATCAATAAATCAGTCTCTCTCTCTCTCTCTCTCTCTCTCTTTAAAAGTCATCATATTTTACCAGGTTTGGGGGCAACCCAAAAGGAATTTACTAATAGTTCAAGTATATACCAATTTAATTATTGTCTTATACACGTAATCCATCACATGTAACCATACAGTTCTACCAATCTAACAGGTTACTATATCATAACAATTACTCAAAGCCTTCGTGAAAAGATTTACAGGACTGTCTTCTACGACTCTCTCTTTACTATGAGATGACCTTCTTCAACTCTATGTTTGATATAATGATATTTTTTGTTGATATCTCTAAATTTACCATGATATCTCAATTCTTTGGTCAAAACAACCGCTCCTTCATTATCACAGAAAAGTTTCAATGGCTTCTGAATGGTCAGAACTACTCCAAGATCGTCGATGAAGTTCTTTAGCCAAGTCATTTCCTTTGATGCCTCACTTGCTTCTATGTACTTTGATCCACTAGTAGAATCAGCCACCGTGTGTTGCTTGGAACTTTTCTAAGTAACTGCTCCTCCATTTAATAGAAATACCCAGCCAGATTGAGAACGAAGGTTGTCTCTATCTGTTTGAAAGTTGGCGTCACTATACCACTTACTCTTAACGTATCACTACCACCATGGACTAGAACCAAGTCATTTGTCCTTCATAGATACTTAATAATGTTATTCACCGTTGTCCAATGAGCTCTGCCAGGATTTCCCAAAAAGCAACTAACCATGCTTAAAGCAAAAGACACATCAGGGCGAGTACATGTCATAGCATACATGATCAATCCTACAGCCTAAGCATATGAGACTCGACTCATTTATGATATCTCGTCATTTGTACTTGGCATTTGAGTCTTACTCAACTTGGCATTACTCTGAATAGGTAGCTCTCTTTTCTTAGAACTTTCCATACTAAACCATTTTAGTACCTTAGCCAATTATGTACTTTGGCTAAGACCAATTAGTCTTTTCTTTCTAACCCGCAAGATTCTTATCCCAAGAATATAGGTTGTCACTCCTAGATCTTTCATATCAAAACACCTTCCAATACAAGACTTTACTTCATGAAAAGTTGGAATATCGCTTCCTATAAGGAGTATGTCATCAACATACAATACTAGAGAGGTTACAATACTCCCACTAGCCTTGACATACACACATGGCTCATCTTCACTCCTAGTGTAATGTTTGATATTCGGTAAGAAGTCGATTCCACATTGTTTAGGTTTTCTCCTTGGGACTCGGTGAGTTGGAGCCTCAACTCGGCGTGTCGGGATGTTATTGGCCGCATAATTTAATGAACCAACTCAGCGAGTTAAGGTGCCTCAACACGGCGAGTTGGCATCTAGGTTGGAAACCCTAATTTTTAGGGTGTTGCACCCTATTTAAAGGCCTTAAGTTCCTTTGGCTGGCCTCCTTATCAGCCTCCATTGTTATCCAAAACCCTAAAACGGGTTGTAGCCTCCATGCATTTAAGCCTTGGAAAGAAGTTTGGTGTTTATTTTGCGTATTGTGCAGGAGTTAGAGGATTTTGAATTTGCTAATCTTAGAGAAGGAAGTCTTGGATCCAGAATCTCTACCCATTTTGCGAGGATTTTGAGGTATCAAGTTTTTGTCTTGATGTATAGACGCTTGGATCTCTCTTATGGGTTAAATTGTTATGTTGTATCCATGAATTGGATGGATGTTGGGATTAAGACGTCCCAAAGCCTTATTCTTCAAGATATGGGGTTTTCATGGACTCTTTTAGCATAAAGGTGCCAAATTTATGGATTTAAGGGCTTCATACATTCATTAAGTCCCTTATTAATCCCTTCTTGAGCTTTTGAGCTTCTTCTAGGCATGCATGAATGTAAAGTTAGCAACTTTACATGGTCTTCCAGCTCTAGGGTGTCAGATCTGCAATTTGGGGCTTTGTCTTTGAATAGTAAGTGCTTAATGGTTAAGCCTTCACTCTTTTAAGTCTAGGGTTTGGGTTTGGACCTATTTCGGTGGTTCCTAGGAGTAAAGTTGGAAACTTTACTCTTTTAGATCTCATTTTGGTTGAGATCTGAGTTGTGAAACTCTTAGAGTCGATAATGTCAGCTTAATGTATTAAGATGTTGGGTTTCTGGCGAACTCGGTGTGTTTATGGATAAACTCGGCGATTTGGCTTGGTTTTCCACCGACTTAGTAGATAATGGAGAAACACGGAGAGTTGAAGGACAACTCGACGTGTTGGGTCAACTTGGGCCGTTGACCTTAACTTTTGACCCTGTCTTTGACCAAGTTGCTCTAAGGGGGTACTTGAGGTAATCAGAATTATAATTAAGGAAATTATGGGCTTAGGATAAGGACCATATGCGGTTGGGCCCACTTTGGAAAATTGGGCCATTAGTGGGCCTTTATGGATCTTTTGGATTTGGGCCTCAGTTTTGATGCATGTTGGGTCAGGGGTAAAATGGTCATTTTACCCCAAGTATGGATGGTGGGCCTTAAAAAGGAACCCAATTGCTAATTGGGTGTTATTTTGATCTGATAGATCGAAGGTGTTGTTAGGGCAGCAACTAGGGATTTCTTTCTATAAGCTTCTACATTCGACGTAAGTCTCCTCGTTGTGTTATAGGTCGAAGGGACCAATGCCGGCCCATTTGGTTTATGTATTGTAGGAAGACCTGGAGGAGGCTCATGGCACTTGTATGCTAGTTATGTAGTGTAGATTGTATGTTGGTTGTCTTTGTGATGCTTGCATGGAAGACCCGGAGGTGGCTCCTGGAACTTGTCTGTAAGACCCAGGGTTTTAGCCCCTAGCCTGGCAAGGAAGACCACGAGGCGGCTCGTGGCATAATGGCAAGACTATGGTTGGCACATAACAATTTTATTGATTTATTGGATATGTATGGCTCATTGGATATGTATTGTATGTGGTATTTTGGGAACTCACTAAGCTTTGTGCCTACATTTTGTGGTTTATGGTTTCAGGTATTTCTGGTTCGAAAGGGAAGGGTCCGACTTGATCGCAGCGCATAACCCATGTTTTCCGCAATATGTGATTTTTGGGAATGAACTCTGATAATTGTCTTATTTTGAAATGCTTTTAAATGTTTAGTTAAAGTTACAATAGTGTTTTGTTATAATAGAAATGAAATTACTACCCTTGATTTTTGGAATGTTACAAGTTAGTATCAGAACCTTGGTTTGAGGGATTTGAGCATACTCTCGGGTGCGCCTGAACTCATACTGAGGGTTTGGTGAAAATTTTATGAAATAAACATTTAACCAAAAAGGAACTTCTAATCAAAGAAAGGGGTGTGATGCGTGCAATCTGCTGACCTCAAGTAAGTGGTTCCCAAAATACCAATACATGTTATTATGATATATGTTGTGATTATGTTAATTGCATGTTAGATTAATGCTAAGGATCTGCTAAGTATTTCATGATAGGAGAGATGCAGTTATATGCCTAGTTGTATGAGCTTTAGTATCGCATTCTAGTATGTATATCTGATAAGTGGATGGAATAGCTTGATTAATGTATGTTGGTTAGATTTTCCGTACCCTGAATGTTGCTTGCTTTGTGCTTTGTGGGACTCTTAGTGATGTGAATTTATTACTAAGTGAGTATGCTAAGTTACACGTGGCACATGTTAAATAATCTTACAGTAATAGATTTGACCTTATTGCATAGCTCTTGTCTGAGTCCAACCGTTCTAGGGTTGAGCCTTTTACTCAAAGGATTATCTGATCTCTGTTGCATGTGATTGTATTCATGAGGAAGCTAGTTGACATTGGTGGGAGTCCTTCAGCAGCTGAGGGATGATTAAGGTCAAGAACCTAGGAGAGCCTAGGATATGCTTAAATGGGTTAGTGCTACGGTTTAGTGAGCTTTGGTGCATTGGTTTGAGGAAGTGACTGAGAGGATTCAGGAGGATTACTGAGGAAAGTATGGATAGGTGTGGAAGGTAGTATTGGGCCCGTACTACTGAAAGCACAAGATCCATACTCAAATCAGCGAGAGTCTTGGAGGATCTAAGGAACTTATGGAAGAAAGACCTTTGGGAATTTTTTGATCGTTGGCTTGTTGTATTTCAGTTTGGAGATGAGCTCTCAGAAAGGAGGTTCGGGTTTTGGTTCTGACTCGGGTTTCGGATCAGCTGCAGGTGCTGAGCTAATTAGAGAGAAATTGCGGGAGTTCATCTCATTGGAGATTTCTCACAGTATTTCGGAGATCTTGTATGACCTTGGGCGCGTTCCATACTGAGATTATGGTTGTTGTTGGAGATCACACTCTTTCTTTCCGGGAGTTCCGTGCTTGTGGAGATCCTACGTTCCATGAGGAGAGGGACCCCATTGTTAGTAGGATGTGGTTAGCAGATATGGCTAACGCGTTCATGACAAGTTTCTTCCCCGAGGAGGCAAAGGTCAAATATGCTTCCTGCCTATTGAAGGACAGGGCACATGATTGGTGAGAAGATGTCGATAGTGAGTTGGTAATGATGCTACTGATGCTATGTCATGGGATGACTTCTTGACCAGGTTCTGAGATGAGTTTGCTCCAACGATTGAGGTGCAGAAGTTGGCACGAGAGTTTCTGGATCTCCGCCAGACTACTGAGATTGTGGCAGAGATTACTGCCAAGTTCCAGGAGAGGGCTTTAATGGTGCCGCAGTATTCAACAGATGAGGAAATGAAGAAGGTGAGGTATCATGATATGTTGCGGTATGACATCGGGTAGTTTGTGAGTATTTTAGGGTACGAGACCCTAAATCATATGGTTTCTAGAGCCCGAGAGCAGGAGATCAATTTGGAGCACCTCGAGAAGAGGGGATCATATCAGGTGCATGTAGTGGAGGGTCACGGGAAGAAACCCAAGACTTCGGATCAACGTTTGAGAGGCCAGCATAGTCAGGGCTAGTGTAGCACGTGCGGGAAACTACACGATGGATTTTGTCATTCCAGGAGTTTGGGTTGCTACATGTGTGGCAAGGTTGGTCATGTTAGCAGGAATTGTCCTCAGGGGGCAAGCCTGTTATGTTTTCTCTGCGACCAAGTGGGCCACAAGAAAGTCGTCTGTCCGATGTTAAGGGGGGAGCAGTGAGTGCGCCTGCTCCAACTACCTTCAGGATTATCGATGTATGAGAGGGTAGGGTAGGAGCCCCATGGCAGAAAAACAAGGCATTGCAGTGTCAGAAAGGGTGGGTCAGGACTCTAGCAGCCAACATTGTAGGTATGTTATCTTTTGCTTTCTTCATGGTTTTTATCAGTATTTATTTTGTTTTGGAATCTTGCATTGGTTTGGGTAAGTGTATATTTGGTTTATTTCTCTGCTTATGTTGGGTTATATCTTTAAGAAATGTTATATGCCATTTGCATGCCATGAATTGTTAGTGGTTTGGTAAGGGGTTTTATCTTGTATAGTGAGTTCCAAGTGTTCGGTTGTAATTTCCAGTTTTGGTCGAGATCGGATCAGAGGCATTGGTTCGAAGGTCTGTGGTTAGAATTCAGCAGGTTGGTTATCCAATATCGTCAGGATTCGGTGGTTTCAGTCATTGTGCTTGGATTGGCTTGTGAGGGTGCCAAGGGAAGTGGTCTATTGCTAAGTTTTGGTCTGAGCATCTATTAGTTGGACTTCAAGTTTTGAGTGTAGTATCATTTCAAAGCATCCGGGGTAATCAGTTTTGCTAGGATTTGGGAAGAATTCATTTGGTCTTCGGGGTTACCTGGTCTTTTTGGAATGGTTAGTAATGGAACACTAACATTGGTAAGAGCAGGTTGTCAGCAGATCGATCATTAGAGGGTAAGAAGGATTGGTAATCCTTCAATTCTCGTGTGTTGTAAGAGCTTAGTCGAATCAAAGTGGGGGAGAATCGTTCAGGTATTCAAGAACAAAATTAGGTGGGAAACTAGGATGAGTTTCGCATCCCCATTGGGGAGGAAGGTGGCCCAAGTGGCTGTTTGGATTGAGGATTGTGTGAGTTGGGAGTTCGGGAAACTTCCTAACATTGGGTTCGCGTCTTCTTAGTGTTTGATTGCAGGCTTTGGGGGAACCCCGATCGGGAATTCTGGTCATGACTCGAGTTCATTTGGGTGTTTGGTCGAGTCCATGCTCGACCCTAGATGTGTTCGAATTAAAAGATTAGCGGTAAGGAATTTGGCAACGGTTGTGGCAGTGTAGGAGTGTTGTAAGATTGTGGGGTGGCCCGTAATATTCATCGGTTCCTGTGCAGCGGTGAGAGTATGGCAAATTTATGATTTGCTTGGGGATTTCTTTGGATGGTTTAGGCCAGGTTGGGTCAATTCCCAAAGGGGTGAGAGGGCCACAGCGTGTCCGGAATCAGGAATTGGTAGGTCGCGGGAGACCGGGTATGAGATAAGACTACAGTTTGTCCTGTGGCGTTCGGATTAGCATCGGGTGGGTGTCATGATGGTTCATGTAATTATCTTTAGTCGAGGTTTTCTTTTAGAAGTTGCGTGGGGTGACTATGTGAGTGTCTTTTGATTCAACGACCGGTGGGAATCTGGTATTTCAGATAGTTGGCAAAAAAGTTGGGACTAAGGAGGTCTCGACTGCTCGTGGGAAGCCACCAGGAGGCAACATGGTGTTTTAGGAAGCAGTTGTGATTTGAGGTTTCATGTGGGAGTGGGTAACTGGTTAATTGGGAAATGCTAAGCCACTTGTAGTGGGATTAAATAATCTCAGAGTAATTGATTTGACCATGTTGCGCATCTCTCGTTTGAGTCTAACCGTTGCAGGGATGAATCTTCTACTTGAAGGATTATATATTAGCCTTTTTCGAGTATAAGTGTTATGTAGCTGTATATGGTCAGTGACTTTGTTCCCTTTTAAGCAGCAAGGTGATTGAGGGTCGGATGCATTTGTTGGTATGAAACTCTATGAGGTTGGCATGGTAGCAGTTCAATGTGTGAGGTTTGTCAGGGATTCAGACCATTTGAGACTTCATGTTCCGGCTTTTCAGGAGAGGTAGGATTGGTTTTCCACAAGGGGTTAAGGTTCGTTCATCATCAAGATTGAAAAGCTATGCTCAAAATGGTCTCAACAGTTTTTGAAAGGTTGTTGTATATTTAGGGTTGTGGTTGTGTTCTTCAGGCTGTCGGGCGTGCCTAGGAATGGTATGAAATGATTTAGAGGATGAAATCTAATTTAAGTAGGGGAGAATTGTAACGCTTGATATCCGATATGAAGTTGATTCCAAGTTGTTTAGGTTTTCTCCTTAGGACTCCGCAAGTTGGACCCTCACGTTTTTATCTTGATGTCTAGATGCTTAGATCTCTCTTTTGGGTTAAATTGTTATGTTGTATCCATGGATTGGATGGATGTTGGTATTAGGACGTCCCAAAGCCTTATTCTTCAAGATATGGGGTTTTCATGGACTCTTTTGGCATAAAGGTGCCAACTTTATGGATTTAAGGGCTTCACGCATTCATTAAGTCCCTTATTAATCCCGTCTTGAGCTTTTCAGCTTCTCCTAGGCATGCATGAATGTAAAGTTAGCAACTTTACATGGTCTTACAGCTCTAGGGTGTCAGATCTGCAATTTGGGACTTTGTCTTTGAAGATTAAGTGCTTAATGGTTAAGCCCTCACTCTTTTACGTCACGGGTTTGGGTTTGGAGCTATTTCAGTGGTTCCTAGAGGTAAAGTTGGAAATTTTACCCTTCTCGATCTCACTTTGGTTGAGATCAAAATTGTAAAGCTCTTAGAGTCGATAACGTCAGCTTAATGTATTAAGATGTTGGGTTTCTGGCTAACTCGACGTGTTTATGGATAAACTCGGCGAGTTGGCTCGGTTTTTCCCCGACTTTTCAGATAATGGAGAAACATGGCGAGTTGAAGGACAACTCGGCGTGTTGGGTCAACTCGGGTCGTTGACCATGACTCTTGACCTTGTCTTTGACCAAGTTGTTCTAAGGGGGTACTTAAGGTAATTGAATTGTAATTAAGGAAATTATGGCCTTAGGATAAGGCCCATATGGGGTTGGGCCCACTTTGGAATGTTGGGCCATTAGTAGGCCTTTATGGATCTTTTGGATTTGGGCCTCAGTTTTGATGCATGTTGGGTCAGGGGTAAAATGGTCATTTTACCCCAAGTATGGATGGTGGGCCTTAAAAAGGAACCCAATTGCTAATTGGGTGTTATTTTGATCTGATAGATCGAAGGTGTCGTTAGGGCAGCAACTAGGGATTTCTTTCTATAAGCTTCTACATTCGACGTAAGTCTCCTCGTTGTGTTATGGGTCGAAGGGACCAATGCCGGCCAATTTGGTTTATGTATTGTAGGAAGACCTGGAGGTGGCTCCAGGCACTTATATGCTAGTTATGTAGTGTAGATTGTATGCTAGTTGTCTTTATGATGCTTGCATGGAAGACTTGGAGGTGGCTCCTGGCACTTGTCTGTAAGACCCAGGTTTTTAGCCCCCTCCTAGCAAGGAAGACCACGAGGTGGCTCATGGCATAATGGCAAGACTATGTTTGGCACATAGCACTTTATTGATTGATTGGATATGTATGGTATGTGGTATTTGAGGAACTAACTAAGATTTGTGCTTACAGTTTGTGGTTTATGGTTTCAGGTACTTCCGGTTCGAAAGGGAAGGGCCCGGCTTGATCGCAGCGCATACACCCATGTCTTCCGCAATATATGATATTTGGGAATGAACTCTGATAATTGTCTTATTTTGAAGTGCTTTTAAATGTTTGGATAATGTTACAATAGTGTTTTGTTATAATTAAAATAAAATTTTTTCCCTTGATTTTTGGAATGTTACACCTAGAGAAACCAAATTCTTTGACTTTTTCATGGAAGCAAATGTTCCAGGTGCAAGACGCTTATTTCAATCCATAAATGGATTTTTTAAGCTTACACACTCTATTAGGATAATTTGCATCTAAAAAACCCTTTGGCTGAATCATGTAAACATCTTCAGCCAACTTTTCGTTAAGGAAAGTAGTTTTGACATCCATCTGCCAAATTTCATAATCATGAAAGGCAGCTGTCGTGAGCATTATCCTAATAGATTTTATCTTAACCACTAGTGAGAAGGTCTCATCGTAGTCAATCCCTGGGGTTTGAGTAAAGCCATTCAAAACCAGTCGTGCCTTGAAGGTGTGTACCTTTCCATCCAAGTCAATCTTCTTCTTGATGATTCATTTGCAACCAAATGTATTTCGACCATGTTCTTGATCAACCAAATTCCAAACTTGTTATCATACATGGCATTGATCGCTCTATCTGTTGCCTCTTTCTATTTGTCAGCCTCAGGGTCTGCCATCTTTTCATTGTAGTTAGCTGGCTCATCCAAATCTACCAGTGTACGATTAGTGACAAACGTGTCACCATTTGTAGTTATATGGAAACCATAGAACTCAGGTGGCATGCTAACTCTAGTAGATCAACAACGAGGTAATGAATTGTAATGGGTTTAAGAGGAATCTCATCGGCTGGTTGAGCGCTAGTATATTCTAAAGTTCCATCACTGGTTGAGTCTTGAATCTCTTCAACGTCAATTGTACTCCTACTATACTCTTTACATATGATCTCTCAATCTCTCTCTCTTGTAAAAGACTCCCCTTCGTGCTACAAATACCACGCTCTCACTAGGTGTGTAGAACAAATATCCAAAAGACTTCTTTGGGTAACCAATGAAAATACACCTCTCACTCCTAGGTTCTAGCTTATCATGAGTATCTCGTCTAACGAAAACCTCATAATCCCAAACCTTGATATGTGCTAAAGAGGGAACTTTCCCTATCCACATCTCATGAGGTGTTTCGGCAACCTTCTTGGTAGGGACAAGACTGAGGATATGGGCGGTTGTCTCTAAGGCATACCCCTAGAAGGAAATGGGAAGAAAATATTGAGTTATCAAGGAACGAACCATGTCTAACAAGGTCCGATTGCGCCTCTCATCCACTCCATTAAGTTATGGTGTCCTAGGAGGAGTCAATTGTGAAACTATTCCACATTCATTGAGATAGTCTTGGAAATCGATACTAAGATACTCTTCACCGCTATCTGATCGGAGCATCTTTATCTTCCTGACCAATTGATTCTCGACTTCTTGTTTAAATTCTTTTACTTTTTCAAATGTTTCTAATTTATGCTTGATTAAGTAGATAAAACTATATCTGCTATAATCATGTGTAAATGTTACATAAAGTCGATTATCATACCTTGTGGTTGATCTAAAGGGCCCACACATATATGTGTGTATGAGGTCTAACATACCTTCACCTCTCTCACAAGATCTATTGAAATGTGATTTTGTCATCTTGCCCAAAAGACAAGATTCACATTCGTTAACATGTAGAGAGGTCCTAACAAAATCCTTATCCTGAACCTAACTATGGATCCAAAATTTTTCCCTACCTATGCCTCATGTCCCCTAACGAGGTAACCCAAATCCTTAATCTCTAATTCCCAAATTTACAACCAGAATAGTGGATGGGTCATGGATTGTTAAAGATGGGCTTGAACTATCCATTTTGATGCTTGAAGATGATTGGTCCATTTTTAATCAAGTGAGGTGTGGAGGGGACCAATGGAATCTCAAGTAGTGGGGTGGAGTATTGGAGGAAGGAGCCAACAGCATTTCATCATTTTTTTTGCGAGGGTGAGGTCTCCACCCGCACAACTGTGCATCGGTACCTGTGTAACTACCTTCTCGGGGGCATATTGGTCATTTGACCCATCATTTATCTTGGGGGTTAGGTATTGCAGCCCATAGATCAATTTTTACATGATTAGAGTAGCTTGGAGGCGATTTTAGAGAGATTGAGCATTTATTTTCTCATTCTTCTAGTATTTGCTAGTTCCTTGATGTTACAACAATTTCATGATCATTATCGTGTTGCCATGAGTGGCTAGTTACTTTATTTTGGTTGAATTGGGCCAAAACCTTGAATATTTGTGAGTTTGAAGGATTCTTGTTTGGTTATCATTTATCTCTTGTTTATGATTCTTAGTTCATAATTCTTATGCTTGTTTAATACTTTGATCATGAGCCTTAAACTATATGAGAAATTGTTGGTCTCTTTCTTTAATTTAGAAATGAATCATTAAATTTGCTTAGAACAAGGTCTTCATGATGGTAGAAATCATCTCTACCTTATGGATCATGACTCCTTTATGGATTTTTAAGCATTGACATTCTCCAAGAATTGGGAATTCCTTCATTCTTAAGGCCAATCAATTTTCTTGGGTTCAATTCCTTCAATTAAATCTTTGATTTTGATTAAGAAGGTGTGTTTTAGTCCTCCCTAACCTCCATACTACCTTTGAGAAATTTTGGCATATCATGATTCATGATTGCTATAACCAATTTGGGTTGAATGATAAGCTTACATATGGAATCCTAATGACAGACAAACAAATATTCATTGTGTTGAATTGCCTTAATTGACCAATTCTCTCTAATATTTGAGCATCTCACCATATTTCTTTATTCCAAACATTTTAATTCTTCAAGTCTTTTAGTTTTCAAACAATTCACAAAACCTTTCTTTTAGTTTAATTGAAGTTAGTTAGTTTTATTTCACTTGTTCTATTGGATTGCATTGATGATTGAATACAACCATTTGCCCGTAAATCGATCCATTTTTACAACTATATTACGTTTTATTTGCAAGCAAAAGGGTATAATTTGCTTGGTGGACTTGACATCCCACCAAGTTTTGGCGCCTTTACCGGGGATATTGGTTTATTTTTATTTGATTGTTATGCCTAGTTCTATAAGAACTAGTGAACTACCCTATAATCTCGAGATTTAAAGAGAAGCAAAAAAGGTTGAAAAAGTTAGCCAAACAAGCAAAAAAACAACTCATTCAAGCTTCTTCTTCTTCTCAACAAGTCAACATAGGAGACCAAGTTCATACTTCAAGAGATACCGACACTGAACCGAGTTATCCAATTTTTGGTCATTTCTTTGAAGACGTTCCATTTTAAAACTTAATAACAATGAATCAAACTCCACCTCACAATCCCAACCCATACAATCAAGAGGCCAATACCCCACCCCAGTAACAAAGACAACCTCAACACCAAGAACCTCTCATAGATGTGCCACCACTTTGGAATTATGAGAATCCTAACTTACCCCCTCCTAACCAAAATCAACCAAGTTGCCGACAACCACAACCACAAAACCAAAACCTCCACCGAAAACCTCAAAACAATGCTCTTCAAGTTCAACAACAACAACCCATTTACCAACCACCTCAAATGTACCAATATCTTATGTATCGATAACAACAAGCCGTCTACAACCAATATCCTAACTATTAACCATACCCACCATAAATGATCAATCACCAACAATACCCATACCAACTGTAGAAACAACCTCCAAATTACATGCAACAAAATCCCAATCCACCCAGTCCTCCTCAAGAGTTGACACTTAGATAAATGATCGAAACAGATGTTACTTACACACCTCTCAGTATCGTTTATCCTACAAACCATCAAGGGATCGAATTGAAGTCATGTTTCATACATTAACTCACCAAGTTCCATGGTTTAGATAGAGAAGATCCTCAAAGTCACTTGAAATTTTTTAATATGACTTGATTTAGTATGTTGCCTGAACATGTGACATTGGATGATTTCAGGTTAACCACATTTCCACTCACCTTAGAAGATAAAGCTAGAGAGTGGTTATTCAACTTACCACCAGGATCTATTCACACATGGGAGGGTAAGAGTTATTCAAAGCCTTTAATAGCAAGTTCTATCCCACATCTCGAATATCAAGTCAAATGAGTGACATTTTGGGGATTCGTCAACGAGAGAATGAAACTTTTCATGATTTTTGGGAGCGATTCAACAACTTGTGTACAAGTTTTCCTCAGCACAATATACCCGAACAACTACCCCTTTAACAATTTTATAAGGGTGTGAATGAAAATTATCGGAGGATGATTGATGTTTCAAGTGGCGGTGACATATTCAACAGGACACCTCAAGAAATAAGATCACTTTTTGCTATCATTTTTCAAAAATCAAAGAAACTTCAAGACTCGAAGTGACATGTAGAGGAATTCTCCACAAGTTGTTGCTAAAGTTAGCAACACCCAACATTTAGAATTAAAACTCTTGGATTTGACTAATGTGTTGACTCTAATAGTGGTGCGTAGTGGTCAAAAGTTGATGGTTTGTGGTCTTTGTGTAATGACAAAGCATTATACAGATAAGTGTCCCATGCTTGGGAATGAACCAGAAGATGTTAATGCAGTGAGCGGATATCAAGTTCAACCAAGACCTACGAGATTTCAAAGCACATACAATTCAAATTGGAGGAATAACCCAAACAACCAATACCCACCAAAGCAAGCTCCATAACATACTTTAATGAGACCCCAATATCCATAATATTCATCACAAAAACCTCCATTTCCACAATATACCCAACCACAATATGCAACACCACAAACACCTTATCCCCCTCCAATTTACCAAAAACCTAAAAAAAAAAAAAAAAACAAGCACACACAAGTGGTAACAATCAAATGAGCCTTCAAGAACTCGTTACTTCTCTTGGTCAAAGTTAAACACAATTTCAACAAAAGAGAAAAAACACATTCTCCAACATTCAAGCTCAAATTGGAGACTTGGATACCACTCTCAATAAGATGGAACAACAGGGTAAACTTCCATCTTATACCGAGAAGAATCCTAATATGAATGTAATAACTTTGAGAAATGGAAAATCTATTGGAGAAAGCAACCTCAAAATATCCTCAAGAGAACAAGAAACTAAGGTTATTGTTGTTGAACCAAAAAAGGTGGTAGTTCCTCCAAAGGAACTGTTTATGACAAACATTGGTCAACTCGAATCTTCAAACAAAACTATCAAGCCATTGGTCATTCCACCACGCTTACCCTCCCGATTAGCCATCTCAAAGAAGAATTAGGAAGAGAAGGACTTCCTTGAAACTTTCTGCAAGGTCCAAATCAACATTCGACTATTGGATGCCATTATGCAAATTCCAAGTTAATGCAAAGATTTTCATGGATTTGTGCACCAACTAGAGAAAATTCAAGGCGAATGAATAGATTCAAGTCAATGCAAGTGTGTTTATGGTTATCCAAAAGAAGTTACCTCCCAAATGCAAGGATCCGAGAATGTTGTTATACTTTGGACTATTGGTGATTTACATGTTGAAAATGTCATGTTAGACCTTTGATATACAAGACCAGTTTTCTATGTATGGATTTCAGACATTTGTGTTTCATGTCTATTCGTATTGGCATGAATTCTAAATTCGTGTTATATATATATATATATATATATATATATATATATATATATATATATATATATATATATATATATATATATATCAAAGAAAAGAATATAGATTTTTTTAACTGGTCTAAAAGTAAAGGGCTTTTCTTGAAATTAACCCTAAGTTATTTCATGGTGTTCTTATTCATCTTTTATATATATATATATATATATATATATATATATATATATATATATATATATATATAACAATTAAAATATGCAACTTATTTAGTGGTTTATGTTTAACACTAAGCTAATTTAAATGTATGTTTATAAAATTGACATTTTGTTCTTTGTTTACTGATTTAATCTTATTCACATGTCTAGTCATCCATAACAAACAACATGTTTGAATGGTTCATTTCATCTCTTCATGTAAATCAAACATGATAATAGAATGTAATGACCTTCCATTACTTTGGGCTGATTCTATTGCCTTATACATGTACTTATTAATATGCATTATACATGTACTTATTAATATGCATATGCATATACTTATTCTTATGCATAGGCATATACATATACTTATTCATATCCATATGCATATACTTATTCATATGCATATGCATATGCTTATTTATATACTTATTTTTATGTATATGCATATGCATATACTTATGAATATGCATATGCATATACTTATTTATATTCTTATGCATATGCATATACGTAAGCATAATCATAATCATATATGTATTTAATTGCCTTGTGCATATATTTATTCATATGTATATGTATATGCATATGCATATGCTTACTTTTATGCAAATAGAGACATTAAACATGTTTTTTTTAAATGTGCATGTTCATACACATATATTTTTTAAAAAAATATGGATATACACAAAAAAATATTAATATGCATTAAAAATGCATTTTGTTGAATTTTTTTCAAATATTAAATTCGAAATGTAAGGAATATATTTTTTAACCAATTTTTTTTTTAAATTTCAAAATAATTTTTTTTTTAAATTTATGAAAATGCACCTTATATTTCGAAAATAAGATTTAAAAAAAGATTTGTTTTAAAAAAAAATACATTTTTCATGCATATTCTTATTTTTTATGCATATATATGTTTTCAAAAAAAAAAATATATGCCTAAATAAAAATATATAATTTCTTTTTCAATTTTTTTTTATAATTTTCTTTATATATATATATATATATATATATATATATATATATATATATATATATATATATATATATATATATATATATATATATATATATATATATATATATGCACATGTGAACTTTTGTAACTAAATTTATTATAGATAAAAAAAATTTGTAGGCTTTTTCCTCAATTTAGTTATCCATTGATCTTATATATATATATATATATATATATATATATATATATATATATATATATATATATATATATATATATATATATATATAAAGTTTAACAAGAAAATTAAAAATTGTGTTTTGATAAATAAAAAGTGTGTAAAATGTAATAAAGCACGATTAAATGAAATCCTGGCTATAGTTTGCATTTTTCCCATTAAAGCAACAATATCAAAAAACAAAAAATTCTCTTAGTTTATACTCTCTATAAATTTTAATAGTTATCTTTTGTATATTTAATTTCAACTAAATGATATTTTCATGAACATTAAATTTGAATAACTACTTATAGTTGAAAATTGTTGTATAACTTTGAATATATTATTTTCAAAATCTCGAGAATATATATATATTTTTTTAAATCAGTTTCTAAAACAATTATTAACATGCTAGCAAATATTAATAGAGATAATTACAAATTTAGTCAAATACATTAATTATTTTATGGAAAATAGCCAAAAAAAACCCAAATTACAAAATTAGTCCTTAAAATCGCAGATGGATTAAGCTCATCTGCGATTTCACATTTCCATCTGCAAACGTACAAGTGTCTAAAACACATCTTTAGGCAATTGTACGTTCGCAGATGGAACAGTCCATCTGCGATTTTGTACATTTCATCTGCGATATCGTAGTTATTTTGTATAAAAACATTTTTTTTTCATTTTTCAATATCTTTTTTAGAGAAAATTTATCTGTTATACATGAGTCGACAATTTTATTCTATTTTGTGCAGTTGTTGGCTCGACTTGAACTTTACTTGATACATGTTTAATTAGATTGCATATTCTGTTGCTACTAAAGGCAATACCACTTAAAATGAATGCAACTCCCTTCCCTTTTTTCTACAAATTACAGTTAAAAGCTAATAAATTATTATTAACTATCATATTTATAACATATTCAACCAACACAAAATAATAGTCCAGATTAACAAGAAAGTTAACACTTCAGTAGAGATTAATTTTAAACGACGGGAATGGTTTAACTAATAATAAGATTAAGAATTAATTAAAAAATGAGTGAGGTTGGTTGACGAGCTGTAACTCAACTGGGATGAGACTGAAAACAACATTTTGTGTCCGTGATTGTTGACCATCACAACTGCTTGTATGCTTGCAATTACAAACAAACTTATACTTTTCTTTTTCTACACGATAAAGATAAAAATAAAAATAAAAATAAAAACAATAACATATCTTTTGACAAATTTTCCAAAGAAATAACAACAAAAATGATAAGTTTTTGAAAAGGTTTATATATAATAAGGTTGTTTCCTAGTCAAACCCTATCAATTTCGTAGTCAAAATAAAAAAAAAAACAAAAAAGAAATCATTAAATCGCAGGTGAATAGAGAGGAAATCACAGATAGACATAATTTATTTACGATATTAGGTTGGAAAAGGGGTATATATACAACAAAAATAAATAAATAAATAAAAATAAAAAACCTGCTAACGTATAAGTGAGTAAAACACGTACACTTGTACGTTTGCAGATGACATGACGAAATCGCAGATGGATTATATCCATCTACGATTTTAGTGGCTAAAAATACAATTTTGGTTTTTTTTTTTTTTTTTTTGACTATTTTCTACAAAATAATTAATATAGCCGGCTAAATTTGCAATTTTCTAGTATTAATATGTTTGTAAGATATATACAAATACAAGATAACGGCAAATGGGCTAAACTATCGGGTTAATAGTATACAGGACTAACTAAGTAATGGGCCTATATAATATAATAATATAATAGCATACAAACATAGTGATGCACGGATGCAGCTAAGATAGCGATGCACCTGATAAAGGCTTTTAGTCTTACGTGTCTCTGACTAAATATCAAATAAAATATATTATAAATGATTATTATATTATTCGGTTACATAATATTATAATTCAAAACATATGTGAACGAGAACTATGTGAAAACGTTCTATATTATCTAATTCATGTCAATCTTGTAATACTCTTTTATCATATTACATCAAAATGAAATTAATGAATAGTATAACATCAAACACCAAATATTTTTGGTGTATTTGGCATTTTCAAATTCCATTATTTTTGGAGCTGAAAACCTTTCTAAATCTTTTATTTTTGATGATGGTTTTTGTAGAGCATTTTTTTTGGATTAGTAATAGATATAAATGTCATTTGGAACTCTTGGCTCCATAATCATATGTGCCACAATTTTGATGTAATTCTTTTTTAGTTTCTTGGTAGCTTTTTTAATAGATTTTCCATCGTCCTAAAAAAAATCAAATATGAATTATCAAATATCATATTAAATACTTATTGTACATATTGATACTTCAGCCTTGAGTTTGTTTTATCTTTTCTTTATTATATATACTAATATTTTATAATTTATATTTGTTTTTTTAACAGCAATAACGAACTATATATTACAATTAAAACTTAAACTGGCAACAAAAGTTAGAAAAAAAAAATACAGTTACAAGATAGGAAAGACAAAGATCATAAAAATATAAGCACGTCAGAACCATGAGTACACTATGAAGTATTACTATATCCACGTGATTGAACTAAACCAACAAAGGAACCATTAAGAGCCAGGACGACCAAACGTACGAAAAAAATAAAGCATAGGCAAATAAGTCATCCCATTATAAGAGATGGAAAATTTGAACCAAACACATAAATAAACCCAAGGCATTGAAGCCAAAAATAAACATCTCAAATACGCTTGAAAACCATAGGCAAGAACGAATCCTTCATGAAACTTGATAAAATGCAAAAGCAAACACAACAATCAAACCCAAAACTAAGGTTGTCGAGAACAAACAAGGCCAAAAAAAAATAATTAAAAAAAACAAAATAAGAAGGATGAACCGAATTCCATTTTAAAGTATGACAACATCTACAATCCGTTTGAATTCTGATGCAATAATAATAATAATAATAATAATAATAATAATTCCACACTAAAATCTTCACAAAATGCAACTCGGACTTCATTTAGAAAAACGATCCTGCCATAAAAGTTAGGTCGAATTAATGAACTTCAATATTTAACTGAAATGCGGTTAATTCTAAAGAACCAAAGTTTTACTACGAGACAATAATCATAATTCATAGCACCTCAAAATCTCACTGAATAATATAGGGATATCCATGAGATCACGCAACCAAATCCATTTGATCGGGTTGGATATCGTCTACATCAAAAGGTTTTTTAGTATAAAAAATCGTGAAAATGATACGAGTACCTTAAAATCTATATTGAATAAGATAGAGGTGCAATAAATAGAGGACCCAACTCATGTGGCTAAGTTGAGAGACCTCAAATCAAGTTAGAGTTTAGTACTAGAATTAATGAAAGTATCAATGTACCTTTAAATCTGTATTAATTAAGATATGAATGTCCTTCATACAAAAGGACCAACTCATTTATTTGATTGAGTTGAAAGTCGTCAATATAAAAATTTGTTTTAGTGCCATAAATCTTGAATATGATCTCAACACCCTCAAATCTACATCCAATAATATAATAAAAGACTTTCCGAAAATCTGTTTATTGGGTTAATTAAAAGAAGTTTTTTCCGCTTAAAGAAATATTTTTTGGGTTAAAAATGTTATTGGGCTAAAAGAAATTATATAATATCTAAACGTCATGCTAATAGTAAAACGGGGGCTAACTTTGCTCCGCTCCCGATTTTTTTAACAAACATTCATCATACGAGATTGGGGCAACATAGACTCGGGGTCTAATAGGATTTTTTGGCATCCCTAATTGACAATTTAAATTTCTTGATTAAAATTAATTTGATTAGTGGGTTCCAGGATTCATCAACTTACTTTCAACTTTAAGACAAATCTACCGTTCTTTCGAAAAACTTAAATATTCTTGTACTTGAATATACAAAAAAAAAATTCATTGAAGTTAAAACTTTTTTCACCTTCTTAGCATCAAAATGTAGGCTCTGGAATATTTAATGCGGTTTGAAATTTGTGCTAATACATAAGAAATGGAGCAAGGAAAGCTCATATTTTGAGACTACACGTAGCATTTGATTTATGGAATGGTGGTGTGATATTGAGTTTGACTTTGAGTTCTTGAAGTCCACAGTCGGTGGAAGTTGTATTTGTTTGATTCTACTTGGAGTTGAGAATAATATAATAAGTTCAGGAATGTTTTGTGAGCATCCGCCGTAGACACGACGGAACTACGGGGTTTCTTTATTTGCATCTAATTAAGGGTCGACTAGACTAATAGGGTTTCTGATTTAAGCTTATATGTAAAACCCAATAATGTCCTTTTTGTCTACCTTTCTTCTATTCTCGAGGTTATTTAGTACACACACAAATATATATATATATATATATTTACACACACACTAACCGTTTACCCGTACCAAACGATGGATGCGGATAATTTTTTTAAAAAAATTAGTTTATAGAGACGATTAGTTCTTTCGGTGTTTTTTTTTCCTTTTGGTTGGTTGCCAACAATTTTCTTTTTGACGATTATTTTCCTTTTATAAACATGTCATATTCCAAAAAAATATGTAACATATCAGGAAAAAAATAGCATTTACCGCTACATTTTAGGGTTTTGTGTATATGATTTTGGATATAGAATGTAGGGTTTTGGATTTTGGGTTTAGAGTTTACATTTTATGGTTTATGATTTTATGTTTAATCTTAAAGGTTTAGACTATGTGATATTTTCGTTTGGAATATAAGGAAAAAATAGCATTTACCTCTGCCAATCGCTTTTATGTAACATATCAGGAAAATATAACATTTTCCTTTGTTAATCGCTTTTATGTTCGGAATATGCGAATTTTCTTTTCGTCTACACGTCGTATTCAAGATTCAAGAAAACAGGCAACCAACGGTTGTTTTCTATTGGCAACATTGCAATTTAGCGACGATGAACAGTTTTTTTTTTTTTTTTTTTTTTTTTTTTTTTTTAATTATTATTGTAGAAAACACGTAATATGTATTTTTGTCAAATATCCATAAGGTGTTATAAGGGTGAGCATGGTTAGGTTTTAGATCCAATCCGAACCGCAAACTGCAATGTGCGGTATTTGCATTCTAAAAATTGTTGGGTGCGATTTTCAATGACTCGGTTTTGTATTTTTGAATGCGATTTCATTTTGTATCATTTTGGTGTTGGTTTGAGTCAAGCATATGGTGCAATTTTTATTTTTATCAGTGCACTTTTTGATGTTAATTACTTCATGTGCGGCCAAAGTCTCAAACTCATTTTTTTCTGTTCTATTTACACTTGTTGATTTGCATCCCACATAGTTGTTATATAAAAATTTGAAAATATTTTGAAAGTAAAAGTAGTGTAAAGTTATAAGCCTATAACCTTTTTTTTATTTACCATATTAATTGGAAAAATAAAGAGTATAATAATTTTATAATTCTATTTAAACTACAAACGTTAAGTCTCAAAGATACATGATTTATACATAGTGTTTCATACCACTAGTCTAATAGGTTTCCATTAGTATTTATTAATTATTTAAATAATATATATAATTGTAAATGAATGATTTAATGTTTATACACTTGCAGTGTGGTTCTGTTTTAATGGACTGATTTTTAAATAAAATATGCACCGATAAAATAAAATTTTCACTTAATGTTTGTTCAATAGTTTCAGTTTCTCTAGTTCAGTTTTGTTTGTAATTTTTGTCGGTTCGGATTTTGCTCTCCTTAGTTATGTTGAAAAAAAATACAAATTAAAGAAGCATAAACATGTCCATAAATAAAGTTAATATAATAATGGAACCATAAATGTTGATAAATATACACAAAGAAAACCGGAAGCATATACAAATAAATCCATGTGCAAAAAAATAAATACTCTTACTACCGAAAGCAACCCTTCAAAAACATGCATTAAAATCTTTCTTCCCAATAAAAACCTCTCTAAGGTGCCACATGTCCTTCTTTTACACCACCCTTCTGCCACATGGCATTCTCTCCAGCATTATACTCTCTACTTTTCCCGCCCACTAAATCAGTGCATGAATCGACATTCAATTCCTACATATCAGCATTTCAGTTTTCCTTATTTGAAGGATATTATCTTATATCCTAAAATACCTGCAATCAAAACCATAAAATCAGCAATAGTTTTAGGTTAACTAATATTAATATTTCTGAAATCCCTACAAAAAAGGAACTCATAAGCTACCAAATATAATTATCTCATAGAAAACGTATCTACATTTAAATTTCCAATTACATCTATTGCTAGAATTTCAAATCATAAGATTACCTGCCGCAAGCCAATTTTAATTTATATTGATTATATGCAGAACCATTCAATCACTAAAGATACGATTACAATTTCGGATTTATAGGCTAAATATTTGTATATTCAAATTAGTATATGATCAATTTCTTATTCCTTATTTCTCCATTCCTTATTATTACATACTCTCATCATTTTATTGCACTTATAAAAGCCTTTCCACAGTAACAATTTATAGAGCACCTCTGGATTCCTGATTCTTGAATTCTATAGAGCAACTCCGCATTCTACAACTTTTCATTCATAGAAGTTCAAACCATCAGGTTAGTTTATAATCATCTAAAAATTAATGATTTATCTATTGATTATATACGTGTTCTTAGGTATCTGTTATGACCCGAAAGTGTATTGTTATAAACATGTAACATTTATGACAAATGCGCTTTTACTTTCTTTCTTTTTCATTGTGTGTGTGTGTGTTTTTTTGTGTTTTTCTATTTCTCTTATCTTCTTTTTATGTATCTTCTGTTTCGAACTAATGTTCTGAAATTGTATTGAATGTGACTGACCAATCTGCCAAGTGCCAACATTATATTTGAAGACCAATATGCCAACATTCGAAGATATTATGGATGTTTGAATTTAAAAACATTGATATTAATGTATTTATCCTATTATTCTAAGCAAACATAATGGACAAAATAATATTTAAAAACCAATCATACCTGAAGGAATATTGCCATGATTCACAATAGAAAAAAAAAAGTAACGACAGATTATTGAAGACATCACTTGTTGGTGGCAGGTTGATCATGATATACCTAAAAAACATAGGAATATACTTATATAAATTTAGAATCATGCATAAATAAACCAAATTTGTAAGATAAATATAATGCACTTAAACTAAAATGTCAAACTAAACACTACTGTGGATTTTTTTTGTTGACTTATTCCATCTATTTTTATTCATCTGTTTTTTTTACATTGTTATTTTATTAAAGTACATTGTTTTATATTGCCCTTTTAAACTAAGGGACAAAAAGGTCAAATTCCTATAAAAAAAACAAAAGATAAAACACTCATTCGTATTTGTGAACTCCATTTGCTTCATACAAGTTCAACACATCACTTGGGTATGCTTAGTTATTGTATATGGAATGCTACTAAATTATATAGTACTACATTAAAACAAATTTTATAAGAGATAAGAATAATTGCCAGATTTTGGAATAAAATATTAAATAGTTTTATTCCTCATCTCAGCCATTTAGAAATTATAAATACCAACATAATCCCAGGAAAAAATAATACTCATTCTTTTTCAACTCATCGAGCCTATACACATAGAAGAAATGTCTTTTTGCTTCACACAACCAAGATTCAACGCGTTAGTGTATTGTGTTTGGTTTATATTACCGTCATGTTTAATTTGTCTTATCAGTTTATATATTTATTTTAAAACAATAATATAAACTTACTAACATAACTTCTAAATTTGTAAATTAATAGGCTTTTTTTTTAATATTTGATTAGTCATTTACGATTTCAAATTATTAATAACGTTTTTATTAATAATTTAAATGTTTTATTTATTTAACTATAATTTAATGTGTCATTCAAAACTTAATAATATCATTTTATAATATATTATGGTCAATAGTTTTATAAGTCACTTTAATTTATATATCATTATACAAGATGAATATTTGTAATTAATTTATACTTAAAAAACGTCCTAAATATCCTCAAAGCATTTTAAATATTAATTATAACCACACATTATAAACTTAAAGACAATATAAATATGTAAACTAATAATTGTTTCAAAATAATTGATTACTCCCGTAATTTACAACTATCATTTATTTGATATTTGATTATTATTCAATTCGTTAATCAAAAGGAGCAACCAATCGTATGTAACCCTTACTTTCAAATTATTAATTTTACTTTATTATTTTTATTCTTAATTATATATCAAACAAGAACATGGATGTCACGACCAGAGAAAGATCATATTACTTACAAAACATATACTTTATCAATTGGTAAAGATTAGTTTATCAATTTTCAATAAATAAGTTATAATTTAATCAAAATTATTTTTAAATTTCTCATCCGTGGTGTCCACGGGTTATAACCTAGTGAGATATAAAGTTGTAAAATTACTAACGCGTAAGACCCATGAACTTTACCCATAGATTAATTAAACCTTTAATGTTACCATCTCTATCAGTTAAACTTCTGCATAGCTTGAATAAAAATTTCAATAACAAGTTGATAATAGTGGCCTAACTCATACAATTTTTGCATCCTACACTAAAAGAATAAATAAAAAACTAAAAAAGTCAATATAGTTCATAAAATTAGCCTGTAACCAAGAACAACCAACACATAAAGGGTAAAAAAATCCAAAAGAAATGCAACCAAGTAAATAAATGATCAAAACGTAACAACAATCATATGAAAACATAACCAAATAAAGAAATTATAATAAGTGTTCCTTTTCTCGTACAACATTCAACTTTCAAAACATCCATATTTATAGCATTGTACTTTCATTTCTCATCAGCATTGCTAAATAAATGAAAGTATAATGCTATAAATAGATAGGTTTTTGAAAGTACAATGTTGCAATAGTAAAGTGGGTATCTAAACAATTAATCAAAAGTAAGTTGGTATTTTTAGCATTTAGCCCTTAAAGGTTTTTAAATGGCATGAAATAAAGAAATGATCAGAGCATTAAAACATTAGTTAGCAACTTATAAGCATACTTTTCTTATAATAGCAACATACTTTTACTGATTTATTTATTATAACATCTTAGTTAAATTTCTTCTTATTGGAGCATCATACTTTAAAAATTTGTCCAAGTATGTTGGTAATGTATAGCTAAATATATTTTGCAAAGTATAATTCCCTATTGAAAAATGTATTCAAAATGTAATGCTATATTTAGTTAAATTATGTCAAAATGTATTGTACTAATAAGAAAAAAAAACATTGCAATTATAAAGATGTGATAAAAGAATGGTTATAAGCGTAAGAGAACATACAGTAAGCCTTTCACATTTCACGGTACGTTGACTCAATCCGCTGTAGCTAGAGTGCCATTACCGATAGTGGCGAAAGGGAGAGTGTCAGTAGATCCAGATCCTTGAGGGTAAATGTAGATCTATAAATTATGATTTATGAAACTCAATAAGTTATGAGAAAGATATATAGTTGGGTGTTTAAATATGATTAGGAAATGGGTATTAACTCACTCTAAGGTCAGATGATGCTAATATTGACCTTCATCCATTGAACTTATCGACTTGAAAGAACAATGATTTTTTTTGTTACACAACAAAAAACATACATTCCATTAATATTTCATATAACTCCAGGGCTCTAAATAAAAAAAAATCAAATCTTAACCGAATCACAGCTAATATATAGGTATTCATAAATTTAAATATCAACAATATCACCAATTTGACATGGTTTTAGAAACATTTCTCACTTTTGGTGCCTTCGAGGAGGATGAACATACGTGGACGATCCAGGTCATTTGTATGGTCACTTTTGAAGTGGGTTTCAATTTTGACACATTTGTCTCCTCAATAACAGGGGTACTTTTGACATTTTGCTTTGGGTTCTCATCCTTATCAACAGTAGGAGGGATTAGAGAAACCACTTCTTTAGATGTCTTCTTGGAATGATGGCAACTTTTGTAGCCACTTCAACTTCTTGGAAACGACTTCCAACTAAGTCGACCTATATTCCATCACAACCCCCACATCATAAGGTCTCTATAGTTTCGCAAACCATAACAAACATTACCTTCATTTTTTTGCTCCAGAACCTATTACATCACAAATTAGTTAAAAATTTGCCAAATTAACATAACCTTCATATTTTTGCTTACGACCTTCATGCTAAATGTGTCCAGTAATACCTGTTACTAGGAAACTTTGTTTCCCTGCACATCCAAGCCAGAAAACTGGTCTGTAAAACTTACAAACACATAGTTTAACAAACACATACACCAAAAATAAAGAATCATTTATGTAAATAACCACATAAAACTTCAAATTGATCATGGGGTCTATACACACACACACACACACACACATATATATATATATATATATATATATATATATATATATATATATATATATATATATATGTGTGTGTGTGTGTGTGTGTGTGTGTGTGTTTTTGTGCATTTTAAAGTAATGATTAACATAGTTTAAAGAAACATGTTTGGTTGGAAAACAAACGTGTATCCGTTATCCATTTCCATCGCTAAGCTCAAGTGTTTTGCGGCAAATATATTGTGTGGTTGAGAATAATTCCATTATTCTCATTTTTTTTTTCAATTGAACTCCTATATATATATATATATATATATATATATATATATATATATATATATATATATATATATATATATATATATATATATATATATATATATATATATATATAGGTTATAATGTGGATGGACAACTATTGTGTGACCATGTGGACAATATTATTCTATGAAAATTACTAAAAGAATAAGTTGTTTAGTAATGTCAATATGTTCAACCTCACACAATTATTGTTATTTACGTGCATTCTTACTAATTCTTATTCATTTTTGTTCTCACGCATCGGTTTTCACTCATTTTCATTCATACAAAATATGACTCAATAAACATCCTGATAACATTATGACAGAATGAGAATAATAAAAAAAAAGTCTATAATAACCTTATAGACGATTTAATTTGTGAGAATACGTGATAATGATAATAGTTATGTAAGGTTGAACGTATTCACATTATCAAACAACATATTTTATTTGTTATTCTCACAGAATAACACTGTCCACACGTCCGCACAATAGATGTGAATCCACATTTGAACATAATTCTCTCTCTCTCTCTCTCTCTCTCTCTATATATATATATATATATATATATATATATATATATATATATATATATATATATATATATATATATATATATATATATGTAAAAGAAACACGACATCATGTCCTGTTCATTTTTAATATTCAACATGCTAATAACATGAAAATAGCACAAGCATTATGTTCTTGTTTGTGTTCAAAAGTTGTGTATACTTAGTAGCATTCTATGTTTTTTTTCATGTTAATCATGTTTGTTGTATTTATATATATTTTAATCAATAACCTATGTATGACGTTATGCAAATGGTTTCTATTTTTTATTTATTTTTTTTGTCCTGTTATCGAGTTTTAATGAGTCGTGTTTGTGTCAATGAAAAAAATAAAATATCGTGTAATGTTGTGTTCACGTTAAACAAAATTGTTAAACAAAATTATGTTGTATTGTGTTATGTAAAAATAGTATAACAAAAATAGATAACTAGTGCGCAATTTACTATCCCTACCTTTTAATGTTGGCTTACAAAAAAAGATTTTAAAATAAAAAATATGGACTAGGTTGCTGCAACGAGCAAGGTCACCAAAGGGCTGATGCCTTTTTATAATTTATTTTTTTCGTATTGCCATTTGTATGTTCTTTAGATAGGTGGGTTTAAACTACTTTTTATATTTTATCTTTTGTGAAGAATCAAATAAAAATATACTAAAATACATAATTTATTTTTTCTATAAAATAAAACTAATAATTTATACTTCTTTTAAATAGAAAATTGGATTAAGTTTGATTGATGATCGATATAAAAAATTCTATTTAATTAGACCGTATATATAGAAAATAGAAAAAATAATTTTTAATAGATAAAAGAATTGGATGTTATTGCTAATAAAGATAGTCTAAAAAAAGACATGGCTCTTAATCTTCTTGTAATAAACTTATTGTAAGTTATAGCAAAACATTAAGTGTTAATTAAAAAAAAAAGTTACTAAGCCTCAAACTAGAGAGATTCAAATTGAAACCAAACATCTTAACCTGATAGTCTACACGTTTTTGTGCTATTTTATAAATATTAGTCTATATTAAGTTTAAAATAAGTTAATTGGTATTGGGGTACTGGATACATATGTAATACGTTATCCCCAAACCAAAAAAATTTCTATTTACAAATCCAAAAGAAAGCCTCAAATAAATACATGGGCCGTAAATCAGCCAGCTATAGGTGGACAGTGGACTCACAACTAGCTCTATATTTTGGGCCGGACTTAATGACTATTCATCTGTTACTGAATTACTGGACACTGTGCTAACTTATATTCACTCTAAACAACACTTTAATAAAAAACAGATTATATTTATTTGAGATAGCGTGTCAAAATTATAAACATTTAGTGCCTATGGATTGTATTTAAATCATTGTGATTATATGCTTTCAAATATTTAGTTTGATTTTTTTTTTTGGGGTTTTGAAAACCTAAATTATGTATATCTTGTATCTTATATCTTATATAAAACATATTAGTCATATCTTGAATTTTAAGAGATACAAGATACAAAGATTTTTGTACAAATCAATTATGCATAACAAAACCATTAATACTTGCCAAAATTTTGAAGGCTTGAATTAAGGAAGGTTATTAAAAAATTAATTTGGAGCTAAATAACAATTTTAAAATATTAAATCCATCAATATAAGTTAATTTATAATAATTAATTTACATCAAATGAATAAATATACAATATAAATATATGTTCTAAACATAAATATTTTAATTAAAAGTGGTAATTTTTCTTATTACATAATAACTAATAACAAAATCTAATAATTATTTTCCTGTAAGAACTCTATTCGCCAAAAAAACTATTTGCCGCCGCTGCTTTGTGCGGGCACACATCTAGTCTTATATAAAACATATTAATCATATATTGAATTTTAAGAGGTACAAAATACAAAGCTTTTTGTACAAATCAATTATACATACCAAAACCATTAATACTTACCAAAATTTTGAAGACTTGATTTAAAAAAGGTTATTAAAAATTTTATTTGGAGGAAAATAACAATTTTAAAATATTAAATTCATCAATATTAGTTAATTTACATTTTTTAAACTAGATACATATAATAATTAATTTACATCAAATTTACAAACATACAATATAAATATAAGTTTTAAACATAAATATTTTAATTAAAAGTGATAATTTTTCTTATTACATAATAACAAATGACAAAATCTAATAATTATTTTCCCATAAGAAAACTATTCGCCAAAAAAACTATTTATCGCCGTTGTTTTACGTGGGCACACATTTAGTCACAAAAACACATGAACTCGATGAGCCAAATAGATTTACTTGTTTATTGCAAATATCTTTGAATTAGCAATAACAGAAAGTTCAAAGCGGATGAAGCATGTTGGATAATAATTTTTCATGAATTGGATATCTTCTATTGACTAATAATATATATAATACAAAAAGACTATCAGGCTAAACAAAATAGGACCAAAGTGGGCATAAAATACATACTATATAATATATTTCTTTATACTAACATTCTCCTTCGGTTTTATCGGGATGTAGTGTCTGAATGTATAATATGAGACAAAATTCATGAAAGATTTGACTGGAATCCTTGTGGTGAAATGAAAGACCTGAACTCTTTCCAAAGCAAAATGTTCATAAACAACATGTCTATCTCAATGTACTTGGTGCGTTGGTAATGCATTAGTTTTGACGACATGTAAACGACACTCATATTATCTCAATAAATGATGATGACTTCAGGTCGGGAGAAATGGAGCTCCCCGAGAACATTGTGAAGCCAACAACTTTCTGCAACAATATTTGCAACTTCAATGTACCTAACCTCGATATTGAACATGATATGACACTTTGTTGCTTTGATGGCCTATAAAGGAGCCAATAAGTTTCCTCAACGACTTTGTTGCTTGGATGGCCTAGAAATGAGCCAACAAGTTTCCGCAACGACTTTGTTGCTTAGATGACCAAGAGAGTAGTTAACAGAAATGGTCGAGATATTGACTATCATATAACCTCATAGGCTTATTTCTAAAGAAAATCTCTTGGAGATTGTTATAAAGGAAGTCTTCATTGGCATCAAGACGATGAATATGCCACTGGCGAGAGACGATAAGGCTATGAACAATCTATATAATGGTCAACTTGACAACTAGGCTAAAAATTATGTTGTAATCAGCCTTGGGGTGTTAATTATTATTAGTAAAAAGTCTAGCCTAGTACACGCTAAAGACCCATCAACATGCAACTTCCTTTTATAAAGCCATATGGATCGCACAATGTTAACCCTTTGGGTCGAGGGGCAAGGAACCAAGTACAATTAGTAATAAAAGCATGGTACTTTTCATTTATAGTCTTTTGCCAATTGGGATCCTTTTGTTCCTAAAAATAAGTTTAAGGTAAGGGTGTAAAGGGCGATAATATTAAATTTTTGGCTTTGTATAGGTTTAGTGATGCCTTGTTTGGTATGTGTTTGCATCAAATGACATGAAGGACATGGTTGTATGGTCATGAAAGAGATAAAAGAAAGTAAGCTACTATTAGGGCAAGGTAGGGTTAGTCATAACAAAGTGAGTTATATCATAGTTGAATGGATATAGGGTGGTCAGAGGATAAATGACTTGTAGAGTGGTTGGTTGAATGGAGGTGGCAATAAGAGAATGATATGGATCAGAGGCGAGTAAAAAGGCGGTGGGTTCGGTAAAAGTAAAGTAAATCGAGGGGTGTATCGTATAGGGTGGGGACATATTGATGGGTTTTCTAGGTCATAAAAAAATTCATGTGGCAGAATAACACTTAAACCCTTAAGTTCACATGTAACCTAGAAATGATCTATATTTTCTCTATTGATAACAATAAATAATGAATATCAAGAAACCCTAAAGAGAGGCCATGAAATTCAAAATCCACATAAAGATTAGGGTTACATATGTCTTGATTATTATAGCAAAGAATCAAATTGATTCCTATTGTAGTTCCTTGGAAATAAAGCAGTAAAAGCTTGAATGCCTCTAATGGCTTGTACCTAAAACCCTAATAACTAGAAGACTTGAGGAGAGGGGAGGCTAGAGCAAATTTTTGGCTCTTGAGAGTGTGTAGAGGTGGAAAAAATATAAGAACCTCGAGATTATATTTATAGCTGATAAGGAAGTCTTGCATAACCCTAATTTGAATATAATAATAATATCTTAAATTAGGTAATTATCCAACTCCTTAATTATCCAATAGGACTAATCTAGAACTCTAAAAGCCCTACCCAAAACCGACCATGCTTAAAATGTTCTAGAAACCCTAGTTTTCTCAACTATTGAACAATTACAGCTTAGCCCCTACGCTTCCAATTAATTCTAATTAGCCTAAAATTAATCTCAATTAGTTTCTGATTAATTCTAAATTATATTTCAAATTATTATATTAATCATATCAGATATAAATAAATCATTTATTTTAATTTCTAATTAATTTATTAATCATATATTAATTAACAAATCAACCTCCTTCTCCAAAAGTCATTCTATTTAGTTACATGTTATGAGGGCAACTCAAAAATGATTTTTCTTCTAATTAAAGAATATACTAATTTAGTTATTGTCTTAGGAACCTTAATCCAATAGTCTACCACTTGGATAAGTCTGTAACTACAATTGCAAGTATAAACCTGGAAGTAAACAACAAAGAGTGCTTTCCAAAGCTACTGGCAAACTCTGATTAAAATCATCTATTGGCCCTTAGATAAGTGATCAACTATTCCTTCATTCTTCATGATATCATATGGACATGAGATATGGAGTAGTATCAATCTCATTGTCCAAGATTATGTTTCTCGATTTCCTGATTTGTAAAGACTTTATTGGACTTCAATTTAAACACATCAATTAGTCCTGGCTGGGCCCAACACTTATAATGTCAACATCAAATCATCGAGAGGCTCAATGATATCGCTTTTCCTATTAGGGAAAAAGGAACGAATAAACTTTGGCTACATAACTATAACCTTTACTCAATATGATACTACGTTTTATAACATCAATTTAGTGATGTGTTTACGTAACACCAATACACAACCGATTTGTAAATTACAACTTATATATCTTCGTTTGAAGAATAGTAGATATTATCATCTTAGAATTACTCATGACAAGATCCATGAAGTAATCTCTAAGTGTGAGTTTATCCAATACTTAAAATCTCTATTTTCAAAGTACTCATGAATATTGTAACAATTCGAATTGAATGTCATAACATCAAATGACAATCTACAATCAGTTCATGACAATCTTAATTCACTTCTTACTTCCAAAAATATGAACAATTGTGAAAATTTAAAAAACTCAGATTACTCAGGAAGTAAAACATGCAAAATGAAACACAAGAATAAATAAGTGAATAAGCCAGTACAATACTCATAGATAATTTTATATTATTCATTCACTAAAACAATTACAAATATTTTGTTACAAGTTTCAAAATATCACCTAACTACTATGTAACACTTGAATCCTAGTAAGTTTCTCTTTTGCCCTTGTATTATTTAAATTGACCAAAATAGTCCTTAAGTTGTACGCATGGCATACCATAGGGTACGCTTAGCATACAAGCTGTAAAGCGAGTACGTGGGGCGTGCCAAGTAGTATGCTTAGCATACAAGCTGTAAAGCGAGTATGCAGGGTATACCAAGTAGTACCCTTAGCGTACTCATTTGAAGGCGGGGTCGGGGATCCGAAGGTGTACCCTAGGCGTACAAGAATATACGCGGGGCGTACGTAAGGACTTTTGAAAACCCTAATTTACGGGGTTGGCCATTATATAATCATTCTTATGGACTTGAAACGCTCATTTTCTCAGCCTCCTTGTCCTCATAGCCCTATACTCGAAACCCAAACTCCATAGTTGAGTGTTCTTGAGCTTAGAAGGTCTTTAGATGTGTTTTTGATGTTTTAAAGGAAGGAGATCATCTTGATGTTTTGGAGGAAGGAGATCATCTTGAAGCTTCATATTGAAGCTTCATTGGAAGAGTGGGAGCTTGTTAGAGATGTTGTTGCAACTATCATGGGACAGGATGAACAACGTCAAGCACCTCTCACTGCTGATGACCTCGAAAATCTACATGCGGATCAAATTGCATTTTCGGAAATGGTGTTTAGTGTTCCACCTTCTCTCTTTGAGCACATTAAACTATGAAAATCTACTAAAGAGATTTGGGACACTCTTCAAGACTTGTTTGAGGGATCAGAGAACATGAAGGATAAGCATCTAACCTTCATTTTCAACAAGTTCGACACTTTCACTACAACTCCTGGTGAATCTGTTGCCTCGGCCTCAAACAGATACTGAATAGTCGTCAACAACATGACAACTCATGGGATAGTCCGAACCCCACTTAAATACTACCTCAAGTTCATTAGCAGTCTCAGAATGGGATGGGGAAATATGAAATCATGTCTTCAGAGTAATGGATCTCTGAAAAAGCTGAAGCTCTACCAACTTTTCGATGAACTTCAAGGTCATGAATCAAATGTTGCACAAACCTTACAAGAACTCATTGGAGGTCTTCTAGCTCTAGTCAGTTCCTATGATCCACAAATTCCGAAGATATGGACTCAGAAATCCGAACCTCAAACTCAGAACCTCGCTATTTTGGACCCCTTTCTCGGTTGTTGTTCCATATATCCCTCTTGTTCAACCCTCACCTCCAACCATTCCTGCTCCTACCAACAACAACTATCAATTAACTGGTGACCATAATCCTGAAAATATGGACTCAGAACTCTGTTTCCATAAAGAGTTTGCCTTGCTCTCCATGAAATACAATTATCCTTATAACAAGTCATATCACAACCGTTTTCCATGCTCCTCACCAAAACTGTAACATCCCAAGTCAAAATCAAGAGTTCAGGGGGTAAAGTGTAAGTTTGGAAAAGAGGAACTCGGCGAGTAGGAGCTGCAACTCGTCGAGTCTAAGCGTATGTCGGACACATGTTAAGTGACCGGACTCGCCGAGTCGGAGGCTGGACTCGACGAGTCCGTGCTGGAATGAGAAACCCTAATTCCTAGGGTTTGCACCCTATTTAAGGAGCCTTAAGCCCCCATTTCGGACCCTTATTACTCCCCTGAGAATCAGCTGCCCTAAAATCAAAAGTGAGAGCCTTGGGAGCATTTTGGAGCTTGATAAGTGGATTTTGGAAGGAAGTCTTAAAGATTAAGAAGCTTGGATCAAGGAGGCTTGAGGAGATTTGGTTTACTCTTCAGTTGGAGGTTGTTTTGAGGTAAGGATTCGTCATCTTGGCTTTATTCCTTCTAGATCCACCTTTCATGGAGCTTTAGGGTTTGTTTGTAGGAATTTATGATGAGATCTTGATGCATGAGCTAGACCTGGAGTTGAAACTCCAGATCTGAGTTCTATATGGATTCTATGTGAAGAAATCCCTTTGTTTAGATATGCAAAAGCTAGCCCTAATGAGTTAAGTTCCATTTTAGCTTGGTTTTTGGTGAATGGGTCATGGAAGCACGTAAAGGTAGCAACTTTACGTTGCTAATGAACCATAGGAACCATGATCTATTGTTTGGAGCAAAGGAGAAGCTCTATAATTCCAGATTATGGAATAACCCGTGTGGACTCGGCGAGTCTGGGAGAAGACTCGGCGAGTCGGGTAGGGTTTGGTCCGATTAGTCCCGTGTGGACTCGACAAGTTGGAAGAACAACTCGACGAGTCTGTTGAAGATTGCCTTGGACTCGGCGAGTCTGTTCTTGGACTCGGCGAGTCTGGTCGTGTAACCATAACCTTTTCTGGTTAAGCTGTGAATCAGTGAGTCGAGGGACGACTTGGTGAGTTGAGCAGGATGGGACTCAAATATTGTTGAACTCGACGAGTCTTAGGGCGAATCGGCAAGTTGAGTCGTGATATGAGAGTTTTGAGTATGGGAACACGATGAGTCAACGGGTTGACTCGGCGAGTAGGGTCAACCAGGAAGGATGACTTTGACTTTGACTAAGGGTTGACTAGTTGACTTCCAAGGGTATGTTGGTAATTATTGGTATTTATTGGTTTTGGTTATTTGGTAATATTCAGTGGTGGAGTTCATGTCGGTGGTCAGAGCATCGTGATCTTATTCTTCAGTCATCAGTTGCAGGTGGGTTATCCTCACTATACTGATAGGGTCTACGACACCAAGACCGGCCCTCTATCGGATGGAAATCCGGGTATTGATATTATGTTATTGCTTTACTATGTTTACATCCTGGTAGTTAGGATGGTATACGTTAGGGACCTGGTTAAGGTCGGTATCCTGATAGTTAGGGTGGTATATGTGTGACTGGAAGGTCTTATGTGCTATGAAGAGTATGAGATATATGTTGTTAGATGTTATGAGAGCTGTATGTGTTATGTTACGATATGAGCAGTATGTTATGGACCGGAAGGTCATCATGTTATATGCGGTTATATGATATGTGTGTGTTATGTATGTCATGTATGATAAGGACCGGAAGGTTAAGATGATATTTATGTATGTGCTATGTATGCTAGGTATGGTAAGGACCGGAAGGTCAAGATGATATGGACCGGAAGGTCAACAGAGTATGGACCGGAAGGTCAACAGAGTTATGGGATGGAAATCCCCTGAGACATATGGATCGGAAGATCCTATGCTGTTATGGCCTGGAAGGGCGTACATGTTGTTATGGACTGGAAGGGATTATGTGATGTATGTAGTATTTTGGGGGTAACTCACTAAGCTTTCGGGCTTACAGTTTCAGTGTATTGTTTCAGGTACTTCAGGAGATCGTGGCAAGGCGAAGGCGTGATCGTACCGCTCCTCAGTTTTATGTTGATGTTTCTGGGATACTCTGATAATAAATGAATTGAAAACCTTTTTGTAATAACATAGTGAATATGGTTGTTTTTGAAAAGTTTAAATTGGTTGTAATTTTTTTTCGGTGTTACAAAAACAATCCTCAACCTTTCAACAAACCCTATGAAAACCCTCTAGTTTACAAACCTAACCTTCCTACACCGAATCACACCTCGAAATCTTCACAGACTCCTAAGTCAGACAAACCCAAAATTGTATGTCACAAAGGTGGTAATGTAAACCACTTTGCCAAGGATTGCTTAGCCGAAGTCCCATAGAAATCCAAGATCAAGGACTCTGCTTACTATGCACGTCGAGCTCAAGAAATGGTAGAGAGTGAAAAGGCTTTTGTTAACACTATATCAAGGGAAGTAGAAGGGTATTGGTCTTCTGGAGATGATGATGACGTAACCACTAGCAGAAACGTGTGTCTTATGGCTCAACAAGAAATAGAATGTGATGAAGGCTATTGGTCATCCGGGTCAGAGAGAGAAGATGAAGATGCTGAACATTCATCCATAAAGTTGGCAATTTTAGGGATCCTTGAGGTTCCTTTGTGGTTACATGTTCCAGATCTAGTGTTTTATGGAGTCCTTGATCTCATGCATGAGTTTTCAACTCATTTCTTTCATATTTGACCTAATTTGGAAAAGACATGTATTAGACATGCATGTCCATAAAGCAAACATTTTTATGATGTAATTGGTTGTAAGAAAGCCAACTGGAAAGTACGGATGAGTGGCTTAAGGGGACTAATCCATTTAATTGACCAGAACAAGTGCTGCGATGTGGTGGTTTGATTACCATGACATAACCTATGCTTGGCCACATCGTGATGGTCATCTGGGGTTGACTTTGACCGTTGAGTTTTTAACCAAGTTGACTTTTGGACAATCTGGTGGTTTTTAGGCTAAAGATTGAGGATGCGCCTCTGATTGTTGTATATATGGCTCATAGCACCAGTCTTTGTTTTATGTGAGATGTATTGATTGCCTGCTAGCCTATGAGGTGAGTTTTCTCACTATACTTTGTACTGCAGTATGTATCCTTGTATGTATGATGTTGTTATAATGTAGTGATGTTTTAGGATGGAAGATATGTTATGATTACTTGTGTTTGTTTGTTATTGTTTGTTTGTTTGCATATGTTGCCATATTGTGGTTGGGTTGCGGCGATCCTACTTTGTGTTGTAGGCCAAGATACTCGGACAGTCCAATTAATACTGTAGGCCCAAGGAGAGCAGTCCAACCCCATGTTGTAGGCTCAGGAGAGCAGTCTAACTATATGATGTAGGCTCAGGAGAGTAGTCTAGGTGTATTGTAGGCCTTGCAAGGCAGCCCAAGCAAACTGAAGGCTTATGTGTGCATGTATTTTATGTGTATTCTTGTGTGGGTTATGTTAGGGAACCCATTAAGCTTTGTATTATACTTATGGTTTTAAATATTTTTGGTACTTCAGAGGATCGAGCGAATGGTAAGGCGTAACTGTACACCTCATCTAGTGGTTAATATGTTTTTGAGAGATACTATATTTCATACTCTGATTTTATGATGTGGTTGTGAAACAATATTTTATTAACTTATGTTTTATGGAAAAATGGTTTCTTCCCTTTTTAAAAATAAAATTTTTGACTATGGTATTTGAGACGTTACAATTTGTTAGTAATTAAACCTACTATTCTAATAGAGCTTTTCAAATTGACTTGTGGCTTCAATGGAGTTCTTCAAGCTTACTTCATGATTCAAAATAGTTAATAAACCATCATGATTCAATGAAATAAATTCATTGATGATTTAAGGTTATTAAGAGATTTGGTGTCATATTGGAACTCAAGTACTTCAAATGCATATAATCAACTTTTGGATGCTATAAATCAAGTAGACAATCACAATTGTATATTTGATCTTAGTGTAATTATGTTTTTAAAAGATTTGAATGAAATATTAAGGTGTTGGTTCATATTAAGGACAACTACAAGTTATGTGGAAGGGTTTAGAAGTATTTGGATACTTTAGACAACCATGGACCTAATACTACTCGAAGAAGTGTATGATATGGATATTTATGTGTGCAATATGGGAATCTGTCTGCAATATGGCTATGTATGCAATATGTGTACTTGTGTCTGCAACTAGGGCTGTAAACGAACCAAACAAACATGAATGGAAGTTTGTTCTCGTTCGTTTAACTTATACGATAAAAGAACGATCACAAACATTTAAATGTATAAACTTTTATGTCCGTCTTCGTTTGTTAAGAAATTTAGTATGTTCATATTTGTTTATGTTCATTTGTTTAGTTGATAAACAAACATAAATGAAAATAAATGAACACAAACACAAACGAAGTTAAATTGACATAATTTAATAGTAATGAACATAGAAAAAACCAACACAAACAAACTTAAATGAACATGAATAAACAAAAAGAAGACGGCTTTAACGAACATAAATACACTTAAAAAACAAGAAAACAAACAAACCTACGTACACACATAAATACATACATAAACTTTATTTTAAATAAAATAAACGAACGAACGAATGTAAATGAATATAAATGAACGAACGTAAACGATCATAAATGAACAAACGAGAGGGGCAATGAACACTCGGTTCGTAAACTGTTCTATTTATAAAATAAATGAACATCTCTCTAAACAAAATATTTTGTTCATGTTCGTTTGTTTATAAAATAAATGAACATCTCTCCAAACAGTACATAAACAGTTCAATGAACGCTCGGTTCGTAAACTGTCCTATTTATAATATGACAATATATGCAATATGAGTATTTTTGACGCTTTAAAGTGATTTAGTCATTGATAAATGGTATAAATGTTAACTATATATGACCATTAAGTGTTCATACGACACTAAATATGAAGAGAAGTGATAAGATGAGTTACTCTCAAGAACATATATTCCTAAACTTAATTTGTGAGTAATATATGATGAAGAGTATTTGAGATTTATTAATTTTTGGAAAGCATTGATAATTTTAAAAGAGTATTATGAGACACTTTCGTTTGACTTGTGACATTGTCAAATGTCTTGTGACACTGTCGAATGTCTTGAGAAATAAGACTAAAGAGTATTATCAAACATTTGCATGGTCCTTGTGATATTGTTGAATTTCAAAGGCATGGTCGAATGCTTAAAGAAATAGAGATAAGGGTTGACCATCACCAGAAAAAAAAATTGGTATTTGCTTACTTGTTTTTGTTTAAGATAAGCTTACTGTCTCGAAAACTTATTTTCATGGGTTAAATACTTATATACTTGTTTTCGCTCATGTTAAGGTTTTCGCATCGACAGACTCATTTGATGGGTTGTGATTTTATATATCAACCAATGAAGGTGTCATATTAGATAGAAGAATTAAGGAGAAAATAATGAGTAAAGTATACATTATCAAGGGAGAACTTGAGGGACTTTAAATTGTGTTTCTAGTTATATGTGATTTTTGGCCAGATCTTCCAAATACATAGTCATTTTATTCTGAAACATAAAAAATTCACCTGGAACAAGTATATATATCTTTGGTTTGCTAGAATGCATTTATCCTATTTTTATATGTACTTTTTGTCAAATTAATATCATAATTTCATGGTTCATCCATGACTCGTTGAACTAAAACAGTGTTTAGGAAAGGAGATTGGAACAAGAGTTGATAATAGGGTCAGAGGGGCATCATCTCTATTCTCTATCTCTATCTCTAATAAAAGACTCTTTTAAACGCCATGTGTCCCACTTTTCAACCACTATTTGCCATATGGTGCTTCTCTAGCATTTTACTGAATTTCAGTGCCTCATTACTGTACTCCGCCAATCATATCCTTTAAATTAGCATTTCAGTTATATATATATATATATATATATATATATATATATATATATATATATATATATATATATATATATATATATATATATCATAATACCTTAAAATCAACATTTATTTTTTGAATATATATAACTCGAACGCAGAAAATCTTTATTAAGTTTCGAATTTCAAATTCCTTTGCCGTCTTTGTCTTTTGAATCCTATCAAATTTTGCACCTCTAGAAAAACACTTCTTGATTCACAGAAGTTCAATGCATCAGGTTAGTGTATATATAAGTACTTTCAAATTCTTTTTTTTTTGTTCTTTTTTCTGTGTTGTTCTCTTTCTGTTATGTTCTGAAACCTAAAAAACATCTTACTTTTGTTTATTAGATAGTTTTGAAAACACACTTTGATTGCTTTTAACATATGAAAAATCTGCAAAATGTATTGTTATAAATAGGTACCAGTTTTGGCAATTCACTTTCAGTTTTCTACATATCTTAAAAGTAATGAATGTAGATTAGAAAAACTATTAAATATAGAAAAGTTACATGTTATCTTAGCATCGAATTATAGATTTAAAATACGAAAAACTACAAAGTGTATTGTTATAATCAAGGACCAGTTTTGGCAATGCACTTTCAGTTTGAAAAATACTTTAAAAGCAATGAATTTATATTTACAAAAAATGTTAAATATACAAAATTTACATGTTATAACAATTTCAAAGTATAGGAATGGATTGTTCCAGTATTTTGGAATTTGAAAAATAGGGATAATTTTTGTTAGTTTTTTTAAGAAACATGCCATTTATGTTCATTCATTTAAACATGGAATACTTTTTGGGTTTTATTTCACTTACCATAATATACAGGGACCATTTCTAGTTATTTTCTTAACTAAGGGACAGTTTCTCACTTTATTTAAAGATGAACTATTGTTGCAATTTTCAAAAAAAAGGAACGATTTCTGTTAGCCTTCATAACTAATAGCAACATAGTTTTCACTTTTCCGGGTTATTTTATGAATAACGTGAAAGACCCCAACACTAAAATTACCATAAATCCAAACATGTTACATGCATATTCATAATTATAATTCACATTAGTGGTCTAAATACAAAAGCATGGATACAAACCAAGGTTTTTACAAAGTTTCATAACTAGTTGTATAATACATAACTACCCAGGAATTTATAATACATATACATATATGTATACCAAGTACAAACATAGTGCTGTCAACTACTCTAAGTCCTCCAACAAAGCCTGTCTACTCTTGATGCTTATCACCTGAAATATTTAAACACTGAGAGGGATAAGCGGGTTTCGCTTAGTGAGTTCAAAAATAGATACAATATAATGTTATGCCAAATACATAAGAATATGACAGGAACAAATAGAAACAATGGACAACAAAGGCTTATATGTGTATCAAATGAAGGGCTTTCTAGATCAATCAATGGTTAGATTCAAGGGATTACAATCAACGAGCCATAATAATTTAGGATCACAACAATCATAAATTCTAGCCTAAGTGACACATAGAACACAATTCCTTTTTATCATTTTGCTAGAATATACAGGCTTTTAGCCCTACCTAGCCTGAAGCCAATACCAAAGTGATACGAGTCATGCTCTACATGGCCAAATGCACAAAGCCAATACTAAAGTGATATGATTCATGCTATACATGGCCAAAGGCATCAAAATCCAATATCAAGTAATAACCACTTAGATCAATAACACAAGAAAGCACATTGCACATATAACACATAACATACAATCGTCCCTATATTGAACTCACTATGCTATAATTGAATGTTGCGATAGGATTCTGAATTCTGACGAAATTACACCATCCCCAGGCCTCTAAATCCTTCAATTATACCCTTGGAGTTCATATTTCAAATTTCGTAAGCAATTACTCAACTAATCTCAAGTTATGTTGTTTTTAATTTAGAAATTTTAGTTTTTGTTCTTTGTATAGCTATAACTTTGTAGACCTGTTTTCCCCTTCTTAAATATCAAAATAACTAATAAATTCTAAATATTAACAAAATAGACTCTTATATATTTCTAATTCCATTGACCTCACATTTTTATGATTTTTCTATAATTTATTCTAAATTTTACAACACAGCATCCCAAAGCTGTCAAAATTAAGCCTTACTACACTAAACATATAGCTGTTTTCACCCATCTTAATTCTGGAATTAGATTTTGGTGTTAAAACAAAAATCAAAGTAGACATTCTCAACTTTCCATGGATATATATCACATATCCATACGATTTGTCTACAATTTTTGGTGATTTTTACAAAAACTGGACAATTCTACCCTTTATGATTTCATTTTACCCTTTACATGATCAAACCTCATGATCAATATCACTAAGTTCTTGTTTTAAAATGATAACACTGAATAATTTAGTAATCCATTCTAATTCAATTATAAACCATAGGTTTCATTACTAATTTTCACTAATTGCTCTTAAACCATGATTAATTCTCAAGTTTACATGTAGTTACTTGATTTCCATTTAAGATTCTAGGTTAATAACATAAACTCATGCCTAATCTCATGAAATCAGTGGTAAACCCACTTTGATCAAACCCTAATCTCTTAATAACTCACTAATTACAAGGGTTAATCCAAAAATTAAGAGTTCATACCATAATTACTAGACTTGATACTTCAAGAACACTCAAAATCTTGATTTAATCTTCAAAACTTGTTCAAGATTGATCACGTAGTTAAAAATCTCCCTAGGGATGGTGAGGAACTGAAAATGGAAGAAAAATAAGCCCAAATCGTGTTTTAATAGGTAAAACCCGAGTTGGGTCGGGTTTGAGCCGGTTTGGGTACCCGTTTTACCCCTAAACACTAAAAATTGCATAACTTTTTGATTGAAACTCCGTTTTCGATGAGGTTTTTGCCTATATGTTTCTAAAGAGATAATTTACAGCTTCCAATAATAATATACCAGAAAATATCTTCCAATAAAAGCAGGTTTTCATATTTCCAACTTAGACGTTATACTTTCAATAATTTCGATAGTTCACTTTTTGATCGGAGTCACATAAGACTTCCACATCACTTCCAATACCTTCCAAATGATTCTAAACTTAGTTTAACTTCAAATCTTATCAAACTATTTTGTTAAAACTCAACGCTCAAAACCATATCGAAAAATGTTGTTTTTAACACATATACTTCTATTCCATTATAATTACCTACTTTAAACGTTTAAAAACACATAATATCTAATAATATCCATTTTTAAACTAACAAGCATATGAAACATAATAATTGAACAAGGTTAGTAGAGTGTATGTTATATAATGAGATGTAAGTATATTATAACATCCTACTTTCTTGCATTATATTTTATGTCATCCTACTTTTTACCAAATTATATTTTTTTTTTGTCAAAAATTTTACTTTTTTTAGTTTCTATCGAGATGTAAGAATTCTTTTTTGTTGTTGTAATGGATAGTTTACCTCCTGTTAGTGTTTTTATAGCATCATACTAACCTGTAAAATACTTTATAACATCATACTTTCCAACAATTTTGAAAAATGAAATGACAATTTTACCATATAGTATACATCAGCGCTATAATTTGATAAAAATCTTTTAAAAAAAAACAACTTTCTTATTTATTGATATCTTAGGCATTGTTTAGTTCATTATTGTACATATCTACCATGTCTAAGATATCAATGAACTAAAAATGATGGTGTTCTACATTCGATCAGAAAAATTGATGGTGTTCTACATTCAAATTAAACAGGTAAGTTTCTTTAATATTTATGTTGTGTAAAAATAACGAAGAATCAGAAACAATTGATGATGTTCTACATTCAATCTTGTTGTCGTGATATCCCAATACTTCATTGCTTCACTCGACAAATATTATGAGCGATCGACATCAACTTATAATCAATGTAATTATGTCTTTAATTAAGATTGCTTCTCTGGATGCATATTCTTCTGTTATTTCATTGAGAGAAATGAATATAACTATTGCTTTGAGAAATGTGGACAGAGCAAAGGTGGTTAGTGGTGACGGAAATTTGATACCTTCGACGACTTTAGAAAAAAAAAAACGTAGTAGCTGTAATTTGCGAATGTAGTATAAGCCAAAAAAGGGTGGGGAAGAGTGACGAGTAAATCACTTATATTAATTTGTTAACAAAATCTCAACTAAAATCAATATTATTATATAGATAAGATGAATAAGTAACATAATTAATTTATATGTATTTATTGTTCTAATATAATCATAAAAGTAATTTGTATTTTTTTTACATGATTGATAATAAAAGTATTTACATAATTTCAATTGGTATATTTTACAACACATACAAAAACAAAATCTAAGTTAAATAATATTTTTTAATTTAAATTCATTTCATATTTATTTAATCGTATTTTGTGTTTATGTATGTTTCTTACATTACTAATTTTTAATTTGTCATATAACAATGTGATTTTCATGATTGATTTTGTTTGCATTTTTCACTCTATTTAAATTTATATTGCATTGTACAAAATCAAAATTTTATAAAATATCTACAAATACATAATATAGATTGGAAATTCAAATCCATGTGTTGTTGTAGCTTATAAAAAGATATCTACTTTTATAAATTAATCAAATTTTTATTATTATTGGTCAATTAATATCTTATGATATATATATATATATATATATATATATATATATATATATATATATATATATATATATATATATATATTCTTTTTTATATTAGGTATCAATAGATATAAACTAGTTTTTTATACTAAATATCCACAAGTTATAAACCAGTAAACTTATATATACATTAGGCGGTGTGAACCCTCATCATATTCATTTAAAAGTATTGATTGTTGGCATGCAAATCCATGATGTCTTATCTTGTCAACCAAATAAATAAATAGATAAAATAACATCAATGGCTTTCCCAGCAAGGTTAAATGTCATGTTGATGCCAACTTGACATCACACTTAGTTTGTAAGACCCACTAGTGTACGTACGGAACCATGATAATAGAATTGTGTCGACTACCGACGGAACAAAAGGAAATGCATGCTTTTACTCCATGGAGTATATTTATACAACTTTTAAACTTTATGAAGTGTTTATTGTATGAAAATGATGCCTTATTAATATTACTAAGTCCATCGCCAATGATTACATTAGCATTCTATAATTAAATATAGTCTTTTGTCTACGTAAATACATTAGCATTCTATAATTATGTAACATCAACCATTCTCAAATACAATACCAATCAATATCCATTGTTCAATAAGACACCAATTGTTCAATACGACACGATAAATTCCAAATTCCAAATAATGTTGTTAGTGATTCCAAAATCGGTGACACATATTCTTATAATTAAATTACTATATGTGTTGGAATCTCTTTTTTTTTTTTTTTTTTTGGAAAGATAATCTTTGATTGTACATATATTTACGATACAACAACATCTAACATCATCACTAAGATGTACATGCCCCACCTTGACTAGTTACCGATATAGGCTTGCCAAAGAGACACAATCAAGGACATCGATCATGAATGCCAAATCATTACGAGTGATTTAGTAGCAACACCATCATAAATATCACTAAGTTCTTCATCCCCACCATTAAGCTATCGTTGTACAAGTATTGCAACTAAAGTACCAATTGATTTGATACAACCATTAAAAATGCCATATTGCGACAACTATAGATATTATAACATACCCAACTTTTCTATTCGTTTCAGTTACATTTTGTCATAGTATATTAGAAATACATGCAAATTTATTTGAGCATTATTTCACATAAATTTTTGAAGGTATATTCCAACAATAAAAATGAGTTAATCTATGTAAGCAACATAATATATTATTGTATTTGACATTATTATACGTTGTGAATAAAAACATATGGTAGGACTTATACATGACTATAGAATATTGAGAAAATCAACCATACGTATCATTGTGTGATTGTCATATATTTATTATCATAGAAACTACAAGACAAACATACACTCCTATAATAAAGGAGTTGATAAATATAGATATACAATTATTTGTTATTATCTAATATCCCCCTCAAGCGAATGAGTGATGAACCAAGACGTAGGAAAGCACGAAAGTGTTCAAATTGAGCTCGTGGAAGACTTTTGGTAAAAATGTCAGCCACCTGAAGCTTGGTTGGAACAAACTTTATGTAAAGATTACCAGATGTAACAAGTTCTCTAACAAAATGATAATCAAGATCTATATGTTTAACACGTTTGTGAGAAACCGGATTTTGTGTCATAAACAAAACACTTTTAGTATCACAAAGTAAGGTTGGTCGATCCTAAGGTAATGCACGAAGTTCTCATAAACGATGAGTGATCCAAACTATTTCAGTTGTAGTATTTGCCATTCCCCGATACTCTGATTCAAAGTTGGAGCGAAAAAAAGTGGGTTGTTTCTTGGCACTCCAAGAGACTCAATTCCCACCAAGAAAGATTAAATATACATACGTAGAGCGTCTAGTTTCAATTCAACGAGCCCAATCAACATCAGAGTATCCCAAAATGGAGTTTGTATGAGGTTTGTGATAAGTAAGCCCAAAGGAAATAACACCTTTCACATAACACAAGATGCGTTTAACAGATTGAAAATGAACAGTTGTTTGAGCATGAAGGTATTGACTCACTTGATTGACAACATAAGATAGATCCGGTCGAGTGATGGTCAAATATTGGAGAGCACCTACTAAGGATCGATAAAGAGTTACATCCGAGAAGGGAGCACCAGCAAATGTAAAAGCTTCATGTGTGGCTAAGGGAGTAGGCATTGGTTTTAAGTCTAGTAAATCAACTCGTGTGAGAATAACTTTGGTATATTTTGCATGGCTAAGGAAAATCCCATCATCTATATAACTTACTTCAAGACCAATAAAATAGTTCAAATCACCAAGATATTTTATGGCAAATTCATTATGAAGTCGAGTGGTAAAAATAGGTGATTAGGGATGCATTGTTACTGGTTAGAATTAAGTCATCCACATAATCCAACAAGTACATGATGCACGATTCTCGAGCAAAGATGAATAAAGATGTATTGGCACGACTACAAATAAAACCAAATTGAAGTAAGAAGGAGCTTAAGCATTGAAACCGGGCTCTTGGAGCTTGTTTTAAGCCATACAAAGCTTTAGATAACTTGCATACATGGTTAGGCAATTGAGGATCAATAAACCCAAGGGTTGCTCCATGAAAACTGTTTCATTTAATTCACCATGTAAAAAAGCGTTTTTAACATCAAGTTGATGCAAACACCAATTGTGCAAAACAACAAGAGAAAGAACAATGTGAACCGTGTATGCTTTGACGACTGGACTGAAGGTGTGAGAGTAGTCAAGACCGATAATTTGAGTAAAACCTTGAGCTACCGGTCGTTCTTTAAAACGTTCAATAGAGCCATCGGAATTTTATTTTGTGCAAAAACCCCATTTTGAACCAACAATATTTGAAGCAGCCGGTCGCGGAACTAAAGTCCAGGTTTTATTTTGCCTTAGCGCTTGCATTTCATCATTCATGACAGCTAACCATTGAGGGTGTTTGGTTGCAGACTTGTACCCTTTCGGTTGATAAGTAGATAATAGGGCAACATGCAAGCCATGCACAGTCAGAGATGTGAAATCAGGAAAGTGGTGCTTCATGAAGATTCCTGATTTTGAGCGAGTTGTCATCGGATGTTGAGGTGTGGGTGATGGTATAGGTGAAGGTGGAGATTCTGAAGTAAACATTGGTACGTACTCAAATGTATGTTCTATTTCACATTCGGGTGTAGATACGATGTTGGTTCTGGTTTGTATTCTGAATTGAACTTAAATAGACCACAAGGAATGGAATTTGAGACCAATGGTACAATTGTTGGTAAGTCGGTCCGAGAAGAAGTGAGCCGAGAAAGGACAGTATGCCCAACAGACCTGTTTAGTGTTCCAAAAGAATCTTCTTCGAAAACGTGTAGATATCGAGTGTAGAAAAGTCTTGAGTATTCGTTTCACCAACAAATGGGAATGATGTTTCATCGAAACAAGCATGTCGGGAAATGTATACACGAGATGATAACGGATCAAGACATTTAAAACCTTTTTATTAAGAATGGTAACCGATAAAAATACAGGCAATGCTTCTTGGAGCTAGTTTGTATGTCGAATAATCACGAAAGTGGGTAGACTTGGCATCCGAAAGTACGAAAAAATCATATAATTTGGCATCCGTGAGTATAAAATCTTAAATGGTGACTTATTATTGAGAATTTTGGTTGGTAATCGATAGATAATAAATGTAGCCGAGGCAAAGGCATCCACCCAATAAGATGCAAGAGCATGAGCATGAAATAGCATAGCCAATCTAAATTCAACAATATGTCGATGCTTGAGTTTGAGACGTCCATTATGTTGAGGTGTAAGGATAAGATAAGAGATGAAATGCACCATTTTCTTCAAAGATAGTACAAAATGTATTGTTGACAAACTCAGTACCACCATAACTTTGAAACACTTTAATTTTTCTGTAGGATTGAGTTTGAACAAGTTTAGTGAAAACAATTAAAACTGCATAAAATTTGTACTTGGTTTTTAAAGGATAAAACCATGTAAAGCATGAGTGATTGTCAACAAATATAACATAATATAGATAACCACCTGAAGAAATAGGTGCAAGACCCCATAAATCAAAACTGATTAAATCCACAGCATGTAAAGAATGCTTAGGATTTAATTCAAAAGATAATCATTGCCCATTGGAAAGCTGACAAGGTTTGCAAATAAAAGGTTTTGGTAAAACTAAAGTAACATGTAAGGCACCCGACTTTTTCAAGACAGAAATATCATCATAAGAAATATGTCCTATTCGATTATGCCATAACTCAAAGGAAGCTTTCATAGAAACACTAGAAACCACAACCAAGGCCATTTGACCATCCCTAAGCACATAGAGACCATCTTCACATAGTCCTTGTGCTATTATTTGTTTGCTTTCCATGTACTGAATCGTAAAAAATGGTTGGGAGAAAATAACATCAACCGGATGATCCATAGTGAGTTTACTAATTGACAGAAGATTTTTGGTAAGATTAGGAATGGCCAAAATATCACACAATAAAAGTTTATTTGAGACAATGGAACTGCCCATATGTGAGATAGGTAGTTTAGCACCATTGCCAAAGGTTACATGCATATTACTCGAGTAAGGAGTCAACTAAAAAACGTTTTCTGGTGATGAAGTCATGTGTGCATCCAGAATCAACATACTAGTCTGGATTTCCTTGAGTGACATGACACTGAGAATAGAAGGCTTGAGCTAAGTTTGCATCTGTAGAGGGAGCAACATAGGCATAGGTATGGAGATTGGGGCAAGAGGAGGCTTAGTGACCATTTGTACGACATAGTTAATAGTACGAAGGATGGCGACCCCCACGACATTTGCCACCATTTGAACTTCCTCGTGTATTACCTCCACGAGTGTAATGTTGTTGTATGCCCCGAGTATTGTTAGATATGGATTGTTGATACATAAACACAACATGTGAGGGTGATAGAACCATGTAGAGATTGAAGAAACATCTCATGACTTTCAGATTGAGATAGCAAGTCACGAAAAGTTGGTGAGGATTTGGAAGTACTGATCGCAGTGGAGAATGTTTCAAAGGATGGTCCTAACCTGCAAAGGAACCAATGGAGTTTATTCATCTCATCAACCGATTGTCCTATGGCAGCAAGCTTATCACAAACATTCTTAAACCAATGACCATACACAAAAAACCGAGGATGTTCCTTTTGATAGTTACATGAGAGAATCACGAAGAGAGTGAATCCTTTCAATAGAAGATTTTTTTGTAAGCTGATTCTAATACAAGCCAAATAGTGTGAGCTGTGGTGAGACCTAAAATTTCAGAGGCTACTTCCTCAATAAGAGATGAATTGAGAAGAATGACAGCCTTCTAGTTAAGATCATGCCAGGTAGAGTAGACAGGATTTGGGACAATTTTGTCTTCAATAGTAATACTGAGTGGCGGTGCAACATCACTACCATTGATATGTTTGAGAGCTTCTGATAAGAAAAGAAAGGAAGGATTTGATTCTGCTATAAGAGATAATTAGTTGAACACAGCTTGATAGGAATCATATAAAGAAGAGTATTCATTACAAATGTGTCATGTTGTGATGTCGACATGGAAAGGAACTAGGAAGATGATTGGCGTTGACTAGGCTAGAAAAGAGAGAGACAAAATTGAGGGAGGAAAGAGGAAGGTTGTTAGGCTGATACCATATAGAATATTGAGAAAATCAACCACACGTATCATTGTGTGATTGCCATATATTTATAACCATAGAAAATACAAGATTACAAAAATACACTCCTATAATAAAGGAGTTGATAAATACATACATACACACACACACACACACACACATATATATATATATATATATATATATATATATATATATATATATAATGATACATTATTATCTAATAGTGACAAACAATTTAAATTGTCAAATAATATCAACGTATTTTTACTTTTTAGGTCATAAGTTTAAGTTGTCATTACAAACCTATTTAAATAGAAAAACTAACTAATTTTTGAAAAAAAAAGTAAATTACAAACAAGCTGAAAATTATTCTACACTAGAATAATTTGAATCTTGTAGCAACAGTACATCTGAAAGGATTTGGAAGGTTATATACCCCATTTGAAGCATTCCTTTCCATCATTATAAGCTAAAACCTGTAACAATGTTCACAAGTTACATGCCAAAGGCTAACATAAGTTTACATTATAAAACTTGAACACATAGTTTACGTTAGGTGAAAATTGAAAACTAAAATGCACATATTTATTTGAAATTCAAGAAAAAATTGTTGGATTAGGTGCCTAAGCCAATAACTAAATTAGTATAATCTTGAATTATTAGCAAAGTCTTTTTGGGTTGCCCCCAAACCTAGTAATTAAATAGGATGACTTTTAGAGATAGACTAATTTATTTATTTATTATACGATTAATAAATAACAATAAATGATTTTATTAATATGTTATGAAAATAATATATTAATTAGAAATAGTAATATTTAATTGATAATTAATCATAAATTAATTAGAATTAATTGTATTGATTAAAAGTGCAAGTGTTAAAGTGAAGTTGTTCAATAGTTGAACAAGAGAGGTTCCAGAACCTTCCTTGGAAGGAGTGGACGATTTCTAGAGTATCTAGAATATTCCTTGTAGATAAATAGGAAGCTTGATAATTACCAATTTGAATTAATATTATTTTATTCAAATTAGGGTTATCTAGGGTTTCCAAGTTGCACTATAAAAGGCACCCTTGACCTATAATTTTTGGCCACTTCTTGTCTAAGAGCCAAAGCCAAAAATTGATCCCCTCTCTCCTCTCTCAAAAGCTTCTTGTTGCTAGAGTTGGGTGCGAACCATCGGAGACACGACAATTGTGGTGCTAGATTCCACTTTATTGAAGAAAATATTATTGATTGTTTAGTACAACAATCAACAAGGTATGCAAACCCTAACCTTTATTTCGATTTTTTAAAATATCTTGGGTGCTCATAGGGTTTGTGTTGTTCAATAGAATGTTACATTAATAATGTTATGACTTAGATCTTTAGGTTGCATGTACCCTTAAGAGTTAAGGATTTATCCGCGTTATTACAGGTAAAACGCACCAGTGGTATCAGAGCGTATGGTTGTCTAATAATTGAATGTACATTGCTTGAACTTAAAAAAAACCCAATTGGAGGAAACATATCGACATTCTGTTGCGGCACCACGTTGTGGTGCTCTTCTTCCACGACGTGGTGAATTTCGAATCCGCGTCTTTTTCCGTTCAACGACGACGTGGCGATTGTCGGCCACAATGTGGTGAACCCTCTGATCATCTAACAATCGTTTTTTTTGCTTAATTCATAAACTGATTAGGATAATTACTTCAGATAATGTTTTAAATAGTATATAAAACTGAATAATTCTCTTAGTAATTAGATATCCTTATCTTGAATTTGTGAATTATCCATATGTTTTAATTATATTTAATTAATTGATTAATTAAAAGATAAAGATTAAAACATAATTGGTTTATTTTAAATTATATTAATTCGTTAATTTTGAAAATTAAATTTAAACCTTGTATTTTGTAATAGTTTAAAATACACCTTATATATATATATATATATATATATATATATATATATATATATATATATATATATATATATATATATATATTAAAAGTTAATTAGTATATGTATAAGAATAAGTCAGTCAAATCGCAAGTACGTTTTATTCACGAAGTCATACTATAAGGGAGTTTAAGGAAGTGGCCTATAATATGATTGCCATTGGTTATCCATTCTTACCTACTGCTCTCTTGTATGGTGGAAGGTCGTTAGCCGAACGGGTTTGATAGGATATAACTTCATTAAAAGTATAATGCTATTAAAGTAACTAAACTTTTTTTTTTTTATAAATCCTACTCTTAGTTACTTTAGAAAAAAATATGATAAGTATGGTAATCCATAAAATTGCACATTATACTTTATAGTAGTTAGTGGAGCACATTTGGTTAACTGGATTACTAATATTGACTATAAAGAGTAATATTGGGCATCTCAAAAATTATCATTGATTAATGGAGCGCGTGTGGTTAAACGATACATTAGTATGAGATGATAAATGACATCAAGAATGGCAAGCACATTTGTATGGTTAGCCACATCTTGTTTGTGATCCTCAGTATCTCAGTCACAAATAGAAGAGCATAATCTGAGATTAAAGAGGTCATTGATAGATTCAATGAATCTCAAAAGATATAGGAATTTCGTAGTTCGAAATTGGTAAATTGCTTTTACCTGCCTTCATAAATTCGCAACAAGATTACGACCTCTCTCTTCTTAGTTGTGAATTGTTATTTTGTATCCTAACTGAAGTGCTAAAAATTACCCACTAGTTTTAAATTTATAACCTAACGAACTTAAGTAGCTAAAATGCACATAGGCAGTGTACCTAGTCGGATTGTAGTGTAGTAAAGTAAGTTGGGGTCGAACACAGGGAACATATTTAATTAACCAAAATAATTTCTCTAAATTAATCTAAAATCAAATAATAATTAAAAAAGCTTCTTATCTGATTTTGCAAGTTCAAACAAACTTAAACACTCAACAAAAACGGTTGTAATCAATATATTAAAAACACTTTCGTTTTGTTTGAATCCATCTTTTTCCTATGGTTAGCTCTTCTTTATTGATTAATAAAGTTGGTTACCAATTTATATGCAATTAGAAATTTGGTCAAATCTTCTAATATTTTCACCAATCATGTACTACTTTGTAAGGTCCTACACAAGCAAACACAAAACTAGTTATTAATTATAATTAGGCTATGTAAGATTTGTTAAACACAATTATGGTCATAATTATGTTCTCTAACACAGTTAAATTGTTACTTTTATCACTTAACTAAGATGTGGTCAATCCTAGCTCTAGCAATTTAATGGTCACTAAATCACTAGGTAAACAAGTTCATGTAATTTAATGGGTACTAAGTTACACTTAACTTGAATTAAAGCAACAAAGAGAAACACTTTAATATGCTAGGTAAGTTAATCAAACACAAGCTCCAAACCAACTTTTATAAATCCATAAACTAATAAACTAAACCATAGTTATTAGGGTTTCATCTAACTAAACAAAAGTAAAGAAGTTTAGCTACTCATATTTAAAATCAAACACACAAACTCATGGAAAAGTGACATGATCAAACCGAATGAATTGATGATGTTTTCTTCTAGATCTCTTCAACTCTTGAGCTCCAATCGTTTCCTCCTCCTTCAAGAGGTTTTTTTTCGTAATACATCTCCAGAAAGTCACCTCCAAGTCCCCCAATTCGTCATAATGTTTATATATATATATATATATATATATATATATATATATATATATATATATATATATATATATATATATATACTTGCTTAAAATCTGGCCACCACGACGTGGTAATGGCACCACATCGCGGTCCTCGTGTTTATCCCGTATTCCTCAAGCCAACGTCAAGAATTAGGAAGATTCCATTCACCATGTCGTGATTATCGAGAATCAACATTTTCTCAAAACATGAAAGTTGTACAAAATTGTGTATAGTTTTCAGATCATTTTGAATCACATGGACCAGAGTTACGAGTCATGAGATATGACCAAAATACTGACGAGGGGTCAAGCTGTCTAGCAACATTCTTTTTGTGTCTTCTTCTTGCGGAAGCTCTTCATTCCTTCTTCTGGCTTCCATATTGCTTCCGAGAATGTCTATTACGCTTCATAACAAATATTAAACATAATACGTACCTTTTGTTCTATAAGAAGCATAAATATAGCTAATAATATTAAGATATGATATAATATATATATATATATATATATATATATATATATATATATATATGTAGATATGCACATATCACTAACCTTAATAATTTATTATGGGTTAAATTATTAAGGATAATTGTCATCTAACAAAAACTATTCTTTTTCTCTATAGATGTCTACTCCTGTTGATGCTTATGATCCATCGTCATCTACCCATCACTCGGGTTTCTCTCTACTCACCACTGTGTCCAAAGTGACCTTTAATGGCTTCAACTACAATGATTGGATGTACAACATCAGGATGGCTCTTCGATTCGAGGGAAAATAATATGTCCTTGAAGAAAAACTTGTTAAAGCCGATGAAGTCACTACTACTCCTGAACAACTAGCCTCCTATAGAAAACACTACGATGATGCAACAAAAGTTGCTTGCATCATGGTCGCTACAATGACTCATGAATTGTGGATGTTCTATGAGGATTACTGGTTGTTTGAGATGAACAATGACTTTGTGGAAAAGTACCACAAGAGAGATCGTCAAGAGAAATTTGAAATGGTCAAGTCCCTTATGACTTGCAAGATGAAAGAGGGATAGTCTGTCTGTAACCACATGCGGAGAATGCAAAGATACGTGGAGCACCTTGTTAAGCTCAATGTGAATTTTGATGAGGAGCTGACCATTGACATGGTCTTAAACTCCTTGCCAAGTTTTTATGACCATTTTATATTAGCTTATCATTTGAACAACACAGAAGCCACATTGGCCCAACTCCACAACTTGCTATAGACTACTGAGTTAGGATTGAAGGGAAAGAGTTTGGCCCCTTCAACTAATGCTCTTGTTCTTGCCATTGAAAAGGGAAATGGAAGAAAAGGAAGGTTGATCCCAAAACTAAATGGAAGAACATGGCCCATACATGGTCATCAAGAAATGGGCCAAAGGTGAGGCCCAACTCAAACATTCCAGCTGTTAGTGACACCAAGGAGAACCTTTTTACTATTGCAATGACAAGGGCCATTGGAAGAGGAGTTGCCCAAAATATTTGCAAGACATCAAGGATGGCAAGGTGAAGCTATCGTTAGCAGGTATATACAATATTTGAACCAATAACACACCATTTACTCGTTCCTGGGTCCTTGATACATGATGTGGTTTTCTCATTTGTTCTGAATTGCAGGGGCTAAGAGAAAGTGAAGAGGTGGACCATGGGAAGATGAAGTTGATCATGGGCAATAGGTGATCTTCTTTTGTGACCAAGATTAGGACTTATCTAATTATGCTTAGTAGTGAAGTTAGTTTAGATTTGATAAATTATTGCTATTCGTCAAAAATGAAAGGAAACATTATTTCATTTCATGCATTGTTTTGTCAAGTTTTTCGCTACTCTTTTGATGATTTGAATGCTTCAATCTGGTTTATAAAAATGGTGTTTTTATATATGAAGCTTTACCTTGTAATGGTGTGTATAAAACTGTGAATTGTATTTATAGCTTAGGAAATAATGTATTTCACATTGGTGCGTCTAATGGTTTAGACAAGGCATGCTTGTGGTATTATCATCTTAGGCACATTAACAAGAAACACATCGCCCAACTCCAAAAGGATGGAGTCTTGGAATCATTTGAATTAAGGCCAAATGATGAATGTGAATATTGTCTTTTGGGTAAGATGAAAAAATTACCTTTCATTGGATCTTGTGAAAGAGGTGAAGGTTTGTTGGATCTCATACACACAAATGTGTGTGGGCCCTTCAGATCCACCACAAGAGATGCGAATCGGTTTTATGTAACGTTTACAAATGATTATAGCAGATATGGTTATATCTACTTGATCAAATATAAATCAGAAACCTTTGAAAAGTTCAAAGAGTTTAAACATGAAATCGAGAATCAATTAGGCAGGAAGATAAAGATGTTGTGATCTAATCGAGGAGGGGAGTGTCTTAGTATTGAGTTTCATGACTACCTCAAGGAATGTGGAATAGTTCACAACTGACTCCTCGTAGGACACCACAACTTAATGGTGTGGTTGAGAGTCGCAATCCAACCTTTTTAGACATGGTTGGTTCCATGATGAGTTGAGCCACTCTTCCCATTTCCTTCTAGGGGTATTCCTTGGAGACAGCCGCCCATATCCTCAGTATTGTCCCTACTAAAATGTTTGCCAAAACACCTCATGAGATGTGGACAGGGAAAGTTCCCCCGTTAGCACATATCAAAGTCTGGGGTTGTGAAGCTTTTGTTAGACGAGAGACTCGTGACAAGCTAGAAGTTAGAAGTGAGAGATGTATTTTCATTGGATACCCACAAAAGTCCTTCAGATATTTGTTCTACAAACCTAGTGAAAATGTGGTCTTTGTAACACGAAGAGGAGACTTTCGCGAGAGAGATCTCATATGCAAAGAGGAAAGTGAGAGTACAAATACAATTGACCTTGAAGAGTTTCAAAAGTCAAACAATGAAGGAACCTTAGAAGATACTAGCCCTCAACCAGAGGAAGAAATTCCAATTGAACTGGTTTACAATTTATTACCTCTTCGTCGTTCCAGTAGAGTTAGCATGCCACCAAAGTTTTATGGTTTCCATATAATATCAGATGGTGATATGTTTATCAGTGATCAAACACTGATAAATTTGGATGAGCCAGCTAACTACAAGGAAGCAATGGCAGGCCCTGAGGCAGCTAAATGGAAAGAGGCAATGGACAGTGAGATCAAGTCCATGTATGACAACCAAGTTTGGAATTTGGTTGATCAACAACCTGGTCAAAAGACGTTTGGTTGCAAATGGATCTTCAAGAAGAAGACCGAAATGGATGGAAATGTGCACATATTCAAGGAATGATTAGTTGTGAAGGGCTTCACTCAAACCCAATGGGTTGACTATGATGAGACCTTCTCACCAGTGACTAAGATTAAATCTATTAGGATAATGCTAGCCATAGTTGGTTTTCATTATTATGAAATTTGGCAGATTAATGTCAAAACCGTTTTCCTTAATAGGAAGTTGGTTGAAGATGTGTACATGAGTTAGCCAAAGGGTTTTGTTGATGCAAAGTTTCCCAATAGAGTGTGTAAGCTTGAGAAATCCATCTATGGATTGAAACAAACATCTCACAGTTGGAATCTTTGCTTCCATGAGAAAGTCAAAGAGTTTGGTTTTTCTAGAATTGAGGATAAGCCATGTGTGTATGCCAAAACTAGTGAGAGTATAGTAACTTTTCTAGTATTGTATGTTGATCACATACTACTCATGTGAAACAACATTTCAACCTTACAAGAAGTAAAATCTTGGCTTGGAAAGTGTTTCGCTATGAAAGATATAGGAGAGGCTGCCTATATACGCAGGATAAGAATTTTGAGAGATAAAAAGAAAAAACTAATTGGACTTAGCCAAAGTACATAATTGGACAAAGTACTAAAACGATTTAGTATGGAAAATTCTAAGAAAGGAGAGTTAGCTATTCATAGAAATGCCAAATTGAGTAAGACTCAAAGCCCAAATATAGATGAAGAGATAGATGATATGAGTCGAGTCCCTTATGCTTCCACTGTAAGATTGATCATGTACGCTATCACATGTACTCGCCCTGATGTGTCCTTTGCGTTAAGCATGGTTAGTTACTATCAGGCAAATCATGGAAGAGCTCATTGGACAATAGTTAAGCACATTCTCAAGTATGTGCGAAGGACAAAGTACATGGTTCTAGTTCTTGGTGGCAGTGATACCTTGAGAGTGACAAGGTATAGTGACACCAACTTTCAAACAAATAGAGACAAATTTCATTCTCAATTTGGTTGGGTATTTACATTAAATGGAGGAGCAGTTACTTGGAAAAGTTCCAAGCAAGACACAATGGTTGATTCTACTTGTGAATCAGAGTACATAGCAGCAAGTGAAGCATCAAATGAAGCAGTTTGGTTGAGAATTTCATCAAAGATCTTAGAGTAGTTCTCCAACCGTTCAGGAACTAGTGGAACTTTTCTGCGATAATAAAGGAGCGATTGCATTGACTAAAGAACCGAGAGATCATGGAAAGTCAAGACATATCGACAGAAAATACCATTATAACAAACATAGAGTAGAAGTTCACCTCATTGTGAAGAGGGTATCGTTAGAAGAGAATCCTGCAAATCATTTGACAAAGGCTTTGAGTAGGGTTAAGCACAATAAGCATGCTAGAAGCGTTGGATTTCAAGATGATATTATTTTTAGTAGTTAGATGATTAGTTTGAAACTTGTAACAAAATAATTGTAATTGACTTTTGGTGATTAAATAATAGAGAATATTTATGAGTTTGTTTACTACCTATGTCAATTATTTATTATTGTGTTTCATTTTGCGGGTTTTACTTCCCAGATAATTTAATTATTAAAATTCCATGGTTACTCATACTTTAGGAAGTAAGTAGTGAATCAATATTGTCCTGAATTGGATTGTAGATTGTTAAAGGAAGTTAGACATAGCCATTGTATTGGTACAAAATTCATGAGTACTTAGAAATGGATATTTAAGTATTGGACAGACCCATGCTTAGGGAATTACTTCATGGATTATATCACAAGTAATTATGAGACAATAATATCTTATATTTTTAAAACAGAGATATATGAGTTGTAATTTACAAGTCGGTTGTGCATTGGTGTTGCGTAAACGCGTCAGTAACATGATGTTATAAAATGCAATATCTTGCATGATTTGGTGAGTAAAGGATACAAGAATATAAGTCAAAGTTTATTCATTTATTTTTCCTTAACAGGAAAAGCGATATCTTTGGGCCCCTCGGTGATTTGGTGTTGACTTATAGTGTTGGGCCCAGCCAGGACTCACTTGATGTGTTCAATTTGAAGTCTTATGTCGTCATCACAAATGAGGAAATCGAGAAACAAAATTTTGGACAATAAGATTGATTCTAATCCATGTCTCATATCTATATGATATCAAGTAGAATGGAGGAATATTGGATCACTTATCTTATGCCAATGTCTGTTTATTTTTAGAGTTCGATAGTTGTTAAGGAAGCACTCTTTGTTGTTTAATTTAGAATTTATACCAGTAATTTAGTTTTAGACTTATCCAAATGAGAGAATGTTGGATTAGGTGTCTAATCCAATAGTTAAATTAATATAATCTTGATTTTTTAGCAAAGTGGTTGCCTTCAAACCTAGTAATTGAATATGATGACTTTTAAAGAGAGAGAGAGAGAGAGAGAGAGAGAGAGAGTGCGAGAGAGAGAGAAAGAGAGAGAGAGAGAGAGAGAGAGAGAGATTGATTTATTGCATTATTATATGATTAATAAATAGCAATAAATGAATTTATTAATATGTTATGAATATAATATATTAATTAGAAATAGTTGAAACAGCCCACAAATACGAGCCGAAAATTCCGTTTGAAAACATTACTAAAACCATAGTATCAAAATATCAGATAATAAAGCCATAATTCATGCATCTCAAAATGTCATAAAATATGTATCATATCACAAATGGTGTCAAATCATGTCAAAACTGTCAGAGTCTAGCTCCCAGGCTAAAACCGTGGTGGGTGCCTTGCCATCATCCCGAGACCTTCCCCTTGCTAGTTGAAGTACCTGAAACCAAAACTGAAACTGTAAGCACGAAGCTTAGTGAGCTCCCCCAAACTACCATGTACCATATAATAACATATAAAGCACATACTAGGCCTTACCCACTGCATCGTACCGAAGTCCGGAACTGACTAGGGCCTTGCCCACTGCATCAGACCGAAGTCTGGAACTAACTAGGGCCTCGCCCTCTGCATCGGACCGAAGTTCAGAACCGACTAGGGTCTCGCCCTCTACATCAGACCGAAGTCCGAAACTGACTAGGGCCTTGCCCCCATCATCAGACCGAAGTCTGGAACTGACTAGGGCCTTGCCCCCTACATCGGACCGAAGTCCGAAACTGACTATGGCCTTGCCCACTGCATCATACCGAAGTCTGGAACTGATTGAACATAACATAACATAATCATAACATATAACATAAACACATATACTACATACTGCATCGGACCACAGTCCGGAACTCATAACACATAGACATGCGTGAATCGCGAAGACAACAAGCATATTGAACTGCTACTATCTAAACGGGTTGGCATTGTGGTCGTAGACCCGTTCCTATTGGAGGGAAACTCACCTCGTAAGGTTGACTGCTGAAATGCTGATTAGGAACTGTCTGACTGCTGCTCTGGTAACTCCCATGCTACAATTCCCATAAAGACACTTAGTCAAACACTGATAACTAATCTTAGGGTAAAATGACCATTTTACCCCGGGTCAAAGTCAGCTTCCAGTTGACCTGGCTCGCCGAGTTGGGCCGCCAACTAGTCGAGTCCCTATCCTTTCTTTTATCCTTATATCTGACTCTACTCATCAAGTTTAAGAAAGACTCAACGAGTTCCCCTTCTATAATGACATCTAGTCAACCTTCATCTGACTCGCCGAATTGTATGAACAACACGTCGAGTCCTCCTTCATCTTATGAACATGTCCAGACTATGACTCACCGAGTTGTATGAACAACTCGTCGAGTCTGTTCTTGCGGGTAAGGAGATTGCCTTGGACTCGCCGGGTGTGTTCTTACACTCGTCGAGTCCTATGGTTTCCAGATTATGGCTAAATCTTAAAACGTCGAAACACTCCTTGGGATCTTTCTAAACCTATGCTAACACTCAACTGGGCTCCTTTGAACCACAACAGATTGGCTACTCAAGTCCCGGACTCGCCGAGTTCCAAGAACAACTCGTCGAGCCGCCCATTGTCCAAGTCTATAACTTGATTACTGATGTACAATTATCCAAAAGGTAGATCTGGGCTTCTAAGGTCGATCTAACACGAGAATTTATGAAATTTATGTGCACGCATGGAAGTATAAGCTTTATGGACCCAAAAAGAGGTCTAAAGAAATGTATGGGCTAATATGGCCATTGAGCTTGCATCTTTATGCCATGAACTTGGTTCTAGAGTCTAGATCTGAAGGTGAATTGACTTGGGATGTCTAAGTCTTAAGAATCAAGCTTATTGACCCCAAAACTCCATAAAGGGGCAAAGGAGAAAATCTATAAAACCACAAGTCATGTTTTGAGCTTGATTACCTGAAAGTGAAAAGAGACTGATGTTACTCCTGGATCTAGTCCTTCTCCCTTGATCCTTCTTCCTTCCAACTCTTCTACTAGATACACAATGCACCAAAAATCCTCCAAGTCACTAACAAAGCTCAAGTTTGCCCAAAGGGAATTAGTGTTTCAAAAGTAATGCTCTGGAGGTGATGGAGGCTGGACCTGAAGCTCATAATGTTGTTTAAATAGGGTGCAAACCCTTTAATTAGTGTTTCATCCAGACTAACCTACTCGTCGAGTCCAAGCGCAGAATCGGCGAGTAGGTTACTTAAACTCGCATCCCAACCTCTCATCTACTCGACGAGTTAGGGCTGCCACTCGTCGAGTTACTAATACAATTGACATAAAAATAGATCAAATACATACCAGAAACGGGGCGTTACAATTCTCTCCCCCCCTTATCTTATACTTCGTCCTTGAAGTCTGTTGTCTCTGCAAACAACTCTGGGTAGTGCTCTCTCATCTCCTCCTCGGGCTCCCACGTCCACTTCGAGCCCTTGCGGTGCTGCCACTGCATCTTTACTAGCTGAACCACCTTGTTCCTCAAGGTCTTTGTCTTTCGATCCAAGATCGCAACAGGTCTCTTGATGTAATTTAGGCTGCCATCAACCCGAATATCTTCCAATGGTACAACTGATGACTCATCCACTAAGCACTTCCGTAGCTGAGAAACATGGAAAGTGTTGTGGAAAGGGTGTCTAAACGATACGCAACCCGACCCACCCGAGCCAACACCCTAAAGGGACCAATAAATACGGGGACCAACATCCCCGCTTCTGAAATCGGATGACACCCTTCCAGGGTGACACCTTCAGGAGGACCATATCGCCCACATGAAATTCCAAATCATAACGCCTCCTGTTGGCGTAACTCTTCTGCCGATTCTGAGCAGTTTGGAGCCGGCTACGAACCTGCTGTATCAACTCCGTGGTCTTAAGTACCACCTCCGTACTCCCCATGACTCAACAATTAACAGCTATAAGCACACATAATATTAGAAACACAAGCATTAAAAGCAATTCCCCTGTCGCAAAACTTCTTTTATCAAATATTTAATAACTATGCGCTATTCTTGAAAGATTATTTACAAACGTAAAAATGTTTTTTTTATTATGAATTTGAATGCTTTAAGTTCTAATTTCGGAAAACTTATAAACCTAAATGATAGAGTACATATATAGAATCCATTAGGTTGGAACACTTCAGTAATCGACTAATCGACAAAGAAGACACCGAAAAGGACGGAGGGTGGAGACGAGTGAGTGGGTGGTTGTAAGTTCCGTGAGAAAAAACAATAGCGGTGGGTTTTATTATCCTTTTAATGTAAGTAACATAAATGTCCCCTCAAGTATATAAAATAGTAAAATAACATGAAAGATAAAAAAAATTGTAACACTCGTATTCCAGAATGGATCTGTGTAGGACATAAAGGTGTCAAAGGCATGTTTTTAGGAAAAAAACATATGCCACAACGTGACCATAGGGAGGCCACGACATGACGTGTCAAAGATAAGAATACGTATCTGGAAGGATGTCATGACGTGACATGAGTATGGTCACGACGTGACTATGGCTACAGCCCAAACCCATGATCTTTTAGGGCTTCCCTCATATTTAAACCCCTAATCTTTGATTTAGGACTTCATTTTCAACCTCCATCACCCTCTAGAACGTGGAAGCAAACCCTAATATCCTCACCTTCATTTGTGAGCTTATTCTTGGTGTTTTGGTGATCTTAGAAGGAAGTACAAGGCCTTGTGGTGTAGAGAATCTCTTGGCAAGCTTGAAGTTTGTGTTGGAGCCATTTCTGGACCATCATAAGTGTTTAAGATCCAAAATTTATGTTGTTAGCTTCTAGATCTAGGCTTATTGTCCTTTTTTCTTCATGTTATGGAAGTTTGGATGGAAGGATTCCATAGAGTTGGCAACTTTATGGGTTTTTGAGGTCCCTTGATTGTTATATATGATGGATCTGAAGTTTGGCTAAGTTTTGAAGACATTCATGTGATTATGGTTCCACTTTTCATCATTTTGACCTAATATGAGATCAAGACATGCATTAGACAAGTATGTCTATAAAGAATCAATTTTCAGAATGTTTTTGGATTAAGAAGGTCCTTTGGAAACTTGGAATGGATGGCTTAAAGGATTATGGGTTGAATACATAAGTTGTCCCAATTTGTTGTAGTCACAACGTTACCATATGGGGGTCAGGACGCGACGAGGATTTTTTCCCAATTATTTTGGATGGACTCTATCATGACGTGATGGCATGACCATCACGACGTGGCAATAGTGTTGAGCATGGTTGAGTTAGTCGAATATAGAGTTTTGGATCGGGGTTGAGTTCTTAGCCACGATGTGACCATGGGCTGGCCACAACGTGAGTACCGAATGTTGGTTTTTGGCTGTTGACTTTGACCTTGACTGTTGACTTTTGGTATGGGTTGACTTTTGGTAAATTTAAGTGTTTTAGGGTGTAGACTGAGAAGGTACTTCCTTACTGTTGTCAGATGTGTTGTAGTACCGGTCTGCACTGTGTGAGAGCTGTTGTGTATAGCTACTATCTGCGAGGTGAGTCTTCTCACTATACTTGCATGTGTGATAGTATATGCATGTTAACCAGTTAGGTCTTATTTGATGATTGTTGTTACATGTGAACCCAGTTGCTGATAACTCCTGGAGTGCTATGAGTCCATGAGACTGTTGCTAGTCTCCATGGTTGCTGATAACCCGTGAGGTGTCCTGTTAATCCAAATGGAGTGCTATTAGCCTACTAGGACCGCTGAAAGTCCCCAGAGTTGTTGATAACCCATATTTGTGTATATTATATGTTGTATGTGATATTCAGGACTGCTGATAATCCTAGGGCTATTGATAACCCTTAGTTGATTATTATGCGGTGTTGTATGCGATATTTTGAGGAACTCACTAAACTTTGTGCTTATAGTTGTGGATTAAATATTTTGTAGGTACTTATTAGATTGCGAAGGTGGGACTGTACACATAAATCAACAGTTTTATGATTCAAGATTCCTTATTGTTTTCATTATAACTCTGATTTCTGAATAGCAGTTTATGAACAAATGGGTTGCCCTGAATGTAACCTTGTTAAAATGGATGTTTTTATTAATTTAAAAATAAAAAATTTAGTCAGAGATTTTGGTATGTTACAAGAATAAGGGAATAATGATTATTTACAAGAGTTTAGCAGATGAGAGTTAACGGAGTTAGCCTTAGGGACCATCTTTGCAACTTTTAGAAACCAAAGGGATGAACCGTATCAACAAATTTAAAAATTAGACAAAAATTGCAGATTGTTATAAACCAGAGGGACCAAAACTGAACTCTAATAAAAAATGAATAGAACTACGTGAGAGTGGGGACTGAAATGATTTACAAGTATCGATGGTGATTGTGATAATGAGCACGCCTGCATACAAGAATATTGAATGATGGTTCCAATAGCACGCCCGTTACTTCTCTCTCAAAAATTTTCTTCTGCACAGCCTCCCCAGGGAGCAATACAAAGCCTAATATTGGTAACTTATGTCCGATTTTATGCAACCACCATATAACCATGTCTTAAATCACTTTATACACCAACCTTATATGTATATTCTTTTATTTGATGTCCTAAAGTTCTATTAATTTTTACGGACTACGCATGTCGTATTTCTGTGTTTAAAACCTTTAAATTTCACGTCATCAATAATCAATTATATATATATATATATATATATATATATATATATATATATATATATATATATATATATATATATATATATATATATATATATATATATATATCTGTGTGTGTGTGTGTATGTGTGTTGTAAATAACGGCCTAGGCAGCGCTAGACGGTCTGCAACTCATTACGATTATGAGTGTTTGGCGGAAATTTGTCAATATCAGTCAAACTCGGGTTTAGCGGTCCTTAGCGCTCCTAAGAGGGAATATATTTTTTTTTTTTAAATTCAAAATTTTAAATTTTCAAATACTACACCCAAATTTACAAAATTTCAAAATTTCAATTTTTAAATATTCATGGATTCTTTTGAGTTTTTTTGGTTATTGTATAACTCGTTTAACTTTGTAATTGAAATGTTCATCTCTCGAAACTTTGTTGTCAATAGGAGTTTTGAACGGTAGTCACCACAACTCATTTCTAAATAAAAGCGTTCAGTCATGCATACCCAAAATAATTAGTAGCTTGCACATTTTTAGTTTGCGCATCCTCGGATATGTCTCGATCCACAAACAGACCAACACTAATTCTTCCCCCGGAGTCCACATTTGTGGAGCTGCTTTTTTCCTTTTGCCTTTGGGTGGGGCTTAGGTTCGGTTTGAACTCAACTTCTAGCGAGGGAGGTAGTTGGGTTTGCGGAATATATTTGAGAAAAGTCAGAGAAGTTCATGAACATATTCAGGGTAATGGTTGGGGTAAGCATATGATAGTATTGTTTGACATTTTGAAATTAAAATTGGAGGAGTGAATGAATAGGGACGTCTAAATTGGGGTTGGTAAGCCATTAACAACCTTTTCAAAAGGAAAACTATTTGTATTTTGTACTTGAACTAGTAGTACGAGATTTTTTTTGACAAAATATTGGAGTGCGGTTGTTGGAATCCATTTTGATAAGAAAGTAATAGCACGAGAAAAATTATAGAAGATTACGATTAAAGGTTAAAAAATGATTAAATTTATAGAATGGTAAAATACTTAATTTTTTTTTTTTATTAAATTGACCACTAAAGGGAATAAAAGAGAAAAGAGAGAATGTGGTGTATATGTTTCTTGAGTATGTGTCCTTGCAAAATCGAATGGCCATTGTGTGGTGTTATCGTAGGCTTAGATTGCCACGTGACACAAACCGCACTTTGTGGTGTGCCCTCCCCCTAAGGTAGTATGGTATACCGGCAACGAAGGGGTTCGTGGTCTACGTGACCACGAACATTGTACGTGCATATCATTCAAAACTTTCGTGGTCATGGTGATTCGTGGTGGGGAAGACGGAGGACCACATACATTGCTTCTTTTAGCCGACCCTCTTCTTTTTCCTATCTCTTCGGTCGTGTTGGTCACTGGTACACCACCACCAGTTCGTGCTTCGTGATAGTCTTCGTAGTTGCGTTGTTTGTGACAAACATTGCAGATGGCCTAAGGCTTAACTTGGTTACGTGTTATATATTGTGCCCAAGTATATTTAATAAGACATGAGTGGCTAAAATTTTATAAAAAAATATGGCAATTGATATAACGGTTTCTTAAGTTTTGGAGAAATGTACAAAATTACCTTTTCGCAGCTTCATTAAAGGCATATATTTGCACTATTTTTTATTTTTTTTATTATTTTTTTTTGTCCAGATTTAACCGGTAAAATTGAACATTTCCGCTAAACTTAAAAGGTTTTAATGAACCAAGCAAAAAAATAAAACGAACATTTTTGCCAAACAAAAGGACGCGAATAAACCAGAAATACGCAAAAGGGTTAAAATGGTTTTTTTTTTCTTTGCAAACATTTGACTTTAGCGAATCTAAAATACACAAAAAGGTAAATCCGGACATTTCTACCAAATATACGTGCTTTTATGTCATTTATATTGTTGCAAATGAAATTTTATTTGTTTAACAAAGGCTATAACTACTATTATGTTTTCGAAAGTTTTACATGACATTTATACACATCAATAATGCATCAGCTATAGAGGGAATAAGAGTTACCATTCAATTAAATTAATGTCTTATCTCATGTGAATAATAATAATAACAGTAACAATAACGATAACGGTAACCATAATAGTAACAAGTAACAGTAACAATAAAATCACAAAAAGTTGTAGACTCTTATATAATAAATTAGACGTATATTCGTGTGTTGCGCAAAAATAAAAATATATAGTTAATTTTTTTTTTGTATATACATATTGAAAATAATAACTATAATAGAATAATGCTTACACTATGTTTGGTATATAAATTTCTAATTATTTTGAACGATATTATAAAATACACATTTATCATAATTATATCATTCAATAACATCTACCATCACTTAAATAAAACAAAACATGGTTTTCAATTTAATATTTCAATTTAAATTTATGATTAATAAATAATTTAGAAAATAATTATGTATTTTTTTTTTAAATTTCGATTATGATGGTTAATTGATATATAAAATCGATTTTTAGTTAACACAATGTCATTTTTTTGTTAATTATTAGAAATCACTTATTTGGAAAAATATTAATTATAATATAAAATACTTTTTATTATTATTTATTTAATTTGACTTGTACTTTCTATATTATAATATTTCGAAAAACTTTCATAAATGGTCCCTATGGTTTCACGAAATCTAAAGTTTCATCCATAACTTTAAAAAACCTCACAGATGGTCCCTATGGTTTCAAAACTTTTAATACTTAGTCCTTGTGGCTCACTCCGTCAGTATTTGTCCGTTAAGTGAAGGACATTTCCGTCATTTCACTACCTATGGACCATTTATGAAGTTTTGCCTTATTAAAAAAAATAAAAAATATAACTATTTAAAAAAGTCTCTCTCTCTCTCTCTCTCTCTCTCTCTCTCTCAATAAATACGTCGTCACCATGGGTTGTTCAACCACAACCACTACTACCTCCGCCACACTCCCTTCTAATCCTCCTCCTTTCGCTCCTCTCTCCAAACTCCACCATCATCGCCGCTCTCTTCTCTTCTTCTTTACCACCACCACCACTCTTTCCTTCTCCCTCTCTATAGCCTCACCACCACAAAAAAACAACTTGACACCACCATTATTGACTGTGTATTCATGGACTTAAGTATCTGACCCTAGCTACTTCTAAACCCGAACCCTAGGATCAGATCTCGCCCTCTGTACTGATATCGAACCCATCGGCTGCATCATCCTTGGCTTCTACGACAACCTCGTCCCCATCACCGTTTCCAATTTCAAATCCATGTGCACCGGTTACTACAAAGAAACGTTAATTCATAAGATCTTTCTTGGTTGGTTTTTTATGGCGGGATATCAAGGACGGAGTGATAAAGGAGAAGTAAAGTCGCGAGTAGGTTTTGTTAGAAATAAAGAGAGTATCGACCCTATGGCTTTCCAATTAGGGCATACGAAGGGTGACTTTTATCGTTATTCTTATCGGAATATGATGATGATGACGGTATTAAACTCGATCCGAATTATCATAATGTCGAATTCAAGATCACGACTGGCCCTTGGTTCTTGCCCTGATCTTGATGGTAGAAATATCGTGTTTGGTTCTGTTCTTGAAGGTAACTTTAATTGTCATGGACATTTAATTAAATTAGTGTTTAAAACTATTAATTGGTAAAGGAATTGAACCTCATTTCGTTAATTTCAGTATTATGCCATAGAAGTTAAGAATTGGGATTAGAACTTTGATTCAAATTTCCGCTTAGTTTTGCGAAATTTCTATTTGTATCTATGGAATTCAAGTTAGATTGATATACAATGTGTCCTGAGCATTCACAATGGTTCCTTTTTTTTTTTTTTGTTTCCATTCATAACCAGGAAAGCTACACATAATTTATTCTTTATTGCTTTTTTTTTTTTTCTAAAATAATGATTTTCACTATAATCATACTACTTGTCTGGACAAAGTTAGAGAGAATATATTTGTAGTGTGTAATCTGGACAAAGTTGAGGTAGAAAACATGGAGGGAAGAAGATGGGTTGGGGAAGATGTATTGGGCGATTTTTTGAGAGAGAGAGAGAGAGAGAGAGAGAGAGAGAGAGAGAGAGAGAGAGAGAGAGAGAGAGAGAGAGAGAGAGAGAGAGAGAGAGAGAGAGAGACCCTTTTATTAAATAGTTGTATTTTATTTATTTAAATAAGACAAAACTTCATAAATGGTCCCTGAAGTAGTGAAATGACAGAAATGTTATTCACTTAACGATCAAATGGACCATCTGTGAGTTTTTTTTTTTTATTTTTTTTATTTTTTTTTTAAAGTTAGGAATGAAACTTCAAATTTTATGAAACTACAGGAATCATTTATGAAGTTTTGTCTAATATTTAAACCTTTTTAACTACTTTGAAAAGTAGTATATGAATATGTTTTTAACTTTATTTTTTATTTTAATTTATAATTTGTATTTAACATAATATTCAAATTAAAAAAATAAGTGTAATAATCATTTTAAAAGTTTACCGTAATAAGATAGTATTTTACATTTAATATCATATTTTAAATTAATAGATTAAATGTTTAATTTGAAAACTAAAAGGACGTGTAAGTTTCAAACTAATATAAGGATAGAAAAAATGTCTCATTTATAATATAATATAATATAATATGATATGATGATTTATGTTTTGGATTTAACATAATATTCAAAATAACAAATAAGTGTAATAATCATTTTAGAAGTTTACCAATAATAAATTGCATTTAATATCATATTTTATATTAATAGATTAGCTATATTAAGTTGAAAACTAAAAGGTTATGGAAGTTTTAAATTAATACAGTGATAGAAAAAATATTTTCTTTATAGTATAGTATCATGATATAATATGTTTTTAAGTATATTTTATATTTGGTTTTAACATAATATTCAAATTAACAAATAAATGTATTATAATAATCATTTTAAAAATATACCAATAATAAGATAATATTTTGCTTTTAGTATCATATTTTAAAATAACAGATTAATTATATTAAGTTGAAAAATTGAAAGTTAAGCTACTTTCAAAATAATATGGTGATAGAAAAATGTCTCATTTACAGTGCAATATTATATAGTTTTATATGAATTTTTATTTGATTAACAAAGTCTATAATTATTATTATGTTGTCCTTTTGTAATCTGCGTTTATACAAATTAATAATGCATCACAAGTAGAGGGAATAAGAGTTAACATTAAGTTAAATTAACGTTTCATCCCATATGCATAATAATAATAATAATAATAATAATAATAATAATAATATTATGATAAAATTGTAAAAAGTTGTAGATATTGTATCATAAACTAGGTGAACATTTGCGCGTTGCGCAAAATAAAACTATATATTTAAATAGTTTGCATATACATATTGAAAATAATAACTATAAAATAATAACTCTTACACCGTGTCGATATATAAATTTGTAATTATTTTGAACGATATTATAAAGTATACATATATCATAATTATATCATTTAATAACATTTAACTGTGGTTTACATTTAAATAAAACTAAACATTGTTTTTGATTTAGTATTTCAATTTAAAGTTATGATTGATTAATTTAGAAATTATTTATCTATTTATTTTTATTTTTTTTAAATTTTGATCATGATGGTTAATTGATATATAAACCATTATTTTTAAGTTAACACAATGTCATTTTATTTTTTGTTAATTATTAGAAACCAATTATTTGGAAAAAAAATAATTATAATATAAAATAGTTTTTAATATCGTTTATGTACTTTGACATATTGTTCTACATTATAGTATTTAAACCTTTTAACTATGATAAAAAATAGTATATAAATATGTTTTTAAGTTTATTTTATATTTTGCTTTGGATTTAACATAATATTTGATTTAACAAATAAATGTATTGTAATAATCATTCTAAAAATCTACCAAAAATAATATAACATTTTGTATTTAATATCATATTTTAAATTAATAGATTAATTATATTAAGTTGAAAGTTAAAAGATCATAGAAGTTTTAAATTAATATGGTAATAGAAAAAAGTCACATTATGTATAATATGAGATGATATGTTTTTAAGTTCATTTTGATTTATATTTTGGTTTTAACATAATACTTAAATTAACAAATAAGTAATCATTCTAAGGAGGTGTTTGACTAATCTTTTGAAGAGCTAAAAGTTCTTTTTAGAAAAGATAGAATGCAAAAGATGTTTGGTAAAACCATTTTAAAAGCTACATTTTGATTTTGATTTTGATTTTTTATATAAGAAAAAACGACTTTTTGGAAAAATCAGAAAATACTGTTTTTTTTGTAACTTTTGACAAAATGACTTTTGGCTCTCAAAAAGATAAGCCAAACATCTCCTAAATGTCTATCAAAAATAAGATAATATTTTTCATTTAATATCATATTATAAATTAATAGATTAATTATATTAAGTTAAAAATTAAAGGGTTTGGAAGTTTCAAATTAATATATTGATACAAAAAATATCTTCTTTATATATAGTATGATGATATGATATTATATGATTATATGATATGTTGTAATAAATTAATAATTGTTAACAAAATTATTATATATATATATATATATATATATATATATATATATATATATATATATATATATATATATATATATATATATTTTGGAGAATTTGAAGTTGGATTTATGTGTAATAAATAAATAAAGTAGGGAGGAAGGCACGCGGGGAAATCAAGCTCCGAAATCCCAGTTTATGATGGTTTTGGGGAAATCAATGAGGATTTTGCCTTCACTTTCAAACAACTTATATCATCAGCATCACCACCACTCCACCACTCCTCATTTGAACTCAACTGCGCCCACTTTAACTTGTTATATAAATCCAAGCCTCCATCTTCAGAACTAACACACCACATCCCCTTCTTCAATTCCTTTCTAATAACAATTCAAGAAAATGGGTGATATTTCTTGCTCAAATGCTAATGGTACTAATGTCTATTCTCAAAGGAAAAGCTGCTGGTATGAAGAAGAGATCGAAGAGAACTTGAGATGGTGTTTTGCTCTCAACAGGTTTCTTTACTTAATCTTTTTATTAATTCTACTTTTTTATCAATACCATCTTCATTTGCTCTTTTTTTAAACAGTTTGATTTAATTTATAAACTTCTAAACCTTAAACATGTTTCTATTCGGCCTTTTTGCTAAAAGGTTTTGTATGTGTTAAAGCTAGACAAAGATTAGTGGCATACAAGATTCTTGTCCCAGGCCCCTATGATTTTTTATTTTTTTTTCTTTGGTCAAATAATATAATACTATATAAAAAAGCTTATACGTTTATGGGTGCTCAACTTCATTTTAATATTTGGAAGAAAGTCTCTAGCTAGAGTTTAACTTTGCTTTTTGATATTCTTATGCAGTATACTACACACAGGAGCCACTCAGTTCCAGGACATTCAACTTTTGGACACTAAACCCTTCGGGAAGGTACTTAGTATATATACTCCACTTTTACTTTTATTTATTTCTTTTTTCATCAAATCCAAACACAGAATCTTCTTCGATATATATAACAAGTAAATATATTTAATTTTCTCAGGCTCTCGTAATCGATGGAAAGTTGCAAAGTGCAGAGATCGATGAGTTCATCTACCATGAATCTCTTGTTCATCCACCACTTCTACATCACCCCAAGTACAACTCTCTATCCAGTTCTATATAGGAATCATATATATATTCAGATTTTTTTTTTTTTAAATTAAGTTACTTTATATCATCATATGTAATTTGATCGAATAATTTGTCTAGTCCGAAGACCATATTTGTTATGGGTGGAGGTGAGGGTTCAACTGCAAGGGAACTACTTAGACACAAGACTGTGAACAAAGTTGTCATGTGTGACATTGATGAGGTGACATCCCTTCGTTTCCATCTTTTGCTCTTTCTAACAAGATTATGTAAAATTAATTAACCACATTTATTATGTATATATATACGCACTCAAAACGAAAACTCTTAATTACCATATGAGCAGGAAGTGGTGGAGTTTTGCAAGTCTTATTTGGCAGTAAACACTGAAGCTTTCGGTGATCCAAGACTCGAGCTCATTATCAATGACGCTAGGTTGAATACGTTTGTTTAATTAATCCCATAAAAAGCCCGTATATATAAACCTTTTATCATTTATAATACGATTGAGGATTTATGTTTTAATTACTTTGTAGGGTGGAACTTGAAAAGAGAGACGATAAATATGATGTGATCATAGGAGACTTGGCAGATCCCCTTGAAGGAGGCCCATGTTACCAACTCTACACCAAGACCTTCTATGAACTCACTGTTAAACCACGACTCACGGAGGGTGGCATTTTTGTCACACAGGTAAATTTATTGAAGGATTTAAATATAATTACAAGAAGGATTATTAAAATAATAATCTAACATTTTGTGTAGGCTGGACCAGCTGGTGTATTTAGCCACACAGAAGTTTTCTCTTGTATTTTCAACACTCTAAAGCAGGTTTTTAAATGTAAGTTTTGATGTATGACAATTAATATTGCTTTAACTTTATTTTAAAGATCATATTTCTTCTTTATATTTTATTAATTTGGCACAAATGGTGAACAGATGTGGTGCCATACTCAGCTCACATTCCTTCCTATGCTGACATTTGGGGATGGGTCATGGTAATTTTACTATATATATGCTTCTATTTTTCGCTAAATTTCTTTGTAGTAATCTTTCTGTCATATAAGTTAATGATGTTTCTATTAAACTTGACCACAGGCATCAGATTACCCGATAACACTGAGTCCAGATGAACTGGATTTGAGAATGAAGCAAAGGATCAACGGCGAGAATAGATATCTTGATGGCAAAACATTTGTGTCAGCTTCTACCTTGAGCAAAGCAGTTCGAAAATCGTAAGAGCTATAGAGTTTTCTTTTCTTTTAAAAAAAAATTGTGGTCAGTTTTTTAATTCAATTACACAGATATCATATGTTCTTGTATATTTGTAGATTGGATGATGAAACACATGTGTACACAGAGGGTGCAGCAAGATTCATCTATGGGCATGGACACGGTTCAGCTCACAAGCACGATCATCATGCTTGACAAGGGACGGGTTTGATGCACGAAAGATGAAGCAAATTCCCTTTAATTTTGATGTTTTATTTGAATTTTCTTTGTTTACCTTTTCTTTGTATTTTGTTTCTTTAATTATGTAGCCACCAATGGTAAATTAATTTCTAAATGTTAATGAACTTCTATGAAAACGGATTGATCACAACCCGATATGTTTAACTTGTTATGTGAAAATACATTTTATTCATGCGTGCGTTGGTCATTGTGTCTCTAACAAGTAAAACGTTAATATTGGCAAGGAAGTTAAAATGTGTGTCACGAACCATTATCGAGCTTTATTAAGGTAATGAACTTGAATCTATCATAAAAAAATATTCATTGGCGAAGAATAAATTACACCTACGGAAATTTATTAAAGGTGATTTTTATCGAGCGTGTTCGTGTTGATATATGTTCACAGGAACGGTGGCTATTTTTTTAAGGTCATGAAAAAATTGGTTGTCTTGGACTCTTGATGATATAATATCTCCCCATATGGTCATTTTAGGATAAGGGTAGAAAGTAATAATACAATAGGTAACTAAGTTGTTGATTAATAATAAACTATGGAAGAATCCCCGCCTTGTGGGGTTAGATACGCCAAAGAAAACAACACAACGGGAAGATTTTATTAAGTTACATGGAACTGATTACATTAAACTTGTATTCTAGTCGACAGGTTCATTTTTTATCACACACTTATAGTTTGCATTCCTTTTGTGGATAGATCCTATCATGAAAGCTATATTATCTTCAGTGGAGAGGTCATCGGTTTTGTAGTCTGGATGTTATTCTTATGATCTTTGTGGGATTTCATTCATTTCAAAAATGACATTGTTGGGTGATAATCACCTGAGAAAGTTTCTTGGAATGTGGTTTGATAACCATCCATCCGCATCTGTTTGTCAACATCAGTAGTAAATTATTTGCAAAGTAATAACTAAAAATCAACAAAATATAAAAAAGGGCATATCAGTAAATGTTACCTGGGTGATAAGTTCTAACTGCTTAACATAATATTTTCCATGCAACTAACAAACCATATGTCAATCAAGTTCAGGATATAGTTAGTATGGTGCAAATTACATTGATCATGCATTTAACTGTGATTAGGTAATTAATAGATCAGAGCCTCATCACTTATTTGGATAATCAATTAGATGAAATCAATTTCTTGGAATCGGGGTTTTAGCTTCGATGCAAAGGAAAAGAGCAAGGAAAAGCACTATATCTTGAAGTGACAGTTTTCTTTATTTATTGGGCATCATACCATAATAGAGTGTGGAGATTTGCCGCAATGAGAAATTTTTTGGAAATAACAACATACTTTTACTATTTTGATGTTTAAAAATCTTTTTTTAAGTATCATCCATAAAATTATTAAGAATAAATCACACTAATGTTGATAACCTTTTTTTTTTTGCTAATTGTATGTATTGGTCCTTAATTCCACATATTTACACCTACTTGCTCTAAAAGATAGGCATATTCCATTATCTACAAAAATAATAATGATCTTACTATAAACAAATATAGAAGAATCAAATGTATAACATATTTGTGAAGTGACACAAACCTCAACCATTTTCTATTGCTTTTTCATAGGCTGAAAATGTGTTTTCGTGGACATACTTCTGCATTTACCTTCAATAACTGTTACACTCTAGTAGGAAAAAAAACAATTTATGAAAATAATAAAACATATTTGTTACATGTTTCAAGTTTCCATAATGTAGCAAAATAAAAACTTGAAACAACCAATCGGTTTTCCTGTTTCAAGAGCACCCCGACATCCATCGACTCTGGTCCTACCCTGTAACATCCCGATTCCTAGGTATGAGAATTTTCAATAAAAAATGCAATTTCCCCTTGGAACTCGTCGAGTTGATGGACTCAAATCGACGTGTTGGAAGTTTTTGGCTACGGATCCTTTTGGACCAACTCGACGAGTTGGTGAGGAAAACTCAATGAGTCGGTGGCTGATTAAGAAACCCTAATTTTTAGGGTGTTACACCCTATTTAAAGGCCTTATACCCTTTGGGTGGCCTTCTTACCCATCTTCCCTGTCCAGAAACCCTAGTCTCGTGATTTCTCTTCCATATTTGTATGTGTGAGAGCTTGAAGAGTGTTTTCTTGGTGTTCTTTTGAAGAAGCTTGAAGGTTGAAGTGGTCTGTGTGGAAAAGAGGCTATAGATCCAAGATCTTCTCTCGTGTTGCAGTCATTTGGAGGTATAAATTTGACACCTTGCTTATCTATAGCTTAGATCTCATTCCTTGAATGTTTATTGTCATATTAGCTCATTTTTGGGTTTGTTCTTGGCTTGAGCATGTCATGAAGTTATAACTTCAGACTGGATGTCTTGTGGCCTCATTGGCCTTAAAGTTTCAAGCTTTATCTAGATATAGGCTTCCTTCATGTTCTAAGTCCCTTAATAGACCTTCTTTTAGTGTTTTAGCCTCTTTGTGTTATGCATTGACGTAAAGTTTGCAACTTTACGTGGTTTTTCATCTCTTGGGTTCCATATCTACATTCTTGAGCGTTAGAAGGGATGAAAAAGGACTGAATGAGTCAAGCAGGGAAAACTCGAAGACTTGTCCTAACAACCCGACGAGTTGGCTCGAGTTTTCCCGCTTTTCTGGATACTATAGGAACTCGACGAGTTGTCCTGATAACTCGACGAGTTGGCTCGGGTTTTCCACGTTTCTCTAAGTACTGAAGGAACTCGACGAGTTGGGTCAGCATGTACTGTTGACCTTTACTATTGACTTTGAATTTGACCATGGTTGACCGAGTTTGACTTTTAAGGGCGTTTTAGGTATCTTGAGGTTTTGATGGGTTGGTCATGATGGTTGTAGGCTTTGAGTTAGGAGCTGAGATTTGGAGTTAGATCTTATCACTTCAGCTACTTGTGAGGTGAGTCTTCCTCACTATACTTTCGGATCGAAGGCACCAAGGCCGGCCTATTGGTTTGAGAACCTGATAATGCTAATATGTTGAGTATGTTATAGTTATGCATACTAGTCTTGCTATGCTAGTTTGGTAGATATGTAGGACTACCTGTGATATGCCTATTTATCTGTTAACGATATTATCTGTTATACGTTGACATATTGTTGTTGGATTAATGTCTAAGTCCATAACTATAATTGGTAAGACTTGAACCGACTCGGCATGGTCCATTTGGGTTGCATGACATCGGGACAATTGGATAGACAAGATGAGGAAAAAGAATACTTGTGATTTATATTAATATATTATAAGTTCTAATATATTAATATATAATCATATTATTTAATTAGTAGTGATCAAGAATTAATTTAGTGATCAAAAGGAACTAATTAAATATGGAATCTTATATATATAGTATGGGCCAAGTTTATTTAGGTTGGGCTAAGCTTTCATGGATAGTCCATGGAGTGTTTAACCCATGGATCATATGAAATAAAGGGTCATGGGTTTAACCCTAATCTCCACACTATATAAAGATATCCTTGGTTGGTGAAATGGGCACTAGTGTGTGTACACAAAAGGGCAAGGCCGATTTCACTAGAGAGAACTAAATTATCCTTATTCTCAAGGTTATTGCAAGTGTTCATGGTGTTGTGTGAACCTTTTGAGGTGTCACACTTGGGGCACTAGGCACTCAAGCTTTATGAAGACAAGCTACATCAACAAGGTATGTATTCTAACTTGTTATATTCTCCAAGTATCAAAAGATTGTATGCTAGATAAGGTAATACCTTGGAATATTCATATTTGCATGTATAATAGAGAAAACATAGATCCAAAGTATTTAGGGTTGCATGTACACTTAGGAGTGTTAGAATGCTCAAAAACCCAACAGTGGTATCAGAGCCATGGGTGTTTTCTATTATATTGATGCAAATATGTCACACCCCTGAACCGAACGGCGGAAACGTCCGATGGCTCTTGTGACTTAAATTGAATACCATCACAATGATTACACATGAATCATAACATCATTCATCACCATGCATTGAAATAATACAACTGATATTGTTTACATCTATTACATTGTTTTAGTCATTACAATTTCATAACATAAACTGTTCGATAGGTAATCTAAGCAAAACACCATGACATAACTTGGTACTTATTCTTCGGCTTACCTGTTACCTGAGAATACAAGTTATTTTGAGAAACGTCAACATATGAAATGTTGGTGAGTTCATAAGTAATGTTATGGAAAAATGATTTTTGTGAAGTTTGAAAAACCCAGAAAATCCGATATTTTCTGAAAAAGAATATTTGTTTATAAAAAGTGTGAAGATCCGTAAATATGCTTGTCGATTTTGAAAACATGTATAATTGTTGAACTTTGTATACATCACATAGGTGAAAATGTTGAACTTCCCGGGAAAACCCGATGTTTTCCCAATACGTAAATTACATGACTTGTTTATTGTTATACCGATACGACGATTGTTTTTGATTACCCAGGTGACATTGGATTAATTAAGGTTTGTGAGTTGTTACAATCACGCATTAATGAAAATGACTAGTTTATAACTACATATTACGAACGATCCTTAAGGCGTCGTCCATACTACTCACATAATCCAACCACCCTGACTTCTCTTGATTAATGCCACAAATCTGATTACTCGAATTCTCATAAGCCGGTCAACCGAGGAGAAAGGAGGGAAGCCCCCTTTATTTCCATAAGTTATTCAAGGCTATCGGGAATGCGAAAGGCACTTGGCCCAACTCGCATTTGACTTCTTGACCTCACTAGCAGTACTAAAGGACCATTAGGGCCCAATAGCACAATAGAACTATTGAAAGTCCTTTTACATGAAATTGGGTCATAGGAGGCCCATTAACATGTAAGCGCGTTCCCTTCGAGCCCAAAGATCATGTTATTGGGCTAGCAAGGCCCAACAAGCACGATTTGAAACTTTCAAGCCCAAAGTTTGAATGTTGACTCCTCATAGTTATCGCGTGTTTATTGAAATACTTTGGTTTATTGATTTTTGTTTTGTTATTGATTCGAGACCGAATCAATTCGTTTTGTAACGATATTGGTTATTGAGAGTGTATTTGTTTTTACGTTTCGTCGGTAATCGTGGATCTTGTGTTTTGTATTAATGAATTAATTTGTTTTAAAAGTAAGATTATTACCTTTTCACAACCTTTCTTTTATAAAAATAGCACTTTTAGTCCTTTATATAAAAGAATTTCATTTTAGTCCTTAAAACATTATTTTGACACTTTTGTATCATAAACTTGTTGAAAAGACATTTTTAGCCCAAATTTATTTTGTAAACAGCTTTAGTCCTTCCAGAATGATGTTATTCTCGGTTAAAAACCCCAATTTCGCAACTTTTACAGTTTTGGCCCAAAATAGAAAATTTTTACATTTTTTTTATCCTTTTTGAATTTGAAAAGCATTTTTGACCTGTGAAATAGCTTTAATACACTTAAAATCCCATGTTTTATAGAAAATTGCATTTTCAGCCCCTCAAACTTAGAAATCTCGCATTTTGAGGCTTATTGGGCCGAAAAGCCCAAATTTAGCCCATTAAGTTCAAAATTTACATTTTAAGTCCCTCAAAAATGTTGTTGTTCAAAAAAATTATTATAGAAACTGTTTGGACCCTTTTGACCCTCCAGAAATTATAATTTGTCGGTTTGGACCCTAAGTTTTGTATTTTTGACAATTTAAGCCCAAAAATGGGTTTTATGTTCAAGTATGTTCATCCTAACCATATAAACTATTTTTCTTGACTTGATTAGTGTAAAATAGTTTAAGTTATGTTTATTTCCTTCCTCATGTTTTAGATCTCGGTTTTTACACACTTTTTGGATAACATATTCATCACAAACACATGATATCACACACATACATGCATCAAATCACACATAGCATACATTTACACATAGATCTACACATTTACTTGTATTCTCCCCCATAAAAACTCATAAAAACCAAAAAGAAGGGGGTATGAAACGCACCTTGAGTTGTGGATCAGTTTTGAAGAAGATTTGGAGAAGTTTGGTGCTATTTTCGGCCCTAGCAAGTTCCTTGGATGGATCTCAAACTTAGTGGGTTCTAAGATGCAAGATCATGGACTTGAATGGATTAAGGGATGATTTTTGATGAAAAGAAGTAGCTAGATTATAGATCTAAGCAATATCTTACCTTAGATGATGAGTTTTTGTGGAGAATATCCTTGAAAGCCTTCTAGATCTCGAAAGTTTTGAAGAAGAAGTGAGAAGATGTTCTTGAAGACTCAGAGAGAATGGAGTGAATTTTTGTGAGTGTGTGTGTGTTGTGTTCGGCCGAGAGCAAGAGAGAGGGGAGAAAAGAGAGGTTTTTGAGTTGATTTGCATGAAAACATAAGATGGTGCATGGGAATCCTATGGATAAATGTGAGGTGGCATAGGAAAGTCAACTCTCCTTCTTTGGTTGGGCTTGGGCCGAGAATGGAGAGAAAAAAAGAAAAGGATTGGGCCTTGTATGCTTAAGCCTATTTCATGGTTATGTTATGTGATGTTTGGCCCAAATAAATATAAATATGATTTTTATAACCTATTAGGGCTAAATTAGGTTAATTATGGCCCAATATGGTCCATTTAAATATTTTATTTCATTCTAGGCTCAATATGGCCCAAGATATTAAAATAAATGAAAGTGGGTCCAATTAGAGCCCATTTAAGAGCTCTAAGCCCATGATATTCCAATTGGAAGCTTATTGGTCCATTGGGCCTAATAAGGAAGTCCTAGTCCAAAATGGACTTAAACAAGGACTTCTAGGGTTTCCAATTATTTGTTGACTATTTGTAGTGCATGTATGAAGTGTTTGATTGAAATTTTGTTGTCATAGAGTAATCATCATGCATGCTTTCATGTTTTGATTCATAGTTGACATAAGTGTTGTAGTTACAAGGCACCAAACATTTCTAGTTGTGACAAAATATTTTATTTTCAAAGTTGAAAAAAAACATGATGTTTGTCAAATTTTAAGATAATTACTTGTTTTTGTGAAAAACTAATTATTTGTAAAATTTGAATCATTTGCTATCTGAGTTGAATTAGGTCAAATTTAGTAAAAGATAAAATGATATGATTATTTTATTAGTTTTAAAAGTTTGATCTAAAGAGTTCTCTTTTTTTTGAAACCTCCATAAGTTATGGATATGAAAATGTTTTAAAAGAAATTGATTCAAAGTTTTTATGGAATTACAAAATTTGGTGTTAATGTTTTAAAAGAATTCCATAACTTATTCTTAAGTTATAGAACATGAAAAGTTTCTTCATAAAACAAGCATTTAACTCTATAAGGTATGGATTACCAAAAATTTTATGTTTTCTTGATTTATGAGTTAGTTTAGATTAATGAAAAAAAATTGTGTTTTAGTTGTTTTCAATCCTAATTAATCTAGAGGTAGTTCATAAAATGTGTTTTTGTAACTTGTCCTCAAGTTACATAAAAGGTCACATTTATGAATCTTAAAACTCGTAAAAGTGTCATAGGTTACATAAAAAATGAAGAGTCTTTTTCATTAAATAGTATTATGACTCCATAACTTATCCTCAAGTTATGGATGTTTAAGAGTCACTTCTTTAAAAGTGTTATTAAAGAATAAGAGGTTACATAAAAAATGAAGAGTCTTCATTTTAATGAACCGTTAAACTCATAAGTTATGAAATGAGAAGTTTTGAATAGTTTCAAAAACTTTCTCTCAAGTTTTGGAATTTGTAAAGTTTTCCCATTAATACTTTAATTCCAAGTTAAGCCCTTAAAATTTTAAAAGTTAAAATTTAACCCTTATACTTTATAATATTATAAGTTAATAATATTTATATATATGTATAAGAGCAAGTCGTCTTACCATTACTAGGTCTCATTCATGAAGCCGGTCTATAAGGGGGGGGGGGGGGGTATAAGGTTACTGCCTATAAAATTGGCAGTTTAATGGGTGTCCACTCTCACCCACCGCTTCCTTGACTGGTGGAGGGTCGTTAGCCGAACGGGTAGGACAAGGACTATAATTCTCCCTTCATTAAAAGTATTAATGATAAATACTAAGTAACTAAACTCTTATTAATACCCAATCTTAGTTACTTAGGAAAATGTGAATTTGGTGCTAACGCATGAAATTACACTTTGCACTTTGCTTAAGTCGGTTAGTGGAGCGTGTGTGGTTAACCGACACACTAGCTTGATTTAACAAGGTAGGCAAAGGGTAACTTAATATTTATCATAGTATTGATGGAGCGTGTTTGGTTAACCGGCACATCGATTGAGGGGTAAATATTAAGGGTACCAAGTATATTTGCATGGTTATTCACACCTTGTTTTGTGATCCTTGGCTTCCCAAAACCTAAAGGGCACACTCGAGATTGAAACATGCCATTGAAAAGTTCAATGAATCTCAAAAGAATCTAGGAGTTTCAAAACCAATTAAAACCTAATAATACATTTCGTTTATCTTGGTGGAAATTGGTGAATCGTCATTCACCTACCTTCAATTATTTTATAGCTTGGATTACGACATCCCTCTTCCAAGTTATAAAATAGTTTGTTGGGTCCTAGCCTTAATATTTCATATTGGGTGTTATATTAGGGACTTTAGATCAACTATCTTGAATTTCTCCCAAAAGATGTCTGGTTCAAACATCTATGATCCTCCCAAATCTCTTGGAACTTCACTTCCTCCACCTCCTCCAATTATTCTCCCTAACCCACAAGTTCAAGGTCACTCAAGCCCTATTGGCAAGCAATGTCTATGTGTGCTCACATCTTGGAGATAAAGTCACATATTGACAAGCCGAGAGAGTTGGGTGTCAAAGTATTGAGAAAGTTGGATGTTCAATCACTTTCTATGTCACATAGTGAGTTCCTTTGGGACTACTATGGAACAGACTATGACATGACCCTTAATGATCTTATCTATTTGCTTGGTGCTTCTAAATCAACAATGATTAAGAGGACTATTAAAGCAAATTTGATTAGAAGATCAACTTGCTCAACTTCCATGGACATTGACAATGGTACATGGTAAGGGGAATTGGTTACGAAGCTGCCAAATTTACCTAAAAGATCTTCAGGTAAAGTCCACTATCAAACTCTGTTAAGTTTCTATTCTGAGATTCTTATTACATGATTTGACTGGGTCACATATTGATGTTTTAAGAATCAAAGAAAAAGTGAAGAAGGAAGTATATGTTGATTCTGATCGCGAAGATGGATTTCGATCGCATGTTTCGGTGATCAGAATTTTGAGCTGTTACTTAGGAGTTATGTAATATACTTAGGAATAGATAACAAGTTTTTCATATGATTTTGCATTGTAAGGATAACTTTTCCGCAATGTTTTAAAATAAAATTTTTGGTTTTATTTATTCTAAGTATCCTTACAATGGCATTTGTGAAAAATTGTTTTTTATATGATTCCATTGATAGAAATATTGGAAAGTGGATTTGATTCTTTCATTTGTGGTAGTGTCTAAATTTACCAAACAAGGAAAGATTCTCATCACCCAAGTTTTAGTTAGATAGAAACTGGGAATCATGCAAGTTGTATGATGAATGAGAATTTTCATCTTTGGAAAATTAAGACTAACTCCTTGTTCACATGTTTAAGTGAATCAAGTAAAGGACTAAGGGATCGAGTACACATTCTTGTGCACTGATCAAGCCCACCACAAAGGATCTATAAGACTATTCGTCATGATTTACACTTACAAGTTTAAGTGTAATTCTGATACATTGGAAAATTTTCGATGTATGGTAGAACGAATGAGAAGAATCAAATTAGGAAAAAGGATAAATGTTTCTCAAATCTGAAAAGACGGGAGAGTACTTTAGTATCATGTTATATGATCATCTTAATGATTAAGAGACCTTATCACAATTCATCCTCTAAGTGCATTCAGATAGCTAAGAAGATGAGCTATGAATTGTTCAAGTGGTCAAATCAAGAAGATGATTCATACCTCATTCCAAAAACAATTCTTAGAGTCATACTCCAAGATTGTAACTTGAGTGACATATCTTAAAGGAAGGTTTCTTAACACTAGTCAAATGTAAGAGTAAAAGTATCCTACTCTTGTACATTTGAAATTGGTAAGTTGTGATGTTTTGGATAAAACAGAGACCAATTGTGTGAAGTGTTTGTCTTGATAAAGAATCCAAACTATCTCTTGAATATTTAGCAAGATAGTCTTATATGTTAAGAGGATAGTGGGAGCCTTAAAGATACTGAAAGGATAATCAAGAATAAAAACATGTAAGTTTATCGCTAGCACACGACATGAGGTTTATAACCTATCGTGTTGACATATATCTACTTCTGTGGCCATTCCAATGAAATTTGGTTTTGCATATGAGTTCTTAGAGTTCTCAATTGGTTGCATAACAACTTGGAAGCAATGGCAAGCCCTTGTGCTACCAGGTGGCAAGAAGTTAAGATTGCACAAGTTCAATCCATATGCGTTTGGATTTGTCATTAAATGTGTCTTGTGATTATGGTTTTGACAAATTCACATGGATAAGAACACACACACACCGTAAAATCTAAGGGTCATAAGGTTTCTTTTCGATTCATGAAAATGATGGTGAGGAAACACTTCCACCAAGTAGATTTGAAGCAGATAGCAAACATCTAAACAACTAAGACTATGATTACGACATCCCTTTTCATAGTTCTAAAATTGTTTAGATACACCTGTGAGCTATCTAAGATGAGGTGTATGATTTTGATAAAGTCTTATCAAGGCAATCTCGTCTTAGAAATTTGAACTTTGGTAAGAAAGTCAGTAAAGTATTGACTTCTAAAAGTCCAGCTGATTTCTGAGTACATGTCAAAGCTAGTGGGAGCATAAGTGTTATGCTAATAATCATCATGTTAGTGGGAGCATGATAATTATGATAAAGGTCGCATGTTAGAAATGTTAATTATAGAAAAAAAAAGTTTCAATTCATGGAGTTGGAGGGGTTGAAAAAGTTGTTTTGCTATAATTAAGGGAGAGGAAATTATACTTCATTTCAATTCTAAAAGCTTAGATTGAGATTTTAATCATCTTTAGTCAAGAATATATATATATATATATATATATATATATATATATATATATATATATATATATATATATGAATTTTATGTTGGTTTGGTTCAACTTAAGAAAATTCTATATATTGCGTTCTTAAAATTCGATTATGATTATGGCATTCCTCTTCATAGTCAAATTTTGAGAACATGGAAAATAAAAAAATATTGTAGCAAAAGACTGGTCTAGAATCATGTCTTTATGTGAGACATCATGAATTGTGGCCCATTTGCTTTGGGTACAGGATCGATTTCATGTGCTATAATATTCATCCTTTCTAAAATTTTCCAAATGTCTGGGGCATTAAGAAGGGAAAAAGTCTAGAATTGGATATGACTAAAATGATTAAGCAATTGTCGAGGACAATCTAAGGTTTACCAAAGATTGGTTGCTCATGGAGAGTTGGAAGTATAATGTTAATTTTTGGAAGGACCATATTGACATATTCTGAAAAGAGGCAACTCTTGTTCAGAAGTGATAGTCAAAATGGGAATGTTTCATAGATGGAAGTTATTAAATCTATGTAAGATTAGAAAACTTAATTGAAGAAGGATGTTTCCCATGGAATTGATCTCCATTGGAATACTCTGTAATGTCTTTTGAGAAGTCTTTGTGACTTTGTGCATAATCATTACAAGAGGATCAATGCATATAACTTTAAAATCTAACAGATTTCGATAAATGATAGGAATTTGGAATTCTTACATTTTCAATAAGGATTTGGGAGTGTGAAATTAGAATCATTGAAATTATGTTCAATTGGTTTATTTCACAAAGTAAGGATCATAGACAAACATAGAGTGCATACTTAATGTATGGCAAAGCTATTTTTTAGAAAAACATATTGTACATCCTTGGAGCATGGGACAACTAGTGTTTTTTAATTCGAGTATTAAGTTGATAAAACCGAAACAATGAATAATGAGTAATCAGTATGGTGATAAATAAAAAGTGTTCTATTTATATTCATAGGTTTGATACCGTACTAGATTCAATTATTCTTGTGTTTCATTTTGCATGTTTTGACTTCCAGAATAAACTAGGTCATTCTTCCCGAATGACTGAGTTATTCAAACCATCCACAGTCGGTCATATGTCGGAAATAGATATGAATCAAGACTGTCATGGGTTGGCTTGTAGAGGTCTAAGATGTTGGACAAAGTGGTGCTACAACACTCATGAGTGCTCATAAGTTCTGAGTATTGGATTCAACCCACACTCATTCGAAGTCGGTCCTTACCAGTTCAGTTCAACTTGTGAGGTGAGTTTTCCTCACTGTACTTGCGGGTCGAAGGCACCAATGTCGCCCCCTTGGATTGATATCCTGTTATGCTTGTTTTTGTATTGTTGAGATTTGTTAGATCGGTATCTTAGTTGATGGGATGATGTTATGCTATAGCGATCTGTTAGTTCGGTATCCTGGTAGATAGGATGATGTTATGCCTAGTGATTTGTAAGATTTGTTTATTTGTTTGCTGGCTGGTTAATGGTATGCTTATCTGTATTATGTGCACATGTTTGGTCGGTGGTTGAGGCTTCATTGTCGGGGCATTCCAACCCGGTGGTTGAGGTCCTAGGGTATTCTATCCCAAGGATGATTGGACCCATAGTATGTTGGCATTCCAACCCGATGGTTGAGGGGTCTGGGGTATTCCAACCTGATGGTTGATTGGACCCATAGTATGTTGGCATTCCAACCTGATGGTTGAGGGACATGGGGTATTCCAACCCAATGGTTGATTGGACGTCCCATAATATGTTGTTATTATATGTGTGTTATTTGTTGTGTTGGTACTTTGGGGGAAATCACTAAGCTTTGGGCTTATAGTTTTGGGTTACATTTCAGGTACCTCAGATGATCATGGGAAGGCAAAGGCTTGATCATGCACCTCCTCATGTTATGTTTTGTGATTTTGGGAAAAACTCTGATGTCAAACATGTTTTGAAAACTAGAATGTAAACAATTATGATTTTTGGTTGGTTTGAAAAGCTTAAATTTTTATGAAATTTTATGGATGTTACACTTCTCTTCTTTTTTTCCTCCTTCAAGATCATGAAAACACACACTAATGGCTCAAAATGCTCTCAAATGGATTAGGGTTTGCAAAGGGGGTCGATATGGGGTTAGAGGCTGATGAAAGAAATAAGTCTTGGGATACAAGGATGTTTAAATAAGGTCCAAACCCTAAAAATTTGGGTTCGGCTCCTGATCAAGTACGCCTAACTTACTAGATGTACGCCCTTCATACTCAAGTAGCCCCCAAAATTACAATAATTCCATTATGGTCCAATTTTCAAATAATTCTCATACCAAGGCGGTAAAAGGTAAATACATGGAAATCGAGATGTTATAATTCTCCCCACTTGACCAAGACTTCATCCTCCAAGTCCGCTCCCGTGAACAACTTAGGTTAATTCTCTCGCATCTCTATCTCGGGTTCCCAAGTTCATTCGGAACCTTTTCGATCCTGCCATTGAACCTTGACCAAATACACCACTTTGTTGCACAAGGCCTTGATCTTCCAATCATAAATCGCCATTGGTCTCTCCACATAATTCAAGAGATCAACAACCTAAATATCCTCCAAAGGAACGACCGTTGATTCATTAGCCACACACTTCTGAAGTTGAGGAACGTGGAAGTTGTTGTGAATATGACCGAGCTCTTCAGGAAAATACAGCCTGTAAGCTACCTTGCTAACCCTAAAAATCACTTGAAATGACCCAATATACCAGGGTCCCAACTTTCCCATCTTACTAAAGCGTATTACACCCTTCCATGGTGATACCTTCAGCAAAACCATGTCGCCAACTTGGAACTCCAACTCAGATCGACATTTGTCGGCATAACTCTTCTGCCGACTCTAAGATGTTTGTAGTCTTTGTCTTATCTGATGAATAAGCTCCATTATCTAAAGGACTACCTCAGTCCTTCCCATGACTCTATAACCAATCTCTCCCTAACAAACTGGGGTACGTAACTTCCTCCCATAGAGGAGCTTGAATGGCGGTGCACTGATACTGGAGTGATAGTTGTTGTTGTAAGAAAACTCAACTAAGGAAAGGTATGAGTCCCAACTACCACCGAAATCTATGACACAAGCTCTCAACATGTCCTCAAGTGTCTGAATGGTCCACTCACTCTGGCTGTCAGTCAGCAGATGATAAGCAGTGCTAAGATGCAACCTCGTGCCCAACTCACCGTGGATCGTCTGCTAAAAACAAGAAGTGAAGCGGACATCTCCATCAGATAAAACGAAAATGGAATACCATGCCGAGCAAAAATCTCACACACATATAAATCGGCCAATTTTTCAGCCGATGAGCTATCTCGAATGGCTAGAAAGTGGGCGCTCTTGGTCAGACGGTCCACTATAACCATATCACGTCGAATCCCTTAGCCCTCTGAGGTAACATGGTGATGAAATCCATAGTAATATGTTCCCATTTCCACATGGGACCCTCCAATGGATGCAGCTTGCCATGCGGCATCTGGTGCTCGGCCTTGACCATCTATCAGGTCAAGCACCTGTCGACATACCAGGCTATCTCTCTCTTCATACATGAACACAAGTAAATAAGTGTCAAATCCCGATACATCTTGGTGACTACAAGGTGTATCGAAAACCTGGACTTGTGTGCCTCCTCCAATACAGTCTGCCTGATCCCACCAATGTATGGCACCCAAACCCGACCACACAGGGTCAACAATCCATGACTGTTGGTAGAAAACCTATCAATCTCTCCCCTGACTCGCTCCTTCTTCCATTTCTCTTTCTTGAATCCCTTAGCCTGAGCCTCCCTAATCAAATCCAACAATGGCGAATCAATCGAAATCCTCATACATAGGCTCTCAATAGCAGAACTAGCTGTCTTGCAGCTCAAATCATCAATGACCACATTCGCTTTTCCTAGGTGATACATAATCTCGTAGCTATAATCCTTGACCACGTCAATCCACCTATATTGTCTCATGATCAGATTCGGCTGGTACATGAGATATCTCAAACTCTTGTGATCCGTGTAGATAGTACACCGAACCCCATACAAATAATGACACCAAATCTTGAGAGCAAATACCACTTCTCCCAACTCCAAATCGTGAGTCAGATAATGAACCTCATGTGGCTTCAGCCGCCGAGAAGTATAAGCAATAACCCTCCCTCACTGCACAAGAACTGCCCCCAGTTCGGTGACGGATGCATCACAAAATACCGCAAAATCCTCAACACTCTTAGGGAGGGTCAACACTGGGGCCTCACATAACATATGTCCCATAGTCTCGAATGCAACCTGCTTCTCAGGCCCCCAATAGAAATCCACACCCTCTCTCGTCAGATGAGTGAGGGGTACAACAATATTGGAGAAGTCCTAAATAAATCCCCAATATTACCTTGCTAATCCCAAGAAACTTTGATCTCTGAGGGAGACTTCGGAACCTCCCGCTGCATTACGGCCTCAATCTTTGCCAGATAAACCAAGATCCCATTCCTGTTAACGATATGTCCTAAGAACTGGACCTCTAGTAACTAAAACTCACACTTCAAGATCGGTTCTCCCCACAACAATCCGGTCGTTCTAATAAACTACTTGCCCAACAGCTCCTGAAGCTAAGAGGACAACTCCTGCATCTCAGGTGGTGCCAATCGGTACGTCGCCTTGGCAATTGGAGCCGCACCTGGAACCAAATCAATCCTGAACTCCACCAACCTCTCAGGACGCAAACTGGGTAACTCCTTCGAGAACACATCTGCAAACTCTCTAACAATAGGCATGACCATGCCTTCACCTTGCCATATTCATTTGAAGTATCTGAAACAATAAACAAAATTTGTAAGTGAAAGGTTAGTGAGTTCCCCAAAAGTACCACCACATAACATAACATATACAAACATTGCATGCTTGGTCCAATCAATCATCATACTAGAATACCCTCGGGTACACAACCATCAGATTGTATTACCCTCAACAAATCAGTCATCAAACTGGAATGCCAATATGCAACGGGTCCAATCAGTCATCGGACTAGAATACCCTCGGGTCCACAACAATCGAGTTGGTTACCCCCGGTCTGTTGGCTCACACACATAGTAGTAAAGCCTCAACCCAAACCATAACATGTCGACATATACATAACAAATAACATATAACCAGTTAATAGAAAAATAGGCAGATCTAGAAATCACTACCACATAACAACATCCTATATATCAAGACACAAATATAATAGATCGCTACAACATAGCAACATCCTCTGTACCAGGATACATAATCAAATGGGTTGGCATTGGTGCCTTTGACCCGCAAGAATAGTGAGGAAAACTCACTTCTCAATCTGAAAAGATTACTGAACAAGACACTGCTCAGAATATCAGCTCTACTGGTCACCTGTTCATTGGAACATGACCAAACTTAACTTATAATCAAAATAACTAAAATACCTCTAGGTAAAAAACAGATCAAATTCAAAAAGTCACAAAGTCAACCGACTCAACTCAGCTAAGTACGCCTTGCGTACTCAGCTTGTACGCGTAGCATATTAAAGCCTTGACAAAAAAAAACGAGGGTTTTAACCTCGTACGTGCAGCGTACCCGAGGTATGCATAGCGTACTCGGCTGGACCTTATCCTTTCTATTAAGAGCTTATATCCTTAAGCTCGTTCGTCTAAATTCCAGATCTAGTTCTTAAATGATGTCCTTATCCATAAAGTTTCCAACTTTATGGTCTTACATGGCTCTTAAGTGCTCAATACCAAAAAAAAATAACTTCTTAACTCATTAAGCCATCCTAGATCATGCATGGAAGGAAACTAATGACCGAGATTTTATTTTTATGTTTCAATTCACTCCAGAATGTCTAAAAGGACAACTTATATGAATTAGAGTAACCCATATTCATAACACCAAGCTTATGGGACCAAAAGAGCACAAATCCATGGCTAAACAAGATCTAATCAATACTTCATCACGTTTAGAGCTTTTTACCTCCAAATGGTTTCAGTTGATGATGTTATTCTGGATACAAAATGCTCTACTCTTCTAATATGGTCTTCTCTTCTTTCTTCTTCCTTTAAGATCACCAAAAAACACACTAATGGCTCAAAATGCTCTAAAATGGATTGGGGTTTGCAAAGGGGGTCGAAATGGGACTGGAAGCTGATGAAAGAAAGAAGTCTTGGGAGATAAGGATGTTTAAATAGGGTCCAAACCCTAAAAATTAAGGTTTGACCCCTGACCACGTACCCCCAGCGTACCAAATGTACGCCCAACGTACTCAAGTAGCCCCCAAAATTTCAAAAATGCCATTATGGTCCAATTTGCAAACAATTCTCATACCTAAGGGTAAAATATAAATACTTGGAAATTGAGATGTTACAAAAAAATAATTATATAAAAGCTAGTAATCATCTAACCCACAATAATCTTTACGTGATCTGCTTTGACATCCATACAAAATGTGTTCATTAGACAAAATTCAGTTTCTTTTTAAACTTCACTTGCGTTATTTGTTTTTCTCGGCCTGTCCAGATATAATAAAATATGCAATAAATAACAAAGTACTTTCATTTATTTGTTCATTATAACATCCTATTTTCTAATACAAATACCTTGATAAAACAAATTAACAATCTGGTAAAATTTTCAATGTAGGGTTCTTAAAAAAAATGGAATGGATAACGTTATGCATAAATAATCGATATGGAAAAAGAGTTTCTTTTGTGACTTGAACAAGCTTTCTAAACATGAGTACATGATAATTTTACCTTTTCCGAAGCATGACCTTAAACTAGTTCCCATTGATTAAAATGTTTGATCTTTCCAATTAGTATTCACACGACATTGATCAGGTTCTTATATACTTACAATGAGAGAAGAATTATGTTGTTTGATTTTCCTTAATGATCTTTCTGTATTATACGATTCCACCTGAAAATATTATCAAAATCATAAGTAAACTATTTATATAGCCCAAAATTCAATAAAAATGTTGACATGAGTCATGACTCAAAATAGATAAGAAATTACAAGACAAGGGGATAATAACATCAATTACTTTTTCTGATTTAGGAACATCATAAAGACTTTTTGTTATGAAAATGTATACAAACCACAATGTTATCAAACCACCTGCAGTAAAGAGTAATTTTAATAATTCAATCCATATAGATTGGTTTATGGGATACTGAAATCTATGGATACACACAAGTGATGAAAGTGAAACAAGTAATGACTGAGCCACAATTTTCTTTCGAGTAATTTGCATTTTTTGTGTCTTTTTAGGATATTTATTGATTTTAGTGGTTCTTGTAAGCTTAATTAATCTATGAATATCAGGCAGTATCAAAATCTTATTCTTGTTATGCTTTATCAAAGACAGATTTTGAGTTTTATCCCATAAAATCCATGTTAATTCGATCACAATGCATCCAAACAATGTGTGATCTATATGATGCTCAAGCGGTAAAGTCACATCAACACTTCATTATTTGTCTGGGAAAATCCACAATTCGCATTAAATGCAATAAAATCGATCAATCAAATTCACTAATAAAAACTTGAATCAAGTTATATGTATGGATTGGTAGAGTTAACAGAACATTAAATCGCCTCGGATTCAATGAAGAGATTAATAGATCCTTCAGGTCATTTAATGATATAAAGAGAAAATAGAGCATTAGGTGGAAATAGTCGATGATGTTTTTCAGGCGACACAAAAAGATGATTTAGTGGTGAGTCACATAGGTTTTAAGAAGCAAACATAACAGAGAAGAATGTTACCTAGTAGGGATGGAGACTATCGAGAAAAAAGGTAGTGAAGAGTAGTACGACGATGCACAATGAATACGAAGGTGATGAGGATAATCAATCGAGAACAATCTAATGATTGGCGGAGCAGGCAGCGAACGACAGAGTAAACAAGAGTGAGAGGAGATCCGTGAAGTCTTATCAATAATGAGATCCGTGAAGTTCGATCGATAATGGCGTAAGTGGAGATTAAGGGAAACTGAGGAATGAGGAATTAGGTCCAGTGATGAAAAATACCTCTTAAAATAAGATTGCTATAGAAATAGAGGATGAGCAACGACCGACGTGATGGGGAGGCTGAGCAATGGCTGCATGTTGAGAGAGAGAGAGAGAGAGAGAGAATCACTTGACAGGTTAGAGGTTTGATCGCATACCAATTCGCTTGAATATCTTCGCAACCAAGTGGAAAATGAAGTCATGTGATTTTATCAATTCGCCCTTATTTTTGAACCGAGGAATGTGAGTATACCAATTTACCCTTATTTTTGAACAGAGGATTATGTGTGAAACATGTAGCTTCGAAACTTATTAATTTTGTATACTATTATTGACTATTAAGAATTTAAGATATATAATTTGATGCATAAATAGATGTTCTTTTCACTGATTATTTTTAAGTATTGCACCCAAATTTATTATATTTTATCCTACCTTGTATGTCATTTATTAAAATTAAAAAAAAAGAATTAAAGAAACTTAAGAAAAACATTAAGGGTAAAATAGTTATGATGTTTTGTTCCTTAGCAAAGTACCTACATAACTAAGTTCTGTAGAACTTTTTGTAACAAAAGAGTTATGGATTTTTCCGTCGTAGCAAAATAGTTATGTAAACCAGTTTTGTAGCAAAATTCCATAACATAATAGCTATAGAATTTCATTTCATAGCCTAATAGCTAGGAATATGAATATGTACCAAAATAGCTACAAAATTAGATTCGTAGTAATTTTCGTAGCAAATTTAGTAGCAGACTAACTACATATTATGATTCCATTATAAATTTCTATAAAAATTGTCATTTTGGTATGTATTTTTGACAAAATTTCAAAAATTGTCCCTTAGGTATTATTTTTTCTAAGATTTAGTCAAAATTTTGACTCTTTTGGCTTCATAGTCTTTTTGACATAGTTTATACATGAAAATGGTCCCTCGAAAATTAAAATGACTATTATACTCTTTCCTTTTATTTTTAAAATTTTTTAATATCTATTTTAATATTTTAATAATTAAAATAATAGAAGAGGGTCTCTCTCTCTCTCCCTCCCTCCCTCCCTCCAAAAAGGTACATCGGTCTCTCTCTCTCTCTAACACCAGAGTCATCACCCATCCCTTACCTCTCATCTCTCAAAAAACATACTTCTTTAATCTTAAAAAAAAACCCACCTTCGTTTCATCTTTTTGAACTCACATCTGATACAAATGTTTGAACTTACACTTGATACAACTCCAAAAAACACCCTCAGTTGACTTTAATTTGACCGAATTGTTGGGTGTTTTCGATTACTTCTGTCAACCAGATAGCGGGTCTAGATCCTCATCGGAGTCTCTTCCAGGGTATAACTCTCAAGAGAAGAAGAAATTGGAAGCAGAAATCGCACGAAAGGAGAAGGAGAATGAAATAAAAAAAGAAAGAAACATGTAGGCAACAAAGATTTTTGGTATGGTGGTTGATTTGTCGCAAAAGGAACGAGCACCTCCGGTGCCCTCACTGGTTTGTAGAGGGAGGAAGAAACGAAAGCAGCAAGGGCTGCTGAAGCATCTCTTGCGCTTCTTTGTCTCGGAAAGAAATGCAAAGGGTAGGGGAGAGATTGTCCGATGGAAACAAGGTAACAACAATAACAGTGCAAGTGGGTGTTTGGCTGCTATGGAGACAGCAAAAGAAGAAGAGAATGTGCGAGGGGGTCGTTGTCCTCTTGTTTGCCGGAAAATCTCCACCTCCGGTAGGGGTATCTTTGATTGAAACTGAACAAAAAAAGGGAGGAATAAGGGCTGAACTGGACAATAAATTTTGGGAGTGTTTTGCCGCTTTGCTTGACAGAAAAAGAAAGAATAAGGGAAGGATTGGGGGCTACTGCTCCTCTCTTTATTGGAAAACCACAAGAATACCACCTCCAGTCAAGGTGTTTTTAGTTGCCCCGCGCGCGCGCGCGCGCGCGCGCGAGAGAGAGAGAGAGAGAGAGAGAGAGAGAGAGAGAGAGAGAGAGAGAGAGCCATCTTCTATTATTTTAATTATTAAAATATTAAAATATATATTAAAAAAAGTAAAAATAAAAATAAAGGGTATAACGATCATTTTGATTTTCGGAGAACCATTAATTAAATCTCAGAAAAAATACATATTATAGGGATATTTTTGCAGTTTTGTTTATTTATTTATTTTTTTTTCATATTCAATAATTTATGTTTTATATGATTTTATAACATTTAAAATTTAAATTATTTATGAAGAAAAACTATTCTAGACTAATTATAAGACCATCTGATATGCATACGACGGTGGCCATCGTTGTTAAGTTGGACCATGACCACGGTCGTGTACACCATCCCGATCAATCATGATCGTGCTCGTCCGTATTCCATACGACGAATTCGAACGTCCAATTAAACGTTTTCCTTTCTTTTGACCTTTCAACGGTCAATTTGTTAAGTTTTAATTTTTTTTTTCAAAAACTTAATACCTATATAAATCAAATAAAATCCTCACATTTCATAACATTTTACTCATTCTAAAACAAAAAACACATGGAGGATTTGGAATTGTTAAAAAAATTGACTCGAATGATGACGAAGAATTCATTTCGACCTTCTTCAATGTTGTGCAACACATTCACGATGAAAAAGTTCAAATGTTGCTTATACCAGGGCGGTCGTCAATCATGATCGTCAAGCCGCACACGACTTATTGGTACGTGATTACTTCACTTATAATTGTATTCACAATGATGACGCATTCGAACGTCGTTTCCGTCTAAATGAGGCGGTATTTTTATGTATTCGTAATGCTTTAGAAGCCTGTTATGATTTTTTCTAGCAAAAACCCGATGCTAGAGGAAGAATGAGTTTTAGTAGTATACAAAAGTGTGCGGCTGCGCTTAGGTATTTGGGATACGATATAACATTTGAAGCATCTGATGAATACTTCAAAATATCTGAGAGGACCGCAATTGATTATGTAGATTGGTTTTGCGCATGTGTGTATGAGGTTTTTCATCAAGAATATTTGTGTAAACCAACTCCACGTGATATTGAGAGATTATATTCGGCTCATGAAGAAAGTCATGGATTTTCGGGTATGTTTGGCAGTCTAGATTGTAGGCATGTGGTTTGGGAAAAATGTCCAAATGCATGACGTGGTCAATTCACTCAAGGAGATATAGGTGAACCAAGTATAATCCTAGAAGCTGCCGCATCTTAGAATTTATGGATATGACATTCTTTTTTTGGAGTCGCGGGGTCTAACAACGACATTAATGTTCGTGGACAGTCTCCCATTTTTAACGATCTTCGGACCGACAAAGCACCTAATATGACGTTCACGGTGAACGGACATTCATACAAATACGGTTACTACCTTTGTGATGGGATATACCCGGATTATTCTGCACTTATGAAGGCATATTCGATTCCTCGACGTGAAAAGGCAAAGTTATTCACGAAGAGACAAGAATCAACGAGGATGGATATCAAGAGGGCATTTGAAGTTCTCAAGCAAACATGACATGTAATGAAATATGCTACACGACTTTGGGATAAGGATAGTATTAAACGAATGGTCCTAGCATGTATTATAATGCATACTATGATCATTGAAGATCAAGGTCGAGCGATTTGCAATATATGATCCGAACGACGTCGTCATCCCTCGTGAAGAGTTCGTACCCGGAATGAATGAATTTTTATCACGAGTTGCCGAAATTCATAACAGTGAAACTTGTTTCAATCATCGAGAAGATGTCACGGATCATTTGTACCAACTCAGCATAAATGAAGATTATTTTTTTTTACTTATGTTTGTTTGTTTGTTTTAAATTAGGTTATTTAAGTTAATGTAATGTTTTTTTTATTCTATGTTAATTAAGTAATGTAGTTTGAAGTTGTATTTTTATTTTTAATGTTTTTTTTTTAATTTTTTGTATTTTAATTAATGTAATTTGGTATTTTAAATTAATGAAAGTTAGTATTTAAAAAAAGGGAAAATCACACGCGCTACGAACTTTCTAGGGTTTATCATTTTAGACCATAAACAATTTTTGTGGCCTTATGAGGGAACGAAGTTTTTTTTGTCAGGACGATTACATCCTTTTGGCCAAAGTGAAGGGGTCACCCGGTTATCTTGTTGACACATTGACATTTGTTGACCAATTTTCCTATAAGATTGACATTTGGACCCACATCTCTCTCTCTCCTTGAAAATCAACACACTAAATGCAAAAAGGTGATAACTCTTCTTTCTTTCCCGATCGATTGTGGCATTACACAAAAACATGAAACATTTGTTTCTTCCTGTCACCATGTCCGTCACCACCTTCATCGTCTTTGGGGATTATAAACAAAAGACTTAACTTCCAAAAATTCATCAACTCACATACTCCCACCTTCTCCACCCTTAACGACCACACATCACCACCTCCTGACTACCATTACCACCGCAATTGACCACCGTGTCTCCTCACTCCTGCTACTGTTCGGAGCTAGCCAAACACACTCACATATGCTGCTGATACTGGACCAACTCGTAACCTACTGCCGAAGAAACACATCATCAAGGGTGTTGAACCATCGACTGTGAGCCACCATGAACGACCATCATCACCTTACCTTTTTCTTCCTTTCTATTTATCTTGTGTCGATCACAACAAACCCATTTCAACCCCTGAGTCCATCGACTACTATTACCATTAACTCATCCCTTTCCATCGTGTTCTACTGTCGGAAATCACCACCCGTCACCCATCCCCGACGAGGAAACTCCCCAACCTCTGTCGCTGCTCTGTTGTGCTTTACCGTCTGATAACACCCCTTTCATCCTTTTGTTTTCATCAACATAAGGACAATCAGGAGCAGCGGAACCCAGCTCCTCCTGTCGCTCCGCCACCCGAACAGCTTGTTGCCACCGCTGCTGTTATGAGTTCCGACCACCAAGGCCACCGGTAGTGGGTCTATGGCAGGGGTGATGATGTAGTGATGGTGGGTCCCAATTTTTGTCTATGTGTCCTCTAAACCGACTAAAACAAGTAAAGGGGACTAAAAGTACATGTTGTCACAACTTGGTTCCCTCGTAAAGTTATGAAAAACTTACGTGACTAAAAGGGTCAACCCTAAAAAATTCATAGGCTATATGTCATTTACCTTAAAAAAAGTTATATGATTTTTTATGTATTTTTTATTTATTTTTTGTTTAAATTTAATTAAAAAAAATGAGATGGAGTGATGTGTTTAATAGTAGATATCTCATGATTAGTGTTACAAAATATAATGATAATATGGTACCCACCACTATAAAGATAAGTGGTAGGTATAACCATAAACTAATACTTTACATACAATTGCCGTTAGAAATTCCAACGGCACCCATAAAGCTCAAAAAGTACTTGATCATTAAGAAGAAAATTCTTTTAACATCCCCCAAAGACTATACAAAACGTTTTGTTCACAATTATTATTATTATTATTATTATTATTATTATTATTATTATTATTATTATTGGTTTTGGTTTTGGTTTTGTTTGTATTCTCTAAATAAAATGTTTCACCTACTTGTCTTTGTGTGGTATATCTCTTTTTTTAAACATCACTATTTTATAAAACAAAAATATGATGTTAATCTTTATCCGAACTAAGGCCTTCTTGTATACAAGCAACGAGGCCGGTCGTGGTTGAGTTGGCCATGAACAACGGTCGTACACATCATCCCATTGTTTCATGGTTGGCCGTTTCCGTTATGGTTCATGTTCGGAATAATGAATGCAAACGACGAATAAGATCGCAACCCACTTTGACCAAATGTTTATAGTTGTTCAACGGCTAGTTTATTTAAAAAAAGTTAAACAAAAATTTAACCAATTTATTTATCTATAAATACCACATTTTTACCCCTTATTTCATACATCATTCTTTTCTTTCTTTATACACAAAATACACACTACAACTTCACAATCAAAAACCATAGATCCCAACCAAAATATCCCTCCAAACTATAGAAATCACAAACCCAATACGTTTTTGTGTTAGATACAACCTCTCGCCAATTTCCGACTCTAGAATCACCTCAAGACGATTTTGTCAATTTGCTTCAAACCGGTTCCCCTATCCAACAAACACCACTTTTCAACAATGTCAACCTTTTCCGACCTTCCAACAACACCAAATCCAACAACAATTCCAACAATTCCAACAACTACAATAACTCCAACAACAAACGTCACAACCACAACAACCACCAATTTCACAACCACCATTTTCGCCGAATTTTGTTTTGGAATACAACCTTTACCACCACCTCAACCGAAAAAGAAAAAAATGAAAATAACTGGGCTGACCCACCACCACCTAAGAAAATGTCCCGTGGACAAAAGATGAAGAAGAAAAGTTAGCGGAGGCATGGGTGTCGGCTTCCCAAGACCCAATTGTAGGAGATAGTCAACCTTACGGAAGTTTTTGGGAGAAAGTTCGAGCCATTTTCTACGAGTTAATTGAAAGTGAAACTCGAAATGCCGATCAAACTACGTCGAAATGGCGCGATATTCGACTAAAATGCACCGAATTTGGAGGAATCTACAACAACCTCCTAAACATACGTAAAAGCGGCTCAAACGATTTTGATGTCTTCAAGGTGGCCATGGATCAATTTGAAAAAACAACTCCAACACGCAAAGCTTTTCCGTGTATGAAACTGTGGCTAAAATTGAAAGATACTCCAAAATGGAAAGAGCAAACGGAAGGAACTTCGCAATCTTCCGGTTCAAAGCGTTCGAGAAACCCCGATGAAACTTCTCTTTCATTGCTAGATCTTGAAAACGAGCAACCTCTTCGTCGGCCGTTTGGATGAAATAAAGCAAAAAAAAAAGCGGCTTTAACATATTCAATCTTCCGGTTCAAAGTGTTATGAATCTTTTTGGCGATACATTTGATCAATATGTGCAACTTCAAGAAACGAAGGCCGATGTGATGACTCGGATGGAACAAAAAATGATTGAAGCACAAACATCATTTAAAGAGACACAAACGACGATCCAAACAAAAACCGATATGAAAATCTTGAAAATGAAAGCGGACGACCTCGATGAAGAAGACTTGGAACTTTTTCTCGCAATGAAAGAGTCGGTTCGAGTCCGACGTAGGCGTAGCTGGTAGTTTATTTTATTTATGTTTTGTATTTTTATGTTTTTTTAATGTTTTTTGTTTATTTTTATTTTAAGTAATGTAATTTTTATTTTTAATGTTATTATTATTTTTTTATTTCAATTAATTTAGTTTTTATTTAATGTAATTTGGTATTTTAATTTAATGGAAAACTAGTATTAAAAAATGATTTTATTGTATTTTTGAATTTTAAAAAATAAAAAAAATGAGATAGAATGGTGTGTTAATGATAGGTATTAAGGATGAGCATATGGACCGGGGAACCGGTACCGGAACCGGTTGGGCCGGGACCGGGATCATATTCTTGTAAATTTTTGGAACCGGAAACCGGTAGAATCAGACCCGGTAGAAGCGGCAAAAACCGGTAGAACCGGCAAAAACCGAAACCATTTATTGCTATTTATCAAGGATCGGTTCCAACATTGAAGACACGACAAGAACCGATAGGAACCGGGAACCGGTGGAACTGGAATCGGTAGAACCGGCGGTCCGGTTCGGTTCTTAATTTCGGCCGACTTCTGTTCCCGGTTCGGGCCGATTCCAACCAATTCGGTTCCTTTGCTCATCCCTAATAGGTATCTTATACTAGTCGTGAGAGAATATGATGCTGATGTGGCACAAAGAGACGGTGTAATATGAACAAACCGGAAAGTGCACTTTCTTACTAAAAATTGGGCAAACTTTATTTGTTTTACATATTATGCCTTCAAACGCAAACAATAACAATCTACACCACAAAAACACAAACCAACTTAAATCTTTTCAGATCGATATGCTGTTTGGAATTCCCTTCCCCGTAAGTCCACCCTCATGACTCTTATCCGACGTATTCGGATAAAGCAAAGTATACGCAACCTTCACAGGTCCATTTCTATTCTTCAACCTCTCATCATTGTTCCTTATCATTATCCTCTTTTCAATCTCCTCCAGTTTCTTCCCAAACCTTTCAAACGCCTCTAATGCATCAGTATCCCAAGTCCAATGCGGAGACTCGCTTTGACCAAGATAAATCTCATCAGTCGAATGCCTCGACAGAATCTCTATAAGCGAAACTCCAAGCAATGTTTGAAGCTGGCTCGTAATCGTTTCCAGGAAAGCTTTTTCTGGGTCTGATTCCAACTTTGCGTACTCCGGCGTTCCTTTCTTTGGCATGAACCGGCGGCTGACGGTGGGGCGGTTGGGGAGGTATCCAGCGTAAGGGTATTGACCGAAATTGACTGCCGCATGGAGAGCTGACGCCACCCATATGATGATTGTACAGGTGTCGATAAGCTCTTCACGTGTCTGCATCTTAGGCCACCATGGCTCGTCTTTCTTGTCACCGTGGCCTTCTGTTCTCAACTCCTTCCACCATGACTGGACTTCTGAATCTTCTTTAACGACGTCGTCTGAGGAGTAATATATACAGCAGTATTCTTCAACCCAGGTTTTAATCGCCGACCAAATCTCAAGTCCGTCCACCGCGAAAGGGTAGTCTTCTATCAGCAGTTTTAAGCCGTTGGGTTCGTTTGGATCCTTCACAGCTACACCTCTACATATATAATTCACAAACAATTAAAGCTCGATCACTCGACATAGTAACATTGGCTAATTGTATATTATACCTCTTAAGTAGATCAGCTGGCAGCGCCTGTTCTGGGAAGACCCAGTTCTTATAAATAACAGCAGACATTTCCATGGCGTATTTGGCCGGAAATACAGTCATTTCAAGTACACCTCCGGCGTTGATGAGTATTTGTCGAGCTAACGCGTTTATGTGCATTGTATCACGAAAATGTGGATGAAGAAGTTTGTATATAGGATGAAGAACACTTAACTGTCGATTCGTAGCAATTATAAATGGTTCTATTACTGCATGTGTGTTCAACCTGCACAACCAATTACATCAATCAAAAAAACTAAAAAAACACGATCAAAGAACTGAAGTAGAAATTGTTCACAGATCAAAAGTAAGATACCAGTGGCTAATAAGTTGATGATATCCAGAGTCATTCACGGCGGCGTAAGCCTTAGCCAACTGCCATATAGTGGCTTCAACACCATCGTCGCATGGAGTAAAGATTTCACTAGTGCAACCAAGGCCATGGTTTTCTGAATTTGGATCATTCGGTAAACTTAACTCGATTGCAAGTGGTTTAAGTGTGTCATCGTGTTGCAGCAAGAGGACTGTTCTGGTGGCATATATCTTCGAATTCGTGGTGTTGATTCTTGTCAGATATGGCATCAATGCATCATGATGATCCAAAATGAACAACTTATTTTCTTCTAAAGCCTACACATGGTATCCAAATACGTACATCAGAAAATTAATAAACACAAAACACAAAACTCATCTGGGTTTAATTCGTACCTGTTCTACTGTTAGTCCGTTCATATTTGGTTCGAGATGTTCCTTTGTCATGGAGCTTGTTTGGTCGCCATATTCCTTCGGATCGAGCTTGCTAATTGGTGGGAACTCCTGTTGAGGTAGAAAGTAGAAACATTAAAGGTTAAAAATTCAAATTCGTGGTTTATCGATCCCAAGACTTCGATAAATTGAACTTACTTGAAGTCGCCGGATGACCACCGGATTTACACCGGCGAGCATTTCTCTTCCAAATTCTTCATCTGTTCTCCATGCAGACTTGTCCACTACAAAAAGTCCACTTTTTTAATTATTTCCTCTCAAAGATTACCCTAGCTATAAGATGATTTTCATACCTTTGATAACATCGGGCATTGGGAATGTAAGAGGCTCTTCTCCATCGTTACGTAAGAGTTCTTTCACCAACTCCAAATGAATCCGTTTTCTGATCTTGCTAACAGAACGTTTGGGGAGCTTAAGCCCATCTGTGTAGAGATTGAGTATATCTTTAAAAGAATCAAACTCGTTCGGAGTTTTATCAAACAATGCCTTGATCTCAGGACGAACCACTTGGCCTATAGATTTAGCTGAATAGCCTAAGAAATCTGAGAACTTGACTTCATTAAATCGTTCATCTCGTGGAACGTAAATGTTCAGACTTAGAAGAAACAATCTCTTTTCGGAATTTGGATCAGTTTTGGTTGGCTTTCGACCTGTTCTTCCTCTTCGTGGATATGGATACTCCTGGGATCCACCCAAAACGGGTCGGGTATAATCCGGACCCTTATCAGGAAAACCCAAATCGTTATAGTAAGCGTAGTCATAAACCCTATCCCATTTCTTTAGCATTCCTGAACCAGTTCCTCTGAGGTTGATAAGTTCTTGTTCTCTATATTGCCGTAGTGGTTTCGGTGTGGAACAAGGTAAATAAGCCTAAGAGCATCCAAACAGAGAGTTTAATGAGACACTTGCATTAGATGTAAAACTTAGTTGTCATTGATGACAGTTATTATTAGACTACCACATTCATACCTAGTTCATGATAATACCCAACTTAACTTTTAATTAAAATAATAATTTCTCTTTAATCATAATTGATATATAGCCAACTGAGATAAACAATTCAAGACAATTTTGGCCCTTCATATCAACCGGGTTGGTTGCCATTTGTTATTTTAATTGATTTTTTTTGTCTTTCAGTGAACAATAGTTGCAAAAGACTATCATAGGAGTAGTCTTATAGAATGTCACATTGACATTACGTGGTTATTTAAAGTTCAATGATAATTATTCAATCGAGAAATAAATGTTTTTTAATACTTAAATAAATATTTAAATATGTTCCAATGAACTTTGTAAAGTTAATATATTATAAGAAAAATTAATAGAATTGTATGTAATATACAATGCTGATGTGAGAATCAATTAACTCAAACACTCTTTCATGAATTCAATTTAATGAGAGAAAAAAATTGATGGAAATGATAAAAAAATAAGTAAATTGGTTTTTCCGAGTTTTATTAAAAGAAAGAAGTTTGGGGAAATGAAAAAATCATTTTCCCTCTTAACATTTTTTCCGATTTGAAAAGATTTGAAAAAAAAAACAAAATGATTATTTTTTCTTCCACTTCTTTCCAACTCCGGAACACAAAAACAAAAACTTTCTTTTTTTTTCTTTGCTTAAACTCGGAAAATAGGAGGAGGTCTCTCTCTCTCTCTCTCTCTCTCTCTATATATATATATATATATATATATATATATATATATATATATATATATATATATATATATATATATATATATATATATATATATATATATATATATATATAACATCTAAAGATAAAAAATATGTAGTATAATAATCGTTCATTGAATTGCACGTTGTTTTGTAGAAAACATTTTTAATTGGGCCAATTTGTGTCAAATACAAGATGATCATAAATACAAGGAGATAATTTTTTTAAACGTGAATGGGACCATTTGTCTCAAAAACATTTGAATCGCACGTTGGTTTATATAAAACATTTTATAGATCAACATAAAATTTGTTATATTGAAATTTAAATCCTATTCTTGTATAAAGTCCCGAATACTTTTTAATATTGAATATTTCTTTATAGATGAAAATCAAACTTATATATTATTTGTACCGAAGTCATAACTTTATCGAAACAAAATTTTACACCTGTATTTTTACATATTCTTAGTAAGACATTAATAAAATATTGAAAAAAAAATACATAAAGAAAAAAATAGACAACGTACTTCCATAAATTAATCGATGAAGTTCCTTGATTTTTCTTTTTCACGTGATTAATATCTTGACCTGTTCTTGGATCGACTTTTGATCTAAAGAAAATAATTTTGATCTAAAGAAAATAAAAGACACCGACTTTTGATCAAAAGAAAAGAAAAGACACCGACTTTTGATCCAAAGAAAAAACAAAGACTTATATCAGTCTATCTATAAAATGTTAAATCTGTTGTGCTCCTAAAACAACATATTTTAAATAAAATAAAATAAAATAAAGTTTATATATAAATGTTTAATCATTAGAAAGGTGGAAGAACATCGTTGGTAAACTAGTAAAAGTACATTATATATTTGTATCTTGTCGATAAAATCTAATATTTAGTTTGAAACTTACTAAAAATATATTTTTTTTTTATTGAACAAGTATGTGTCACTTAATAGGTTCTGCGAACAAAAAGAAAAGAAATATATAGACTTGCAAGATAAAACAAAGTTTATGTATCAAAATTCAATGCAAGGACCTTACTTCTAATTATAAAATTAAATAATTTTTTAAATAAATATTCGTCATGTGATGCATGAAGCATGATGCACATTAAGGTGGAAGCCACATTCTTAAAAGTAAGAAAATCTCTTATCCTATTGTTTTGGACCTATACATAATTAATTAAACATAAAATCATTAAAAAAAAAGCTCATGATAACATAAAATAGTTGTTTGATACTTTGATTTATTCAAATCATACCTTTTGAATATAAAAATAAGAGCAGACTGGAGAAGTGAATCTTATTGGATAGGAGAGTAGTATAATATTAAGATGTATGAATTGTATATTTTAGATCTACACATCACATTCTGACCTATTTACTTTCTAAGTATACAAGAATTGTCGTACGTAACAACCTATCATGGGAATAACTTAATTGTCCAATATATAAAATAAAAGAAAGGACAAGTTTAAACAGTAAATTTATGCTCGTTTCATATATAAAACGAAATAAAATTTGATTTTCTCAGGTTAGGAAATTATATAATTAAGTTAATTTCGGTTGATTGAGTCAATTTCGGATATTAATGATTCGGAGTTTGAGTTAAGCAAACTCTACAAAATCAACAACTATAAACAACTTCTTATTTGACCATAAAATTTTAATTATCAAGATTAACTTGATATAAATATATTATAAGTCACACAAATCAAAATTAAACTATTTATTAAAATATTCAACATCTTTGAAACAAAAGTTAAATGATAAAGAAATACTATCTTTGTCGTATATTTATTGTCCAATTTTAATTTTTGGAGTATTTATTTTATAACCTTGATTTTAAATATTTTTGTTTTTGATATATAATATTTGATGTAAAATATATTAATAGATTGCATTATAAATGTCTTTTTATTTTTATATGTTTCATCAGATAATATATACTATAAATAAAAATATTTGAGGCCAAATTTGAAAAAATAAAAATTTTAAAAGTAAAAAATGAACAATAAATATAAAATAGATGCAATATTATATTCCGTTACTATTATTGTAAATTAAAATTAGAATATTTTATAATATGAAATGATAGAAAGAGACAAAGAAAAAGCCAAATACTCCTATTTAATATACATATGTAAAGTATAAAATACATTAATGTAGGTGTTATTATATACTAGTTGTAAGACTCATGTATTATACGATCTAATTTAAAAAGAAAAAAGTTAAATATAAAGGTTAAAATATTTAAGAACTTTGAATATATATGAAAATAAGAAAAATAATAAATTATTATTATGGAAATATTTTTTATCTTTTAAATTTAAACAAATAATTTAAATAGAGAAAAAAAACTAATGAGCTTTAATTTTAAAATTTTGAAATTAAAATGTAAGTTTTTTTTAATGAAATTAATATCCATTTATTAATACATTTATTGCAATTATTACATTAAAATATCATATGAAATTTAATAAAATAGAAAAAATAATAAAATAACATGTGAAAAAAAAAATTAAATCAAAATAATCATAAAATAAGATTTGACAAATTGAATGAGAGTAAATATAAAAAAAAAACATTCATTTATAGAAAAGATACCCTCCCAACTCACATAAATCTTCTCATAATAAAAGATGAGAAATTAAATTACCTCCTACCTTTTATGCTTACAATTATTCCTACCCATTAAAATTATGAGAAATCACCATTCAATTTAATTGTAATTGATATATTCCTAATATAGCCTTAATGTGTTAGTTAAAAAATATAGAATAATGACATTTGTCATAATTTTATTGGATAGAAACATTTGTAGGCATAAAAAGTAGAAAACAATTTAATTTCTCATAAAAATACACAAACACTATTTGGCTAACATTAAATTGATACACACCACAAATGGAAAGATATGTATAAAATTCCCCATTAATTTTGATATCTTAGCTTAATTAAAGTTTGGATTTGGGAATATCAACCTGGGTGTGCTACAGAAATGAAAATCTGACAGGACAAGAAAGCATCAAATACTTGTGATGTCACTTTATTTATAAGAAAAAAAAGTTAGGTGGCCCCATTGACCCACTAAAACATCTACAACAAATCACAAATGTATACTCTCCTTCTTTATAAAATACAAGAAACCCTCCCTTAATTATTGACCTTCAAAACGTGAATAACGACAGGCATCATTGACTACAAAACTTTTAATTGTTCAATCCGTATTTTAATTTATATAATACAGTTGTTTATTATTTTAATTTATATAATATAGTTGTTTATTTTCATAATATTTAATAAACAAATATATAAAATACATATGGTTGTATAAATTAGTCTGCATTTAATTTATTCATTTCATGACAGTTACATTTATAGTCGTTTCTATGTTCATTCTAACAAAAGAATGCAGTAAAAAAAAGGGTACTTACCTTGTTAGCAAAGAAGACGCGGTTGTACTTATAACGATGCGCAGGGTACACCCACGAGTTGCAGACGAAGTGGACTGTTCCATGATCAGGAACATGTTCTAAGGTCAGAGTTTTGAGGTAAAACTGACTATGGTGTTGGTTCTTTATCACGAAAGCACCAGGAACTCCCATGGATTCATTCCATTCAAATGTCACCGAGAAAGAAGCTTCACCGGCGGACATCGGCGTCACTTTTGTGATCCAATCTTCAAGAACCGCTGCTTTTCCGATCTCCCCATTCGATCCATTCCCTAAAACAATATCAACATTAAGAATATGAACATAGTTTATGTACGATTGTCGGAAAACATAGTGATGGAGATGAACTGACATGAGTCCTCAAAGTAATCCTTGCTGATAAGTTTGATCGAGATACGTTTGCCGAAGAGTTCATAAACCCTGTCAAGAAACGATGCACCGAAATCATTGAGATCGAGAACGTTTTTCTTCATTAACACAACTGTTCCTTTGATCTTCTTCTTCATCTGCTCCATTTCGTGGGAACTGCTTTTGGTGGAGCTGTTTCCACATAACATCAAGTTCCTTACCCCCATAACTTGTTCTCTCCGGCGGATATCGGGAAGAGAGACCGAATGTTATCGGGCCAAGTGTTGTTGGTTGTGCACTTGTATCGGAATATTTATTAACAGCTGTGGTAGTCTCTAGGTGGTGGGAATGTTTTCTATTCCAGATTCTTGACTTGCAAAGACTTTTTGTATACACACTATTTTCTCTTTTCTGTAACAACCAGGAATCAAGATGTGTGTGTGTGAAAGGATAATGAAATAGTTGTTATTTAATGTAATTTATAGGAGGTTACCAACCCACGTCTCAAGTAATGTTTTCTTTGTGTCTTTTTTGCCTTTTTTTTTTTTTTTTGTTTACTTTGCTCTTTAATTCCATTGACAAGAATTGTTTATCATTGATATCCTCAAGTTAAGATGGTAATCTTTAGGTTTAGACATAGAACTTTATTTATTGATTGTTACATTCTTACCACTAGGTAAGAATTACCAAAGGGTCAATGGTCTAGCCGTATGGAGTGACCATCTCATATGATAGGTCTAGGGTTCAAGTTTCGGTGGAGACATATGTGGTTATTTAGGAGGAGATTAGTTGCTTTGTCGTTTAAAAAAAAAACTAGACAAGAATTAATTGTTTAGACTTTCGTGCTAATTAAGGGCATTTGAAATCTATAAATGTAAAGTTGAGTCCAATTAGAATTGTATTTTAGTATTGAGAGTTTGTTGTTATTAAGGAAACTATATTGCAATAAATAATATTAATAGCAGAATAGATCGAATTTGACAACCAACTGTATCAAATAATGTTTAAAAATGTATCGTAATATCTAAACTTATAAAATGTAACCAAATCCATTGATATTTAGATATAATTGTATTAGTTATAACCCTTAAAACCACGGATGAAAAACAGATAAAAAAGAAAAATAATATTGATAATAGAAAAATCAAAAATTTATAAAATTTTATCCTTATTTTTCCATAAACATACCTGTTTAAATTGCATAATTTTTTTTAAATTAAAGATGATACCCACGATTAAAGTTCGTAGCAAAACATAATACAAAACAAACTTAAACAATGAAACAGTTAACAAATGAATTAGAAAATATAAATAAGACACTATAGACAACTTGTTGAGTCTTATAATGTGTAAAACATAAAATATACATTACAATTATATATATATATATATATATATATATATATATATATATATATATATATATATATATATATATATATATATATATATTCAACAAACATTATTTATTATAGATATATTTTGATATCCAAGAAACATTCACCATATTTTAATATTAGTGATCATATATTAAACATAATCAATTTAATAACCAATAAAATTTTAAATTTTAATAAAAGAATGACAAAAGGATATGTATTAGATATATCATAACCCTAGAACAAATTAAATATAAGATGCCATCGGGAGAAAACAAAAAGAGAAATGAAAGTGACATAAGTTCGTGCAAACTATCGATCGTGAATACCTTCAAAACAATATGCTATTGTCAACCTATCACAGTTACATACTTATGTTATGATATATGTTTATAGGCTGACATGATATGTTATATGTGATAGTGGTAGTGGGAGGGGAATAGTCCCCAAGTTCGGTTGTTAGGACCGATGGGTAGTTCTGACCTACCCTTCGGTTCTAACAACCGAACTCTACTACTATCACATATAACATATCAGGCCAACATATAACATATCGGGTAGTAGCCAACCTAGATGATATCACAAAGACAAGCATCTAACATACAACTCCTACTGGTGGGTCGGCATTGTGGCCGTAGACCCACCGCTACTGGAAGGTAACTCATCTCGTACGAGTGGCTGCTGATAATTTGTGCGGGAAATCTCTGTTTGTTGCTGCTCCAGAAATCCTCCAGCTATAATTCCCACAAAACACTCAATCAGAATTTGATATCTACTCTTAGGGTAAAAAGACTATTTTACCCCTGACCAAGTCCAAGTCAAAGTCAAAGTCAACTTCCGGTTGACCCGACTCGCTGAGTTGGGCCGCCAACTCGTCGAGTCTCTATCCTTTCATCTGTCCTTCTTCACGCCTCTACTCGTCGAGTTGGGCATCGACTCGACGAGTTCTCCTTCTAAAACAACCCCGAATGAACCTTCATCCGGCTCGCCGAGTTGTATGAACAACTCGTCGAGTTCATCTCCATCCTATGAAAAAGTCTTGTCCTCGACTCGCCGAGTTGTTTGAACAACTCGTTGAGTTCATCTTCAAGAGTTGGGAGATTACCTTGGACTCACCGAGTCGGCTCATGCACTCGCTGAGTCCTATGAACTCCAGGACTATGGCTTATCTTAATACGTTTGGTTACTCCCTTGGACCCTCTAAAACCTTTCTGACACTCAACTGGTCTCTTTGAATCATAACAAAAAAGGGCAGCCTAACCTCGGACTCGCCGAGTACCAAGAACGACTCGCCGAGTCGATACTGTCCAAGTCTATTTCTTCGATTTCTGGTGTACAACTCTTGTCCAAATGATAGATCTAGATCCCTAAACTTGATCTAGCACATAAAGTTACGAACTTTACATGCATGCATGGGACTTTGAGCCTAAAAGGCTCTAAAATAGACTCTTAAGTTGCATGGGGCTTCCATGGGTGCAAAAGTAGCCCTTTTCTGCCTTGTAACTCTTTCATGGACCTAGATCCGACGCCTCAGCCCCCAACCATGCTTGCAATCATGGTTGGTTACCAAGAATGACTTATAAAAGCCCTAAATCTCCCCAAAAAAGGATCTAGCAAATGAACAAGCAAGGTATCGACTTTATATCTTCTAGGAGCTGCAAATGATGCACAGACTTGAACTCCCTTGGTCTTCTCTTGATTCCTCTAGGCTATTCCTTCTTCTTTGAGTTCAAAATCACCAAAAAGCACCACAAATGCCTTAGCTCTTTACACAAACGGTTAGGGTTTGCTATGGGGGTATTATGGAAGCAATAGGGACGAAGTGTGGCTGGATGAGGTGCTTAAATAGGGTGTAAACCCTTAGATTAGGCTTTTGTCCAGTCAGAGTCTACTCGTCGAGTCTGGGAGCCGACTCGACGAGTCCATCATTTAAATCACATATTAAATCCGCTTCTAATCGACGAGTTGGGCCTTCAACTCGCCGAGTCCCAGGCCAAAAATGAAAATTTCTTAAATAAAATACATACCAGGAACCAGGTGCTACAGAGACAATGCCCAATCAGGATTCCAAGTGGATCCTGATGTCGATAAAACTCCTAAGGTCTTAAGGAGAACGCATTTGCACGTTTTTACTCCTGAGGAGCTGCACTCCATATATCTTTCATTAACAAATACACTACAATCACCTCATGCAGTGCAGGGTCTTTTTTCAACGACCCCAGTTGGAATAGGGCCGCGGCCAAACTTGGTTATAGACCAAGGAGACCGAGGAATCCCTAGAAATTCTTCGTCGTCGACATTACGACCAAGCGACATAGGCATGGTGAGCACCAATGTGCAGGGATCCATGAACCCGGGGGACACCCCTGTGGTGACTGAACAATTTTGGATTGCAGATGATAGTTGGACCAAGTACCAGCCCTCCACAGAATCAGAAAAGAAAAGATTTGTTGCTTTCAAAAAGGTGTTAAGAACATGATAAGATGAGCAATCTGATATTTTACTAGAAAGAAAGAGTTATAATATGAGAATGAAGAACACTTGGTGGTAGGGTTGTTCACTATTTGGATAAAACCGAATTGTCCAATTGGACAATTTGGATTGGACTATTTGGTTCGGATATTCGGATTTTGGATTCGTTTACAACAAAACCGAACTATTACTTTGGATTTCAGATTGGTTTTGGTTTATAAAATAAGAACCGAATAGTCCAAAAAAACCGAATTTTTATATATATATATATATATATATATATATATATATATATATATATATAGTTATTTATTAATTTTGTAATTTATTCTTTAAAATAGGTTCAAAATGTTTTACCCGATAGAAAAACATCAATACATATTTTCTCTCAAAAGTATCATATCTATAAAAAATTTAACTATAATATACCTTCTTAGTAGTTGTTTACAAATTTCAAATCACAACAAAATAATTTGTTTTCAATTCTCGTATAAAATTGAGTAATATTATAATTATATGTCGTTTTAAAATGTTTCGAATTTTGAAAACCGAATTATAAAAATTGATCCAACCGAATTTTAATTGGATCGGATTTGAATTTAGTTTGACTATTCGGATCCATGTTTTGAAAATCAAAATCAATTTGGATTCACTTAATTGGATCGGGTCAAACCGATCCATCCAAACGAACAACCCTACTTGGTGGGAGAGAACCCACCGTACTCTCTCTAACTAGAGGACTACATTTTTGGTGCACCGTACTCTCGACGTATACTTTACTTGTTAAATACTGTTGCTTCGCTTATACTTATTTTATACTCCTACTCTGTAACGCTTTCACTTATACCTGAAGTCACTTATACCTGATGACACTTATACTTATTCACACTCATACTTAGTGATACGATTCTACTTCGCTTATACTTGGGATCGACTCTACTTCACTTATACGCGATACGCTCTTACTTCACTTGTTGTCATCTCCACTTCGCGAATACGCTTATACTTATTCGACAGCTATACTTCACTTGCGACCGCTCCTACTTCACTTATTAGACACTCCTACTTCACAAGAATCACTTCTACTTGATACACACTCAGTCATAGTTAGATGTATGTATGTGCTTGTATAGATGCATATAGATAATGATTGAAGGACTCAGGAAGGTTTGTCCGCCCTATTTCCTTTTCTTCGTTGAGATGTGGTCTGGTGGGAACGGATGTCCATCCGAAGGTCATTTGATTCATTAGTTATATATTATGTACACGAGCATAGACATACGAGTTTTCTTCAGTCAATTCAGTTAAGAGTCTCTACCTCTAGGTCAACACTTATGGTGGTTGTCGAGGCCAACACAAATAATAACCCTAAATATTACACACTAAAATAGTGTATAGTGGTAAAGGGATCGAATCCACGGAGATTGGTTCAATTTATAACTCTATGAAAAATCTCTTTGTAAAAGTACTTGTAAAATGACAATAAAAATAAAATGGGGGGGTTTTGGTGTTTTGAAATACTTGAAACAAACTAGAATCAACTATGATTTAAATAGACAAATGCAACAAAAATAAGAGTTTGATGTAAAACCAATGAGGGAGAGATGGTTGACTTAAAGTTTCCTCACTTTGACTTTTGATGAACATATCATTAGAATCCAATGGTGCAATACTTTTATTTAAATCCTTAATTTGGCTATAGTAATCCAAGGAGCTTGAGATTACCTAGACTTTTCTTAATTGTTGAAATGGCTAGAGAAGCTCATAACAATTTTCTTAGTCAAAGTCACTAATTCCAAATAGCATGTAATTAGTGAAAGTCAACTAGCATTAAGAACCAAAAAGTCACCAAATCCAAGAGGGGTCAAATGCTTTCACCACCATGTTGGAGGAAATGTTTTTATGATTGTGTGAAGCAAAAACAACACAAAAATCATTTGTTGCTTGCTAATTTGAGGATCCTTTACTTAATCAAGAAATTAGCCAACTAATCACCACAAACACATTTAAACTCATGAACTAAAACATACAAGTAGTGATAAGATGTTAAAACACAAAACATTCCCATAAAGATTTAAGAACATGTTCATGGATTCTTCAACATTCAACAAAAGTTCAAAGGATTAACCAAAAGTCAACCAAGATTAGTTTAGCCAAGCATGGCTAAACTCAAAGAAACAAAGTTAGAGAAAATTGTACCAAACATTAAGCAAGAATCAAGAGGTAAAAATATGATGTTCTTCAAGTGTTCTTGGCCTTCAAAAGTCTTCAAAACTCCAGAGAGAATCTCCAAAAATCGGATGTCCAAGAGTCTCCAAAAGATGGGCACCAACCTTCCTCAAATAGCCTTCCAAATGGATTTCCGAAATTACCCCTGCAGAGCCTTGCGCGACCCGCGTGCTGTTGCGCGGGTGGGTTGCGCGGGTGGTCCCTGGATGTAACATCTTTGAGGTTTTGGGCCTCCATAGCTTAGCCCACTTAGCCCAGATCGAATCCAATCACCTCCTAGCCCATTTTCTTCAAGTTTTTCTTCATTTTAAGCCCAATTTGACATCTCCAAATCCTCCAAAGCTCGTGCACTCTCCCGATTAACAATCTATGCAAGCTTGAATAAACTCCCGCATCTTGCAAATTTAAAGTCTATTTCTCTCCAAGCCTTCAAATAACCATCAAGCTCGCTCCATGCATCATCTCCACAATCACCAAGCCTAACATCATTTTTGTCTACCAAATCTCATCGCTTCCCATACGTCCCGAACACTCCAGCTCCGCTAGACCCGAAAACCTGCAATTATGCTCACAAGATTCGAAAGTACCCGAAATAGTTATAAAATAACAAAAGGGAAAATATGCATGAAAATTATCTAAATTATGAATGAAATATGCTAAAATAAACTATAAAAAGAAGTAAACAAAACTAACTATCAAATCACCCCAAGCTTAAACCTTACTTGTCCTCAAGTAAGACAAGACTAAAATGAACTTGGGATGAACTATCCTAAGAAAAATAAAAAGAATGAATAGAACCGCGGAACCTGATCACCGTTAGTCAACATGGTCAAAATTGATCTTGCTATTACCTCACGAACTTTTTCATCCGATGACAATGGTACCATAAACCACAGCCAGGACAACTCCTTTAGGTGAGTAAGGAGGGATGAGCAGTCGCAGCCTCAATGGAACATGCATACAATGAAGAATATCTGTAGTAGGGAGAAAGCAGCTGGATGGGCTCGGGTGGAGCTCTTCTTTAAATGTACACTCTGATCTCACGTTTGCCGGTTTCTCTCATGTATAACTAGGTTTATTCGCTCGGGCACCGTTGTAGGAATCGGCTCACTTGGTGTTGGCCCAAACCTCCCGTAGTATCCGACTCGACAGTCGCCCTAACATCACCAATTTATGAGAAAGAAAAAAAAAATAACAACTCGATCTATATACAATAAAACAGATCTATACAAATGAATATCAAACGTCGAGTGACCAAGATGTTGGGAAATTTGTTCAATAATTGAACCGGCCACCTATCTAAGATAGTTGCAATTGAAAATTTGCATGCTTCATTTTGTTTTTGTTTGTTTGTTTTTTTTTTTTTTTTTTTTTTTTTTGTTAATAAAACCCTTTGACTCAAAATTTGGTTCCCAAAGGTGTGTAGGTGGAACCGAAAGGGTAATGATATAATCCGAATGGCCTAAGTGTGAAAATGACCATGTGTGGAGCATAAAGATGTAATGTAAGCTCCTTTTCAAACTTGTGGTTTTTCAAAGATAATGAAAATGTCCAAATGTGGACTAAAAGACTCTCTAAATTCTAAGAAAACCGCAAAAAGATATGGTGATGTAAAGAGACCGGATATGGATTCTACTCGGGGACAAGCACTAGTGCTTCATCCTAACGGTTCAAACATGATCAAGTGTGATCCTCTCGGCGGTAGTGACCGCAAGGCTAAGACATCCATTGCTATAGTATATCCTACAGTCATTAGTATTGTATGCATAATTCTTCATGAAAACTACCTGTCCATGATCACTTACCCCTTTAAGCTACCAGCATCTGATCCCAAGTATGAGATCCCAAACTGCAGCTAATGGTCCCCGTTCGATGGGTGAGATAACAACAAGATCCTGGACCAATAATGATACAATAACTGTGAACCTATTCCATGGCATCCAGGGGGTGAGAATAAACGGACAACAAAAATGCATGAATGTTAATGCCTAAGCTAAATGTTATGCAAAAATATAAAAGGTGAAAAAGAAGAAAATAAAATCTTTTTGGAATTTTAAATAAATAAAAAAAATGAATGAAAATTAGCTTAAAACTAAAATGTTATGCAACCTAGTTAAAATGCATGAAAAAAAAAATATAGAAATAAAATAAAAGATAAGGGATATGCCCCACCCCAAGCTTAAGAACAAGCATTGTCCTCAATGCTTAAGGAAAGGGCGGAAAGGACCTAAATCGGAGGATTGGATGACGGGAGATGTTTGTGGCGGTGGTTTCGTGAAATTACGACCGGTAGAATTCCGACAATCTTGAATTTTCCGGCGAGGTGGTTGCTGGAAGGTTATATAAGAGGAATGGAGTGGGAGGTCAAGATGATTAAATGAAGAAGAAGGGAAGCTGAACATTTTAATCTATGGGTCAAAAAGGGTCAATTTCGGTCAATGTTGGTCAAGAAAAGTCAAAAGGTCAACTCATTAAAACCTTTGGTCAACACCTGGTCAAATAATAGCCAAAAATAGCCCAAATCGCCCAGCACAGTGCGCGGGTCGCGCAGAGTAGCACGCGGGTCGCGCAGACCTTGCAGTTAAGTCTTGGGCCAATGTCGCTTCATCACACCTGGCCGCGCAACCCACCCGCGCAACAGCACGCGGGTCGCGCAACCTCTTGATCCTGATCTTCATTTTTGCTTCATTTTTCTTCGTTTTTCATCCGTTCTTGCTTCGGACAGCCCCAAACACCTAGATACTCTTGATTTCTTCAAAAAACAACTCTTTTGAATCCCAAAAACATCTTCAAAACTCATTTTGTTCAAATTAAAAACACGAAAACACAATGCTTTCCAAAAATGCCCTTCTTTAACGTCTTTGGCGAGACACCTCCAAACTTCACTTTAACATAATGGGGCGTCCAAATGGACGACATCTTGTACATTTGAATCAAAACCTTCATTGAATGGCTTCAATCGATGTCCATTAACCTTGCAAATTTGCCCCGTGTCTACATTTTTTAATTTCCACACCTCCATTGGGACTCTTTTCTTGTATTTGACTTTCTTTTTACGGGAGAACCATACCGGACTCAGACCTTTGATAATAGCAATCATCCAACCATATTCTTTCTTGTATTTGTTCATTAAGGTGACCAACTCTTCCTTCTTTTCTAAACTCTTGGACATGGTTTTTGAGTAGGTGACCGGTTGGGCGTCTTCTTTCTTGTGATACGTATCATTTGAAGAGTCCGACAAATTTATCGCTTCTGGCTCTTGTGGTTGGTCTACCAATGGAGTTAGTTTCTCAATGGTAGTGGGTGGCTTAACCTCTCTTTCATTAACCCATATCACTTCCTCTATAGTTTCATTGTCAGCTTTTTCAATTTCTTCTTCTTCTTTAACAACCTCTTCCACTTCTACTTCTTCTTCCTCTTCTTCATATAACACTCTTGGGCCATCAAAAATTTTCTCATCATTCAAAGGAATGGAACATGCGCTATGCGATGGGCTCTTTTCAGATGGTATTTTTTCTTGAGCTTCCATTATACTAATTGATTGAGCAATTTGTGTTATTTGTTGCTCTAAGCTTTTGAGGCTAGCTTGAGTTGTTTCCTGGAAAATTTGGGTAGAAGTGGCAATGCTTTTCACAATGTCCTCTAAGGACATGCTTGGCGTTTCAGTTTGTTGAGGAGGGTAAGGATAGGGTTCTTGGAACAGTGGAGTTGGTTGGTATTGGTTATTTCCCCATGTTTGGTATGGGTTTTGGTAATGGTTATTTCCCCAAACTTGGTTGTTGTCCCACCATTGATCATGTTGAGGCTGATCATAACTCCATTGGTTTGACCAGTAGTAGCTTCCTTTCTCTTGCACTTCTTCCCATTCTCCTTGTAAATATGGACACATGTCGGAATGATGTCCATTTTGGGCGCAAAAATCACGAAGAAGAGGTGTGGGCTGTACACTTTGGTTACTTTCAATCATCATAACTAACTGAGCTAGCTCAGAAAGTTGGTCTTCGGTGCAAGGAGTGTTCATTTTCGAACCATACTTCTTCTTTTTTTTTTTTTTTTTATTTCGGGATTTTAAATTTGAGTGCCTGCACAATGAGATCTAGGCATAGAGAAACAAATTGATTAAAAATAAACCAATCCCCGGCAACGGCGCCAAAAATTTGGTGGTTGTCGAGGCCAACACAAATAATAACCCTAAATATTACACACTAAAATAGTGTATAGTGGTAAAGGGATCGAATCCACGGAGATTGGTTCAATTTATAACTCTATGAAAAATCTCTTTGTAAAAGTACTTGTAAAATGACAATAAAAATAAAATGGGGGGGTTTTGGTGTTTTGAAATACTTGAAACAAACTAGAATCAACTATGATTTAAATAGACAAATGCAACAAAAATAAGAGTTTGATGTAAAACCAATGAGGGAGAGATGGTTGACTTAAAGTTTCCTCACTTTGACTTTTGATGAACATATCATTAGAATCCAATGGTGCAATACTTTTATTTAAATCCTTAATTTGGCTATAGTAATCCAAGGAGCTTGAGATTACCTAGACTTTTCTTAATTGTTGAAATGGCTAGAGAAGCTCATAACAATTTTCTTAGTCAAAGTCACTAATTCCAAATAGCATGTAATTAGTGAAAGTCAACTAGCATTAAGAACCAAAAAGTCACCAAATCCAAGAGGGGTCAAATGCTTTCACCACCATGTTGGAGGAAATGTTTTTATGATTGTGTGAAGCAAAAACAACACAAAAATCATTTGTTGCTTGCTAATTTGAGGATCCTTTACTTAATCAAGAAATTAGCCAACTAATCACCACAAACACATTTAAACTCATGAACTAAAACATACAAGTAGTGATAAGATGTTAAAACACAAAACATTCCCATAAAGATTTAAGAACATGTTCATGGATTCTTCAACATTCAACAAAAGTTCAAAGGATTAACCAAAAGTCAACCAAGATTAGTTTAGCCAAGCATGGCTAAACTCAAAGAAACAAAGTTAGAGAAAATTGTACCAAACATTAAGCAAGAATCAAGAGGTAAAAATATGATGTTCTTCAAGTGTTCTTGGCCTTCAAAAGTCTTCAAAACTCCAGAGAGAATCTCCAAAAATCGGATGTCCAAGAGTCTCCAAAAGATGGGCACCAACCTTCCTCAAATAGCCTTCCAAATGGATTTCCGAAATTACCCCTGCAGAGCCTTGCGCGACCCGCGTGCTGTTGCGCGGGTGGGTTGCGCGGGTGGTCCCTGGATGTAACATCTTTGAGGTTTTGGGCCTCCATAGCTTAGCCCACTTAGCCCAGATCGAATCCAATCACCTCCTAGCCCATTTTCTTCAAGTTTTTCTTCATTTTAAGCCCAATTTGACATCTCCAAATCCTCCAAAGCTCGTGCACTCTCCCGATTAACAATCTATGCAAGCTTGAATAAACTCCCGCATCTTGCAAATTTAAAGTCTATTTCTCTCCAAGCCTTCAAATAACCATCAAGCTCGCTCCATGCATCATCTCCACAATCACCAAGCCTAACATCATTTTTGTCTACCAAATCTCATCGCTTCCCATACGTCCCGAACACTCCAGCTCCGCTAGACCCGAAAACCTGCAATTATGCTCACAAGATTCGAAAGTACCCGAAATAGTTATAAAATAACAAAAGGGAAAATATGCATGAAAATTATCTAAATTATGAATGAAATATGCTAAAATAAACTATAAAAAGAAGTAAACAAAACTAACTATCAACTTATATTAGAAACCCACTACCCACTGTTTGGAAGTCATTACCCACTATTTGGGATGCATCTTCGGGACACGGCCTCCTCCGTCGTCTAGTTGGTAACCAGAGTCTCCTGTAGGGAGAGCGGAAATTGTGTGTATAGATCTATACGGGATTGACACCCCCGCACCCTGACTGCTAGCTACAGTCCACGACTCACCAAGCCAAGGGGTGACAAATGTCACATTATATAGATTCTTGTAGGGCGTCTGGTACTCTAGTGTCGGTTAGTATGGTTACGAGTATCCCGGGTTACCTTATAATTCATGGCCTTAAGGTAACGATATTTCGCCAGTTATTTACACTGTATGCTGGTAATTCATTTTCAGAGTCACGCTGTTTTGACCTTACAAGACGTATCTTTCATTTGATACTGTCTGGGGTCTGTCTCCTCTGTTTTGACCATACAAGACGTATCCTTCACCTGATGCTGTATGGGGTCTGTATCCACTGTATTCACAGAATTCACTGTGTTCACTGTTTTAGACCTCGCCAGACGTATCTTTCATTGGACATTGTCTGTGGTCTGTATTCATTGTATTGGACCTTACTAGTTGTACCTTGCAATTGGTACCTTCTGGGGTCTGTGTCTTCACTTGATAGACTGAACCAGGCGTGTCGTTCGTTTGATACTTTCCTGGAGTCTATGGTTCCTTGCCTTAGTCAGCAGTCCTCACTGCTGAGGCATATGATATTCCCTGATGTCGTTTGCTTTCCTCAATAATCAAATTCAGTATGTTGATAATGATAGCAACTTAGGGAAAACTACTTTTTACCACACATCATTGACCAGTCTTGGTAGAAATGTCACTAAATGCTTATTTATTCTATTACTTGTATTACTTTGATACCTTCTAATGTAACCATGTAAAATTATTCTATTAATGCAATGTTTTGTTGTACTTTGATTACTATAATGCATGTGTTGTGATACTTGACATGACGTCATCCACCCCAGAACGTTTCCGCCGTTCCGGTTTTGGGGTGTGACAGATTGGTATCAGAGCATTGTTTATAGTGAGCTAAGTATATCAATTCATAAAAGATATATAACCTATAAACACAAAGGGTTAAAACACTCTGACCAAGAATTATACTTTAAAATATAACCATATTTTACCAAAGTATAATAACATCCAGAATCTAAACACTCGAACAAAAGTATCACAAGAAGAACAATAATAAAAGTCTTCGGATGTTGAGCACTACAGTCAAACCTGGGCAGTTATGTAATCGTAAGCTGGGATAAATGTAACCTGATCAACTACATTTATCCGAGATGCGATGAACGTGTGTTCGGGAGTGATAATGGTGTGCAGCAGGTCTGAAACTTACCAACTAGGAATGCTAGAGCCAAACATAAAGTTAAAATTCTATAGGAGTATTTTAGAACGCTAAAAGATCTACACAAATCCCAGAATCATAACCAGAAGATAAGACTCAAACAAGAATTGAAATACCATCTGGGTATTTTAGAATACATAAGCAACCTTGCGTGAATAACTAAAAAGTTCCCTATTGATATACCTAAAACTACAGAGGGTATACTTCCAAGATTTTATATAATAAGGATCCCATAGGCTAAGAATGTGTGGTTTCGCTCTGTTTCCTTTTCCTCGTTGGGATGTGGTTCTAGAGTAGTATCACATATTCGAAGGCCTATCGGATCTAAGCTATATATGATTTGTATACCCTGTGTAATCGTAGCAGGACTTGATATGGATCATACAGTGAAATGTTAATAATCTCTTAGGATTCTTTAGACATTTCCATTCTCGCGCGAACCCTGTAGAAAAACCTACCCACTTCAGTGCTTGTCAGAAGAGTTGAATTCGACCCTGAAGAGATTCATTGAGAAGATTTCCTGTTCGGAAATAAATGAACCGGGTCGAGACTATTGAATGCACCAAGTGCCCATATCCTTTTAGGGACAGTGGTGAGAGATTCGCCTAAACTTTGGAGATTCCCAGTCATCCATCATGAAGTGATGACACCTACAGTTGGAATCAGAAGGAAGGCGGAGTAGAAATTCAATATGTCCATACAAGAAGAGAACCCTAGGAAACTACCCGAAGGAAACCAACGCCGATTCCAATTAAAGATACGGGGCAGACCGAGGGAGCCAGTACATGGAACCCGGGAATTGTCTTTTCCTCGTATTCGTCACGATAATTCACCCTTAAAAATAATGCAATTTAGTGAGTTGGTGGTTACACTACTCACGCTATGTGTTAGGTAAATCGTCGTTTCTCGTTGCCAGATACACGATTAGGGCGGATCCCCGCATCTCTATTGAGAGAATTTTAGCCATTTGCCCTTGTGAGCCTCTCTTTCCGCGGTTTCGTTCCGAACCGTTCTCAAATCTCTCCAGGCCGGAGAGTGAAACCTTTCCCAGTATAAAGGTAACTTAGTAGGAACGACTTGCATCTTATGGCCTTTTTCCAATATTCATACACCCACTTCGATTACCAGGACTACATCATAGGGATGTAGGTCGACACTCAGACAACCAGTACCCGAGGCACGGGAAAAATTTATGCCTAATACGTTCAGGAACGGAATGTCCAGGGCTAACTATCGTCCCTCATTATCTTGTATTCATTTCCATGTAGGAAAAACCATGCCACTGAAGAAGCGTAATCAAACCACAAGCAAGAAACCTACTCTCTTATTCAATGAAGCTATGTTCCAAGCTGCAGTCTCAGCAGCCGTAGCAGTTGTCATGGCTCACCTGAATGCTAACACCGCCAATGTTAGCAAGGGCCCTGTCGGGATTTCCAATTCTGGAAATGGACAGAAACAACCAACACTTCCACACTCAGCCACCCAAGAACCTCCACTGAACCCACTAAAGAGAAAACTCAAGATAGAGGAGGGAAGTACCTCGGCTCAAGGACTTTCCGAAGGGCAACGAGCTGAGGTAGTCTATACCCCTGTCAATCCTTCCCTCCCGACCTCAAGAAGACCATACCTAGGAGACCTTCCCCACTGCAGCAAGTGCAACTACCATCATCATGGTGCCTGCCGGGAACTCTATTGTGCTAGGTGCCACATGTTGGGGCATACTGCTCGCGTCTGCAGAACCCCGGTTGAGTTCATTACATCAACCACCAATGTGGCGACCCGTACAGTTTGCCACCTATGTGGTAAAATGGGACACTTCAAGAGGGACTGCCCAACCGAAGAGAAAGACAAAAACACAGAAGGAGTCTGACACTACTGCTTAGGGAGAAGCGGCAAGGGAACTCGTTAGATTTTGGTACGTCTCTCGATCTCGGATAACTAAACTGAGAACAATAAAAGACTAATTCAAGTGTAAATTCTTCTCAGTAAGGCGAAAGTCGCAGCACTATTATAAAATTTAAAATTCATTAGGTAAAACTATAATGGCTAAACATATACGTTACGGCCATGTATATTTAAGATGGACAGACCTAGAGTGAGCGAATGCCGCCTCATTTCCTGTTCCTCATTTGGTTGTGGATTTAGGGCGGGGTCGCTCAGTCAACAGTCCTCCCCACCTTAAATATACATGACTAGTATATGTGAGGCGATTATAGAAATGCCTCGTGAGAATCCGTTCATGAAAAGATACTCTATTCGGAAACACTTAGGACTCTCTATAGTTCCGCGTCGACTCTATCGGTCCAAGTATCCGCGATAGTGATACATAGGACGAAACCCGAGACGCCTAGAACTTGTGTGCCTGTTGGGCACATGACCCTATCGACCTTCACTTTATATCATGTCGAAGTGTGCCAACTTCGGCGACTCTATTGATCATGGTTTGACTTCGTGCAACCATGTGTTCGTTCTTGGTGCTGTGTAAAAAGAACTTTCTTCATAGCCATGTCGGCGAATAAAGGTTCTTCCGAACCTAAACCTGACACAATTAATCAAACCTAATGCGACCCGTCAATCGTCCCTCTTATCTCAAACCTTCTGAAGTACCCAAGGGAGGGTACCATACACTGTGGACCGACCCCTTGTAGTCAGATAAACACCGAAACGAAAGGCACTGCAGATACCTCAGAAAACGACAACCATCCGAAGCATACTCCGTAGAACCCCCTGGGAGACCCTTCGCACCTCGCACATCAGGTTTGTGAACCCAAAGAATAGAACTCATGAGACTGACCATTATAACCAGGTATACTGCTGGCATCCATCAAGTATTGGCGGTTAAGCCAAGCATGAGCTCTACCACGAACCTCTTCGTAAAACACTTTCACCCTATTCGATAACATAGGAGCCGAAATCAAGAGAACTACTGCGGATTGAGCTAGTAAAGTTTCGAGTGATGAGACCCTATACCCAATAGATTTGACTTAGACCGAGGAAACTCACAACCTTCGGAAGAGTAGTTGCAATAGATGCCCTTACTGCTCTGGCACTCGTCCACCCTGTTATAGACAGGTAGTGCTTATTATCCTCCACCCTCTCGCATGGAGGAATTCGTCGTCGCCCACTAGACGATAAGCCTCATGACCCTGATCCCGAAGTGGTTATAGACTTGACACCAGTCCTGGTGTTAGTCGAAGGGTTATGCAGGAACATGCACTTTCCACGCTAGAATAAACCACAGTCTTAGAGATTCCTTGGACTAATAAGTGTTCCACGAATACTATCTCATGCAGGGATAGTAGAACCACCTCCTGAGATAGTCCAACGCTCGTCTGGTGAAACCCTATCTCCCCGACCAGCAGGGTTTCCGTATCTCAAGAATCCCCTTAGTGCAGATTCAATTTGCACAAGCTTGAGATAGACACTCTACAGCAAACCGATAACCATAGCCACGCAACCCACTCGACAATCTAGAAAGTCTCTATCAGCCAGTTGACGGAAAACACGAAACCAAAGACCACTCGAGATTCCTAAGAACCAACCTGAAGGACTACACACACAATACAAGTGAGAACGTTAGGAACTTCGGAATGGCGATCATGCCAGTGATGATCTTGCCATAGAAGTACACTATGTTCTTAGTACTGAGAAGCCCTACCCATTCCGAGAGCATAGGACCATCTGAGAATCCCCATGGAGACTTGGTCCAACCCTTTTCAGGCCGCTACTACCTTCGGATATGCCACAAGATTCACACCCGATCGATCCACTTCTTAGACTCGATATATGATTCCCGACAACACTCTTCATGCCTCAATCATCTTGATAGAATTAATTGAGAACTCTAACCTTGTAGATACACCAGTTGGAAACCCACTAGCTACATTAGGCGGAATCCGCATCCCGTACGTGAAGGTCTGTTGGAATGGCAAACACAGATTAGAGTTCACTTGGGATGTGAGGACAACCGTGTAGGAAGTACTCCCTTACCTCTACTTGGCCATTCATACCTACTTCCTTGCCTAGACCTGAATTGCGGGACGAAATTCCCTCTAACGGGGGGATGATGTGACAACCCAAGTTGTCCCGTTACATTTCCTCGTTACCGTTAACGGAATATTCCACTGTATAAAAGTTCCGTTAATTAGAGGGCGTCAATTTAATAAACATTCCATATGGTTACCTTTAACATGCCGTTAAGTCGTGATAAAAGGAAATAATAACACAGGACACACATTTCCGTTCATCTGGAAAATGTTAAGTTTTATTGTTACGACTACTAAATCGGGTGCGACCAAAAGCCCCGTTTAACGGCAGTATCGGGTAAAATTCCACTGAGCCCCGACTGTGAAACCTATATAAGGGTGAGTGGATTCCATTGGAGACTTTTTACACTCTCTCTCTATACTCTCTCTCTAGACTTGTTTTCGCCCCGAATCCCAAACCAAACACTTCCAAATTGTAAGTCCGCTTACCCTAGCTTATTCTAAACATATTGATTTGTGTTTATAGCCCAAAATTCGGACTTAGAAGCAATGGAAAAGGAGTTTACGGCCTAAGCTCCTCCTTAGGCCGTAAACACCTAAAATGAGGCCAAAATGACCCAAACTTGTCCCTAATGGCTAGGATATAAATTGAGGTATTAGCCTAGGAGTGTTTAAACATTAAAACTCATGGAATTAGGGGGTAAAATAGAGTTTACAGCCCAAGCACAAGCTTAGGCCGTAAACCCCTCAAAACCTTGTTAAAATGCCTCCAAAACACTCCCAAACCACACTAGGGCTTAACACTTAATTTAGGGACTTAATAATGGGGGGTTTTGATCACTTAAACACATCAAATTAAAGGAGAAAAAGGAGTTTATGGCCTAGGTCTATAACAAGGCCGTAAACTCCCCAAACCAAGCCAAAATGTTGGTTTTTGTCCCCCAATTGACCTTAGGCATTTACCATAAAATACTAGGAAGGATTTAAGGGCTTAAACACATGAAATGGAGAGGTAAAAAGGAGTTTACGGCCCAAGCTAGTGTCTAGGCCGTAAACTCCCCAAAACACATCCAAATGTTAGATTTAATCCCCCAAAATAGCATCACACTTCATTAGAAATTGCTAGAAAGGTAATAGAGGCTTAAAACTTCACTTAACTCAAAGATTGAGAGTTTACGGCCGTAAAATCCCATAGGAGTGTCTCTAGGCCGTAAACTCCTATAAAGTGCCCTTAGAAGCCTTAAACCACTCATGCCTTTTAGGAAAAGTGCTTGGAATAATTCCATGATGCTAGTAGAAGCCTAAGACACCCTAGAACCCATCACCATGAGTTTATGGCCGTAAACTCATGGTGAGAGGTCCTTGGGCCGTAAACTAGTTGATAAGGGTTTACTCTTGGATAGTAAGCTCCATTCCTTAGCCATTGACACCCTTAACCGCTACCCGGGACACCCCAAACACTTAGCCAAAGTGTTTTCTGCTCCTGTGAGCGCGTATATGTGTTTAATTAGTATTATATATGCTAATTGTATGTGAACATATGTTAAATAGGTCATTGTGTGTGTTCGAATCCTTGCGTGACACCGAACGCCCAAACGACACCTTTGTCGCACCTACTTACGCCAGGAGAGTTCATACCCCTGAATGAACCTTTTAAATGTTTTTATACATTTTATAAGGGGGGGGAATACAAGTTAAACATGCCAGTTATCATATCAATCACATGTGATTGATAACCCGCATGCACAAGATTTTACGATACTGTACACTGTTTTATTGAGTAGGACACTATAATGGTTTTCTAAAAGATTTTCATTTAATTCAAGACTCTTACTGGTACTGTTTTATCTAAATTCATTTTAAACTGGTTTATAAAGGATTTCCAAAGACTTTCAAACATGTTTTAAAAAAGAATACAAATTGTGATTTTCCTGAGTATAAAGGTTTTTCATCAAACATTCCCTTTTCGACGTATACTTTACTTGTTAAATACTGTTGCTTCGCTTATACTTATTTTATACTCCTACTCTGTAATGCTTTCACTTATACCTGAAGTCACTTATACCTGATGACGCTTATACTTATTCACACTCATACTTAGTGATACGATTGTACTTCGCTTATACTTGGGATCGACTCTACTTCACTTATACGCGATACGCTCTTACTTCACTTGTTGTCATCTCCACTTCGCGAATACGCTTATACTTATTCGACAGCTATACTTCACTTGCGACCGCTCCTACTTCACTTATTAGACACTCCTACTTCACAAGAATCACTTCTACTTGATACACACTCAGTCATAGTTAGATGTATGTATGTGCTTGTATATATGCATATAGATAATGATTGAAGGACTCAGGAAGGTTTGTCCGCCCTATTTCCTTTTCTTCGTTGAGATGTGGTCTGGTGGGAACGGATGTCCATCTGAAGGTCATTTGATTCATTAGTTATATATTATGTACACGAGCATAGACATACGAGTTTTCTTCAGTCAATTCAGTTAAGAGTCTCTACCTCTAGGTCAGCACTTATATTATAAACCCACTACCCACTGTTTGGAAGTCATTACCCACTATTTGGGATGCATCTTCGGGACACGGCCTCCTCCGTCGTCTAGTTGGTAACCAGAGTCTCCTGTAGGGAGAGCGGACATTGTGTGTATAGATCTATACGGGATTGACACCCCCGCACCCTGACTGCTAGCTACAGTCCACGACTCACCAAGCCAAGGGGTGACAAATGTCACATTATATAGATGCTTGTAGGGCGTCTGGTACTCTAGTGTCGGTTAGTATGGTTACGAGTATCCCCGGTTACCTTATAATTCATGGCCTTAAGGTAACGGTATTTTGCCAGTTATTTACACTGTATGCTGGTAATTCATTTTCAGAGTCACACTGTTTTGACCTTACAGGACGTATCTTTCATTTGACACTGTCTGGGGTCTGTCTCCTCTGTTTTGACCATACAAGACGTATCCTTCACCTGATGCTGTATGGGGTCTGTATCCACTGTATTCACAGAATTCACTGTGTTCACTGTTTTAGACCTCGCCAGACGTATCTTTCATTGGACATTGTCTGTGGTCTGTATTCATTGTATTGGACCTTACTAGTTGTACCTTGCAATTGGTACCTTCTGGGGTCTGTGTCTTCACTTGATAGACTGAACCAGGCGTGTCGTTCGTTTGATACTTTCCTGGAGTCTATGGTTCCTTGCCTTAGTCAGCAGTCCTCACTGCTGAGGCATATGATATTCCCTGATGTCGTTTGCTTTCCTCAATAATCAAATTCAGTATGTTGATAATGATAGCAACTTAGGGAAAACTACTTTTTACCACACATCACTGACCAGTCTTGGTAGAAGGCTGCTTTATTTAAAGAAAATATAGGATTTTCTGGAAAGGACTCTAATACACTGAAATCTCCTAAGCTATTACTTTATTAAGTTATTTGAATGAAATGTCACTAAATGCTTATGAACTCACCAGTATTTGTAAAAATGCTGATACTCTCTTTTCAAATAACTTGTATTCTCAGGTTAGCATTAGACAGGTACATCGCCGGAGCTGTTGATGAAGATAGCTTAGTACCATGCTGTATTTATTCTATTACTTGTATTACCTTGATACCTTGTAATGTAACCATGTAAAATTATTCTATTAATGCAATGTTTTGTTGTACTTTGATTACTATAATGCATGTGTTGTGATACTTGACATGACGTCATCCACCCCAGAACGTTTCCGCCGTTCCGGTTTTGGGGTGTGACATTTTGCCACATAATTTCTTTTTTGTAACCTATAAAACCTATCAAAATACACTAGTACCCAAGCTATCAACACAAATCACAGTTTCATACACACCATTACAAGGAAAAGCTTCAAACATAAAAATACCATTTTTATAAACCAAAATTGAGCCATTCATATCATTAAATGAATATCAAAAACCTTGTCTAAATAGTGAATGAAAAAAAATAATGTTTCACGTCATTTATGATGAATAACAACAATCAACTGAGTCTAATCTTACATCACCATCCAAAACAAGGCTATAAATTCCAATCATTGTCTTAGAAGAAGATTTCTTATTGCTCATGATTAGATTCAACCTTCCCTGCTCCACCTCCTCACTTTCTCTTAGCCCCTACAAATCAAAACAAATGTGAAAACACATTTTGTATCAAGGACCCAAGAACGAGTAGATTGTGAGTTATTAGTTTGAGTAGTGTATATACCTACTGACGATGGCTTCACTTTGCCATCATTGATGTCGTGCAAGTACTTAGGGCAACTTTATTTCTAATGGCCCGTTTCATTGCAATAGAAGCAAGTGACCTCTTTGGGATCACTAATAGAAGGATTGTCAGAACTAGGCTATGCTTTTGGTCCATAGCTAGATGCCCCAGCATGGGCCTTGCCCATCCAATTCATCTTAGGAGCACCTTTTGTTCTCTTTCCTTTGTTTTGCCTAATGGCAAGGACAGAAGCACTAGTAGGAGTGAAGCTGTGATTTTTCTTCTAACCCGACTCAGCCGTCTACAATAGGTTGTGGAGTTAGGCCAATGTGGTCTCAATATTGTTCAAATGATATGCCAATATGAACTGATCATAACAAGGTGTCAAGGATTTTAGGACCATGCCAATGACCAACTCCTTGTTGAAATTCATATTAAGCCTATCAAGGCGCTCCAAGTATCTTTGCATCCTTTGCACGTGGGTGCAGACCAACTCTCCTTCCTGTAACTTTCAAGTCATGAGGCAATTGACAACCTCATATTTTTCTTAACGAGCTCTCTTGTGAAAATTTTCCACAAGATCATAACTTGCAAGCCATGAGGCACTTGACGACCTTATATTTTTCTTGATGAGCTCTCTTGTGAAACTTTTCCACAAGATCCAAGTTCATCTTGTAGGGCCAGTAGTCATCATACAATGTTCCTAATTCTAGAACTATGATGGCAACCAAGATGCAAGCAACCTTTGTTGCATTGTCATAGTGTTTCTTATAGGAGAGGATTTCTTCAGGAGTAGCAATGGCTTCATCGATATCAATAAGTTGTTTTTCATAGACATACTTTTTTCCCTTGTATCGAAGATCCATCTTGATGTTGCACATCTAATCATTATAGTTAGTGCCATCCAATGTCAGCTTGGACAAGGTCGAGGGTAGTGAGAAATTGTGGGTAGATATTTGAGAAGCGGAAGCATCACCAGAAGTAGACATCTATAAAGAAAAATAAGTTTTAGTTAGATGACAATAAGTCATTAATATTTTAAACCATAATAAATATTTAAGCCTAGGATCCAAAATAAAAGTTCACAAATAAGAAAAGAGATTTCATAATCTTATCACGAATTTATGAAGGTATGTAAAGGCAATTTACCAATTTCAATCAAATGAAATTCATAGATCTTTTGAGATTCATTGAATCTTATCAACGACATGTTTAATATCATATTATGCTCTTCTATTTGTGATTGGGATGCCGACGATCACAAACAAGATGTGAATAGCCATGTAAATATGCTTGGAAACCTCGATGTCATTTATCATCTATAATTAATATGTCGATTAACCACACGCTCTCCATTAACAATGATAATTTTCGAGATGCCCATTAGTTACTTTATATCGTTATACTTATTAATGAGATTATGTCCTATCAAATCTGTTCGACTGATGACCCTCCACCACACAGGAGAGCGGTAGGTGAGAGTGGACACCCATTAGACGACCATTTTATAGGCGGCTTCCTTATACACTCTTTATAAAATGGTTTCGTGAAAGAGGCGTACTAGCGATTTGGCTGACTTTTCTTATATATATATATATATATATATATATATATATATATATATATATATATATATATATATATATATATATATATATATATATATAACTTTTAATATTATAAGTATAAGGTGTATTATAAAACTTTTCAAAATCATAGGTTTAGTTTTAAATTTTGAAATTAATATAAAAAATAATTTATTTTAAAAATAAACCAATTATGATTAATCTTTATCCTTTAATTAACAATTAATTAAATTAATTTAAATCATATAAGGATTAAATAATTATTTATCATTAAACTTCAATTAAAGAATTTGAATTTAATAATAATCCTTACCCTATTAGATTGTTGAAATTTAAGGGTATAGGGATTATCCATTTTTAATTATTCTATTTTAACAAAGTAAAACAATAATTCTCAAATAAAGAAACCCTGACAGCCCTAGATAATTTCTAAAATTAGGGAGGAGGCTAGGGTTTCAAGAACCCTAGCCCAATCCGAAAATCCATATGTTTAGGGTTTAATTTCTATAAACCCAAAGTTGATCTATTTAACTATTATGCCTATTCAATTGAAAACATTGGGCTCTGATGCCACTGATAGGTTTTATAGGTTACAAAAAATCATGTGGCGGAAAATAACTTAACCCTTATGTTCACTTGCAACCTAATTGGATCTATGTTTTCGCTATTGAAAGCTATAATCTATGAACATCAAAGAACCCTATGGAAACCCTACTATTTTTGAAAATCCTAAGAAAAATAGGGTTTACATACCTTTTTATTATTCTTGTAAATAATCAATGAATTCCTTCTTCAATAGCTCTTGGAAACAAGCACCGGAATATCGTGCCTCTGATGGTTCACACTCAAACCTTAGCAACTAAGGAAACTTGAAGATAGAGGAGATGGGAGGTAAATTTTCGGCTATCCTTCTTAAGGTATTAGTGGCTGAAAATATGAAGGCCCATATTTATAGCTGATAGGAAAACCCTAGATTACCCTTACTTGGTTAAAATAATACTCCCCCGTCCCATATTAATAGTCTATGTTTCCTTTTTGGTTTGTCCCAAAGTAATAGCCTACTTCTTAAAATAAATATCCCTTTTACCAAAATACCCCTCAATTTAATAGTTAAACTATTATGAAATTAAATGAAACTACAATGGAATTAAATACAACAAAGAGGTAAATTTGTTATTTAATTTAATAAAGTTAGTGTTAATTAATGTTATCTTAATTTGTGTGTTTTTTTGTCTATGGATAATAATTTTAGGACGGAGGGAGTATTATTTCAAATCATGTAAAGTTTCCTAATTCTCCATATTATTTATATGGAATATTCCAGAAACCCTAATTAAGTTTCTTCAAAATTTCCACCACCTTGAAAGTGTAACGACATAAATTTTGAAACAATTTTTCACATTTTAAAACATAATTTCATTCATGATAGTTATAAAAGTATCATTGTGTCACATAACAACCCTTAACATTACATCCCAAGATCATAACATGTAAAACTCCTCGTGTGTGTACTGATCATGTCGGCGCCTTCCCACGGTCGTTACTAGTACCCGAAACACATCACACAACACTGTAAGCATAAATGCTTAGTGAGTTCCCCAAAATACCACATACCACACATACGCCCTTCCAGGCCATAACTCTATGGGATCTTCTGATCTGAGTGTCTCAGGGGACTTCCGTCCCTAACCCCGGTAGACATTTCGGTCCTACCCGTATCGACCTTCCGGTTCGTACCCTCTTGAACTTCCAGTCCATATCATCTTGACCTTCCGGTCCATACCATACATAACATACATAGCAAATACATATCACATATCATATAACACATACATCTCATAGCATATAAGACCTTCCGGTCGCACATAGGTACCCTTCTAGGTACAGTATAGTGAGAAGACTCACCTCGGTATCTCGGATAGCCTCGTACTCGGTCACACTGGTCTAGCCCTCGCCTAAACACATAACAATATTCATAAAAAAATAATGGCTCTCAAGGCTAGATCAAATCCACTCTATAACTTCCACAGAAGGGTAAAAGACCGTTTTACCCCTCCCTGACCCAAAAGTCCAAGGGTTGACCAAAACCCTTAAAGTCAACGAAAGTCAACAGAAGGCAGTTGTGACATCCCCATTTTCACGGCCAGAAAAGACCGATTTTGTTTATGCTTTATAAAAATCAGAGTATCTCTTTTAATAAAAAATGTTGCGGAATTTGTTCCCAGAAAAACATGATAAATACGTTATTAAAACATTTTCGAAGAAACGTATTTTATTTATGTTAAAACGTTTGGGATGTCATCGTCAATACAGAAACATAAGCATAAATAGAACTTACAATTATTTACACTAGTGATCTACATCTCTTTAAATCTCTCAGTGTAATGTCACTTCATATCGACACCTGTGATATAAATAAACTGAGTGGGTCAGGTTGGGAAACCTGGTGAGCACATAGGGTTTTCAACCCACAATAATATAATTATTATTTTTAAACATCAAACAATCAACCCAATTACCCATTCCCGTTATCCTCACATTACGTCCCTAAAACGTCTAACACAAGGGACCTAGTCTAAGGACTATCATTGGGATGGACACTACTGCTAAGGGGATTCCTTGGCAATGAAAGTCCTAAAGGCAACCATGTGGAGGATGGAGTACACCTGGTGAGCACACAGTTCACACAGTTTGAATAAACACACAGTTCGAATAAACACCTACAGGTTGCGAGCCTGCTAGTGTTCCGCTGGACTGCCTAGTATAGTTCGTGGTCGTCACCTATACTCCACTAGATGACTAGATCATCAATAACATCTATAACGAGGCCTCTCATTATTTTATTTTGTCACACAGCAACTATTACATCTACCCATGTTTTACCCAAAACATTTTGTAGATATAAAATACATATACAGTTTAAATCATTGAAAACATGTATAAAACGTTCATCCAGCATAGATAGCAAGTATTCAGATAATATGCATACATAGCACGTAATTTATATAAAATACTTCATATCTATGTGTAACTTGAAAGTAACTATGCACTCACTTGAAAGGTGACGACTCAGCACTCGGACAACGCTTCGATACTCTCAAAACGATTTTCCTTCGATAAAACCTAGTACCAATACCACTAGGGTTTAGTCTAACGATAACCGAGACAAATTAATTAGTCTGACTATTATTAAGCGTTAATAACACTCAATATAACTCATAATAATAGCCCAAATAATTATTTTAAGGACCTAATAACATTCCTATATTTATTTGAAAGCTATATTAAAAATTGCGTAAGCGTAGCACACTTACAGCGAATTTTATCGAAAACCAGAACTTAATTGGAGCAGCGTTTCGAAACCAAAAAACTCCTTTTTCTCAGGACTCCGGGAGCTTCGGGGCTTCCTTAGGGTGCTAGGGGATCACCTAGGCTTAGGGGAGGGTTAAAACCCTTAGAGAGAGAAAGAATTTTAGTGAGAGAAAGAAATTGGTGTGAAAAACTTGGAATGGCTCGCATGCTATTTATAGCCCCAGCAGCCTCGGACTACGCTGCGTGTCCAGCAGCTACGCTGGGCGTAGTCTCGGATAAGAAGGCCAGCCTCGGTCCAGCTGTCTCGCATCTTCGTCGGATGGATAAGGCACGAGGGTACGCGGGGCGTACTCACCTCGGACGCTGGGCGTAAAGCGAAGGCTACGTGGCATGATCCGAAGCGCGTTCCTTCATCAGCGATGGGCGGCCCAGATGCAGCCACGTCATCAACCTCGCAACAGACTTCGCAATTTCATGCTTCAACTTTAAAAATTCGTAACTTTCTCATACGAACTCCGTTTTTGACGTTCTTTATATCCACACGAAGGTGGGAACGTACTCTCTACAACTTTCGTTTAGACTCTGTCGGCTAATTTTGATTCGATTTTAAAATTTATATTATTAATAGGCCGGGACAGGATTGGTCCGTTAAATCCCCATAACTTCTTCATCCGACGTCTGTTTTCATCTATCTTTTTCTCTTTACGCTACTCTTAACGAGATATTCGATTCCCGTTTAGGTCGTGTTGGCAAAAAACCGCTCGATCTAATATTCGAATTTCGGGTTGTACACTGCTAGTCCGAAACTTCGAAAAATCATAACTTCTTCATACGAAGTCAGATTTGGGCGTTCTTTTTATCGATGTTCTTAGTTTAACATATTCTACGACTTTCGTTTAGATCGCTAAGGCTAAATCTCGCCCTATCGTAAATTTACTATTTACGCTTCCCGGTGCCGTACCGGTTCCGACGAGAAACTTCGATGGGTCATAACTTCTTCGTTATAACTCGGATTTCGGCGTTCTTTATATGTACGAAAACCTTGTGACATATTCTACAACTTGGTTAAGATTATTTATTCTAAATAACATTTTGTCGAAAAGTCATTTTCGACCCCTATTGCCTCTAATTGACTAGCCCGGATTTGCGGGCGTTACAGCAGTATGCGGCGCGTACCCTCTCTGTACGCGGGACGTACGCCAGCGAACCACAATCGGGGCTTCAACCCCTTACACTACGCGTATTGGGAGTTACGCCCAACGTAAGTCCCAATTCAGCCATTTCTTAGATTTTGGTCTTAAACGATTAAGACACTCCTTCTACTTCCAAATCTAACTCTCTTACAACCTCTTAATCCATAAAGTCGGAACCTTTAAGCCTTTGCATGGCTGTAAAGGTCCCTACACCCTCAAACATCTTTCCTTTTTCCCTCCAAAGGTCTAGATCTCATGCATGGCTCCATCTTTACGTCCAAGTTTGCATTTTTATGAACATACAACACCTATAGACCAGAAATATGATAGATCTAGGCCAATGGAGACCATTTTCTCATAAAGTCTCCATCTTGGGACCAAAAACCCTAGAAATTGGTCCAAGAAGCACATAACTCAAATAACAAGGCAAGGTTTGAGCTTTTTACCTCAAGAAGAGCCTCCAACCTCTGAAAAGCTCAGATCTACTCTTTCCCACAAGCCTCTAGCCTCCAAAGTGACATCTTCTTTCCTTCCACCACCTTGAAATGACACTAGAAGCTTAGAACACCAACACACTTGCTGAAAACGAAGGGACTCTCTCTATTAGGTTTTTTCTCTCTGGAATGGAGGCTGAGGTTGCAGCCATAACATTCCTTATATAGTGCTCAAGCCCCAAATTAGGGTTTACATTTGGACACATTACGCCCGGCGTAACCTGGGTACGCCTAGCCTACCCCGGCGAGTCCTCGTCCAAAATAAGTGCGCGAGTACGCGCAACGTACTCCTCAGTACGCCCAGCGTACTCACAAGCCTAACACATACTTAAAAGGACTTAACTTGACAACTTGGGAAAGGAGAAGGGTTAAATAGCTTTACCTGAATTTCAGGATGTTACAATTCTCCCCCACTAGAACCAAACTTCGCCCTCGAAGTCTCATGCCAAAAATAACTTCGGATGCTGCTCCCGCATCTCCAACTCCGGCTCCCAAGTCAACTCGGACCCCTTCCGATGTTTCCACTGGACCTGAACCAGGGGCACTTCCTTGTTCCTCGGAACCTTGATCTTCCGATCCAAGATTGCAATCGGCCTCTCAATATAATTCAGACTTACCTCCACCTGGATATCCTCCAACAGCACCACTGGCGACTCATCGGCTATACACTTCCTCAGCTGAGACACGTGGAAGGTATCATTAATCTGGCTCAACTCTGTAAGTAGCTCCAAACGATATGCTACCCTACCCACCCTCGCGATCACGCTAAATGGCTCAATATACCGGGGCCCCAGCTTGCCCCTTTTCTTGAAACAAATCACTCCTTTCCAAGGGGATACTTTCAGACGAACAAAATCCACCACCTGAAACTCGAGCTCTGATCGACGCCTATCTGCGTAACTCTTCTGACGACTCTGGGCCGTCAGCAATCTCTGTCTAACTTTTTGTATCTGCTCTGTCGTCTGAAGCACTATCTCAGTACTGCCCATTACTCTCTGCCCTACCTCTCCCCAACAAATGGGAGTCCGACACCTCCTCCCATACAACAACTCAAATGGAGGCATACCAATGCTCGAATGGTGGCTGTTGTTATAGGAAAACTCAGCCAAAGGCAGATACGTGTCCCAACTCCCTCCGGAGTCAAACACACATGCATGAAGCATATCTTCGAGTGTCTGAATCTTCCGCTCACTCTGTCCGTCCGTCTGTGGGTGGTAAGCGGTACTAAAATGCAGCCTCGTGCCTAACTCCTCGTGGAACTTCTTCCAGAACTTGGAAGTAAAACGTACATCCCGATCCGATACAATAGAGATCGGCACCCCATGCCACGATACCACCTCTCTCACATACAACTCTGCTAGCCTCTCAACAGAAAAGCTCTCACTGATAGCAAGAAAGTGAGCGCTCTTCGTCAGCCAGTCGACGATCACCCAAATTGCGTCGACAACCCTCGTGGTTCTCGGTAATTTGGTGATGAAGTCCATAGAAATCTATTCCCACTTCCATTGGGGAACCTCCTGTGGCTGCAACATGCCATGCAGTCGTTGGTGCTCGACTTTAACCCTGCGACAGGTTAAGCACCTCTCAACAGACCATGCTACATCCCTCTTCATACATGGCCACCAATACTTGTTTTTTAAATCCAAATACATCTTAGTGGCCCCGGGATGGATAGAAAAATCTCGATCTATGTGCCTCCTCCATCAAAGTGGTGCACGCTCGGCCGGCATACGACACCCAAATCTGAACCTGAAGGGTCATCAGCCCGCGACTATCGGTAACGAACTCTAGCACCTGTCCAATCACCCGCTCCCTCTTGCGGTTCTCCGGTCTCACAGCCTCCGCCTGGGCCTCCCGAATGGTGTCCAACACCGAAGTCATCACTATGAACCGCATACAAATATCATGAATCAGGGCGCTCTCTGCCCTACGGCTCAGGGCATCAGCTACAACATTAGCCTTGCCCGGGTGGTATAGGATCTCACAAACATAATCCTTTACCACATCCAGCCACCTCCTCTGGAGCATATTTAGATTGGGCTGATCCATCAAATACTTCAAACTCTTGTGGTCCGTGTAGATGGTACACCGAACCCCATACAAATAGTGACGCCAGATCTTGAGGGCGAACACCACAGCCCCCAACTCCAAATTGTGGGTAGGATACCTTGTCTCGTGAGGCTTCAGCTGCCTCGACGCATACGTTATCACATGCCCCCTCTACATAAGTACTGCACCCAACCCCGATATCGATGTGTCACAATACACCACAAAATCCTCCATCCCTTCCGGGAGGGCTAGCACCGGGGCTTCGCACAATATCTGGCGAAGAGTCTCAAACGAGGTCTGCTGCTCCGGACCCCATGAAAAAGCAACACCCTTCTGGGTCAACCTGGTGAGTGGCACAGCGATCTTAGAGAAATTCCTGATAAATCTCCGATAATAGTCGGCCAATCCTAGAAAGCTACTGATCTCGGTGGGCGATCTCGACACCTCCCACCTCATAACCACCTCAATCTTGGCCGGATCGACCAAAATCCCATTCTGGTAGACAAGATGCCCCAAGAACTGGACCTCTCGTAACCAGAACTCACACTTGGAGAATTTGGCATAAAGCCTCTCCAATCTCAGAACTCCAAGGATCTCCCTCAAATGTTCCTCATGTTGTTCTCTAGATCTCGAATACAACAAAATATCATCAATGAACACGATCACCGACCGATCCAGCATCGGCCTGTACACCCTGTTCATGAGATCCATGAATGCTGTCGGTGCATTAGTGAGCCCAAAAGGCATCACCACGAACTCGTAATGCCCATAATGAGTTCTGAACGCCGTCTTCTGGATATCTTCATCCCGAACCCTTATCTGATGATAACCCGATCTCAAGTTTATCTTGGAGAACCAAGACGCCCCCTGCAACTAGTCGAACAGATCATCGATCCTCGGTAACGAATAACAGTTCTTGACCATCAATTTGTTCAACTCCTGGTAATCAATGCACATCCGGTGTGAACCATCCTTTTTCTTGACAAAAAGGATCAGCGCTCCCCAAGGCGAGCTACTCGGTCGAATAAACCCCTTCCCCATCAGCTCTTGAAGCTGCGAGGATAACTCCTGCATCTCTGGCGGCGCAAGGCGATAAGGCGCCTTGGAAATAGGCACTGCTCCCGGAACCAAATCGATACAGAACTCCACTTGGCTCTCGGGATGCACACCCAACAATTCCTAGGGAAAAACATCCGGGAACTCACACACTATCGGAACCTCATCAATCAAACTTGGCCTCCCAGCAGCCACTCGTGTGTCCATCACATAGGCTACGAACCCGCTGCAGCCCTGCTGCAAACTCTGTCTCGTGCTGGCAGCCGAACAAAACGCTGGCCCACATCGGGTACCCTCTCCGTACACCGTAAGTACTCCCCACTAGGGTATCGTATCGTCACCAACTGACGCTCGCAATCTATAACAGCTCCAAATCGGCTCAACCAATCCATTCCCACTATAACACATACTTCCCCATCGCAATCGGGACCAGATCTATCGGGAACTCCACACCAAAGATCTCAAGAATAAATCCTTTAATCACATCCGTAGCATACACTGCTCGCTCGTCAGCTATAGAAACTCGCAGAGGTCGACTCAACGCCTCTCGTCGGATACTAATGTGCTGACTAAATGCCAATGAGTCAAATGACCGACTCGCACCCGAGTCAAATAACACCAAAGCAGGTACAAAATTCACAAGAAAAGTACCTATGCATATCATCATATAAGCACAATATCTCAACTCATCAAAAATAAACAAAGAATACATACCAGCCACAACATCGGGCGCTGTGCAGACCTCCTCCGCTATCAACTGGAAAGCTCTCCCACGAGCCTTTGGTGCCTCGTCCTTCACTGGCCGAACCTTGGAAACCCTAGCAGCAGGCGCATATCCCTGTGCCTACCCCTGATGCAACTGCGGACGCTCGGCCTTCCGATGGCCAGTCTGGATGCAATGAAAGCAAACCATAAATCCCTTGGGGCAATCCTTGGCGATATTCCCTTCCTTGCCACATTTGTAGCAAGCACCCGATCGACAGACCCGCTCATGTACCCTGCCGCACTTCCCACAAGTGCAACCCTTCTGGCCTCCATTCCTCGAATCAGCGGACTTGGTCCACTTGGCTGCCGAATGAGACTGAGCCGGCCGCCGATCCATTCTCTGAGACTCGGCCTCCTCCCTGGCCTGAGTCTCCAACTCAATTTCGCTCTTCCGGGAATTTGCTTGGAGCTCAGCAAATGTCCGGTACGTCGAGCTCGACACGAATTCCCGAATGTCTCTCCTCAGATTGCCCAAATACCAGCTCATACGTGTCTGCTCAGTAGACACCTGCTCAGGGCAGAACATCGCCCTCTCATGAAACTTTCTGGTAATCACAGTGACCGAATCAGTACCCTGCTTGAGGGTCAAGAACTCTTGAACCATCCGTTCCCTCTCCACCAGGGGAACATACTCATCTATGAACATGGTGGTGAACCTCTCCCAGGTCACCTCTGAAATCTCTGCAACTGTGAAGCTTTTCGTCACGAACTTCCACCAGTCCTTTGCTCCCAAGAGAAGCTGGTTCAATGTGAACCGAACCCTCAGATGCTCTGGACATGAACACGTATAGAAGCATCCCTCAATATCAGCAATCCATCTCATTGTAGCGATCGGATCCTGCGTCCCATCAAACTCGGGTGGCTTCGTGTTGCTGAATTCCCGAAACAACAACGAGTCACCTCCCTGAGGCCTAGAAGCAGCCACAGTTGCGGTAGCTGCAGCAGCAGCAACCTCAGTCACCGCGGCGTACCGCTCATCGAAAGTCTCAATCAGTGTGGTCTTGATAGACCCAAACATCTCCGGAATCTCGGCCCTGATCGCCACCGCCACCTCATCGTGGATCATCTGACGAAGCTCCTCGTCACTCACACCGCCCACCTCAGGTCTGTGGCTGTCCCAACCATGATGTCTCTGAAATATTACATAATAATATCAAAGACTCGCTCGAGCATGCTCGTACTCGATAACTCGACCCTACTTGTTCCTTAGTACCCAAAGGATTCTTAGTTAGAGTGTGCACTGCTCTGGTGTCTTCGGTAGTACGGGCCGTTGTACTACCGTCTACACCGCATCAGTATTCACCCTACGTCCTCCTCCTTGGATCCCAGATCACAAGTACTCTATATCTCACTGGCATAGGCTACCCTTCGGTAGACCTCTTATCAACCCCTCACTGCTACCTACTCGCTCTTCAAGCATCACATAGCAGCAAAATCCTTCCTAGGCTAAGGCATCACAAAATCAGGCCACTCTAGTCCTAATATGAATACCTAGCCAACTCTAGCATGCATATCATATCATAACATATCTCATAACACATAGTATAAGGGTATTTTGGGAAACCATCGTTCGGGCGCTGGCTGATCGTACACACACTGCTCCGTTCTGTCTTCCTCAAAACCTTTTACTCTTTAAGAATAATTGTTTATTTTATGAAAACTTTCTCAAATCCTCAGTTTGAGTTCAGATTCATCCAAAGATACACCCGAATCCCTCAAACCAAGGCTCTGATACCAACTTGTAATGACATAAATTTCGAAACAATTTTTCACATTTTAAAACATAATTTCATTCATGATAGTTATAAAAGCATCATTGTGTCACATAACAACCCTTAACATTACATCCCAAGATCATAACATGTAAAACTCCTCGTGTGTGTACTGATCATGTCGGCGCCTTCCCACGGTCGTTACTAGTACCCGAAACACATCACACAACACTGTAAGCATAAATGCTTAGTGAGTTCCCCAAAATACCACATACCACACATACGCCCTTACAGGCCATAACTCTATGGGATCTTCTGATCTGAGTGTCTCAGGGGACTTCCGTCCCTAACCCCGGTAGACATTTCGGTCCTACCCATATCGACCTTCCGGTCCGTACCTTCTTGAACTTCTGGTCCATATCATCTTGACCTTCCAGTCCATACCATACATAACATACATATCACATATCATATAACACATACATCTCATAGCGTACAAGACCTTCCGGTCGCACATAGGTACCCTTCCAGGTACAGTATAGTGAGAAGACTCGCCTCAGTATCTCAGATAGCCTCGTACTCGGTCACACTGGTCTAACCCTCGCCTAAACACATAAATACTCATAAATAAATAATGGCTCTCAAGGGTAGATCAAATCCACTTTATAACTTCCACAGAAGGGTAAAAGACCGTTTTACCCCTCCCTGACCCAAAAGTCCAAGTGTTGACCAAAACCCTAAAAGTCAACAGAAGGCAGTACGCGGCGCGTACCCTCTCTGTATGCGGGGCGTATGCCAGCGAACCACAATCGGGGCTTCAACCCCTTACGCTGCGCGTACTGGGAGTTACGCCCAACATAAGTCCCAGTTCAGCCATTTCTTAGATTTTGGTCTTAAATGATTAAGACACTCCTTCAACTTCCAGATCTAACTCTCTTACAACCTCTTTATCCATAAAGTCGGAACCTTTAAGCCTTTGCATGGCTGTAAAGGTCCCTACACCCTCAAACCTCTTTCCTTTTCCTTCCAAAGGTCTAGATCTCATGCATGGCTCCATCTTTACGTCTAAGTTTGCATTTTTATGAACATACAACACCTATAGACCAGAAATATGATAGATCTAGGCAAATGGAGACCATTTGCTCATAAAGTCTCCATCTTGGGACCAAAAACCCTAGAAATTGGTCCAAGAAGCACATAACTCAAATAACAAGGCAAGGTGTGAGCTTTTTACCTCAAGAAGAGCCTCCAACCTCTGAAAAGCTCAGATCTAATCTTTCCCACAAGCCTCTAGCCTCCAAAGTGACCTCTTCTTTCCTGCCACCACCTTGAAATGACACTAGAAGCTTAGAACACCAACACACTTGCTAAAAATGAAGGGACTCCCTCTATTAGGTTTTTTTTCTCTCTGGAATGGAGGCTGAGGTTGCAGCCATAGCATTCCTTATATAGTGCTCAAGCCCCAAATTAGGGTTTACATTTTGACACATTACGCCCGGCGTAACCTGGGTACGCCTAGCGTACCCAGGCGAGTCCACGTCCAAAATAAGCGCGCGAGTACGCGCAGCGTACTCACAAGCCTAACACATACTTAAAGGACTTAACTTGACAACTTGGGAAAGGAGAAGGGTTAAATAGCTTTACCTGAATTTCGGGATGTTACAGAAAGGTTCTGGAATCCCTTTTTCTCAACTATTGAAAAATTACAGGTTTAGTCCTTGCACTTTTAACTAAACCAATTAATCCCAAAAGTAATTCTAGTTAATTCCTGATTAATTTTTAATTAAACAATACTATTTCTAATTAATATATTATTTTCATAATATATTAATAAATCATTTATTTCTATTTATTAATTATATAATAAATCAATAAATTAGTCTCTCTCTCTCTCTCTCTAAAAGTCGTCTTATTCAATTACTAGGTTTGAGGGCAACCCAATAAGACTTTGCTAATAATTCAAGTATATACAAATTTAGTTATTGGCTTATAAATCTAATCCAACACCATGAAGATGTATAGAGATTTGAGATTGAACTACTGGTGGCCCCATATGAAGAGAGAGATAGTGTGATTTGTAGAGCGGTGCTTGACTTGCTGGAAAGCCAAGGCCAAACACTAAAGACCTCATGACAAGATGCAGTCGTTACCCATTCCCATGTGGAAATGGGAAGAGATTACTATGGATTTTATCTTGAAGTTGATAAAGATAACACATGGGGTCAATTCTATCAGGGTCATTCTTGATAGGTTGACCAAGAGTGCTCATTTCATTCCAATTGCAGAGAGTATATCTTTTGAGAAGTTGGCCAACATCTACATCAGGGAGGTCGTGGTATGGCATGAGGTGCCACTTTAGGTGGTTTCTGATCGAGATCATTTCACCTCCAGGTTATGGAGGAAATTCCATGAGGATTTGGGTACTTAGCTACATTTCAACACTGCTTACCATCCATAGACTGACGAGAAGAGCAAGAGGACTATTTAGATTCTTGAGTATATTCTTTGGTTATACGTGTTAGATTTTGGTGGGATTTGGGATACCTACCTTCTATTGGTTGATTTGTCCTATAACAACAGTTACCATGATAATATCAATTAACCATCCTTCGAGATGCTTTATGGGAGGAAGTGTTGAACCCTAGCTTGTTGGGGTGAGGTCGAGCATCGGGTTATGGGGAGTACTGAGGTGGTACACAAGACCACCGAGTTAATTTAGCAGGTGCGAGGTCGACTGCCGACCACACAGAGTTGTCAGAAGAGTTATGCTGACCAAAGGAGATTAGACCTTGAGTTCTAGGTTATAGACTATGTGCTTCTGAAGGTGTCACCTTGGAAAGGTGTCATCCGGTTCCAGAAGCGGTGAAAGTTAGGTCCCCGATATATTGGTCCCTTTAGGATTATCACTAAGGTGGGAAAGGTTGCATACAAATTGGATATGCCGAATTGATAGGTTTTGAGCATTACAACATTCCTTTGTGCACATGCAACCCTATTTACTTTGGATCTAGGTTTTTCTCAAGTTATACACGCAAATTAATTTTCCAAAGCAAAACCCTAATCTAGCATATGAGAAAACGAAATCTAATCATATTAGGGTTAGAAGAATACCTTTTTTGTTGATTGCTTAATCTTGACCTTCCAGAGCTTAGTGCCTTAAGTGTTGCACCTCTAATGGAGTCAAAAACACCACTTAGCAAAGGATGAACAAGAGAGAGGTCAAGGCTACAAAATTTTAGCTATGGTTTCTTCTAAGCATCAAGTGGCTGATTTCATGAGCCTTGGGGTTCCTTTTATAGTTAAGGCTACTAGGGTTTTCAACTAGAAACCCTAATTCCCTTGCATAGGCCCTAAGAAATCCACAAACCCCCTCATGATAGGCCTTGGACGAAAACTCTATAGGCTTCCCATATATTTTTGTCCACCCCTTATCAATAGGATCCATTAGCCCAAACTACAACTATCGCTAATTTACATAATCAGTCCCCGTTCTTTTAATCAGTTTCTTTTGATCACTAAATTAATTCCAAATTAATTCTTGATCAATACTAATTAAATAATATGATTTCTCAATTAATATATTATTCTTATTATATATTAATAAATCATTAATTAACCTCTTTCTCCATAATTCATCCTATTAGATTGCTATGGTGAAGGCAACCCAAAAGGACCATGCTACTATCAGGTCAAGTACATCCCAATTATAGTTATGCGCTTAGACACATAATCCAATAGTCTCCTACTTGGATTAATCTAATAACTATAACTGCCAATGCAACTTCAGAATCCAATTAACAATCATAGCTCTCAAAAGCCGTTGTCGAACTCTAACCTAGTCAATGACGCATCCTTTAGATAAGGGATCATGTAATCCTACGTTCTGCAAGATATCGTGTAAACGAAGACATGGAACCCAATCATTCTAAATGTCCAACAGTTCGTTTCCCGACTTCTAATTTATTTGACATAGAACTTAATTGAACACATCAATTCAGTCCTGACTGGGACCAACGCATAAGTCAACACAAAATCATCGAAGGGACCTAGATATCGCTTTTACCCTCTTAGGATAAAAGGAACAGATAAAATTTGACTTATATGTTTGTACTATTTACTCATCAAATCATACAAAACAATACGTTTTATAACATCAAGTTACTGATGCGTTTACGCATTATCAATGCACAACCAACTCGCAAACAACAACTCATATATCTCAGTTTAAAGATTATACAATATTATCGTCTCATAATCACTCATGATAAATTCCACGAAGTGATTCACATGAGCGTGGGTTTAATCCATTATTCAAATCTTATTTCAAAAGTACTCATGAACGTTGCAGCAAACCTTTACTGTGTCTAAGGACTTAGACAATCTACAAACCAATTCATGACAGTCTTGCCTCATTACTTAGTTCCAAAGTATGATCGACTTTGGATAATTTGAATAATCCTATTATTCATGAAGTAAAACATGAAAAAATGAAACACAAAATAAACAATTGAAAAAAGATAGTAAACTTTACTCATAAATAAATCTTCCATTACTTAATCATCAAATGTCAATTACATTTAAATTGTTACAAGTTTCTAACTATATAATCACTAAAACTAATATGGTCCTTCAGACCAATGCTCCTCGCATGTTGTAAGTGTTTAACCCTGGTCAGACCCTTTGTGAGGGGTTCTACTGGATTCTCCTCTGACGATACCATTGTGACTATGTTGAGCCCCTCTTCTACCCGATGTCTGATGAAGTGGTATTTTCTTTCGATGTGTCTGGATCTACCATGATCCATTGGTTCATTGGTTAAGGCAATCGCTCCTTCGTTATCATAGAAAATCTCCGTAGGCTCCTTTATGGCTGGTACAACTCCAAGGTTTCCAATGAAGTTCTTCAACCATATTGCCTCCTTCGATGCTTCGCTCACTACTATGTAATCTGATTCGCACGTTGAATCAACCATAGTCTCCTGCTTGGAACTTTTCCAAGTAACTGCTCGGTCTGCTCCTCCATTTAGGGTAAATACCCAGCCCGACTGAGAGCGAAACGTATCTTTGTCGGTCTGAAAGTTGGCATCACTATACTTTCTTAGGTACTTAAGAATGTTCTTAACTGCTGTCAAATGAGATCTACCCGAGTTCCCTTGATATCGGTTAACCATGCTCAACACAAAAGCCACATTAGGGCGAGCACATGTCATAGCATACATGATCAAGCCAACGGCGGAAGCATATGGCACTCGACTCATTTCTGCTATCTCGGCATCGGTACTCGGACTCTGAGTCTTACTCAGCTTGGTATTGCACTGGATTGTAGTTCCCCTTTCTTAGAATTCTCCATGCTAAAATGTTCTAGGACCTTGTCCAAGTAAGTACTTTGACTAAGTCCTATTAGTCTCCTACTTTTATTTCTCAAAATCCTTATCCCCAAAATATAAGCAGCTTCTCCTAGATCCTTCATAGCGAAACACTTCCCAAGCCAGGACTTAACCTCCTACAAAGGTCGGGATGTCGTTCCCTATGAGTAGTATGTCATCAATCTACAAAACTACAAAGCTAACTATGCGCCCACTAGCCTTGACATACACACATGACTCATCCTCGCTTTTCAAAAATCCAAACTCTTTGACTTTCTCATCGAAACAAAGATTCCATCTGCAAGATGCTTGCTTTAATCCATAAATGGATTTCTCAAGCTTGCATGCTCTATTAGGATATTTAGCATCCACAAAACCCTCTGGATGAAACATGTAAACATCTTCGGCTAGCTTCCCGTTAAGGAAGGTAATTTTGACATCCATCTACCAAATTTCATAATCCTGAAACGCAGTGATAGCTAACATAACCCTAATAGACTTGATCTTGGCCACTGGTGATATGGTATCATCATAGTCAACCCTCGGGGTTTGAGTAAAGCCTTTCGCAACCATTCGTGCCTTGAACGTATGCACCTTTCCATCCATTTCGGTCTTCTTCTTGAAGATCCATTTGCACCCAACTGTCTTCCGACCTGGTACATTGTCAACTAAGTTCCAAACTTGATTGTCATACATGGATTGGATCTTGCTGTCCATTGCCTCTTTCCATTTTGTAGGCTCTGGACCTACCATGTCTTCCTAGTAGTTAGTAGGCTCATCCAAATTTACCAATGTACTATCACTAATAAACGTATCACCTTCCGTAGTAATATGAAAACCATAAAACTCTGATGCCATCCTAACTCGAGAGGAACGTCTTAGAGGTAATGACTCATCAATCGGTTCCACAAGAATCTCTTCCTCAGGTTGAGTGCTAGTGTTAGAGGTTCCTTCATCTCTTGACTCTTGAAGCTCTTCAATATCAATTTGCCTCCCACTGTCCTCTTGGCATATGAGTTCTCTTTCACGGAAAACCCCTCTCCTTGCTACGAAGACCACATTGTCCTTAGGTCTGTAGAAAAGACATCCAAAAGATTTATGTGGATAGCTAATGAAAATACATTGCTCACTACAAGCTTCAAGCTTATCGTGAGTCTCTCGTCTTACAAAAGCCTTGCAACCCCAAACCTTGATATGTGCCAACGAGGGAACCTTCCTTGTCCATGTCTCGTGAGTTGTTTTCGCAACCTTCTTAGTTGGGACTAGATTAAGGATATGGGCAGTAGTCTCTAAGGCGTACCCCCAAAATGAGATAGGTAATGAAGCTCGACTCATCATGGAACGAACTATGCCCAACAAGGTTCAATTGTGCTTGTCAGCCACACCATTGAGTTGCGGTGTCCTAGGTGGTGTCAATTGTGAAACAACTCCACATTCCTTAAGATAGTCGTGGAACTCGATACTAAGATACTCACCACCCTATCGCATCTGAGCATCTTTATCTTCCTGCCCAATTGATTCTTTACTTCTTGCTTAAACTTTTTGAACTTTTTAAAGGTTTCTGACTTGTGCTTGATTAAGTAGATATACCCATATCTGCTATAATCATCGGTAAAAGTCATATAGAAGTGGTTAGCATCCCTTGTGGTGGATCTGAAGGGTCCACACACATATATGTGTGTATGAGATCCAATAATCGCTCACCTCTTTCACAAGTACCAGTGAAAGGTGATTTAGTCATCTTTCCAAGTAAACAAGATTTGCACGTGTCATCTGATTTTAGGTCAAATGACTCCAACACTCCATCCTTTTGGAGTTGGGATATGCGCTTCTTGTTGACATGTCCAAGATGACAATGCCACAAGCATGCATTGTCTAAACCATTAGACGAATCAATATACAAAACATTATTTCCTACGTTATCTACAACCATCACAGTTTCATATACACCATTACAAGGAAATGCTTCAAAATATAAAGTACCATTATAGAAAGCAATAATAGAACCAACTTCATTATTAAATGAAATCTAAAACCTTGTCTCTACAAACCATGAAAAGAAATAATATTTCTCGTCCTCTATGATGAGTAGCAACAATTATTTAACTCTAATCCTAACCTACTACTAAGCGCTAAAGAATAGGTCTCGATCTTGGTGACAAGAGACGATTTCCTATTCCGCACTATTAGGTTCATCTTCCCATGCTCCACATCCCTACTTCTTCTTAGCCCCTGCAAATCAGAACAAGTGTGAAAACCACATCCTGTATCAAGGACCCAAGAACTAGCATGTGATGAATTATTAGATTAAATAGTATAAATGCATGCGAAGGAGGGCTTTATCTTCCCATCCTTGATGTCTTGGAAGTATTTCGGACAGCTTCATTTCCAATGCCCCTTGTCGTGATAGTAGAAGAACGTTGATTCTTTAGGATCGGATGATGGAGTGGCAGAACCGACTTTACCTTTGGATCCATTTAAAGAGGGTCCATCATGGGAATTTCCATTGTGGCTCTTAGAGGGAGCTTTCCTCTTTTTCCCTTTTCCATGTCCTATGGCGAGGATCGGGGCAGCAGCAGTAGGGGTGGACTTGACAAGTTTTCCTTTAAGTCCACTCTCAGCAGTTCTCAATAAACCTTGAAGCTTGCTCAAGGTGACTTCCTCCTTGTTCATATGATAAGTCATCTTGAACTGATCATAACAGAGAGGTAAAAAGTGTTGGATTATACCAGTCACTAACTGCTCATCAAATTTGACATTCAACTAGAGTAGATGATCCACATACCTTTGCATCCTTTGCAAGTGGCTCGTGATGGACTCTCCATCTTTCATCTTGGTTGTTATTAGTGAGGCGGAAATCTCGTACCTTTCTTGACGCGCACTTTGATGGTAATTTTCCATCAAATCTTGGCACATGTCGTAAGGCCAATAGTCCTTGTAGAACCGCAGCAACTCAGGAGTCATAGTGGCTACCATAATACACGATACCTTTGTCATGTCTTTTTCATGAGCCCTATACTCAGCTATTTAGCAGTAGCTTTAGTTTCATCTATCTCTTTGAGTTCTTTTTCGAGGAGGTATTCTTTCTCCTTGTATCGCAGGTCCATTCGAATGTTGTGAATCCAATCAATGAAATTGGATCCATCGAAAGTGACCCTCCCACAAAGGTTTAAAAGAGAAAACGACCTTGAGGAGTTGGGGTTTGAGCCTGAAGCGTTGTTTGAGCCAGACATCTTAAAAAGAAAAGGAACAAAGTTTTTATTAGATAAAGAATCCTTAATATAACACCCAAATGAAATACTAAGGCTAGGACCCAACACAATAATTCACAATTATGAAGAGGGATGCCGTAATCCAATTGCAAATTATTTGAAGGTAGGTAAATGACGATATACCAATTCCACCACGAAAACGAAATGAAAAATTAGGTTTTAAATGAAATGAAATTCCTAGATTCTTTTGAGATTGATTAAACTTTTCAATGGCATCTTTAATCTCGATTATGCCCTTCAAGTTTGTGACTGGGATACCAAGGATCACAAACAAGGTGTGAATAACCATGCAAATTAGCTTGGCACTCTCAATGTCATTTACCACCTAATCAATGTTCTGGTTAACCACACACGCTCCATTAATCTATGGTAATTCTTGAGCTACCCTTTGCCACCCTTGTTAGTCTAAGTTAGTGTGTCGGTTAACCACACAAGCTCCAATAACGACTTGGCAAGGTGCAAAGTGCAATTTCATGGAATAGCATTATTTCACATTTTTCCTAAAGTAACTAAGATTGGGAATTTATAAAAACATTTAGTAACTTTATAATATTCATTATACTTATTAATGATGAATTAATGTCCTATCCTACCCGTTTGGCTAACGATCGTCCACTAGTCAAGAGTGTGGTGGGTAAGAGTGGATACCTAATGGCGGTCATTTTATAGGCCGCTTCCTTAAACACCCCTTATAGACCAACTTTGTGAATGAGGCCTAGTAACGGTAAGACTGATTGATCTTATATATATATATATATACACATATTAATCCTTTAATATTATAAACCTATAAGAGTAGCATTTTAAACTTTTAGAACACTAGGGTTTTAGGATTTAATATTTCAAAATTAAAACTTTTAACCCAATTTTAAATTCCAAAACTTGAGGGAAAACTTTGAAACTTTTCAAAACTTCTAGATCAAATTTTAAATAATGAAACTAATCACATAATTTCAACATTATCTTAACATTTGACCATTATCTTTCAATTAGATGAGGAGATTCATTATCATAATAGAAAATTAATTTTTAAACAGTTAAAACAATTTAAGGTAATGATCATTATCTAATTTAGGCTTGAAATCCGAAAAATCTGCCAACAGATGAACCAACTCGTCGAGTCATGGCATGGACTCGTCGAGTTCATCAGACAGAGACCAAAAACGAATATGATTCACCTTTGAACAAATTAAAATTACATCATATATAACAGAAAAACACCCTAAGATCTGAAACCACTGATGGGTTTTGAGCATCACAACATTCCTATGTGCACATGCAACCCTATTTGCTTTGGATCTAGGTTTTTCTCAAGTTATACACGCAAATTAGTTTTCCAAAGCAAAACGCTAATCTAGCATATGAGAAAATGAAATCTAATCATATTAGGGTCAGAAGAATACATTTCTTGTTAATTGTTTGATCTTGACCTTCAAGAGCTAGTGTTGCACCTCCAATAGAGTCACAAACACCAGTTAGCAAAGGATGAACAAGAGAGAGGTGGAGGCTACAAAATTTCGACAAGGGTTTCTTCTAAGCATCAAGTGGTCAATTTCATGAGCCTTGGGGTTCCTTTTATAGTGGAGGCTACGAGGGTTTTCAACTGGAAACCCTAATTCCCTTGCATAGGCCCTAAGAAATCCACAACCCCCACATGATAGGCCTTGGACGAAAACTCTATAGGCTTCCCATAGATTTTTGTCCACCCCTTATCAAATAGGATCTATTAGCCCAAACTACAACTATCACTGATTTACATAATCAGTCCTTGTTTTTAATCAGTTTCTTTTGATCACTAAATTAATTCCAAATTAATTTATGATCAATACTAATTAAATAATATGATTTTTTTAATATATTTTTCTTACAATATATTAATAAACCATTATTTAACCTCTTTCTCCATAGAGGCTAGAATGATATTAAAAAAAACCATAGAGTGTTTTATAATGACAAACTTTGGAGCATTTGAACCCACTTGGTTTTGGGGTGTTGATGAAGATAGAAAAATCAAAGAGTATGATTTTCTCTACAAATATCCACTATCAAGATCAAGGCACTTGGAATGCTAATTCCTTTTTGTATAAAGTACTTCTTAAGCCTTTAAGTGCTTAACTCCAATAAGAACTAAAGGAGAAGTACTTTAAAGCACCAATTCTTCAACACTTGACTTCAAAAGAAGAGAGGAAGATGAAGCCAAGAATTTACGACTTTTAGAGAAGGAAAGAATCAAGAGTGTGATTCACTTAAAAAACAAGCCAAAAACTCATGCAAAAGCCTTCCTTTTATACTCCCATGCAAGACATACCTTTACATTATAATAGCATAAAGTATTGGTAGCCTTCTAGAAGCACGGGGGACATAAGAAGAAGGTTTACAAGCAATCTATTCTCTTATAAAAATGATTTTGGCCATGCTTAAGAAGAAGACAAAAGTTGTCTATCTATTTTATTAACCATGATATGTTAACTCACTAACTTAATCATGGTTAACCAAAGTGTCCAAAGCTTTTTACATGACTTATTAAATCATACCATATGATATAATAGCTAGTTATACTCTCTTTTAATTATTATTTTCACAAAACAATAATTATTCTCTAATTAAATAAAAGAATTGATATTATTTATTAATAATCATATTAATAATAATGTAACATACACGTTCAGTTATCATGTTTTATAATGAATAATATTATGGAATATTATATGAATTTGAGTATTAATTTCTAACAGATAGTTTTTACGTGAATTGAAGTAAAACTATGTTTAGAATCATTCATAATGTTTTGGAAGTCTTATGAGATTTCGAACAAAAGTCAAATATTGAAATTTAACAAAAATATAAAATTCAAAATAAGTATAATTTTATTATTCAAAGTTGTAAAGAATCTTGTTAGAAACATTTAGCGAAAACCTCATCGAAATCCGAGTTATAACGAAAAAGTTATGACCAAACGAACATCCGCGTCAAAACCGACAAACACTATTTAGCGTAAAAAGTGAGTTTTCGATAAACTAATTTCTAGCCTTAGTAATCTAAACGAAAGTCGTAGTATTCGTTAAACCGAGAATTTTCATAAAAATAACATCCAAATCTGACTTCGTATGAGGAAGTTATGATTTTTCTAAGTTTCGGAATAGCAGTAGACAACTAAAAACTCAAAATAAAGATCGAGTGATTTTTAGCCAACACAAACTAAACGAGAATCGAAGGTCTCATCAATAGTAGTACAACGGTAAAAAGACAGACGAAAACGGACGTCGGATGAAGAAGTTATGAATTTTAAAAGGATTTTCCTGTCCCGATCTGCTAAAAATAATAATATTAAAAATAAATTCAAAATTAGCTGACGGAGTCTAAACGAAAGTTGTAGAGCATAATTTCACCTACGCGTGGATATAAAGAACGTCGAAAACGGAGCCCATATGCGAAAGTTATAGATTTTAGAAGTTATGGACACAAAAATCGATAAAAATGCTAAAACTGAGGAGTTTTGCATGTCTCAGGTTTGGCCATGTCACCCTCGCCCACGAAGTGCCTCGTGTCCGATGTCGATGACAAGTCCGAAGCCGGCTGTCGACGCGTGTCGTTGAATCTTGCACCCGAAGGCGCGGCCCAATCCGAGCGCGCCGCCTGCCTTCCCCGTGTCCTGTCCGAAGCACGCCATCTGGCTTCCCTCGCATGCGACGCGTGTTCTTTCCTGCGGCCGAAGATCCGAGGCTCGCACCCTGTAAATAGAAGGGTGCGAACCCTCTCGGTTATAATTTGGAAAAAATCACATATTTCACCCCTAAATCAATATTTCTTTCATTTCAACTTCCCCCGAAGCCCCGGGATCATATCCAACACCCAAAATACGTTCCGAAGTGCGCTGAAGAGCCCGATAAATTTATCTTTTCGGTTTGAAGCGTAACCCTCGCAAGGCCCGGTTTTCAAGAAAGCTCCTGGTTTTCATCAAAGAAAGCTAATTATAGTAACAAAGTGTTGTCCAAATTACTATTTTAACCTCCAGTTAATTCACGGTGAATTCAATATATAGGAACAATTGTATGTTATGTGTTATATGTGCTATGTGCTTTTCTGTGTTATTATCTTGTGTTATATATCATGCTATTATGGTAGCAAAAGTTGTACCTTTGACCATGTGATCAGTGAAAGGGCTTAGATTCACGATGGTATTGGTATGCAGCCTCTGGCCGTGTAGAACACGCCTCGTTAGAGAATGAATTCTACCCCTATGGCATTGGCAGAAGCTTATATAGGGCTAAAATCCTGAAATCTACCAAAATGTTTAATCAGAAAGTGTATGTCTTCTGTGCCATTTGAGCCGAAGCGTTATTGATGTAGATCAAGTATGGAAATTGTTATGTCTCATTGATTGTATATCCTTGAATCAAATCATTGATTGATATGGAAAGCTATTCACATGATTCACATATGCCTTTTTTGTACTTGTTCCTCTTTGCTTCTGCCATATTGAAGTATATATATGGCATAACGTTATATTGTATCTATTATTGAACTCACTAAGCGTCACCGCTTATCCCTCCCAGTGTTTAACTATTGCAGGTATTAAGGATCCAGTATAGACATATACTGTTAGAAGATTTTGAATAGTTTAAAACTATTACTTTTGTATTTAGTACTCATGTATGTATAAAGTAAAGTATCCTGGGAAGTTATGAGTTAAGATAGTATTTGTTAGTCACAGTAAGTACGCTATAAGTACGATGAAAGCTTATATTTACATGATGTTCTAAATGGGCTTAAGTTCTAAGGTTTGCCAAACCATAAGCTATAAGGGTGAGCATTTAAACCAGACCGGTTTTGGAGATTTTTGTGGACCTTGGACTAGACCGGTTTGAGGGTTACTGGTCCAGGTCCAAGTTCGGGTTTTCTGCTTCGTGTACTCGTTTGATCGTTAAAACTTTAGGTGCATACTATACAACTCCTTAAAATGAATATGTATTTAGGTTTAATACTTTAATACATTTTTTGGGTTTGTTAAAATTCATAATTATATTCTAAAAAAATAGATGAAAATATTTAGTTTTGTTATGCAAACTTTGAAGGATTGTAATTCATTGAATATAATACCAAAAACAATAAAATTATAATATAAAATTATGTACAAACTCTAAACTACAAGTTGGAAACAACCGCATGTCAATCCAACTTAAAACGGATGAGATATTTTTTTTAAGATTTCAGCGAATACATACAAAAAAATGAGAATGTAATATAACATTAAAATAAATAATACCTCTTACGCCAAATTCCACAAACACCTATCCATAAAAATAGTTGGCCAAATGGATAATTAGGAAAAGATTTGATTTTTTTAAAAAATCTGGTACAAAACCGGTTTTTACTCGGAACCAGTTAAAAAACCAGACCAACTTTGATCAATTCCTAGAACCGAGAACCGGCCCGATGGTCAAAAAAGGGTCCAAGTCCAGGTCGGGTTTCCGATCCTCCGGTACACGTCTAAATGCTCACCAGTAATAAGCTACTATTAAAAGTCAGTGTTCCAGTAATGCTACTACGAAATATTGATCACAAAAGCGGTTTGTAAAATGGTATTAGACTATAGGTGAAATAATTGGATAATCATTTTATAGAAACATAAATCATATCTGACAATAATATTGGAACTCACATATTTTTTCAAAGAATAAGTTTTGACACATTTAGATAAAATGATCTCTTTCAAATTTCATAGAAGATAGTTTCCGTTGGTTGTATGTTTTGCAAAGATAATAACAAGAGTCAAAGTCGATCACTATCCAATATTTTTTTTACGACAACTAGTTTTCACGCATGAACAATTATGTTATGTTATCCAGAGCTAAAAATAGATAAAAAATTAAATTATTAATTTTAGATTAATATAATAAACTTACAAAAGAACATCAAATTTATATAACTTCATATTTCTTATTTTCAGTATTATTAGTATAACTTTTAATGTATTTTCTCCTTTTAATATTGTAATCTAAAAATATCAATTTCTATTTCTTAATGTAAGCTTGACTTTCTAATTTATCATATTTGTTTCTTTATAGCAAATCAATAAGATCTAGTCAAGACAATAAAAAATATTATAATTATATCAACATGAGTGTTTTATATACGAATCTTGGTGGTAGATAAAACAATATATTCTCGATTAAAGATTCTTTGGTTTTGCTCACTATCAGTTTCATTGATTTAAATTTTTTAATGGATACAATGACCATCAATATGATCGTTTTTGAGGTTATCTTTGTTTTATACTCCAACTCAATCATTAAGTATTCATATAATATACGGTTTTCAACTTGGTGTAAGTTTGTTTTTCAATTTAATATATTTTCATTATATGACTAAGTACAATAATGGGTTTTCTAAAAAAATGGTTTTCTTGTTATAAAAACAAAAATGTGATTTAATAAAAGTTAACGTATTATGTTGTTGGTGCCATTTGAGAAATGTAGTTTTCTTTAGATAGCTTTTCTTCTCGTTAAGTTATCTTTATACTTAATCAATCTTTTTCCTTTGTTTTAAGATTTCTGTTTATAGTTTAGTTGAATAAGGAGTTTATGCCTATATATGGCTCTACCCTATAATCATTTTTATCATCACAAAAGAAAGTAGGCGGTTTCTAAATTTATATGGTATTAGATCAATGATACTGTGATCTCTAGAAAACGTCGATAATGACCAGAGGCAATACCAATGATGTCACATCGTCATCAACAGAAAAATTCATCTTGGATCCATCTTCCCCATATTTTTTTCATGTCGTCAGATCAATAAGGTCACATGTCAGAATTTTGTTAGAGAAAGCCTATTGCACGATGGAAACTTCAACGATTTGCAAACCAAGATGAGAAATGTGTTATTTGTGAAAAATAAAATGAATTTTGTTGATGTGATGATACCATCCCCTTGCCCGTAGAAGGATCAAAAGACTTGATAAATTGGAAACAGTGCAACACCATGGTTAGATGATGGTTGGTGAGCTCGATGGAAAAGGAACTTAAAAGCAGCGTAAAAATACACTATCACTGCTCGAGACATTTGGCTCGATGTTGAAGAAAGATTTGACAAAGAAAATGCTCCACAAGCTTATGAACTCAAAGGACCTATTAGCTTGATTCTACAAGAAAACATGTCAATCTCAACATACTACACCAAACCAAGAAGTGTTTGGAATGAGATTCAATCCATAAACTCGTTACCCACCTGCAAGTGTAATGGATGTTCATGTGAGTTAACCGAATAATTTAATCAAATCAGAGACAAATAAAGACTATATGACTTTCTCATGGGATTAAACGAAGCATATGGAACCATCAAACAAAAATACTAAGTACCACACCTCTTTCTTTCGACGCTTAGAGTCATCTATCATCTTGTAAGCCAATATGAATAGTAGAGACAGATTGGGTATGCTTGCAATAATACCACTAAAGCAATTACCTAAAAATGGAATACCACCAAACTGTCAATCAAACAAAAGAAGAGAATATCGAAAATTGAAAGGAAAAATTGATGATCGATCATGCAAAGTCACCCTTGGCTCGGGAACCTGCTGCAGTCCCATTCGGACTCGCGATCTGAATCGAAGAGGAACACCCTGCGTTCGTTACATCAGTGGGCCTCTTTGGTTCATTTCTTTGGACTATACTACTATAGGCCTTAGTGGATCATTCTTTTGGGCTGTTATTGGACTATATCATATGTTGGGATTACGGGAAGGCCCATTTGAGAAGTTAGGCCCAAATTAGAAAATTGGGCTACAGGTGGGCAATTAGTGGGCTGGGAAAGCTCTAAAGAATTGGGCCCTTCCATGTTATGGATTTGGGCCTAGGTTATGGACCAATTTAGATCAGGGGTAAAATGGTCATTTTACCCTAAGAAGGATTATTGGATTTTGACTAAGTGTTATTTGGTAATGATAGCTTAGAGAGTCGTCGGGGCAGCCATTAGAGATTCCTTACTGTGAGATTTTGCATTCAGCTTTGCGAGGTGACTTTCCTCCTGTATGAAAGGGTTGAAGGCACCAATGTCGGCCCTATATGTATGCTAGTATGTTCCGGAGCAAGGTCCGAAGTCGGGCAGTGCCCAATGTAGGTTTATATGTTTCCGGATTCCAATCCGATGTCGGGCGATGCCCGAGGAATGTTTGTATACTTCATGTCTTCATGATTCTTGCATGTGTCTGTTTTGTATGTTTTTGGATTTTGGTCCGATGTCGGGCAATGCTCGAGGAATGTTTGTATGCTTCTGGATTTCGGTCCGATGTCAGGTAGGGCCCGAGGAATGTTTATATGTTATGTTATGTGATTATTTATGTGTATTTGGTGATATGTTTATATGTATACCGAGCTTTGTTTGATGCCAGGTAGGGCCCGATTCTCGATTTCGGTCTGATGTCGGGCGGAGCCCGATGAAGCGGGCAAGGCCCATGATATGCTACTATGTGATTATATGTATGGTATGTGGTAGTTTAGGGAGACTCTCTAAGCTTCATGCTTACATTTTTCATTTTTGGTTTCAGGTACTTCCAGTAGCAAAGGTAAGAGTTCGAGATGACTGCATTGCACACACCATTATGTTTAGCCTGGGATGTTTTACTCTGATATATTGATATGTGTAGATTTTTGAGATACTATAATATACATTTTGATGAGAAGATTTTGATAACTATGGTTTTATTTAATAAATTAAAATGAAATTTTTGGTCTTTGAATTTTTGGATGTTTCAAATGGTCACATCATTGATTGTTGTTTTGAAATGAGTGGATATCCATAATGGTGGAACACAAAGAATAACAATAAACCTCAAACCAACCAAAAGTGACAACAACAAAAAACAACAGTTAGTGAAGAAAAGTAAATTCCCAGTCTCACCAAAGATGAGTTTGAAAAGACTCGTTCAAATTCTTCGAATAACAAATCCAAAGGAAGCATATCTCGTGGCACACGTGACAGGTATGACATATCCACATAAAACTTGGATCACTGACATAGGTGCTAGTAAACACATAACCCATCATAGTGATTGGTTAAAACAAAACTAGAATCACAAAAAACATTCATTAGTAACTATCTATATTGGAGAATCAGTACAAGTTAAAGGTGTTAGGGATATCAGTTTGACATGTTTTAAATGTCCCTGATTTTATGTGTAACCTATTTTCAATAAATAAATTGTCTCGTGACTTAAATTGCTTTATGACATTCTACCCGGATAAATGTTTCATTTATGACTTACATTTGAAGAACCTGATTGGGACGGGTAACATGACGGATTGTATCGTTCGGAGCCATTCAACCAAAAGAAAGTCGCTATGTCAGTTTTGGCATAACGAGAAGTATGTCATCGAAGATTGTGCCATGCTCCAGAAATAGTTTTTCTTGCATTCATGAAAAACAATGCAAATTGCCTTTTCTATTAGTTTTTCTAAAATTATTGAGTCTTTTGATTTAATCCATGTTGATATTTGGGGAAGATATCGACACTCTTCGTTAGATACTGCACATTATTTTTATCAATTATTGATGATCATAGTTGAGGTGTTTGGGTTTATTTTATGGAAACAACATATGAAGGCTCACATTACCTTACAATCTTAAATAATATGGTGGTAACATAATCTAACAAAAGAATTAAGCACCTTTGAATGGATAGTAGATCTGAATTTAAATCAAGATACATGCTTGGATTTTATAAAGAACAAGGAATATTGCTTGAGAAACCTTGTCCATATTATCCACAACAAAATGGCATGGTAGAAGGAAAATACAAACATTTGTTAGAGATGGCTAGATAACTAGGGTTTCAAGCATCATTACCAATAGAGTTCTGGTAGACTTTCATTACTACATCATATGTGATAAATAAACTTCTTACTCTCGTTCTTAACAATAAAAGTATTGGAGTTTTAAGGTTACAATCAATATGTACATGCATAATTTCACTTAATTAAGGTTACGTGCAACCTAATGGATCTATGTCTTTTCTCAATTAATAATACCATACTTATGAAACAAAAAATTTAAACCTTGTGAATCAAATTCATGAATAAAACCAAATCCCTTATAGCTTAATTCAAATTAAGCTAATAAAAAACTCTTGATAATCTCCTTGAAAAACTAGCTCCAAAAGTATGGCCACCTCTAACGCGTCACACCCAAAACTCAGACTAGTCTAGGATTAAAGGAGAGAGGGGAGAGATGAGAGAAAATTTGGTTTTCTCTTTGTGGTTTCTTAGGCCAAAATTGCCAAGGGTTACATCCCTTTATATAGTTACCTGATAAACACAAAAACCCTAAATTTGAACTTAAAATAATAATATTTCAAATCAGTATTTATCTAGTTTCCTTTTATCAGTTGGAGACTTTCAAAAGCTTCACTAAGAGCCTCCAAAACCGTACCATGTAAGTGATGGGTTTTATGAAAAAAAATAAACTTAAACCCTTTAGTATGTACGCAACCCTAATAAAGATCTATGTTTTCTCTATTGAATGTATAACTATGAAAAACAAATCAAGAACCCTAAAAATACAAGTCTATTTTCGAAAATACCAAATTAGGGTTAGGAATGTATACCTTGATTGTTATTATTGTAAATAACAATGAACAAATTCTTCTTGATCCTTTGGAAGCAAGCACCACAATTGTCGTGCCTCTAATGGAATCACACCCAACACAAGCAAGAGGATGAGAGGAGAGAGGGGGAGAATTTAGGTCAATGCAATAGGAAGAAGAGAATGCCAAAATTGTGAAGCCCTAGGTCCTTTATATAGTTGAGTTAGCCTGGTGCCAAAGCTAGGGTTTAAGGAGGAAACCCTAAATCCTTTTGCTTGGAGACCAAGCAGCCCATTCCCCTCATCCAAGGGGCTTTGGATGAAAATTCCTTGGGCTTACCCAAGTGAATTTCGTTCACCTCATCCAACGAGGTGCATGGGTTTCTTTCCTCAACTTCCAGTAAATAACCAAACATACCCTGCACTTTTAATTAATTCCTGTTAATCTCAAAATTAATTCCAATTAATTTCTGATCAATTATTAATTAAACAATATGATTTCTAATTAACATATTATCTTCATAATATATTAATAAATCAATTATTCCAATTTATTACTCAAATAATAAATCAACCTCTCTTTCTCCAAAATCGTCATGTCCAGTTGCTAGGTTTGAGGGTAACGCAAAAGGACTGTGCTACTATCAATTCAAGTTTATACCAGTTATAGTTATGGGCTTAGACACCTAATCCAATAGTGCCCCACTTGGATAAGTCTAATAACTATAATTGTGAGTATAACTTCTAAATTGATCAGCAAATTGTAGCTTCCAAAAGCTGTTGTTGAACTCTTAACCAGTCAGTTACGTGTCCAATGATAAGTGATCATATAATCCCCTGTTCTGCAAGATATCATTCGGACATGAGACATGGAAAATAATCAATCTCATTGTCCAACACTTTGTTTCCTGATTTCTGATTTGTAATAGCATAGAACTTCTAATCGAACACATCAATTAAGTACTGGCCGGCCCCGACACTATAAGTCAACACCAAATCGCCGCGGGGCCCAAAGATATCGCTTTTCCCTTTAGGGAAAAAGGAACGAATAAACATTGACTTGTATGCTTGCACCTTTTACTCATCAAATCATGCACAACAATACGTTTTATAACATCAAGTTACTGATGCGTTTACGTATCTTCAACGCACAACTGACTTGTAAACCACAACTCATATATCTCCATTTTAAGAGTATAAGATATTATCGTCTCAGAATTACTCGTGATAAATTCCATGAAGTAATTCTCTGAGCTTGGGTTAATCCAATACTTAAATCTCCATTTCAAACTACTCATGAATATTGCAGCAATGGCATTGCTATGTCTAGAACTCCTTAGACAATCTACAATCTAACTCATGATAGTCTTAATTCACTACTTACTTCCAAATTTACAAACAACTATGGACCTTTTGAATAATCGAATTATTCGGGAAATAAAAATGCAAAATGAAACACAATAATAAACAATTGACAAACGGTAATAAACAAACTCATAAATAACTCTCTATTATTTAATCACTAGAAGTAAATTACATTTACTTTGTTACAAGTTTCAAAATAACTATCTAACTACTTAAACAAACTCATAAATAACTCTCTACTGATGATACACTCTTCACCACAAGGTGACCTTCTTCTACCTTATGTATGATGAAATGGTATTTTCTGTCGATATGTCTTGATCTGCCATGATCTCTTGGTTGCTTTTTCAAGGAAACTGCTCCTTTGTTATCACATAAAATTTCCATTGTCGCCTTAATGGATGGAACAACTCTAAGGTCTTCGATGGAGTTTTTCAACCAAATTGCCTCCCTTGATGCTTCACTCTCCGTTATGTACTCTAATTCACAGGTAGAATCAGCCACTGTCTCTTGTGTGGAATTTTTCCAGGTTACCGCTCCTCCATTTAGGGTAAACACCCAACCAGATTGAGAACGGAAGTTGTTTCTATCTGTTTGAAAGCTGGCGTCACTATACCTAGTGACTCTCAACGTATCACTGCTTCCAAATACAACGACCCAATCCTTAGTCCTTCACATATACTTAATAATATTTAACCGCTATCTAATGAGCTCTACCTGGATTTTCCTAATAACGACTAACCATGCTCAAAGCAAACGCCACATCAGAGCGAGTACATGTCATAGCATACATGATAGATCCAAAGGCGGAAGTATATGGAACTCTACTCATCTCTGTATCAGTACTCGGGCTTTGTGTAACATACACATTCAGTTATCGTGTTTTATAATGAATAATATTATGAAATATTATATGAATTTGAGTATTGAGTTCTAACAGACAGTTTTTACTTGAATTGAAGTAAAACTATGTTTAGAATCATTCAGAATGTTTTGGAAGTCTTATGAGATTCCGAACAAAAGTCAAATATTGAAATTTAACGAAAATATAAATTTTGAAATAAGTATAATTTTATTATTGATATTTTTAAAGAATCTCGTTAGAAACATTTAGGCGAAAACCTCATCGAAATCCGAGTTATAACGAAGGAGTTATAACCAAACGAAGATTCGCGTCAAAACCGACAAACACTATTTAGCGTAAAAAGTGAGTTTTCGATAAACTACGTTTTAGCCTTAGTGATCTAAATGAAAGTCGTAGTATTCGTTAAACCGAGAATTTTCCTAAAAATAACGTCCAAATCTGACTTCGTATGAGGAAGTTATGATTTTTCTAAGTTTCGGAATAGAAGTAGACAGCTAAAAGCTTGAAATAAAGATCGAGTGATTTTTAGCCGACACAACCTAAACAAGAATCAAAGGTCTCGTCAATAGTAGTAGAATTGTAAAAAGACAGACGAAAACGGGCGTCAGATGAAGAAGTTATAAATTTTTAACGGATTTTCCTGTCGCGGACTGTTAAAAATAATAATATTAAAAATAAAGTCAAAATTAACCAACGGAGTCCAAACAAAAGTTGTAGAGCCTAATTTCACCTACGTGTGCATATAAAGAACGTCAAAAATGGAGCCCGTATGCGAAAGTTATGGATTTTAGAGGTTCGGGACATAAAAATCAAGAAAAATGCTAAAATCGAGGAATTTTGCATGGCTCAGGTTTGGCCACGTCACCCTCGCCCAGGAAGCACCTTGTGTCCGATGTTGATGACGAGTCCGAAGCCGGTTGCCGACGCGTGTCGCTGAATCTCACACTCGAATGCGCGGCCCAATCCGAGCGCGCCACCTGCCTTCCCCGTGTCCTGTCCGAAGCACGCCATCTGGCTTCCCTCACATGCGACACGTGTTCTTTCCTCCAGCCGAAGATCCGAGGCTCGCACCCTATAAATAGGAGGTTGCGAACCCTCCCAGTTATAATTTGGAAAAATCACATATTTCACCCCTAAATCAATATTTCTTTCATTTCAACTTTCCACGAAGCCCCGAGATCATATCCAACACCCAAAATACGTTCCGAAGTGCGCCGAAGAGCCCGAGAAATTTATCTTTTTGGTTTGAAGCGCAACCCTCGCAATGCCCAGTTTTCAAGAAAGCACCTGGTTTTCATCAAAGAAAGCTAATATAGTAACGAAGTGTTGTCCAAATTACTATTTTAACCTCTAGTTAATTCACAATAAGTTCAATATATTGGAACAATTGTATGTGATGTGTTATATGTGCTATGTGCTTTTCCGTGTTATCATCTCGTGTTATATATCATGCTATTATGGTAGCAAAAGTTGTACCTTTGACCATGTGATCAGTGAAAGGACTTAGATTCACGATGGTATTGGTATGTAGCCTCTGGCCGTGTAGAGCATGCCTCGTAAGAGAATGAATTTGACCCCTATGGCATTGGCAGAAGCTTATATAAGGCTAGAAGCCTGAAATCTACCAAAATGTTTAATCAGAAAGTGTATGTCTTCCGTGCCATTTGGGACAAAGCGTTATTGATGTATATCAAATATGGAAATTGTTATGTCTCATTGATTGTATATCCTTGAATCAAATCATTAATTGATATGGAAAGCTATTCACATGATTCACATATGCCTTTGTTGTACTTGTTCTTCTTTGCTTCTGCTATATTGAAGTATATATATGGCATAACGTTATATTGTATCTATTATTGAACTCACTAAGCGTCACCGCTTATCCCTCTCAGTGTTTAACTATTGCAGGTATTAAGGATCCAGTATAGACATATACTGTTAGAAGATTTTGAATAGTTTAAAACTATTACTTTTGTATTTAGTACTCATGTATGTATAAATTAAAGTATCATGGGAAGTTATGAGTTAAGATAGTATTTGTTAGTATAGTATCCTGGGAAGTTATGTAATATATAACACTTGTTAGTAGTCGGTTTGTATCCAGTCTTGTGTAACCACATTATCAATGTAAAATATTATTTATAAATATGCATGTAGCATGTTTTGGAGTAACAATATTGTAAAGTATAAAAGCTTGGGACTTTCAGAAATACGAAAGTTTGGTTCTTTCAATCATGGTATGAGAGCAGTAGTTGAAGTGAACTAAATTCCACGGATTGGTATTTAGACTTAAACCGTCAGAAGTTCAATATATGAATGGATTCATTGTAAGTATATGGATACAAACCTTAGGAAAGACTTAAGTAAAGTTTTAGGTAATGATTAACCCTAATATTCTAAAATACAATGTTACTCCATATTGCAGAGCAATGGCTGAACAGGTGAGTAGCCATACACCAGAGGTGGGTGGAGATCCTCAACCTGATGAAGTAAATACTCCAGTATCTCCTCATGAGAAGTGACTATTGGGTAAACTTACTAGTGTTATTCGGCAGACTCTTAAGGAACACAAAAAGAATGGTGATAAAGGAAAATAGAAAGTCACCGGAGAATCTTCAAAAAGAGAGACAAAACATCCTTCATTCAAAACTTTTAAGAGTAGTGGTGCTACAGAGTTTTCGGGTGTCCTTAATCCCGTAGTTGTTCTAACTTGGATTCAAAACACAGAGAAAGTATTTTGTATCTCTCATGTGCATAATGAAGACAAGGCTAATTATGTTTCTGCTATGCTCGTAGGAGAAGCCTTGGTCTGGTAGGAAGCAACATATGAAGCTCTCAACGGGTTTGACCAGGAGAACTTATCCTGGGCAATGTTCAAAACTCATTTGCTAGGGAAGTATTGTACTCTATGTGAGTAAGAGATTGGAGAAAGAATTCTTCGAACTTAAACAAGGAGGAATGATTGCGATTGATTATGAAACTCAATTCAATCAAAAAGCATGATTTGCTCCAAGTATATTCCAACTGAAGACGATAAAATTCAGCTAGTCTTGGATGGACTACGGTATGAAATCCGCGATTTCGTGGCTGATCGGGATGTTCTATCATTTGAAAAAGCTGTTGAGTATGCTTGAAAGCGAGAGCATGACTTAGAAATACGTGGTGCCACTCTTTCTGTTTCGAAGCATCCACATATTGATCGAACTACTCATGTTTCCTCTATTCCGCCAACTCAATCTGTTCGAATTGAACCTGGTAAACAAGTGCAAACTCATAATACCCCTCGTGGCCGCAGTAGGTCGCAATCTTTTTCTCTTCAATCGCCATCGTGTCAAAATTATGGAAAGAATCATCTGGGTGAATGCAGGTTAGAAAAAGGATCAGTGGTCAGTTATGGATGTGGAGAAGTAGGCCACATGAAGTCTGTTTGTCTGATGAAGAATGTTACCATCTTTTCCTGTGGTGTTGCTGGCCAAAGGACGCGTTTTTCCCTACTCTTACTAGTCAAATGACGGGAATTCAAGCTTCTGTTCAACAACCGGCAAGAAGTCAAGCTCCCGTTCAAGAATCAAAGGGTACTCTAACTAAAAAGGAGGAGGTGCCAAAAGCTAAGGGTCGTGCATTCCAGATTACCACATAGGAGGCACACGAGGACCCGAATGTTGTGACGGGTACATTTCTTGTGAACTCTAGACCTGCTCACATCTTATTTGATTTTGGTGCCTCAGATTCTTTTGTGTCTTATGAATTTGCGCATTCTTTTCAAATTGCTTGATATGCACTCGCGTAAACATTTCACGTAGATACTACGGGAAGTATATCATTACCTGCATATAAAATCCATAGGGATTGTGTCATAGAAATTGAAGGCTACAATTTTCTTGCTAATTTGATTCCTATCTCCTTGCCCAACTTTGATATTATTCTCGGCATGGATTGGTTATCAAAGAACCACACAAAGCTCTTGTGCTATGAAAAGATAGTACGCATTCTTATTGAAGGAGAGAATCCAATTTATGTCTACGGTGAACAAAGAATCTTAAAAATAATCTCTTTCCTAAAAGCTCATAAATTCATATCGAAGGGATGTTCTATCTATCTAGCTTATACAGTTGATGTCTCAAAAGACGAGAAGAAAACGGTAAATGATGTTCCCGTTGTTAAAGAATATCTTGATTTTTTTCCTGAAGAATTGCCTAGACTTCCTCCGGACAGGCAATTAGAATTCTAAATTCACCTTGTGCCTGGTGCTGCTCCGATTGCAAAGACTCCTTATCGTCTTGTGCTAGTTGAGATGAAAGAAATGATGATCCAGCTGCAGGAACTACTTGACAAAGGTTTCATTCGACCAAGTACCTCTCCTTAGGGTGATCCGTTGTTATTTGTTAAGAAGAAAGATGGTTCGATGTGAATGTGTATTGATTACCGTGAGCTAAATAAGGTAACTATCAAGAATAAGTACCCACTACCTCGCATTGACGATTTGTTTGATCAACTTTAGGGTGTTAGCTATCTTTCGAAGATTGATTTGAGATCTGGCTATCATCAGTTGAAAGTATACGAGCAGGATGTACTGAAGACTACTTTTCGTACTCGATATGGGCATTATGAATTCCTTGTCATGCCGTTCGGTCTGACAAATGTTCCTGTTGTATTCATGGATATGATGAATCGCGTGTGTCATCCAATGCTCGATAAATCTGTCATTATATTCATTGATGATATTCTAATCTATTCCAAGTCTGAAGTTGATCATGCCATTCATATTCACGAAGTATTAGAACTTCTTCAAAAGGAGAAACTATATGCTAAATTCTCAAAATTTGAATTTTAGCTTCGCCAAGTTCAATTTATCAGCCATGTGATTTCTGGTGACGGTATATCCATAGATCCTACCAAAATCGAAGCCATTCAAAATTGGGAAGCGCCACGTAATGCTTCTGAAATTCGCAATTTCTTGGGTCTCGTGGGATATTACCAGAGATTCATTAAATATTTTCCGTGTATAGTCGTACCTCTCACAAGTCTTACTGCGAAACCAGAACTTTCGTTTCCCTGAAGATAGTGGTGATCTCAGCCACCGATTCAGTAGTCTGGCGGAGATCTTGGAACTCTTGCGCCAACTGTTGCACCTCAATCACCGGTGTAAACTCAACTTAGAACCTGATCGAGAAATCACTCTAGGTCATTATATCAACAACATCATCACCCACATAACACCCTACCTCCTCCCACCAATCACGTGCCCTATCATTCAAGAAGCAGGAAGCTAGTCTGACCTTGTCCCCCTCGGCACAACGACTGGTACGGAAGCCGTTAGCAACATCTACTAACCACCTGCTGCTCGCAATGAGGTCCCTCGCCCCATGATAACCTCGTGCTCCACATGTCCGAAACTCCCTGAAAGTCAGAGAACGTGTCCCAACCAAATCCACAATCTCAGCGCGAAAGGCGCTCAACCACTCATCAAGAATCTCTAAAATACCCTCGTTGACCATGCCAAAGATTACAGGAGTCTGATCAAGGATACCGCACGTAATATCAGATGATATGAACTCCCTCGTCTGGTAATCTAGCTTCCTGGCTCCAGATCCTCAGCCCGAGCCCTCCTCGGTGCCAAAACTGCCAGCAGGTCTGCCTCGCAACATCACCATACTGAAAATAGATCATGCAAACCATCAGAATACACATAAAAATATAAACATGGGGGAATCATAACTCCACAAGATTACTGGGTTCATCGCAACCCTCCTTGAATCGAGTACGTATCCTCTACTTCCAGTACCTTCCACATCTATCTGTACTTTCCTTCCACATCTATCCATACTTTCCTCAAGAAGTGCCTTAACTTAAGCAAGTTGATTTATATCCCAAAAAATTCCCCTCATAGATAAGGCTCCCATCACTAGATCTCATCCTAAGTTTTCCTAGGGCAAACTCCACACCACTCTCCGCCATCAGCTGCAGAAGGAAATCCCACTAACTTCCTCTAACTAGACCACAAATACAATTACATATTACAAAAACTAGATAATTCTTCGAATCAGAGGTCTCACACTACAACGGTTGGACTCAAACAGGAGCTGCACAATTGAGTTAAAACCTAACCCTCTAGAATTATTTAGTTCCCATAATATGTAACTTAGCATATTCGGTTACTAGTTAGCTAAATCTAGTTAGAACTCCTAAAAGCACAAAGCAAGAAGCATTCAAGCATCAAGTAATCAGAATCAAGCATAACCTAATTAATCCATCCTATCACTGACTGATCAGCACTAGCATGCAATTCTATAAGCTCACACAATAGAAATACAAAGGCATCTCTCCTAGCATTCTATCATGCAAAACTAAGCAGATCCTTAGCCCTAACTAGCATGCGGTTCACAAATTCATAGATCAAAACATATCAGATAACATGTATGGGTAATTTAGGAAACTTACTTGAGCTTAGCTAATTGCTTGCACCACACCCTCTCTTATTTTAGAAAACCTTTTCTTAAAATATGTTTCTTTTAGAATTTTTTTACCAAATCATTAGTTTGAGTTCAGACACACCCGAGAGTATGTCTAAATCCCTCAAACTAAGGCTCAGATACCAACTTGTAACATCCCAAAAATATGAGCCAAAATTTCATTTTTCATTCAAGTAAAAAAAATATTCCAATTCATTATTCACACAACCTAAATAAAATATTTCAAACATCATAAAAATGAGAGTGTGTCCCATAAACAGAATCCATATGGTGTGTGTGATGCAATCAACTCGAGTTCTTCCCCTTGGAACAGGAAGTACCTAAAACATTAACTAAAAACCATAAGCACAAAGCTTAGTGACTTTCCCAAAGTACAACATACCAACATACATAACATATAACGGGTCCCAGCTAATGAATATAACGGGCCCCACCCTAATTCGCATAACGGGCCCTGCCCACATAAAAACATGTAGCAACTAATAACATACAAGATAATCATTGCGCCCCACCCAGAAAACAGACAAGCACGTACACATACTAGTGTCACAAAAATAATATGTAACACCCCCCTCTGGCACGTATCACAATATTGTCCGCTTTGGGCCACTCGGCACGAGGACTTCCCCAGGGGTCACCCATCCTGGTACTACTCCCGCCCGAGCACGCTTAACTGCAGAGTTCTTATGGGATCTGCTGCCCTCACGGCTTTAAAACGCGTTGTGATAAGGAAGGTATCCACACCCCTTATAAAGAGTGTTTAGTTCTCCTTCCAAGCCGATGTGAGAACTAAGCATTCCTTATAAGGGGTGTGGATACCTTCCTTGTCACAACGCGTTTTAAAGCTGTGAGGGCAGCAGATCCCATAAGAACTCTACAGTTAAGCGTGCTCGGGCGGGAGTAGTACCAGGATGGGTGACCCCCTGGGAAGTCCTCGTGCCGAGTGGCCCAAAGCGGACAATCTTGTGATACGTGCCAGAGAGGGGGATGTCACAAATGGTATCAGAGCCAGGGCACGGGTCGATGTGTTCGACGGGGACATCGAACCCTATAATGGGGGGGTGAAAGTGGGTTAGATCTGATCCCACATTGGCTTGGAAGGAGAACTAAACACTCTTTATAAGGGGTGTGGATACCTTCCTTATCACAACGCGTTTTAAAGTCATGAGGGCAGCAGATCCCATAAGAACTATGCAGTTAAGCGTGCTCGGGCCGAGTTGCCCAAAGCGGACAATATTGTGATACGTGCCAGAGAGGGGATGTCACATAATAAGTATGCTAACATATCATATCATGGGTCAGCATTGGTGCCTTCGACCCGCTATACATGGTGAGGAAACTCACCTCGAATGTTGAATCTCACAAAAGATCGCTAGGTGCTCTCCTCATGACTCTCTGAGCTATCAGTACAAAATAGCACCTAATTTACACTTGGGTTCCAGACTATAACTAATGATCCATACTTGGGGTGAAATGAGCATTTTACCCCTAGCCTAGCTTGATCCAAGACTAAGGCCCAAATCCAAAATCTAAAAGGCCCAATATCGAATAATCCTTTATGAACCACTTATCGCCCAATTTTCCAAATTGGGCCCAATTCCTTCTTATGGGCCTTAGCCCAAGGCACAATAATATTTATGGCCAAAACTCCTAAAATCAGATGGCCCAACTAAACCCTAACCTTCTAGGCCCAAAACATGGCCCAAACCTAAGGCTTAACTTTGAAATGCCACCAGATTGAGTACGTGGGGCGTACTCATCTAGATCAGCCATCTTCTAGATTTAGCTCTTGTAACACCGTGTTCAGAAAAGCATTCATTTATGGATCCAAAAGTCAAGGTTATGGGCATTTTGGTTATATATGGGTTTTGAGCTTTATTCAAGAAGGTTTCGGTCTAGGGTGTGTTGTTAGAAACGTAGGGCTTCTCGCCACCTTTCCGTGTATATAAAGTTCATCGGGAACGGATCTAGAATGAAGGAGTTATGACACTTTGAAGATATTGGCAATAATGGCCCTTATGGAGAAAAGTTTGCATGGAAGGCCATGCATGCTTTTTGGAACACGTGTGGTTGTGCCCATCATAAGTTGGGTTACGCCCAACGTAGTGGAGCGAATCATCAAGGGTGCAGAGAGGCGTACGACCAGCGTAAGAGAGGTACGCCCAGCGTACGCTCAGAGCCTAAAAACCCTATTTTTAGGGTGTGTCACTGTATAAAGAACATAATGGCTCCAACCCTAGCCCACTTATTAGCCTCCCCAACTCCAGAGAAACCCTAAAACGCCCCAACCCTTCATTGTGTGAGATCTTGACCTTGGCAAGCTTATTTTGGTGGTTTAAAGCTTGGAAGAGAAAAGAAGAAGAGTGGCAAGGAGGAACCTTGGAGGACAGAGCATATAGATTTGGGATAGCATCACCATTTGAGACACTCTGAAGGTAAAAAAACTTCCAACTTTCCTCATAGAAGCTTAGATTTAGGTATATGGAGCTTTGGACCTTTTTAGGTCCAAATATTGGGCCTTTATGGTAAAACTTCATCCTTGAGCTTGGGATTGCCACCCTCAGAGCTAAAGGTGTCCCATTAGTAGTAAAGTTGTCATCTAGATGGCCCATTTGTGTTCATGCATGAGATCTAGGTATCCTATGGAAGTAGAATATCATTTTTGGGGTTTGGGTTGGTTTGGACTAAGTAAGGTTATCAAGTTAATGACTTTATGGATTAAGATGTGAAAAATGACCTAGATCTGAGTTTGTAGCCCCTGAAGTGGAGGAATAAGCACTTAACGGAAAAAAGGACTTAACAGGAGGATGACGCTGAGCATACGTGTAGGTACGCCCGGCGTACTCACCATTATGCTTGTACTCTTAGCGTACGTAGATGTACACCCCACGTAATCTGTCTATATGGTCCATGTGCTATTGGGCCTCGGTTTGGGCCATGCTTGGGGTTCTTGGGCCTTAGTGGGCCATCAATAGTCCGATATTATGGGCCAAGGATATAGTTGGGCTTAGAGTAAGGCTTGATAAGAGGGATTGGGCCCAATTTAGCAAATTAGGCCATTAGTGGGCCACTAGTGGGCTTGGGAAGCTTACATAGTATTTGGCCTTAGATATGGACCAAGTTGGTTTAGGGGTAGAATGGTCATTTTACCCCCAGAAGGGTTATTGTATTGGACTAAGTGATGTTTGGTTTTGGTAGTCGGGAAGCTGAAGGGTCAGTAATTCGGGAACTTCCAGTCAGCAACCAGAGGAGTATCAGCAGGGTTCAACAATGCGAGATGAGTTTCACTTTGTGTGAATGGGTCTAGGGCCACAATGTCGGCCAATGTAGTTATGAGTAGGAAGACCCGGGGGGTTAGCCCTAGGCACTGTTTGCTAGTATGATATTCAGGACCAAGTTCCAATGTCGGGCGGGTGCCCATGGAATGGTTTGCATGATAGAGTATACTTGTTGTCTGTGTGATAACTGTATGTGCCTGGTAGGGAGGTGAGTGTGGGCGAGGTCTCATATCTCACCATTAGCAGAGTGTGGACGGGGTTCCATATCTCATTAGTAGCCGAGAAGGGGCGAGACCCGAGTTAGGAAAGGAGTGAGTGTGGGCTAGGCCCGTATCTCACTATCAGCATGAGTGTGGATGGGGTTCCATGACTCATCAGTAGCAGGATAGGGGTGGGGACCAAGATAGGCGAGGCCATAGGACAGTAACACAGTAGGGTATCTTTAGTTTATGTGTTATATGCTATGGTTATATGTTTGCATTCGTTTAGCGGGCGTGGCCTAGAGACAGACGGGGCCTAATGTAAAACAGATCTGTATACCGAGCGGGGCTCAGAGACAAGCGGGGCCTGGGATCAGGTGGGGCCCGATGTAACGGGCGAGGCCCGAAGTAGTGGGCGTGGCCCAGTGCTTGCAGTATGTGATTATGTGTGGTATGTGGTAGGTTGGGTAACTCTCTAAGCTTCGTGCTTACGGATTCCAGTTTTGGTTTCAGGTACTTCCGGTAGCGGAGGGAAGCACTCGGGGTGATCGCATGGCACACACCATTGTTTAGTTAGCCTGGGATGTTTTACTCTGATAAAATAAAAGAATGTTTTAAACATGATACTCCGATGTGATATATTTTTAATGTGTAACATCCCGTTCAATTTAATAAATAAGTAGATAAAGATTTATTTAATCAATAATAACCCTAAAATAAATAATATTAGCGAGGTGTTGGTATTAGGGAGCCAATTGTCATAATTTTAGAATTTGGGGGTTAAAAGCGTAAGTCGCAAATTGGTCTTGTGAATATTTATGAAGGCGGGGGCTGCAATTGTAAATAATTTATAGAAAAGGGGTTGGTTGGTAAAGTTTAGATCTAATTTGTAAAGAATTATGGAATCAAGGGTTAAAAGGGAATTATAGGATTCCATTTGTAAAGGCATGTTGGGGAGGGGCCAAAAGTGAACAAAAGCACATAATTTGAAGGGATGCAGGATTAAACCCGTTCATTCCTTCTTTGCATCGTGAACCCTAGCATACAGCCGTCGAAAATAAGTTCCCATCCGCCACCTATCCCTCCTCCTCACCATTTCGATCAAGGCGAGGGTGCCACCTACTGCCGTGTTGAGCGCCGCCCCAAATGTTGCTGCCGGTGACGAGGTGCGAAGCCAGAAAGATCCACCAGAATCCTTCGACGGAGCTGTGATCGATGCTGGGAGTCTTGGACGACCGAAAACTCTTGGTAAGTTGGCTACAATCGGATTCTTCCTCCTCTTTCATCTGTCTGGTATGTGTGTGTGTGTGTGACGTACGTACGCCCCAACTACCGATGTCGGCCTCAACCGCTGGTACCGACACCTTTGGGTGCTGCCAGGCTTCAATTGGTGGCTGATGGGTGTGGTTATTGTTGTATTTTGGTTCATGTGATGTTGCTAGACTCGTGATTAGTGTTGGTCGGAGGTTTGGGCGCACCACCATGGTAGCCAACCATGGTGGTTGCCGTTTCAGCTATGTCTCGCCGCCACCAGCCACTGTGGGTGGTGGATATGGGTGTGTTATGGGTTTGATGATTGAGTGTAATTGCTGAATTCAGAAAATAAGTGGTTGAATGAGTGTTTGGATGGCCGGAAAACCCCCACCACTACCACGAGGTGGTGGCTGCCGCTGTGAGCTGCCACCGACCACGACCGCCCGAGGTGGCAGTGCGTGGTTTCCGATCTAGTGGAACCCTAATGGGCCCACACACTTAATCTTGGACTGGATCGCTTGGTGATTGGGCTAGAAAACCCTAATTTTGGGTATTGTTGGTTTGGGCCTATTGGGACCCGCATTTCGACTAGTGAACTGAAGATATAACTCAAGACGATTCTATTGTATGATGGCTTAGTAGAATAATGGACTTAATGGGCTAAGTCCTTAATGGGTTAAGCTAGAAACACTTAACCCTAATTGTCATTTTATGTGGAAATCCTAATTTTTGCTTAGGCCTTGAGTTGGGCCTTTTTATTAGGCTTTGGTGTTTGGACCATTGATGAGCCATCCAAGAGCAGTCATTTAGACTAGAATATTTAGACGGGCTTTTGGGTAAGGCCGATGTGAGGGTTTGGGCCCAATTTGGAAAATTGGGCCATAGTTGGTCCATTAGAGGACTTTTTGTGAACCTAATTGGTATTGGGCCTTGGTGGGCCCATTGGGCTTGGATTATTTATGGACCGGATTGGTGGACCATATTTAGACCTATTAATGTGAAGGTTTGTCTTATATCCTAATGGGGTTATTTGTGGGTTTGGCTTAGTGTTAGAAGCCGGAGTGTAGCAGCAGCATTTATAGGATCTGTTTGCCGTCCGAGGTGAGTCTTCTCACTATACTTTACCTATAGTGGTAATTAGGTGTGACCAGAGGGTCTTATGTGCTTGCTTGAGTTATGCATTACTATGTGATTTGTGTTGTGTACTATACAATGTGATATTATGACCGGACTAGTGGGTCCAACGAGCTATGACCGGACCAGTGGGTCCAACGAGCAATGACTGGACCAGTGGGTCCAACGAGCTATGACCGGACCAGTGGGTCCAACGAGCTATGACCGAACCAGAGGGTCCAACGAGCTATGGGACTAGAGGGTTCCACTGAGACACATTGACCGGAAGGTCTTACAGAGATATAGTCTCGAGTGGCTAATTACTTGTGCGTGGTATTTTGGGGAACACACTAAGCTTCGTGCTTAGCGTGTTATGTGATATGTGTTTCCGGTTCTCTCAGAATCGCGGGAAGGTGTCGGCATACCAGAGGAAGAGTTATACTTTGAGGATCTTGGATTTTATTCAAATAATTGTGAACACGTGTTTTGATAATTGATATATTGAGATTTTGTAAAATGTGTTGATGTCATTTATGTGAATATAAAAATGAAAAAAATTTGTTTGAAAATTTACGGTGTTACAAGTTGGTATCAGAGCCTTGGTTTGAGGGATTCAGATGCACCTTCGTGTATGTCTGGACTCAAACTGAGGATTTGAGGATTTTTTCAAAAGAAATGATTTTTTTTTAAAACGAGCAAGAGTTTCTAAGGGAAAAAGGAGAAAGAGCAGAATGTACAATCTGCCAGAGCCCGAATGGTGATTTCCTAAAATACCTGTAGAGTCATTTTGTTGTAAAAGTCGAAGTGGCTATGTCTTTGTAATATTCGCATTTTAGTTATTTTACTAAGTCATTTTTATGCGAAGCTTAGATGTTTAGACTTAGTATATTTTTTGTACACTCAGGTTCCCTATAAATAGGGACTGAGGTTAGAAGTAGAGAATAACTTTTTGCAACTCGAATATCCTTCTGCTTATTTCGTGTAATCAGTCTTTCTCAATAAAAGATTTGATTAATATTTACTCTTCGTGTTCTTATTACTCAATCACTCAATTCATAATTGCATTCATAATCTCGATAACAATTCTCTACAATTGGTATCAGAGCTCATACAGGTGGTTTCTCAATCCTCACCACAACAAATCCTTACCCCTGAGTTCTTGTCTCTGAAGGTTAATACTTTAGAGCAAGCGATTTAGAAAGCTTTAGCACCAATCGCAAATTTCACCTATTTACTCCCAAAGAATGCCCCACCTGGTTTCACAGAGGTGCAAGGGGGAGAGAAGGGTAAAGAGGATGCGAAGACAGTTGGGAAAGTCATTTCGACCCAACTCAAGACAACTCTTCCTACATTCACAATGCCTGTTTCCTCGAAAATTTTGACCACGAGACCAATAACCAAAGGTATATCCATTGAGTCAAAAGAAGGAGGGAGTTCAAGTGCGAAACCTCCAACTAATGTCGTGGGAAAAGGGAAGGGCATTGCATACAAAAAGTCTAAGGAGGAGAAGAAAGCCGAAGCTGAAGCAGAGATTGAGCGAATGAGGAAGGTACAGAGCATTATGAGGCTCAGGGCTGGTGATCCTCCCACAATGAACAAAGGTGATCCTGAAAAGCTTTATTCATATGAAACAATCGAATCAAAGGTTGTGGGGGTAGAGATGTACGAATTTGAGAAGAAGCCTAAGGTGAGCTATGATATTGCTAATTCGGACAAATGCCAATTGGATTTTCCGATAAATGAGATGCTCTTCATAACTGCTCAATACAAGATCAATGAGAAGTTTGACAATGCTGATGATTATATACACATGAAAATTAGAATTCATGCTGTATTGGCGAAGAATCCGGAGGAAGTGTGGTCTTTAATGAAAATAAAGAAAGTGCTAACCATCAAGAAAGACGCAATTTTCGAAGATATGCTACAAAATTTTCGATATTTTGTTATGCGAGCTGATGACAAACAATACGACTTCACCATTGCTGATTTTCCTCTGATGAATTGCTACGATCTAATTCAAGTAGCAATGATTTTGAAGCATACAGAGGATCACAAGCTCAAGGGCTCAAAGACAGAAGTGTTCAGAGTCGGCTTCGCACATATCAAAGTCTTCATTGATAGCTATTACGATTGCTTAGCATTGACTGATGAAGAATTAGCCACGAGCTTGGGGAGAAAGGTGACAGTTCCCTGGGAAACCACATTGACCCAGTCAGTATTATCAAAATATGCTGATGGGGAAATTTGCCTTAAACCTTTTGGCATGGTGTTCTCAGGAAGGGATACAAAGGGTAAACCTAAGAAGTTTTTGTTCAAGGTCTCTGAGATAGAAAGATATACCTCTGCGCAATATACGAACTTTATTGTTCATATGAACAGTTGCAAGAGAAACAATGAAGGAGACAAGAAGGAGCTGAAGAAAGTGATCAACTGGTATTCCGAAGTGCGAAAGGCTATCCACTCAGCTGTTTAGAGGCTTACTATCTGAATAAATTTGACTGTTTACAAAGGGGGAGATTGTAGAGTCATTTTGTTGTAAAAGTCGAAGTGGCTATGTCTTTGTAATATTTGCATTTTAGTTATTTTACTAAGTCATTTTTATGCGAAGATTAGATGTTTAGACTTAGTATATTTTTTGTACACTCAGGTTCCCTATAAATAGGGACTAAGGTTAGAAGTACAAAATAACTTTTTGCAACTCGAATATCCTTCTGCTTATTTCGTGTAATCAGTCTTTCTCAATAAAAGATCTTATTAATATTTACTCTTCGTGTTCTTATTACTCAATCACTCAATTCATAATTGCATTCATAATCTCGATAACAATTCTCTACAATACCCTTACTTAGTTGTGTTATGAGTTATTATTGAGATATTAGTGACGCATGTTAGAAGATCGTCTAGGTATTTCATATATTAGGGCTAGAGTTGCCTGATTTGTGATGCCTTAGCCTAGTAGTTGTTATCTGTGATGTGCTTTGAGTCTGTGTGGAGTAATAGTATCCAACATGAATCTTTTAGATAGAGCCTTGAGTAGAGGAGTAATCTAGGAGAGATACCTAGATGAGTATTGGGGGAGCCTATTGATGAAGTAATTAGATACCCACGAGGGGTAAGGTTGCTTGAGTTTGGTGATACCTTGAGTGTGTGTAGAGCAAGTGGAGCTGTAACCTAGAGTGGTTTTACGTGTTGGTAGAGATTTTTCGATGCCCGGATGTTGCTTGCTCCGTGCTTTGTGAAACTCTTGATGATGGGAGTCAGCTACCAAGTGAATATGACGATATTCAGGAGGTAGATGGCTGGCATCATAAGGAGTTCTTCATCAGCTGATGGCAGAGAAGTGTGGAAACCTAGGAAGAGCCTAGGGAGTGACCTTGTCAGATGAGTATGCTGATAGAGGATAGTATTCGTGGAAGAAAGTTCTGGTATGACGGGATTGGTGATTGAGGAGGCTGAGCAGCTACTTAGCAAATCTGGGATGATTTGTGTGGAAAGTATGGGTAGATGTGGCAGGTAGTATGGGCCCGTACTACAAAAAGCAGAGGACCCATACTCGATATAGGGAAAATTTCAGAGGTTCTAAGTAGGAGAATGAGAGGTGATCACATGGTTCGAGTACCATGATCCGTAGCAGATTAAGAAGTGATTACATGGTTTGAGTACTATGATTCGTAGCGGTTAGTGCTTTTGGTGTTACCGGTTATTCTGATTGAGATCAAATATGATAGAGTGTGAGGCCAGAGGACCATGTTGACGAGCTTCAATGGAGTGTACCTTGAGGTGGGAAAATGAGATGTCAGTTGGAGTCGCAAGACTCAGGGATGAGTAGAGGTGGTACTTCGTGGAGGATTACGGTTTGAGCTACGCAGTCGGCCGGTAGCAGAAATGCCACTTCCTGTGATTGCAGTGTGCTAATTCTATGAGAAGCATAATGGATATTGAGTTTTTGGTTTAGATTTGGAGGTAAACCTGTGGGGTAGCAAGAGTGGTGATCTTTTCACCAGAGTATTTGGGTAGAATGTTTGTTGTGAGGTATTCTTATACCAGGAAAGAGTCATTAGCGAGACTGAGACGTATGACAACAAGGAGGCGCCTTATTGGGGGAAAGGTACTTTTATTAGCAGTTCCCGGTGGTTAAAAGGAGTATATCAGGGTGGTGGCCCTCGTGGTCTACATTGTGTATCGACAATGAGAATGAGGGTTATTTCTTTTATGAATAATTCCCGATTTGGGAAGTGGGGAGAGGAGTCAGAATCGAAGTGCGTGATAGTGCATTGTTTTTAGATTTTGAGTCAGATCTAATGCGGAACAGTGGGGTATCCGGTTGTGTGTCGGTCTAAGGATTCAAGGTGACTGGGGGCAGTCACATGGGGAGGGTTCCGAGGTTTACATATGGGTTCAAGGTACTTTGAGTTATTTGGTCATTTTTTGGAAAGTCATCGGGTGTTATGTGGTACATCCCCTATGTTGGGAATGATACATCTGGAGAGCCAGTCTGTAGTGTGGTTAATTGGGTATGACGTTGGGCGGTGTTTTGAACCCTAAGTGGGGGAGAACGTGGTATTTTGTTGGGAGGATCATCACTCTGTTCAATTTGGGGATTAGAGGATTGGGTGTCAGGAACCTGCGATATGGTCATATGAGACTTGGGTTTAGTGGTGGATGAGGCAAGGCGCAGAGCGAGATTATACATATTGTACATGTCCAGGAAAGAACGAGTGTATCCACGGCGAGTAGCCGTTGGTCAGGGATCTTGTTGTGGTCAAGGACTCTTCAGGGTTGTAATGGTTGAGTTCGAGGCGGTTGGTTCATCGAGGTCTAGTTTCGATTGTTGAGATTTGGTAGTTTGATGTATAGATTGTATCTATACTCCGAGAGGAGCGGCACTTGATTTGTCAATTAGTTTCAGAGTTATTGTGAGTAGCTTCGCATGGGTTTTGATCAATAATAGGATGGGATTTCAGATGATCGTTAACGTGATCTCAGTCCTTGACGATTTCTCTGTGTTTCAATTTGTGAGTAGAGTATTCCAAGGTTATGATTTATGCGAGAAAAAGATAAATGGTTGTAGCTAGTCACTGTGAGATTCTGTGATGGTGTACCGGGGTGTCCGAGTATGATGCCCTAAGTTGTTGGATTATTTTGAGACTCGAGTTTATGATATGATAGGTGGAGTATCGAATAGTTATTGTTCCAGTGGGAACCCATCAACTAATTGTCATCAGTCAGGGATGGTTCAAGAATGTGAATTGTATCGAGAGAATGTGCGTTGCTGCGACAATTGTCGTCAGAAAAGGGTGGATGCACCTGTCCATGATGGATTGCGGAGCATGAGTTCAATGAATTCAATATGGTAATGGCTTAATAATGAAATTGTGGGGTGGTAAAAGAGTGGAAGGATCCAGGTGAGAGTAATCACTTTGTAATATCAGGGAAAAACCATGGGGAGAACCCATGACGAGTGAGAGAGTGATGTAAGCCTACGGGGAGTCGTAGCATTCATGAGTGGGTGAGTAAGTGATGTAAGCCTGCGGGGAGCCATAGCATTCACGAGTGGGTGAGTAGTTGATGTAAGCCTACGGGGAGCCGTAGCATTCACGAGTGAGTGAGTAAGTGATGTAAGCCTGCGGGGATCCGTAGCATTCACGGATGAGTAAGTGACATTAGCCTGCAGGGAGCTGTAGCATTCACGAGTCAGTGTGAGAGTATCGTAAGACTATGAGAATCCATAGTATTCCTGGTTAGGGCATGACACAGAGGAGTTCTTAGTCTTAGCTAGCCTTGAATACTGATTCTTTGGGAACCTGGTGGCCGGGACAGGGGCGAGACTAAGGTCTCCATGATGGTCGAGATCCATTATATCTAGAACGGGGAAGAAGTTGTCGCAAGTCGGAAGGAATTGGAGAAGTAATGTACGCGTAGATTTGCGGATCACGGGTCATGAGTGGGTATCTGATTGGAGATGAGTGATTCCAACTCTGCTGTTGAACCGGACTCTCGAGTTGAGTTTGGCCCTACCTGTGTAAAGGATACATGAGTTGAGATTTTAGGTCCCTAATGGATTTCATTTGAGTGGTATGGTTTGCATCCGATGTTCTTGACCCGGGAGGGTCGGTTCGGAGAGTTTGAGAAGGACCGCAGCACACATGGAGTTAGTAAGTGTCACGGGGCCAAGGTTGGGAGTGGCGAGTGACTAGAAATCGGTTGTAATAATTGCTCGGAGTAAAGTGAACTTAGTGGCTGCAGGTATAATGTGGTTGGTTGAGATAGCTCCGTCGAATTAGACGGATCGGTTTATGTTCGGGCTTGTGGCCATGCCGTTCGAGTTATCGTGTGTGTGGGGGATGGTAAGGAATGATTTCGAGGACAAAATCTAATTTAAGTGGGGGAGAATTGTAACATCCCATTCAATTAGTTAAATAAGTAGATAAATATTTATTTAATGAATAATAACCCTAAAATAAATAATATTAGCGGGGTGTTGGTATTGGGGAGCCAATTGTCATAATTTTAGAATTTGGGGGTTAAAAGCGTAAGTCCCAAATTGGTCTTGTGAATATTTATGAAGGTGGGGGCTGCAATTGTAAATAATTTATAGAAAAGGAGTTGGTTGGTAAAGTTTAGATCTAATTTGTAAAGAATTATGGAATCAGGGGTTAAAAGGGAATTATAGGATTCCATTTGTAAAAGGAATGTTGGGGAGGGGCCAGAAGTGAGCAAAAGTGCATAATTTGAAGGGAAGCAGGATTAAACCCGTTCATTCCTTCGTTGCATCGTGAACCCTAGCATACAGCCGCCGCAAATGAGTTCCCATCCGCTACCTATCCCTCCTCCTCACCATTCCGATCAAGGCGAGGGTGCCGCCTGCTGCTGTGTTGAGCATCGCGCGAAATGTTCCTGTCGGTGACGAGATGTGAAGCCAGAAAGATCCACCGGAATCCTTCGATGGAGTTGTGAACGATGTTGGGAGTCTTGGACGAACAAAAACTCTTGGTAAGTTGGCTGCAATCGGATTCTTCCTCCTCTTTCATCCATCCGGTCTGTGTTTGTGTGGCTAGGTACGCCCCAACTACCGCTATCGGCCTCAACCGCCGGTACCGACACCTTTGGGTGCTGCCAACCTTCAATTGGTTGCTGATGGTTGTAGTTATTGTTGTATTTTGGATCATGTGATGTTGTTAGACTCGTGATTATTGTTGGTCGGAGGTTTGGGCGCACCACCATGGCAGCTAACCATGGTGGTTGCTGTATCAGCTATGTCTCGCCGCCACCAGCCACCGTGGGTGGTGCCTGTGGGTGTGTTATGGGTTTGATGATTGAGCGTAATTGCTGAATTCATAAATTAAGTGGTTGAATGAGTGTTTGGATGGCCAGAAAACCCCCACCACCACCACGAGGTGGTGGCTGCCACCGTAAGCCGCCACCGACCACGACCGCCCGAGGTGGCAGTGTGTGGTTTCCGATCTAGTGGAACCCTAATGGGCCCACACACTTAATCTTGGATCGGGTCGCTTGGTGATTGGGCTAGAAAACCCTAATTTTGGGTTTTGTTGGTTTGGGCCTATTGAGACCCGCATTTGGACCAGTGAACTGAAGATATAACTCATGACGATTCTATTGTATGATGGCTTAGTGGAATAATGGACTTAATGGGTTAATGTGACAACCCGAAATTTCTATTTGTACAAACCCTACCTTCCAATCTAGTCAAACTTACTTCTGCTAACTTTTAGCACTGTTTAGAGACCGCATGGATTCTGAGCTTAATGCATCAAATGGATAAGTGAATGAGAGTTTCAGTTGAACTTGTAACCTGTCAAACAAGCCTTAAGCCCTCAAAAGAGGAGTTTACGGCCAAATCCTTGGAGGTTACGGCTGTAAACTCAAGGTGGCCATAAACCCCTTGTATATATATGACACTTAGTCATTTTCCTCTCATTCTTCACACTTCAAGCTAGAGAATTCGAAATTCTCTCCCAAGGATCTTCAATCTTTCTTTCATATCTTCACAAAAGTAAGTAAAATCCTTCCATCTTTGAGTTGTTACATCATTTCTACTTGATTCACCTTTGAATCCATCCATAAACTACCTCTTTTGTTCTAGATCTTCAAGATCCTCAAGAACACCAAGAACACTTGTGTGTTTTGGGCCGAAAACTCCCCTTCTTAGCCTTCAAACTGTAAGTCCTTACCTCCCTTTCATATTTATAAGCTAGTGTTATGAGTTAGGGGCTTGAAAACATCAAAAATCAAACAATCACGGGAGTTTACGGCCAAGGAAATCTCCCTTGGCCGTAAACTCTAATAGAGGGTGCAAAGTTGCCCTACATTCCTTCCTAAGGCTTGGAACTTGGCCTAGAACACCTTCCCCTTGAGCTAAGGACCTTAAAGATCGAATTAGTACAAGTCACCATGGGTTTACGGCCGTAAACCCATAAGGGCCGCAAAACCTAGGCCATAAACTAATGGGGAGTTGGTCCTTGGGCTGTAAACTCTAAAGCACAGCCATACAACCCTTAGATGCAACCCTTTAGTACCCATAACACTTGAATCAAAGTGTTTTCCATGTTCTAGGGTACTTATACATGCTTAATTAGTGTAATGATCACTAATTAGATACATATATGTGTCTTTATATGTTAAATAGGATCAATGTGTGTGTGTGTGTGTTCAAGTCTTCACTTGACACCTAGCACCTTATCCAACACTTTCATCCAATCTACTCACTACAGGTGAGTTCATATCGGCCCCTTAATCTACCTTTTAAATGATTTTAAATGCTTTTATAGGGGGGATACAAGTTGAAACATTATAGTTATTACATCCATCACATGTGATTAATAACTATCAAACAAATAAATTTACTATACTTTCAGCTGTTTTATCAAACAAACTACTTCAAACTGTTTACTAAACTTGTTTTACATGTTAAACTCTTTATCAAACTTGTTTCTATATGCCAAACTGCTTTTAAATCGTTTTATAAAGTGACATCAAGTCATCAATATTTGTTTTTAAACTCATCAAAAGGTTTTATAAAAACTTATTTTTAAACTTGTATATATATTGTCAAAATCATGTCTAATGCATATATGGTTATATAAGTAAGGTTTGAAGGACTTAGGACTAATGACTCACTTTATTTCCTGTTCCTCGTTTGGTTGTGGACTTAGAGTACCCGGTTGTTTGTCCGAGTGTCGTTTGATCCTTAGTTATATATTATGTGTATATGTATAAGACATAAAAGCTTTTATCTCAGTTCAATACATTCAGTCATACAAACAATTCTACTAGTAAACTATAATAGGCATAGTTACAGAAGGAACATACACCAACATACTATTATGAGAAACATTACATATACATTTACTAGTAAACAGAAGGAACATACACCAACATAACATTTAGAATATGAGATTTACTTCTACATGACGCGGATTCCACCGTTGTCATGTTGGTAACCAGAGTCTCCTGGAGGGAGAGCGGACATTGTGTGTATAGATTTATACGGGACAGACTATCCTGCACCCCGACTGTTATCTACAGTCCCCAGCTGACCAAGCCAAGGGGTGACAAATGTCACTTTTATTTCGACGTCTTTCATTGTCGTGTTTTACAGCCGTCAATCAGTATGGTTACAAATCTCACCTTATCTTATAATTCTTTGGCTTTAAGATAAGTAACATCAAGGTAGTTTCTGCATACGAACTACAGTACTAAATCATTTTCCCATTGCATTCACTTTGTGATCTTTTCACATAAACAGGTAATGTATAAACTACATTTTGCCAATGATAGTCATACTTGGGAAGAATACACACTTTTACAACAAACAAACATACAGAACTTTGATGCCTTGGTAGAAGGCTACTTTTACTAGAAAATATATGATTTTCTAGGAGATACAATTACTTATACAAACATTTACATAGTACATTTACCAACATTTTCTTCAAACCTATACATCAAACACTTACAAACATTTTCATACAAACAATGACACTAAATACTTATGAACTCACCAGCTTTTATGCTGATAAACTCTTTCAAAATAACTTGTATTCTCAGGTCATCAGTAGACAGGTAAAGTCGACTAGGTTTTAAGAAGATGGAGCTCGTTCAAGACTCATCTCTTATTTGGATTTACATTTTTGAGTGTCTTATCAACCTCGTAGAAAACACTTGTATAAAAATTATATTATTAATGCTAATGTTGTTGCTTGTTTACTATTATTCTATGTTGTGATACTGTACATGACGTCCTCCACCCCAGAACATTTTCGTCGTTTCGGTTTGGGGGTGTGACAGTGAAGTCCTTAATGGGTTAAGTGAGAAACACTTACCCTAATTCTCATTTTATGTGAAAACCCTAATTTTTGCTTAGGCCTTGAGTTGGGCCTTTTTATTGAGCTTTGGTGTTTGGGCCATTGATGAGCCATCCAAGAGCAGTCATGTAGACTAGAATATTTAGATGAGCTTTAGGGTAAGGCCGATGTGAGGGTTTGGGCCCAATTTGGAAAATTGGGCCATTAGAGGACTTTTAGTGAACCCATTTGGTATTGGGCCTTGGTGGGCCCATTGGGCTTGGATTATTTATGGACCAGATTGGTGGACCATATTTAGGCGTAATAATGTGAAGGTTTGTCTTATATCCTAATGGGGTTATTTGTGGGTTTGGCTTAGTGTTAGAAGTCGAAGTGTAGCAGCAACATTTATAGGTTCTGTTCGCCATCCGAGCTGAGTCTTCTCACTATACTTTACCTAAAGTGGTAATTAGGTGTGACCAGAGGATCTTATGTGCTTGCTTGAGTTACGTATTACTATGTGATTTGTGGTGTGTACTATACAATGTGATATTATGACCAGACTGGTGGGTCCAACGAGCTATGACCGAACCAATGGGTCCAATGATCTATGACCGGACCAGTGGGTCCAACGAGATATGACCGGACCAGTGGGTCCAATGAGCTATGACTGGACCAGAGGGTCCAACGAGCTATGGGACTGGAGGGTTCCAATGAGACACATTCACCGGAAGGTCTTACAGAGCTATAGCCTCGAGTGGCTAATTACTTATGCATGGTATTTTGGGGAACTCACTAAACTTTGTGCTTACCATGTTATGTGATATGTGTTTAAGGTTCTCTCAGGATCGCGGGAAGGTGTCGGCTTGAATGTACATACCAGAGAAAGAGTTATGCTTTGAGGATCCTGGATTTTATTCAAATAATTGTGAACACATGTTTTGATAATTGATATATTGAGATTTTGTAAAATGTGTTGATGTCATTTATGTGAATAGAAAAATGAGAAAGTTTTGTTTGAAAATTTACGGTGTTACAGAATGAATGATTGATATTTGTGGTTTATTTATTAAATTAAAAACGAAATTTTTAGTCATGATTTTTGGGTCGATACAAGTTGGTATCAGAGCCTTGGTTTGAGGGATTCGGGCACGCTTTCTGGTGTGTTTGAACTCAAACTGAGGGCTTGGTAAGGAAATTTTCAAAAGAAAATCATTTTTATAAAAAGAACTTTGAAAAGAGAAGAGGGTATGGTGCATGCAATCAGCCGAGCTCAAGTAAGTCCTCCCAAAATACCCATACAAGTTTATGTTATGACTATCAGTTTAGTAGAACAACATGCTAGATTAGGACTAAGGATCTAAGAAGGATGCCTTATCTGCCTATTATATGTGTATGAGCTTTATGAATTGCATGCTAGTACAGATTCTTGTTATGTGGATAAAATTGCTACATTATGTTTTGGTTAGATTCCCCTTTTTGTCTGAATGCTACTTGCTTTGTGCTCTGTAGGACTCTGAGTGATGGGAGTTAGCCATTAGGTGAATGCGTTAAGTCACATGTGACCAGGGTTGAATAATCTTAGAGTGCTAAATTTTCCCCTATTGCGCAGCTCTTGTCTGAGTCCAACCGTTGTAGGAAAGAGTCCTTTACTTGAAGGATTATCTGAGCCTCATCACATTTCATGGTATTCAGGTAGTGGCTAATTGGCATTACGAGGATGCCTTCAGTAGATAAGGACTAGGTTCGGGTTGGAGATTACCCTAGGAAAAGCCTAGGATGAGATTCGTGCTGGGAGCAGTGTTAGTAGAAGGGACTTGGTGGAGTCAAAGGAATTCTTGAGGAAAGTACGGATAGATGTGGAAGGTATTATGGGCCCGTACTACTGAAAGCAGAGGATCCGTACTCGATTTGAGAAGGGCCGAGATGAGACTAGAAAACTTGTAATGTATGTATGATCCCTCAACAGTGAGGTGTATTTTGATAGTTATTGTAATATGTTTTCAGCATGGTGGCATTACGTGAGAGACCAGTGGATGGATCAGGCGTCGGAGAGGGATCAGGCTCGGGTTCAAGGACCGAGCAGCTCGAGGAGTGGATGAGAGATTTTGTATTAGCTGAGATCATGCGTAATATCTTAGACCAGACTCAGGTGATCTTTGGCACGGTCAAGGAGGGTATACTAGAGATTTTGGACGGGAGGCTTGGAGCCTTTCGCGCAGAGATGATGGATTTGGTAGGAGTGCGTACCTTGACATTCCGAGAGTTTAGAACTTGCGGAGCACCAAATTATCATGGGGCTGGGGACCCCATTGCTAGCAGTAGGTGGTTGGCCGATATTGCCAACGCTTTCCGCACGAGCCGGTGTCCTGAGGGGGACAAGGTCAGACTCGCCTCTTATCTTCTGAAGGACAGAAGGCGGGATTGGTGGGAGGAGATTGGTCATGCCTTGAGGGATGATGCTGTGTTAGACGCGATGACATGGAGTGATTTTTCAACCAGGTTCAGGGTTGAGTTTGCACTAGTTATTGAGGTGCAGCAGTTAGCACGGGAGTTTCAGGACCTCCAACAGACTACTGAGACAGTGGCGGAAATCACCGCCAAGTGCAGGTAGAGGGCTCTTCTTGTTCCGCAGTTTGTAGCGGGCGAGGAGATAAAGAAAGCCCGATATCACATGATACTGAGGAGTGACATCAGGTAGTTTGTGAGCAGGTCCAGCTGCAAAACGCTGGAGGATATGATTGTACGGGCTAGATAGAGAGATTCAGGTAGCCACGGGTTCAGGCAAGAGACCCAAAGGTTCAAATTCGAGATCGAGGGATTATCAGAGCCGCAACCGATGTGGGAAGTGTGGCAGGAAGCACGAGGTTGTTTGTAGGAGTGGTAGTGGTGGTGATTCTGGTTGCTTCAAGTGCAGCCGGACTGGTCATTTCAGTAGAGATTGTACTGCTACCACCACTCAGGGATCAGACTTGATATGTTTTCATTGCAGTCAAAGGGGCCACAAGAAGGCCTAGTGTCCGAGTTTGCTTGTGGCAGGACAGGTGATGGCACCTGCCCCTGCGACCTTGAGGATCACGGACGGCCGTCAGGGCCGAGCAGAGGTGCCTGCGGTGGGGAGTAGGGCTTTCCAGTTGTCTACAGTGGAGGCACGAGCAGCACCGGGCATTGCAGGTGAGTATCTTTTGATTTCATGTCAGTTTTATTCTTGCTCATATGTTTATGGTACTGAAATTATGTTAAGTGAATGTATGTTATGATTTATTCCTGTTGTGTTAGGATTATATGCCATCTGCAGGTAGTTCATAATAGTACCCTCTTATCTAACTGGCTCTTAATATGCAGAAGTAGTAGCAGGTATGAGTGGATTTTGGGAAGTGTTTTAGTAGTTTTCAAGAGTGGTTCAGTATTGGTGTTGGTGGGTTGAAGCGTTGGCAGTGGTAAGCGTTGGATGTCAGTAGACTGACCTATTTTGATAGAGAAAAGGATTGGGAATCCTTATTAAGTTGGGGAATATAGGGACCTAGTCGAATCAAAGTGAGGGATACCTATTCCAGAAGTCAGGAGTGGGAGTAAGTGCAATTTGGGATGCCTTCGGATTACTAGTCGGTGGTTGAGACAGAATGGAGAGCATAGTAGGACTGCAGGATAGCCGCAACATTCCCCGGAAGCGACTGAGTAAGGGAAGTGATGTAAGATTGCGGGTAAGCCGTAGAATTCATTAGTAGTTTAGTTAAGCAGAGTGTGAGCGGGGGCCCGTATCTCCTAGTTCGCAGAGTGTGGGCGGAGGCCCGTATCTCCTATTTAGCAAGGTAGGGATCAGGAAAGGGTAGTTCGTTGAGATTAGTATGGAGTTGGCCTGCATAGTCCTAGAGAGGTGAGACCTTGGGAGAGGCCACTCCAGGATACAGTTAGGTGAGATCCATGGGCAAGGCCCGTACGGCAGTAGCTAGGCAAGTGAGACTAGAGGGATAGACCACTCTAGGATATATTCGGGTGAGACCCGTAGGTGAGGCCCGTGAGATTATAGCAGCGCAGGTGGGACCTGGTAAGGACCTTAGGGTCAAGATGGGGATATCCCAGGACTTATAGCGTTAGAGTGGCAGAGTAGATAGAGCAACTTAGATAGCCGAAGTCTCTTCGGAAGTCGCGAGGAGCGACTAAGAGTGTGTGTTGGGTGTAGTAACTGGTGGGAGTCTGGTAACCCAGATATTGAGATATTAGTTGGGACTAGGGTGGTCTCAGTTTATCCGAAGGCGGATAACGGACATCAAAATTCTCAGTTAGTGGTGGTAATGATAAGAGAAGTATGGTATGAGGCATCTAGTTAACCGAGGAGTGCTACGCCTCTCACATCAGGGTTGAATACCTCAGAGGGAAGGATTTGACCCTGTTGCGCAGATCTCGTATGAGTCTAACCATTGCAGGGATGAATCTTTTACTCGAAGGATTATCTGACCCATTCGCTGGGATGGGTGCTCAACACTAAGTTATAGTAGTAAGAAGTATTCAGTGAGTACCGGCAGTAGTGACCAGCATTGGGAGTGGCTGGAGTAATGGATACCGTGAGGGGTATGTCCTTCACGGAAATAGAGGAGGTGGTTGGTTATAGAAAGTTGCCTTGAGAAGGCTAGTGAACGCGCAAGGAAAAGGGGTGAACCCCTAGGATGTCCAGCATGGGTACCCGGGGAGTACCGAAAGGATTGTTGGTTTAGTAAGAGTCGTGTTCTCAGGATTGTAGGTGATTAGAGTGCTCTCAAGGTTATTATCTACAAGGACTAGTTTTAGCCGGAATGACTGGACATGAGGCCATTGGAGGCAGTCCTCCAAGGATCGCATTCAGCAGAAGATGTATGCATCAGGAAGGCATGTGGTGAGCAGAGTATAGAATAGTTGGCCGTAGCAGACTTCGAGGACGAAGTCTAGTTTAAGTGGTGGAGAGTTGTAAATCCCTGTTCGGAAAAGCTTTCATTTATGGATCCAGAAATCAGGGCTAGGGGCATATTGGTTATATATGGGTTTTGAGTTGTATTCAATAAGGTTTCGGGTCGAGGTGTGTTGTTAGAAGCGTGGGGATCCTCGCCACCTTTCCGTGGATATAAAGTTCATCGGGAACGGATCTAGAATGAAGGATTTATGACACTTTGAAGATATTGGCAATAATAGCCCTTATGGATAAAAGTTCGCATGGAAGGCCATGCATGCTTTTTGGAACACGCGTGGGTACGCCCAGCGTAAGCTGGGTTACGCCTAGCATAGTGGTGCGAATGATCGCGGGTGCGGAGAGGCGTACACCCAACGTATGCTCAGAGCCTGAAAACCCTATTTTTAGGGTGTGCCACTATATAAAGAACATAATGCCTCCAACCCTAACCCCCTTATCAGCCTCCCCAACTCAAGAGAAACCCTAGAACGCCCCAACCCTTCAATGTGTGAGATCTTGACCTTGGGAAGCTTAGTTTGGTGGTTTAAAGCATGGAAGAGAAAAGAAGAAGAGTGGCAAGGAGGAACCTTGGAGGCCAGAGCTTATAGATCTGGGATAACATCATTATTTGAGACACTCTGAAGGTAAAAAGCTTCCAACTTTCCTCGTAGAAGCTTAGATTTAGGTATATGGAGCTTTGGACCTTTTTAGGTCCAAAGATTGGGCCTTTATGGTAAAACTTTGTCCTTGAGCTTGGGATTGCCACCCTTAGAGCTAAAAGTGTCCCATGAGTAGTAAAGTTTTCATCTTGATGGTCCATTTGTGTTCACGCATGAGATCTAGCTCTCTTATGGAAGTAGAATATCATTTTTGGGGTTTGGGTTGGTTGAGACTAAGTAAAGTTATCAAGTCAACGACTTTATGGATTAAGACGTGAAAAAGGACTTGGATCTGAGTTTGTGAGGATTACGTTGAGCGTACGTGTAGGTACGCCCAACATACTTACCATTGTGCCTGTATGCTTAGCGTACGCAGATGTACACCCCGTGTAATCTGTCTATATGGGCCATGTGTTTTTGGGCCTCGGTTTGGGCCATGCTTTGGGTTCTTCGGCCTTAGTAGGCCATCAGTAGTCCGATATTATGGTCCAAGGATATAGTTGGGCTTAGAGTAAGGCCCGATAAGAAGGATTGGGCCCAATTTAGCAAATTGGGCCATTAGTGGGCCACTAGTGGGCTTGGGAAGCTTACATAGTGTTGGGCCTTAGTCTTGGGCCTTAGAAATGGACCAAGTTGGTTTAGGAGTAGAATGGTCATTTTACCCCCGGAAGGGTTATTGTATTGGACTAAGTGATGTTTGTTTTTGGTAGTCGGGAAGCCGAAGGGTCAGCAGATCGGGAACATCCGGTCAGCAGCCAGAGGAGTATCAGCAGGGTTCAGCAGTGCGAGCTGAGTTTTCCTTTGTGTGAATGGGTCTACGGCCACAATGTCGACCCTTGTAGTTATGAGTAGGAAGACCCGGGGGTTAGCCCTAGGCACTGTTTGCTAGTGTGATATTCAGGACCAAGTTCCAATGTCGACCGGGTGCCCAAGGAATGGTTTGCATGATAAAGTATACTTGTTTTCTGTGTGATACTTGTATGTGCCTGGTAAGGAGGTGAGTGTGGACGAGGTCCCATATCTCACCATTAGCAGAGTATAGACGGGGTTCCATATCTCATTAGTAGCCGAGCAGGGGCGAGGCCCGAGTTAGGAAAGGAGTGAGTGTGGGATGGGCCCGTATCTCACTGTTAGTAAGAGTGTGGACAGGGTTCCATGACTCATCAATAGCAGGATAGGGGTCGAGCCCAAGATAGGCGAGGCCTTAGGACAGTAATGCAGTAGGGTATGTTCAGTTTATGTGTTATGTGCTATGGTTATATGTTTGCATGCGTTTAGCAGGTGGGGCCCAGAGACAGACGGGGCATAAAGTAAAACAAACAAGTATACCGAGCGGGGCTCAGAGACAGGCGGGGCCTGGGATCGGTCGAGGTCCGATGTAGCGGGCGAGGCCCGAAGTAGTGGACATGGCCCAGTGCTTGCAGTATGTGACTATGTATGGTATGTGGTAGGTTGGGGAACTCACCAAGCTTCGTGCTTACGGATTCCAATTTTGGTTTCAGGTACTTCCGGTAGCAGATTGAAGAGCTCGGGGTGATCGCATGGCACACATTGTTTAGTTAGCCTGGGATGTTTTACTCTGATTAAATAAAAGAATGTATTAGACATGATACTTTGATGTGATATGTTTTGAATGAATGATTGACATTTGTGGTTTATTTATTAAATTAAAAACGAAATTTTTAGTCATGATTTTTGGGTCATTACAGCTCTCAACCTATTAAGAGTTCACCCCAGAATGCAGATCTGACCTGCTTGAGATGGGTTTTTTGGATTAGTTTCCAAGCCCATAACTATTATTGGTATGTACTTGATCCGATTTGTCATGGTCCATTTGGGTTGCACTTCACCAGAACAATTTATATGGATAGTCTTTTGAGAATAGTATATTTATGATTTATATTAATATATTATAAGTTCTAATATATTAATATGGAATAATATTATTTGATTAGTAGTGATCAAGAATTAATTTAGTGATCAAAAGGAACTAATTAAATATGGAATCTTATATATATAGTGTGGGCCAAGTTCATTTAGGTTGGGCTAAGCTTGCATGGATAGTCCATGGAGTTTTTAACCCATGGATCCTACGGAAATGAAAGGGCATGGGTATTAGGGTTTACATGGATGAAACCCTAATCCTCCATACTATATAAAGAGGTCTTTGGCACAAGAAATTGCACTAGTGTGTGAGGATATAAGAGTGGGTCATTTCTAGTGTGCTTACTATTCTCTCAAGTTTTTCCAAGGTGTTATTGGTGATTTGTGATTCCACTTGAGGCTTCCACACTATTGGGGATAAGCTCTTAAAGATCAAGACTTCAAGCTTCATCAAAAGGCATGTCTTATAACTTGTTCATATTACCCAAGTATCAAAGATTGTATGCTAGTTAGGGTAATACCTTGGAAAGTTCAAGTTTGCATGTATAATAGAGAAAACATAGATCTAAGGTATTTAGGGTTGCATGTACACCATAGGAGTGTTAGAATGCTCAAAACCCTTCAATGGTATCAGAGCCTAAGCTTGTTTTCTTTTATACTTGATGCAATTTGCTGAAAAAATCGAATTTTTTTGTTGTCTGGACAGGGGAATCGACGATTCCATTGAGGGACTCGACGATTCCATGTGCAAATTCATCCAACTTGTCGAGTTGGTTCATGCACTCGACGAGTTGGACCCCCAGACACCATATTTTCGAGTTTTTTGGTTGGAATTGGACTAGGAACATTACCCTAGGCTGTTTTTGAACTTGTAAACCTGTTTTTTGATGTGGTAATGATCATGCTAATCCAATTTCATATATAATTGTCAATACATTCATTTTTTGTATTAGTTTAATGGTTAGGCTAATTACATGAAAATTGTTTGATTTGAATTATCTTGTTCTTATGGGTTGATTTAGATTAATAGAAAGTTATGTGATAATATGTTTTCAATCCAAACTAATCTAAAAGTTGTTCATAATATGTGTTTTTGTAACTTGTCCTCAAGTTATATGAAAAGTCACATTTATGATTATTAAAACTCATAAGATTTCCATAAGTTTTGAAAAATGGAGAGTGTCATTTATAAATGTTTTAAAATATTACATAACTTGTCCTCAAGTTATGGAACTTGAAGAGTTTTTCATTAAAACTACTTTAAACACATAAGTTATGGAATTGAAAAGTTTTTGAATAGTTCAAAACATGCCCTCAAGTTTTGGAATTTGTAAAGTTTCACACACACTTTAATTCCAAACCCTAGGGTTTTTAAAAGTTAAAATTCAACCCTTATACTTTATAGTATTATAAGTTAATAATATATATACATATATATATATATATATATATATATATATGTGTGTGTGTGTGTGTGTAAGATCAAGTTAGTCTTACCGTTAGTAGGTCTCATTCACGAAGCCGGTCTATAAGGGGGGTATAAGGTTACTGCCTATAAAATGGTAGTTGAATGGTGGAGGGTCGTTAGCCGAACGGGTAGGACAAGGACTATAATTCTCCCTTCATTAAAATTATTAATGATAAATACTAAGTAACTAAACCTTTTATAAATTCCCAATCTTAGTTACTTAGGAAAATGTGAATTTTGTGCTAACCCATGAAATTACACTTTGCACTTTGCTTAAGTCATTAGTGGAGTGTGTGTGGTTAACCGACACACTAACCTGGATTTAACAAGGTAGGCAAAGGGTAACTTAATGTTTATCATAGTATCGGTGGAGCGCGTGTGGTTAACCGGCACATCGATTGAGTGGTAAATATTAAGGGTACCAAGTATATTTGCATGGTTATTCACACCTTGTTTTGTGATCCTCGGCATCCCAGTCACAAAATTTGAGAGGGCACAATCGAGATTGAAACATGTCATTGAAAGGTTTAATGAATCTTAAAAGATCTAGGAGTTTCAAATCCAATTAAAACCTAATAAATTATTCGTTTTTCATGGTGGAAATTGGTGAATCGTCATTCGCCCACCTTCAAATATTCTATAGTTTGGATTACGGCATCCCTCTTCCTAGTTATAAAATATTGTGTTGGGTCCTAGCCTTAATATTTCATATTGGGTGTTATATTAAGGACTGTAAATCAACTATCTTGAATATCTCCCAAAAGGTGTCTGGTTCAGACAATTATGATCTTCCCAAATCTCTTGTTACAGGCTTTCCTAATGAAGATGATGTTCCGTGGTTGGATAATGGAAATCATACTTCTCTTCCTCCACCTCCTCCAATTATTCTCCCTAACGCACAAGTTCTTGAATAGTTCAAAGTTACTCAAGCCCTATTGGAAAGAAAGGTCTATGTGTGCTCACATATTGACAAGTTGGGAGAGTTGGGTGTCAAAGTCTTAAGAAAGTTGGTTGTTCAATCACTTTCTAAGTCACACAGTGAGTTCCTTTGGGACTACTATGTAACAGACTATGACATGACCCTAATGATCTTCTCTATTTGCTTGGTGTTGCTGAATCAACAATGAATTAGAGCTCTGGCAAAGCAAATTTGATTAGTAGATCAACTTCCCAAACTACCATGGACATTGATAATTGGTAACATTGGATATCTAGAAAAGCATTCTCTGACACTGATCTCGGAGGTTGCTGTCAAGATCTAAAAAGTACAACGGGAGGATGTCAATTTGTTGATGGCAAACTCGTAAGGTGGAAATCGAAAAAACAAACTTGCATCTCCCTCTCTACCGCTGAAGTTGAGTACATTGCAGCAGCCTCTTGTACGTCGCAAGTAATCTGGATACAAAGTCAGCTTCGTGGCTATGGGATTAATATGAAGCAAATCCTCTTATGTTGCGACTTTGAAAGCACAATTCGCATCTGTCACAACCCAGTGCAGCGCTCCAAGACCAAACACATTGCTTTGAGGTATCAGTTCATAAAAGATCACGTGGAAGATGGAAATGTCGAAATCCATTTTGTTAGATCCGCTGATCAGCTGGCCGACATCTTTACAAAAGTCTTACCAGAACAAACCTTTAATCGCATTCTTCAAGGCTTAGGAACGATAGAAGCTGAATCGGTTCTAAAACCCCATTCGCACTAGGAAAGTATTGATTGAACTAGAAATGGGTGTGAACGCTCGTAGTGGTTCGCAGTCTACTGTTCAACTGCGAATTGGTCCAAACGCTCGGAGCGACTCGTAGTCCATTATTCAGTCGGAGGTTCGGCGCTTCTTGTATACTTTTGTATATTTCATTTGTTACTACTTATTTAATTTTTCTGTTTTTAATTCCTTTTCAGAAAATTCAAAAATCGAAAAATATTTTATTTTTTTATGTTTTTATTTCTTTTTTAAAAAATTTAAAAATCCAAAAATATTTTATTTGTTTTTGTTTTTATTTCTTTTTCAGAAAATTCAAAAATCCAAAAATATTTTATTTGTTTATGATTTTATTTCTTTTTAACAAAAAATTCAAAAATCCAAAAATATTTTATTTGTTTCTAATTTTATTTCTTTTTCACAAAAATCAAAATTCCAAAAATATTTTCTATTTTTATTTTTCTATTAAAACATAAAAAATAATAGATAATTGAGCAGGATCGACAGAACATACCATGATACTCTCAACTACGAATGATGGGGCAGGTATTGAATTCCTAATCTTTGCACTAGTTAAGTGTCCCTAGAAGCATGCTGCTACATGTAGTCTGAAGCCTCTAAGACTCTATGTTTGAAGCCTTAATGAATCGATAATACCAATCGTTTCTTCCCAATCAAGCTAATATTCATATAAGTCATTGAGCTACCTTACTCTTCTCACATTGAGTTAAGAGTTGACTTCTTGGTCACTTTCGTATAACAGAGGTATATTTCTCTTCAGAACCATCTCTACTACTTCTCCATCATTTTCATTTCACATTTGTAACCCTTAAGACTCTCACATATTATCACTGAGGTTTATGGTTACATAACTTATGTGTTTATGATCTTATCTTCGTTATCACCACGAATTGAGTGAAACCCACAATCCAACACATATTTCATAATTGACAATGAGCAATTAATATGTTCTAGTTTTTCACAATGGAATTAATGAATGTCCACCTTTGTGGTTCGTACCTTGAAATCTCTTTTTATTTTTGTGAGATCTTAATGGAATGTTCTAGACCTAATACATTTCTTCCCATAAGATCCAGTTTTTTATTTTTCTTGAGATTTCTATATTATCCATCCACTCAAATATTTCCAAATCATACTTGTTCTTATGGCTACACTGGTCAGACAAGTACTTCATACGAACGTTCGGACTTATGTTGAGTTTCGGAGTTTGGTTGATGATGAAGCCACCCTTTCACCATATTAAAAATAAGCCTTTCACTGTTTCTCAACAAATAGATGATCATAATTCAATGGGACACCACACAGGCACTTCTGAGTCTCTCTTGACATTGAAGGAAGAGATTGTTGCCCGGGATCCATCTACTTTATGTCTATTGAGACATCACTAAAATCCCATATAAATATATTGATTTATTTCTTTATCTTTCACACATTCTTGCACGGAGATCTTTATGATTTTCAAAAAGTCTGGTTCGTAGTCCCAATGGTTACTTTCAGATTCAGAGTCAGGAAATGGTGATCAATTGCGAAAGTGAGCAACTAAAACGACATTATTTAATGGATAAGCATGCAATTTTGACACGTGGAAACTTTCAAACTTTCGCTAACATCATGCCGCCTGACACACGCCAGTCTGTCACGCCTTTCAAGGCTACTTTATCGGGATTTTGTAGTGCCAAAAGTTATTTTTCTCTCACCAATCATACCGTATATAAAGTAATTCGACGCTTCACTTTTAGTCACCGCTTTCAAAGATATTATGCTTCCGGTGCAAGAAAACCCTTTTCTTTCTCAAGCACCGTTCATCGTCTTCTCCATTGCATCAATGGTTGCTTCCTCTTCAGTTGATGAACAAATGGTCAATCGACATTACAGGGTATTAAGGCCAACCAAAATCTCATCTTGGACCTTGATCCATCCAAGTATGAGGCTTTTCTCCAACCGTTGATCGAATGCCTAAAACACTATCCTCAGGCTACTGCTTTATCAAAGATGGAGAACGTTCCTTTGGCTCTTCTCTTCAAAGCTTACTCAACTACCCGTTATGAAGAGAGCACTGCAACTATTACGTTTGAGATGGATAATCGACAAAATTTCATCACCAAGTCAAGTTTCAGTCGCTTAATGGGGTTTCCTGCTGATAGGGATTTGATTGATCCTGAAACCATCTCAAATTCTGCTATTCTGGAGATGTTTTACCAAATGGGTTTTAGGGTGTATCTTGCTGTCATCTCCAAGTTCAAGAAGCCCAATCTTCCTCCTGTGTATAATGGGCTATTTACCCTACTCTTCAAGAGCTTCTCAGAACGGGTAACTGGATCAGATTGCCCAAGTAAGCTCTTTCTTACGCTTATGTATGGCATCTATTCAGGAGTAAATGTGGATTATGGGTTAGTTATTTGGGCTCAACTTATTCAGAGAACTTTTTCTATTATAAGGCACGACAAGATTTCATGTGGTCGTTTTTGGGTAATTATTGTTCAGAGGGCAATTAATCGCCTCCATATTCTAGTGATAGAGGGTTCGATTATTGCTTCCATTCCCATTTTCCACACTTCAAACGTTATTATGTCAGATAGTTCGTGGTTTTCCTTCATTGGATCCATTCCAAAACCTATGTTACGAAACATTCCAGCCAACAGTGCAGTTATCACTAAGTATCGTAGACAACCAGCTTCAGGTGCTCGCCCATTAACAGTTGCGATGCGACAAGCTTTGGAAGAGGCTGACAAGCCTAAGAAAGGGGGAAAGCGAAAATGGAAGGTTAGACCCTCCGAACCTCCTCAGACACCAAGCGATGAAGAGGATTTAGAGTCCCATACGATCTCTGATGTTCGTATACCAGAGCAAGTCCAACGTGAACCCGAAGACACAACTGCGACTTCTCATCCCCAGGTTTCGGAGCCAATCACTACTAATCTTGAGGTAACATTTTCAGTGCCTACTTCTGTTCCTATCACATATGATTTTTTCCAGGATTCTACTCCTCATTCTCCTTCTCCTTCTCCAACTACTACTACTACTCCGATCACCATCGCTCCATGTCCACCTATATCTGTTGGAGTCTTGCAGCCATAGATTTCCACTACTCACACTGTTCACAGACTCAACTACAACAACAACAACGACCATGAGTACACCATCGGTCACTGTCAACGTATCTGATACGGGGGAAAGGACTTTTGGTTTCTCTTCTGGTGTTGATATTGCTGTCATCTCACCCTTACGCCAAGATGATCCGGATACAATATTCGGTGATGATCGGGATGTATTTGAAGATTTTTCCTACAGCCCTTTCCACATTCAACGAGAAAGTGACGAAGATGATGCTCCAATGACAACAGGGCAATTCAAAGCCCTCAATACTAAGTTGGATTCTTTACTTGAGTCCACCAAAGCCTCTTCTAGTAATGAATACTCCCAGGCCACTGTCAAAGCTTTCCTTGAAACACTTACTAAGGAACATGCTGCCAATCTCTCTATCGCAAACAAAGCAGTCATTGGTTCCAAAAAGACTTGCAAGGAGATGACCACTTAAATTGTAAATTTAAATATAATATTACATTGTCAACTTAAATATAATTTCAGTTCCACTTAAAAAAAAACCCAATGAATATTTTGTGAATAGTTAAGAGTGATAAATTGTAGTTCTAAATGTAAAAACTAAATTATAATCTCAATTTAACTAAAATATTTCATAAAGATATTTTTATAATCGTTAAAAACTTTTCAAATAAGTAGCTTAAAATAACTTAAAATAACAATAGTTAAAAATAATTCTATATAAATGATTATATTGTTACCTTTAAAATCAAAAAATAATGTTTGATGTTTTAAATAATTATAATGATAGAAATTAAAAAGTTAAGCAAATAAATTTTAAAAAATTAACTAACAATAACAACAATTATAAATAACATTAAACCATATATTAAATTTAATTTTATTTATAAGTATCTCGCGTGTAGAAGTCATTCAAACGGTTGAGATTATACGGTTATAATAGATGCATATGCTATCATATAATTCAAAATAATCAATTATATCAATTTAGTATACGAATTACTATATAAAATTTAATAACAACGTTATTCTTATATTAAAAAAAAACATATATTTGTAAAGATTTCAAGTATATATGTGTTTCAGCGCAACCCACGGACATTCGTGTAGTTCTTGATACAAAGAATGCAACAAATATGAATATACACGGCCTTATGGGGAAGGAAGCAACAAGTAGTTCTGCATCATCTAACATAAAACTAGTACACCACAACCTTTTAATAACATAATTAATGAAGCTAGTAAACGTCAACTCCGATCTAAGCGAATTAGGAATCTATAAGAGATCATATTTAATTATGTTTGTAGAGTGTCTACGATTTTGACAATCTAGATATTTTTGCATTGTGGACACAAGAGGAATCACAATTTCCAGTTTTGGGAACCATGATAATGATTACTAGCCATATTAGTTTCTACGGTAGATTCAGTTTTGGGTCTCATTTTCCTACAAGATTAATTACTTGGACGTAATCGAACGGATACAATATTTTGCATCATAGGGTCCGATTGACAATGTGGATAACAATATACTAGAAGGAGCACAAAGTTTATCAATGCCCACTACGTCTTATGACGATTTTTTTTTTAATCTGATACGAATACAAGTTTTAAATTATCCAAGACGAAGACAAGTTTTGATGACAATTGGTGTAAGTAAATTGTTAACAGTTTTATCAACTAATAAGTTTTTTTAATCGAATAAAAAGGACCAATCCATGAAATTATAACCGGTTACAATGGTCCGGTTCTAGCCCACTTATACCGGTTGAGGATTTGGCATTTGTGGGACTAGGCGCAGTCAATGGTTCATGATTTTTGAGAGTTGAGACAATTTAGACACTATACACATCTTATTACTATGACACGACCAACAAAAAACTATATTTTACATTTTTACTGTACATAACAGTAACAAACGTGGTCTAATGCCCAACGTGCTGCATGCTCTTCTAGTAATCTCTCAATCATGCCTGTAAAGTGACTTGCTTTCAAGCTTTTAATTAATTCAAAGATAAACAAAAGGTCATGAGGATAAAAAGTTAGGGGTATAATGGATATTTCACATGTACCTTCGATGGCAGACAAGTTAAGCATCGCATCAACCCATTATATAAGCCAAGGTTCCACGTTCGCAAAGATTACGATCACGGTCTAAAAGAGAAAAGCTTTCAAAATTATAATAGTGATTTACAAGTTTTTCTAGGTTTCTTTCATCCTTTATTTTTTATTTTATTTTTCTAAATGTAACATTTTTTTATTTTTATATAAATCATTCTTTTACTTTGTTTTTTTCCACATATTTTTTATTTTGTATTGCCAAATGTTTTTTCACAACTCTATTTTTGTCTTTGTTTTTAGATTTTTACAACTTAGTGTTTCGAATCCTTCCCTCCAAGATTGCAGTCACTTTGAATTTCAAACATTCCATCACCATCAATATGAAGGTGAAAAATCATGTAAAAAAATATAAATAGAATTGTAAAAAAAAGAATATAAAAAGAGTTCAAAGAATCCAAGAATCATAAGAAAATTAAAGGACCTTACAAGTTGCAACACCAAAATAAATTAAAGAAAAAAAAATTAGGGGCCCAATGAAACATGTTACTTCAATCATAAGGACATATAACAAGGATATGATCGTATACGAATATAATCATACGAACCAAAAAAAATTAAGACTTTAACACCCCTCCCCACATACACACATAAATAAATAAATAAATAAATAAATAAAGTGGTTCTCTTTCAAAAACAAATAATGTGGTTAAATAAGTACTCTGTTATTAATTTAAGGACCAATTTCCATAAATAGAGACAAAACAATCTTGAAAAGTTGAAAGTGATCGAAATCGTAATCTAATTACTGTGTTACCCGCAAAAAGATAAAACTCACAAATAAATAATTATAGTTTTATGACTTTTATCTTCAAATTAGGAAAAGAAAAAACGTGAGTTATCATTCTCATTGACTCATTTCAACTATAAGAATGGTTCACGGAAACATCCAAAAATAAAGTTTATCCATTTTCTTTTCTTATTTTTACACGACTTTATGTGATTTGTGTTTTTAAATTTTAATAGTATTGAGATAACTGGTTAGTGGTGGTCCCTGTTCTTGTTTTTTCCGTTCTTTTCAAGTTGTATTTTATGGAGCTGTGGGTTCCAGTTTTGTTACCTACAAAAGATTTTGAACAAATGAAATAGATATGCAATTGAATGCATGCAATCAGTGGTCAGGGAATATAAAGAAACTATATGATTATTAACTTTCCCAAAATTGATTTGCTCCACTTCAGTTTAAATGGTGAAAATACCAAAGCTCGCAGTTGTTGTGACAAACTTATAACTATTACTCCATCCACAACTGTCTGTCCATATAAACTAGTAACCATACTTCCGATGAATAAAAAATTATAACTGTCTGAAGTATGTTGGGCTTCTTTTCGTCCATTTTTATCTTTCTACCATTTATCCATGAAAGAATCTATTAATTAGTTTCAAATACGCTACACATCACAGGTACGAGGCGTTGTTATATTACAAGTTAATTTCCTTTGGAGGGATGTCTTATGGATGTAGACTAGCCTCTTGGTGATTTTTGTGTCACCGGGTTTATTTTAGTATAATAGAATTTACAAATTACCAATGGAATTCAAATCTTGATTTTAAACAAGTTAGGTGATTGAACGCTTGAATATAACAATTTTGATCTCGGTTTGACCAAATGATGGGGGTCAAGGGGTTTGTGCCCCCTTGCGGGGTCCTATGGCAGCACCCTTGGCGGGGTAGGTAATAAATTTATTTGTTAAGGAAGATGTTACGGAAAATCTTAATTTTGAAATATATTCTCCATAACTATTCTTGAAACTTGTTGGATTAAGTTATTTAGACGCATAATTAAATTGATATAAACTTGAAAATAGAAGCAAAATTCTTTTTGGTTTGCCCTCGTAACTACAAATAACTACAAATGATATTAGAAGAGAGAGAAAAATAGTTTGTTAATATATTATATGATTAATATATTAATTGAAAATAGATAATTGATATGTTAATTTGTTATGTGATTAATAAACTAATATAAAATCAAGGAAAAACTGCAATAAAGTCCCTACATAGTGACCTCATAATCGATTTAGTCCTTATATATATTTTTTTATTCAATTAAGTCTCAAATACCGGTAATCGTATTCAATTTAACCCTTTGACCCGGTCAACAGGTCATCCAACTTTCAAAAATTACATTTTTTTGCCAAGATTTCAAAATTTATTACAAATTTGATCCAAAATTTACACTTTTGGCCCATATTTTAAATTTTGTTACAAATTTGGTCCATACTTTTCATTTTTTGCCCAAATTTTAGAATTTTATTATGAATTCATCATAACTTTAGTTTTTTTTACAACTTTTTTCTCAAAAAATTGTTTCTAATATGTTTTTTCTTTATAAAATCATATTTATACAAAAAAACGTATTTTCACATAAAAATCTTATATTTTCTATAGAAATATCTAGTTATAAAAATATGTATTTATTAAGTATATAAATATATACATATCAGTTTTTATAAAAAAATGTATACAAACACCTATCACCTTTATATACATAGGGATGAGCAAAAGGACCGAACCGGCCCGAACCGGGCCAGACCCGGGAACCGGCTTCGACCAAAATCAAGAACCGAACCAGCCCGGCGGTTCTACCGGTTCTCGGTTCCTACCGGTTCTTGTCGTGTCTTCAAATGTTAGAACCGGTCCTCGAAAAATAGCATCATACGGTTCCGGTTTTTGCCGGTTCTACCGGTTCCGGTTATATCGGTTCCCGGTTCCAAAAATCCACAAAAATAACATCCCGGTACGTGTTTATAAAATGTATACAAACACGATTTTATAAAATATATACAAACATGTATTGTATAAAAAATTATTCAAACATGTTTTTATAAAATGTATACAAACATGATTTTATAAAATATATACAAACACGTATTATATAAAAATTTATTCAAACACGTTTTTTATAAAAAAAAAATATCAACAAACACGATTTTATAAAAAAAATATAGATAAAATAGGTGTTTGTATACATTTTTTTTTTTTTGTAAAATACGTTTTTGTATACATTTTTTTTATAAAAACGAATTTTTATATATTTATATACTTAATAAATACCTATTTTTATAACTAAATATTTCATATACAAAAAACTTTTTAAAGAAAGTTTTTATATAGAAAATATAATATTTTTATGTGAAAATGCGTTTTTTTTGTATAAATATGATTTTATAAAGAAAAAACATATTTGAAGCAATTCTTTGAGAAAAAAAAGTTGTAGAAAAACTAAACTTAAGATGAATTCATAATAAAATTCTAAAATTTGGGGAAAAGGGGTAAAGTTTGGACCAAATTTGTAACAAAATTTAAAATCTGGGCCAAAAGTGTAAATTTTGGACCAAAATTGTAATAAATTTTGAAATCTGGGCCATAAATGTAATTTTTAAAAGTTGGATGACCTGTTGGCCGAGTCAAAGGGTTAAATTGAATACGATTTACCGGTATTTGAGACTTAATTGAATAATATATATATATATATATATATATATATATATATATATATAAACCAAATTGATTATGAGGCCAATATGTAAGGACTTTATTGCAGTTTTTCCTAAAATCAATAGTTAAATAATTGATTTGTTAATTTATATGGTTAATAAATTCATAAGAAATCAATTACAATTAATTAAGTATTAACTAGAATTAATCATGAATTAATTTGTGATTAATTCGAATTAATTAAATTATGGTGCAAGAGGTGAATTATAATTGTTCAATAGTTGAACAAAAGAAACAATTTTAGGACCCCACATGGCATGGACGGTTTTGGAGTCTCTTCTAGGGTTTCTAAAAGTCTCCTAGATGCAGATAAGGAAATGATTTAAATTGGAGTTAAATATATTATTTAATTAATTCAAATTTGTCTTTGCTGCAATTTACCTAAACTATAAGTACGACCACACGACCATCAATTTTTGTTCATGCTTTTTCCTACAAGCATAGGAATGAAATTTCTTCCTCTATCCTGTTTCTCCTCTTCATTCTAAGGTTTCTAGTTTTTAGGTGTAAGTCATTAGAGGCATCATATTTTTGGTGCTTGCTTTCGTAGGCTTTCAAGAATGAATTTGTTTGGTTATTAACTATAATAATCAAAAGGTATATAAACCCTAACCATGCTTATTTTCGATCATTATATAGTTCCTTTAGGGTTATTGATGTTCAAAGTTTATTATTAAAAATAGAGAAAACATAGATCCAATTAGGTTGAATGTGAACTTAAGAGTTAAGTTATTTCCTGTTTCATGCAAATGTTTATAACCTATAGAATGCCTTAGTGGTATAAGAGCCATTGTTTTCTAGTTGATTGTGAATAATAATGAATAGATCAAAATTAAGGTTTATAAAAATTAAACCCTAATCGGCTTGAATTTTCACAAATAGCTAGGGTTCTTGAAACCCTAACCTCCACCCCTTAAATTTCGAAATAGTTAGGGTTCCTTAGGGTTTTTTAGTTTCCTTAATTATTGTTTTAAAAGCGTTAAAATAGAATAGTTAAAATTTTATAACCCAAACCCTAATTTTCTAAAATTAAATAGGGGTTTGGATCAGGATTAAATTTAAATTATTTAATTAATTTTTTAATAGTAAATAATTATTTAATCCATAAATGATTTAAATTAATTTAATTAATAGTTAATTAAAGGATAAAGATTAAATCATAATTTGTTTAAATTTAATTAAATTATAAGTTTAATTAGATAATTAAAAGTTTAAACCTTGTATTTTGAAATGTTTTAAAATACATGTCACACCCCGGCCGTCGGCGGAAACACCGGGCAGTGTAACGTCATTTCTCGTATCATAGTTATCAACTTCCTAAAAACACATGCAATTTAAAATACGTCAACATAAAGTTGGTGAGTTCACAGGTTTTGACTCCATAAAATAATACATTTTCCAAGTTCAAAAGTATAGTTTTGAAAGTATCATTTTGACTCTCCAACGTTTAGTATATATATCCTAGGTATAAAATTTTACTTACCAAAAAAGTATATACCTATAAGTATTATATATTAAAAATATAAATGTTTGTAATTCCATACAAACTAAGTTGCTACATATAAATCTTATTTCAATTCTATACAAGTAAAACCGATACGTATAAATCTATTTCAATTCTATACAAGTATGTAGGATAGGTATAGTGGTCTACTTAATATACAAGTAATATACCTACTAGATTCTTATACTTAGAGTATAAGTCTTTGGGAAACTTATACTTAACATTCATACTTGTATATAGAAAAAGTATAATGCTTCTAAAGTTATGCTACCATGAGTCTGTAACTACAACTGTATGACTTAGTTTTACACCTCTGGTTATTATTACAAGGATCACACCTTATGGTAGTACAAGGATTACACCTTGCGGTAGTACAAGGATCACACCTTGCGGTAGTTTCCGCACGCTTTATCGACATCGGAAGGTAGTAAATTAGGCAAGTTTGTCACCCGAATACCATTTGGTTGGAGCTAGCAACCACGGGTGGGGTTGTCACGCTCACACTGGATTAACAAATACAGGTCAGAGGACTTTCACTAACATCCCCAATCTTAGATGATGAATACAATAGCTCATGTAGACTTTGACGATATTCTATAGTTCTAACAACAAAAGCATTTTCATGTCTAAAACCCTAAGTTACTAGACTATGCTTTTAAACATTACTCCTAATTTCATAACATTTAGGCAGTATAACAACTATAACTTGAAGTAAAACTAATAACATATAACACACCAGGTTTTATCTTGACATAAAACTAACAATAATAACATACTTAGAAATCAATATATATAACTCTCGAGTATAGCATCGAGGCTATATCACACATAGTATATATAGTACTCCCGAGTATAACTCAAGGTCTACATTAGTATAATAATATGCTAGAAAGTTTATGATAGTTGTATGTTTTAAAAATATCATATATACTTTAGGTATATATATGAGGCAAAACAACTATATCACACTTAATACAACTATATATGTTGATACGAACATACTATCATATAAACATAATATTAACTTTTATTCAATAATTAGCATGCGTTTTCCCCCGAAAATATTAGAAAGTGGGGCTGTGAAACTCACCTTAGTAGCGTGATCTATAGAATCTAAACGGTCAGAGGCTCATCGTAGTCAAGCTCGGGAAGGGAAAACGGCCTTTGGAAACGAGAGAGAAAGAAGATAAATGGTGTAAGGAATCAAAGAGTCGAGGCCTCTATTTATAGGCTGATTTTTGGCTTCTCACAACGTGAGAATGATATATTCACGTCGTGAGTTATGGCAAGAGTCATCCCGTAGCTTTAACGCATGTTTTCTAGCCTTGAATAGTGTCCTGCAGCGTCCTCACGTCGTGAGAAAACCTAGCTCATGTCATGAGCTTTTGGGTTATCGTTCTGTAGACTTCTAGCTTTGAATGTGGCTTTTTGACTCCTCATGTCGTGAGTTTTGATGCTCACGTCGTGAGTCCTGTCAGATTAGGGTTTCTGACACGTGTCGTGCTCTCAGACAGTTGTAACTTCGGAAGGTCGTAACTTTTGCATACGAACTCTGTTTTTGACATTCTTTATATCCACACGTAGGCTTTTACGAGCACTACAACTCTCTTTTAGACTCCAATAGCTAATTCTAAGTCTATTTTTAAATTCCTCTTATTATAGATATTTATAGTGTTCGGTTTATTATAACTTCTTCACGCGAAGTCAGATTTAGACGTTCTCTATAACTTTGTAATCGTATAGACTTATACTTTGAGTTGTATCATAAATCATGTATGAAAGTTCATAATTTAACATGAATTACATATTAAGTTTATCATATTACTAGTTTAATAAAAATCACATTACATGATTGGCATAATCACATGTGATTGTTATTGACCTATTTTGACTGGTGTTACAATACACCTTATATATTATTAAACATTAATTACTATATATATAAGAATAAGTCATTCGAATATCTATTATGCCTCATTCACGAAGCTATACTATAAAGGGGGTATAAGGAAACGACCTATAAAATGACCATCACTGGATGTCCATTCTGACTCACTGCTCCCTTGTATGGTGGAGGGTCGTTAGCAGAACGGGTTTGATAAGACATAACCTCATTAAAAGTATAATGATATAAAAGCATTAGAACCTTCGTTAAAAAATCTCACTTGAGTTAATTTAGGAAAAATGTGAAAAATATGTTAATCCATGAAAACGTACATCATACTTTATATGTCGTTAGTGAAATGTGTTTGGTTAACCGACACACTAATAGAGACTATAGAGAGATATGATGAGCATCTTGAAAATTATCATTTTTAATGAAGCATGTCAAGCTTCAATGAATCTCAAAAGATCTAGGAGTTTCATAAGATTGAAACTGACAAAAGCCTTACCTACCTAGAATAGATTGAAATTTAATTACGGGATCCCTCTTCAAAGTTCGAATCGAAAATATGGATCGTAGCCTTAATTTCAATTTATGGGTTAATAATTAAGGATTTAAATAAACTAACTTGAATTCTCTTTTCTCCCACTTTAAAGTGTCAATTCGCATAAACTGCAGGGATGCTAAATGAAAAAAATTTCATTCTTCACAAATTTTTATGCAACCCCAAATCGAAATTGCATTACATGCATCGAAACTGAATTTGACTTCAAACAAGAGACTCGCGACCTTAAAACGTTTGATTCCATTAACCCCATTAAATGTTGTCGAGTGTTGAGTGTCGAGTGTAGAGTGTCTGATTATGCATCCATAAACTTTCGATGTCGACATCTCCATTCGATATCAAGCCTTCCCAGTCAATTACTACAAGACCATAACATTCAAATCAGTTACTCATGTCAAACTTACCCTCGAACCATAGAGTAATCACGTTCGACATCAACTTCTTTCAATTCTGACCTTTGCTTATCAAACTCAAAAACCGTTCTATCGATCCATCCTTCCATATCGATTTCCAGCTATCAAACTCATCATCTTCGTTATCAAATCTACTGACGATTACTCGACCATCGTCATATAACCAATTCCGCATCGAAATCAATTTTGTTATATGATCATAATCATCCTGTCTTTAATTCGATGTCGATACTCCAAAACCTTTAACTCCAAATCAAATTCCCTTTTTATTGTAACAAATTGTTTTTCGTTACCAAAACTCCACAACGAAGATTGTTTTCTTCCCATCAAACTATTTTGACCCAAACACGAGACTGTGAATGCATTAGACCATTCAAATCAAATTCACAATGTCGAGTGTCGACTCCAATACACGATTCGAATCAACAACCAACATAGTCAAAATCAACTTTGACTCCAAGTAAATGATAACAGTTGAAATCGTATTCTCCATATAATCGAGATTTCAAAACTCGATTCGAACGATTCAACTCTAGTAGAAGATTATTTCGACTCCAAGAACCTTATTCGATTCCAATAATCCATTACAGTAGATATCCCATATGTGAACAACAGATGTACATCAGTCGACTGATATTCATGTTCGACTCCGCTGTTCTTGATTTCAAATCAATCTAACTATTATATTTCTACAAAATCGAAAACTTCTTCTCTTTATTCCAATCCAATATCAGTGAAAATCGATTTCGATCCAAACACAGATTGTTGACTTTCGATTATAAGATAGTCAATGTGAGTTCTTCAAACATTGACATCACAAATTTGACTTTTCAATTGAATCAATTCCTAGTTCTTAACATTTGATTTCAAAATCGACATCCACCTTCCCTTCGATTTCAACAATGAAAATTGTGACTTTCACTTTGACCGAGAATCAGTGTCAAACAATTAGCGTGAAGGTTCGAGAGTGGAGAACAATTTACTATTATGAAACTCAAGGGATCTTTTGACTAATTAAATAGATTGATTTGTGCTCAAAATAATAATATGAACAGTATCTGAATTTGAGTTTGAGCTCATCATACAATTGAATGACCAATGAAAGTTTCGAAACATTGAAAAAATGGATTTGAAATTTGGGCTCAAAGTTACATCAAAATGAAAATTCAATCCAAACAAATTTAATGTTTGTTTTAGGCTTGATCTAAAAAAAATTATTGCATCAACAATAGGGTTGAAACGAAATAGATCCAACGAATCAAAACGATCAAAAATGAAAAACACAACGCACGATTAAAAAAAATTGATTAAATTCGAGTTTTGAGAAAAACATTGATCGTTCATCCTCAATCTCAACATGAATTTTTCGAAATCCATTTGAAAATTTGAGACACATTCTTGACAATTCTTCTTTCGTTTGCAACACACGAATCAATCATTGAAGATCTTGGTTCTTTTGTTGGAACATGAAAATCACCAAATTGAACATTATACCAACCCCGATGCATGTTGTACAACTCGTTCTTCATGTTCTTCAACGATCTAACATCATCATCATAAGAACCATCAACACTTTTGGGTTTTGAATTCAAATTCATTGCAACACTTGATGATTGTTGCTTTGGAATCCAAATCTGCTTCATAGATTTCGGCTTCACAACAACATTATAAGATTTTTGTGAAGAAACCCATTTATTCTTAATTTTGATATTCTTCTTCTTTTTTTCCTTTTCATCTTATTGGATCTTGAAGATTTGAATTCAAGAACAACTTCATTCTTAACAACTTCAACTTTACAAATTTTAATCAAATCTTTAGAGTTTGATATTTGTGAATTTCTTGGATTGATGGTTTTCTATAAGGAATCATTCCTTCAAACAAATCAAAAGAACACAAAATATCAGCGGTTTGAACTCCAATCGAGCAAAAAAACCTTTTTTTTTCTTCATGAATATTAACTTGCATCTTCTTATCTTGAACTTCAAGAACATCATGAACATGATGAACTTCTTCAAGAACCTCCTTATGATCGTCATGAACATCTGAGTAAAATTCAAGCACATTGAATCCATATTTGGGATCATCAATACGAATTCCTTGAATGATTTCATCTTTTTTCTTCTCCTTCTTCTCTCATGATAAGTTGCAACCAAACGATTAAGAAAAACTTTATTCTTTTCATGACCAATTTCATATCCAATCATCTTTCCAAATCCATCTTTTTCACCACAATAAATGATTGAATAACTTTTGATTGATCCAATTACCAAAGAATAAAGAAGTTCTTCAAAATTGTATGAATATGTATAAAATCTATCTTTTAATACAAACCATTTTTCACAAATTTTTTCTTCCATTTCAAATCAAAGATGAAAAAATCACAAGAGCTTGAATTTTTCTAGAGAGAGAAAGTGAATATAAACAAGTATTTTAGAGAGAGTAAATCGAATTATGGATCAAATCAAGGAAATTTTAATTTCTAGAACACAAACTTTCTCAAAAATGAAGAACCCACAACAATTAAGATTCACTCAAATCATGTAGTCATCATGGATCAATTCTTGAGAGCTTCAAGAAAACCCACTCTGATACTAATTTTAGTAATCCTGATTATGATGAAATTTGCAAAATTGATAAAATCAAGTGAATCATTCAAGAAACATGAACACAAAGAGTAAATAATTTGGTTTAGCTCTCATTAGGTCAAGTAAACATTACAAAATGGGTAATGTAAAAGTGCTCTCACTAATCTAATCCCTCCAAAGTTCATTACATAAATGAGTACCACTAACTTCCTATTTATAGGAAAGACAACTCATAACACATCATAAAAAGGTAAGCCTACACTCCACATCCAAGGATGACTTTGCACCCTAACACTTTTCTCTCTTTTATCTATCTTTCAGGCCCATCTAAGATTTATTTGAACCTCCTTCCTCCATAGTTTGCAAGATTTGGAGTCATCCAGAATGTTTTGAATGCTCTTGGTGTTGATAAAAAGAGTGACATCATGTACTATTATTCTTGTGAATACTCTCTTTCTCCTCCATTCATTGTTATGGATGCAAGGAGCAACCATCAATGTAGTAAGTCTTGTTTACATCTACCAACTCATAGTCCGATAAAACCTCAAATTCCCTTGTGTTGATCTTGACAACACGATGGTTTCATGAATTTGAGCTAGTTAACTAGTCTTACAAAGATTGTTTTCTGCTTCTTTCTTGCTCCTAATGAATATGAAGCTTGGCGTCCGTCTGCAACGTTTCAATGATAAATGGCTTCACCACTCTTGGTTTATAGTGAGATGCATTGTATATTGGTGTGTTTATCTTTGCTGGTGTTTTCTTTTATATCCAGGCTTGAAGGGTAGATATCTCGAAGAAAGGAAATTAATTAATGAGTAGTTATTTCAAAAGATTTATCTTGGATGATACTATGCAAAATATTGTATGATTCTTCTGAAAAATGTTACTTAGAGGGTCTCTAAAATGGTTGTATATTCTTTTTCCTTGTTAGACTAACTCTTTTGTTGTATTCTTAAACTATTTGTTATTCTGTCTTGTACCATTTTAAATGAATTGATGGTGAACTTTATAGTTCTAGATTGCAACTTAAATGTATGATACAGAAGTAAACCACTTCTTGTTGATGATTTAGCACCGTTTATGATTCACACTGATTCCACCTCAATGCTGAGGGGTTTTATACATAGAAAACAATCTTATATGTGCATGCAACCCTAATTTAAGGATCTATGTTTTCACTATTAGACATACAACATTGTACACAAAACTAGAAACCCTAGCATGCTCCTAGTATTTTCGAAATCAACATAAGAAGGATTAGAAACATAAATTTATTGTTATTTAGTAATAACAATGATTTCCTTTGAAGATCTTGACTTTGAGAGCAAGTGTCACACCTCTAATGGCTCACAAACACACCAAGCAAGAGGATGATTATGAGAGGAGGTAAATGCTCAAAATTTCGGCTCTTATAAGGTTTATTGAAGCATGGTTGAAATCCATAAGGGTTTGTGTCCTTTATATAATTGTTGGTTGCTTAGAGCCAAAGTTAGGGTTAAGATAAGGAAACCCTAATCCCTTTGCTAAAGGCCTAAGCAGCTCATGGATCTTCATCCTTAAGGCCTTGAATGAAATTTCTAGGGCCTTCCCTAAAGAATTTCGTCCATCCCTTCTAGAATGTCCAAGATCCCAACTCCATAACTATTAATACATTGCAAAACAGCCCCTGTACTTTTAATTAATTCCTTTAATCCCAAAATTAATTCCAAATTAATTTCTGATTAAATGTCAATTAATAATATGATTTCTAATTAATATATAATTTCCATAATATATTAATAAATCATTTATTTCAATTTATTAATCAAATTAATAAATTCTTCCTTTCCTCAATGAATCATCCTGTCAACTTGCTAGTATGAAGGCAACCCAAAAGGATTGTGCTACTATCAATTCAAGTGCATACCAATTATAGTTATGGTATTAGACACCTAATCCAATAGTATACCACTTGGATAAGTCTAATAACTATAATTGCAAGTATGAATTCAAAATTAACCAGCAAATTGTAGCTAAGCCGCTGTCAAACTCTGACCCAGTCAGTTATGTGCCCTAAGATAAGTGATCAAATATTTCTCTATTCTACAAGATATCGTAAGGACATGAGACATGAATTATAATCAATCTCTCTATCCAATATTTGTTTCCTAATTTCTGATTTATGACGACTGATATCAGACTACTAATTGAACGCATTAATTTAGTCCAGGCTTGGCCAAGTGCTTTAGATGTCATCATCAAATCATCAAGGGGCCCACAGATATCGCTTTTTCCTGTCAAGGCAAGAGGAACGGATAAACTTCGACTTATATGTTTGCACTATTTACTCATCAAATCATAAACAACAATACATTTTATAACATCAAGTTAATGATGCGTTTATGCATTATCAATTCACAACCAAATCGTAAACAATAACTCATATATCTCCGTTTCAAGAATATAAGATATTATCGTCTCAAAATTACTCGTGATAAAATCCATGAAGTAATTCTCTGAGCATGGGTTTATCCAATACTTAAAATCCCCATTTTCAAGTACTCATGAACATTACAGCAAAACCATTGCTATATCTAATCTCCATAGATAATCTACAGTTCAATTCATGACAGTCTTGATTCATTACTTACTTCCAAAAGTATGATCGAACTTTGGATGTTTGAATAATCCAATTATTCGGGAATTGAAACAAAATAATAACCTAATTAACTATGGTCTCAAAACCATTGAATATAAATAAAACACTTATTGTTTAATCACCATATTAATTAGACTTTATTAATTGTATAATGTTTCGATTAATCAACTAAATTCTTGAATTAAACATTAGTCATGCCATGTTCTAAAAGTGCATACTATGTTTCTCTATGGTCATTCCTTTGTAAACAGATCTATTGGACATTATTCCAATGATGCTCATTTCACAACTCCAAATTTTTTATCACTTCTAAATGTGTTAGAATTTCAAATTTACGTGCAATATCCTTTTGTGATAATGTGGCCTGAAAGTCACAAAGACTTTGCCAACGGTATTACAAAAAGTTCCATTGAAACTTTGTTACTTAAAACAATTTCATGGTTACGATGTCTCAAATTCAAGATATAATTCTTGAACACCTTCCTTGCATTAAAGTTTTTAACTCACGTGTAGATTCTAATCAATAACTCCCATTATGGAAACATTTCCATATTCCCATATGACTATCAATTCTAATCAAGAATTATCCCAATCTGAAACATGTCACTATGGTACTTCCAAATTTATACTATACTTCCAACTGTCCATAAGCAACCAATCTTTAGCGAACCTCATATTGTCCTTTAACAGTTGTTTAAAATCTTTTTTCATATCCAGTTCTAGTCCTTTTCCCTCTTAATGCCCTAGGCATTTGGAAAATCAGAACAAGTGAGTATTATAGCTGATATTGCCATATTTATGCATGTTTTTAGGCAATATTTATTTACATTTTTATGGATAATTTGGTTATTTGCATTGAATAATGATACTTATAAGCTTAAATTATACTTTGCAGTCAAATAGAAGCATTCTTGGAGAAAAGGACTAAAATTGACAAGACATGGAACTTTGGAGGCTTGAAGAAAAAGAAGAATAAAAATCCAGCAAAAACGCATACTCACGACATGAGAATTGAAGGCTCACGATGTGAGTTGGAGTATTCGAGAAGACAGGCATCGGGAGGAAGAATCCTTGTCAAACATGGATAACTACATGCTCACGACGTGAGTCTTTATTGCTCACGACGTTGCCGGGGAACAGCTTATTTAATTGTTGATTTATTTGCTTTAGGTTAATCGATCCTTTTTGTGGGGTAAAACCTGCAAAAAAGTTACTCTTTCAGCTTAAATTTTTGCTTCAGTACCCAACTCACGACGTGAGCATTAGGCTCACGACGTGAGTGCAGTAGTTTTTAGTTTTTCTTCGTTTTTCTTTTCTGTTAAATTTTCTGCGACAACACGAGGTGGTGATCTTTACCACGTCGTGGTGACCAGTCAGTAGGCTATTTTTAGTTAATTTTAGTTTAGTTTTACGTTTTTATTTTTGTTTATTTTGCAGAAGTTCATGACCAGAGGATCCAACACACATTTGGTGGCACCACTTGAAGATTTAGAGTCGGCCCTTCACAAGAAGATGGATAAGAATGCAGGAGTGAACTAAAAACCAAAGAAGTCGCCTTTTAAAGATCTAAAGTCAATTTTTGGAAAAAAGTCAGGAAAGAAAGTGGGAGAAACTAGTACATCATCAAAAGTTGAAAGCTTTGATCAAACATCTAATCTACAAGAATCCGAGTACGAATCTGACCCAGAATACGAACTACATAGAAGTGAATCCGAAGATGAGCCAGAAACCAAGATGTCAGACATTGCGAATATGTCTATGGGAGCTTACAAGAAGCGGATTAGAGATGATGTTGGTCCGGGGTTAGTACAACCTGCAATTCCTTCCACTGCCACATTCGAGCTGAAAGGACACATCCTTACTGCACTTAAGGATATTCCATTTTATGGGAAGGATTATGAGGATGCTTTTAAGCATCTAGATGAGGTCAATGACATTGCTGGTTATTTCAATGCTCCTAATGTTCCTAGAGAGACAGCTTTACTAAGGATGCTACCAGTCACTTTTAAAGGAGCTGCAAAAGATTGGCTAAAGGCACTACCACCTGGTGCAATCACTACTTGGGACCAGATATGTGAGCAGTTTCTAGATCAATTCTGCCCAACTTCCAAGATAGCTAAACTCAAGAAGGCGATAGCTAATTTTGAGCAAAATCCAGGTGAGTGACTGTACGAGGCATGGGAATGGTACAAAGATTTGTTAAAGAGTTGTCCTCAACATGAACTTAACATTCAACAAGAAGTATCCATATTCTATGACGGGGTCAATGTCATGATAAGACGACTCCTTGATTCTCAAGGACCACTTACAAAGAAAAGTTTGGGGGAAGTCAAGGAGTTAGTTGAAGAATTTGCAAAGCATTCTCGTGAGTACCACAATCCAAGGCATGAAGGCATTAAAGGAATTAGGGGAGGAAGTTTTGAAGACATGGTTGTTGTGCTAGCAATAATGCTCAACACTATGCATAAGAGGATGACCAAGATGGACCAGTCAATACATGCTATAAGATTTGGTTGTGAAAGGTGCAATTGTCCACACTTGACTAAGGATTGCCACTTGGATGAATATTGGAATAAAAGAGCTTAAGTTTGCTTATCGAGTGGGGATAAATATGATGAAGACTGGAGAAAACCAAAGAAGGAGTGGCTGCCATATGATGAATACAATAAACAAAAGGATTAAAGATATAGGCAGACAAGTCGAGGCTTCTACCAAAAAGAGCAACCACCAGTTGAGAAGAAGGTTGACTTGGAAAACATGCTACTTCGTTTCATGGAACCTTCAGAGAAAACACACGATGATACTGATGCAACACTAATGGATCAAAAAATAATGATGAAGGAGCAACAATCTATGATGAAAGAACATCAGGCAATAATGATTTACCAACAAGCATTATTAAGAAATCATCAAGCCTCTATCCACAACCTCGAAGCTCAACTTGGTCAACTAACAACTTTGGTGAACGAGAAACTATCTCCACATTTTCCCGAAAAGAAGACTCAATCCTATGTTATGATGATCGAGACCGAAGAAAAGGCCATCTCTGAGTTCCTAAAAGCATTAGAAGTGGAGCCAAGGCAACCCGAACCATAACCGAAGAAGTTAAAGATCGAAAATCAAAATTCTGCTGAAATACTGAACTCACGACGTGAGCCATCTATGCTCATGACGTGGGCCAGATCTAAATAGAAGACTTCAGAATCCGTTCCGGCTTATTGTCCGCCTTTACTGTTTCCATCCCAAGCTAATCTTATTCCACTGGAAAGGGAGCATCTGGGATTTATTCAGCAAATAAAGGGTATTCCAATTAATATTCCTTTTGTCGAGTCATTATCCAAAATTCTCGAAAATGAAAAGTTTTTACAAGACTTGATAGACACTCGTCAGTAGTTGAAGAAGAATTCTAAGGTGATTCTAAGTGAGCAAAGCTCAAAAGCTGTATTGGGAGAGATACCTAAGAATATGGGAGATCCTGGATGCCTCACCCTTCCATGTGAGTTTGGAAATAATCTGAAGACTTATGCTCTAGATGATTCTGGGGCTAGCATAAATTTGATGCCTTATTTGTTTTATCACAAGATGAATATTAAGAAGATGAAGGCTACAAAAATGACCATTCACATGGCTAATCGTTCAGTTACTCATCCTAGGAGGATTATAGAGGACATCCTGGTGAAAATTGGGAAATTCTTTTTCCCAGTTGATTTTGTGGTTATGGACATGAAAGAGGATGTTAATGTCCTAATCATTCTTGGTCGCCCTTTACTTAATACTGCTAGAGCTTTGGTTGATGTTCGTGAATCCGAGCTTGCTTTGAGGGTTGGAGATGAAGAGGAAACTTTTGGAGTTCAAGATGGTCTCCAAGGGAGTGATGTTCATGATGAGGTCTTCAACATTCATGAAAAGAATGAACTTGAAGAATTAGAGAAGCTTATGGAAGAAGAGATTCAACAAGTCAAACACACCAAACCAAGAGCATCCGTTCCAATTGTTTTCGAAGTGTTTGCTTCTAAAACTCCCATATCTTTTGTAAGAAAAGAAAGCGACGATTTATCAAGCGATGAAGATGAGGTTACTTCAAAGGAGACGGGTCCAGTGGTGAAAGAAGAAAAGATTCCTATGGAGCTTAAAAAGAATGAAGAAAAAATGGAGACTAAAAGGATCAAAAGAAAGTTTGATGTAGACAAGGTGAAAGCTAAAAAGGAGAACTCGAAGAAGGCGTATATTATACGTGTCTAAGCTTACAAGAGGCGATGGAAGGAGCAGAAGATTCAGGTGGTGCTGGACAGCTCAACGTAAGGAGGCACGGAGTCCATCTCACGACTCCATAAAAAAGAAGCGCTTCTCGGGAGGCAACTCGAGCTCGGTTTTCATTTTATTTTCTTTTCACTTTAGTTTTTGAATTTTTAGTTTTTAGGAATATCAATTGTCTCGTCATCTAATAATTCTCTAAATGGTAAAAATCGAATGTGGGGGTTCTTATAATTAAATGGTTTAAAATTTTAAGGTTTTTAATAATAACGAACTTAATTTTTCAAACCAGAAGCGAACTCACGACATGAGGACGTATGGCTCACGACGTGAGTCTAGACTGATATACAGACTGAAATACTTTGATGATTAGCCCACCATTTTCTCTCAGCCCATTTAGAATAATCCAATAAGTGTATTAGCCCATTTTCGCTTGATCAAACAGTCCAATTGTTTTAGCCCACATATTACTCACGACGTGAGGTTCTTACTCTCACAACGTGAGCAAGAATGAATCAGGACGTTAGAATAAAGAAATCAGATTAAGTTTGACCACCCACCACTATCTTATTTCAAAAACGCTGACAACTTCTTGGTCCCCCCCCCCCACACACACACTCGATTTCGGCCAATTCCACTACATTGTACTCTTGTGCTCACGTTAACATCAATCTAAGGTACACCAATCTTACTTTTAGTGTTTAATTTTGACTTATGATTTAGGGGGTTAGGGTTTGTAGTCTAATTGAATGGCAAAATCGATGCCCTAAATATGAGAAATCTTTAGTGCGTGTGGGATTAATATACTTAGAATCAAGTTAGAATAAAACCCCAACAAATTATTTGGTCCGATTTGTAAACTGTCATGACCGATTCTCGCTGTTGGCAACAAACTCACGATGTGAGCCTTATTGCTCACGATGTGAGACCTGGGATATAATCTTCTGTTTGTTGCTAATCTGTTTAACATGAGGAGCATTTTGCTTTTTTTTTTCTGGTTTATTTGCTTTTGCATAAAAATGGCTTCAAGAGGTGCCAATGAGCAATTTCAAGGCCATGTATCATCACGCTACACATTGTACCGACTTCCAGTGGATATGTCAACTGATGTGCTTACTAACTTCACCAACAAATTGGGATGGTTGCATAACAGGGAGTTTTCCATTTCTCTAAGGATTGATTGGGTACGATTTGGAGATATTGGATTGATGGAAAGGATGGCTCCGTTTTTTACCAAGCACTTTTCAGTGGATGATTTTTCCTTCACTTGTAATGGGTGGAGAAACTTATTTGCTATCAGTGAGCTAGTTTACCAGGAACTTTGTGTAGAGTTTTTTGTGTCTGTCTCTTTTGAAGCCGCTACAATTGATCCCTTTTACTCATGGGCACTCGTATTCCGCCTTGGTTGCGAGTACAGGGAATGCAGCTTGGTCGAGTTTACATGGCGCATGGGTATTTATGAGCAGCATGAAACACAATTGCCTGCATTTGAGCTTTTCATGAGGACAGTAGCACGGGAATATTTGTCAGGAGTGTCGAGATCGGATTTTTGGCATTCCATAGCAAATGGTGCCTTCCATTCGAGTGTCTCCCGAGAAAGCCACATTCGATCCCCAATCCATCGGTTACTTCACCGGTTGGTTACTTTTTCCATCAATCATAAGCGACATGGGGAAAAGGTTACAATCTTGAATCTTTTCTTCTTGTGGAGCATGGTAACGCCAGGGGTTTTCTGGAACATTTTGTACCATTTGGCATATTATTTAGGTAGCAAGGCTGCTATTTCTAGAGCTGGTATCCCCATTAATGGGGGTCATTTTTTTACACGCCTTTCGAGATCTTATGGTCTTCTTGTCCCACGTTTGACTCGGACTTTGAAACATAAGCCTGGTGATGATCTCCTTATGCGATATTTAGAGTCTATGTGTGTGGTAACAAATGAGGGATCACATTGGAACATACCGGTGGATGATGATGTGTTACACCAAGACCAACCTGCACCCCAACCGAGGCCAAGAGGACGAAGAAAATGTGAGAGGAAGAGGCGATATAGGACAACCGGTGCACCAAAATGCACCCATGGGAGGACCCAACTTTGGGGGAGACATGTCGGGTTACTTTGATTAGTTGTCGTTAAGTGTGAATTGGATTAGTGGGACGGTGGAGAATTTGGTGCAACACTTGCATGTGGAGCAACCTCCTCATTTGGGGTATCATTACCCAATTTTCCTTAAGTGGAGTGAGTATCAAAGTCGAGGAGCAGATGGAGCGGGAACGAGTGGAGCTCAAGAGGATGAAGATGACGATTGATTATTTTGTTTATTTTAGTTTGATTTAGTTTGGTTTGGTTGTTCTTTTGTTTTTGGAATTTGTTTTGGTATGTAAAAATCTTTGAGCTATTATGTTACTTTTCTATTTCCTTTGGTGGTTATTTCCAGATTTGCTTAGGGAGTCACGGGAAAGGAAAGTCGAGAAACAAGAGCGTTTATGTCTAGCCACGTATAGTTTAGAGTCGAGAGTCGAGACCCACGATTAGAAATAAGTGTGGGGTGAGTCAATAGAGAGGATAAAGTTAGAGAAAGGGGTCAGAAATAATTAATTTAAAAGTGTCTTAATCCATTAAGACGTTACGAGTCACAGTTCCAAGAAGGATTGGCAGATTTTTTTCCGCCCAGTTTTCACGTCGTGAGGCTTTTATCCTCACGTCGTGAGCTCAGTCACAGAAGGGTTCCAGAATACACGTTTTAGTGACCTCACGTCGTGATCCTTACCACTCACGTCGTGAGTCGTATATTTTCACAACAATGAAGCCTTTTCATTCACATTTACTACATGATTCACCACCATCCTTTTTGGAGTTATCATGACGACACTTATGGCTCGTTTCCTCTACCATTAAATGTGGCGTATGCTTTCCCACATTTGTCTTTACATTTTGGAGATTTGCACCACCTTTATTGAAGATTTAAGTTTCGATTCCATATGTTGTTGGCGCATTACATATCTCGCGAGGTCAAGATCCAAGTTCCTTATTCAAAGAAGAGGTCCATATTCAAGATGCACACTTCATCCACACGATTAAAGTTTGATTTTGCCACTTCTATCCCAGGGGAGTCTATTCCTTTTTCTCTCTTTTTATTTCTTTTAATTTATGTCATGCATACAATGAGGGCATTGTATGTAATAAGTGTGGGGTAGGGGGTAGAAAAAGTAATTGCTAGAAAATTTATATAATTTAAAAAAAAATTAGAAATTAAATTTTAATAGTTTTGAAATAATAATCTAATAATTTAATCTAGTGATGATAATTTGAACTTAAATTGCTACTATTATATGGGGTGTTCCGATGAGAGCTCAAATGTTTAGTTGAGCTAATATACGTTATAGTGCATTTGTGGCCCCCTTTATTCTAGTGAAATAATGGGACAAAAACACAACCTCGTTTAGTTTGAGGATCGCAATATGTTTAGCATTCTGTACCATAAATGTATCCAGGAAGACTAATATTTTAATCAATAAAGGTTGAAGTTAAGCGCCCCTGCTTAAGCATGTAGGTTTTTGAGTGAAAAAAGTGAGATACATGTAAAAAAAAGAGAGAGAGAAATTATTGAAAAAGTTGAAGAATTTTGGAGCTATCAAGTAAAAATCAAAGAGCAAAGTTCTGAAGAAATTCAAAAGTTAAAGATACCAAAAATCACACAAAAAATGTGGTGAATTCAAAGAAATTGAAGATCAATATCAAAGTAGTAAAGAATCCAAGAGCTCCATTGTTCTATCTAAAAATTGTAATTTCTAGATTATGTACGCTTGGGTAGCTTTACAAAAATTACCTTGAGTTTAGAAAGTTTTCGGCGGATGGATTTGGAGGGATGCATAAAATGAGTGTTGTTCAAAAGAAGTGGACGAGTGTTTATGAGGATTGTGAGTATTTAGAATTATGGGGTCCTTAGGAAAATTTTAGATACAAATGCATGCGTTGCGGTCTTGGGATAATGGCTGAGTTTGAATTGGATTGTTCTATGTGATGATAGTGACGAGAGTTTAATTTTAACTAATTAGATTTGTTTGAGGGCAAGCAAAGCATAAGTGTGGGGTATTTTGATATTGCCATATTTATGCATGTTTTTAGGCAATATTTATTTACATTTTTATTGATAATTTGGTTATTTGCATTGAATAATGATACTTATAAGCTTAAATTATACATTGCAGCCAAATTGAAGCATTTTTGGAGAAAATGACTAAAATTAACAAGACATGGAACTTTGGAGGCTTGAAGAAATGAAGAATAAAAATCCAGCAAAAACGCATACTCAAAACGTGAGAATTGAAGGCTCACACCGTGAGTTGGAGTATTCGAGAAGATAGGCATCGGGAGGAAGAATCCTTGTCAAACACGGATAACTACATGCTCACGACGTGAGACTTTATTGCTCACGACGTGAGCGTGGAAAAATCAGAAACTATATATATATATATATATATATATATATATATATATATATATATATATATATATATATATATATATATATATATATATATATATATATATATATATATGCTTGATCATTACGACTTGGGGGACTTTTTGGCTGATTGAGAGAGTTCCTGGAGACGAATTCCAGAAGGAGAAGTGATATGGAATTGGCTTTCAACACCAAAGGAGAAGAGAAGTTCATAATTGGATTCTAGTTTTGGTACACTTTAATTATGTTTTTGAGTATGAGTTGTTTATGTTTGTTTGCTAGTATGTCCAGCTAAATCTAGCTGCTTCTGTTAGCTAGATGAAGCTGGAACGCATGGTTTTAATATTCTAGCTTTGAATTATTTGTTGGTTAAGACTTGTGTTGATTGATTTTAGGTAGCATGTTTGATTTGATATTTGATTGCTTTGATTTCTTATTATGTGTAGTTAATGACCATTAATCTGCATGAATTAGATTACCTAATAATTTAGTGAACACTAGTTTATTAGAGCTAAGATCAAACCGATCTTGGATAAGCAATTGGATTATTAAAATTAGTTCGTGCTAGTGAACTCATATTATGACCATAAGTGTGTTAATCAAATCAATCTTACATAGCTCCAATTCTATTTAATAACTGATTATGTGTTAGGTATTGTGTGACTAAACATAAATTTACATGAATTAATTAATGTTAGTAGATTTAGAACTAAATTGCTAATACTATCTTAATTGGTAACCAATAGTAATTGTCATAGTTAATTTATAAACCATTGAGGGAAAGTGGATTCGAACTAACAGAAGTGTTTGTTAATTGATTGAATTTTGTGTTAAGAGTTAAGTTCATCTAAACTTGCGAAATTAGATAAAACCCCCACCTTGCTAGAGAATTAGGTTAATTTAGTAGTAGATAGATTAATTAGTTAAAACCGTTCCCTGTGATCGACACCCGACTTACCCAAACTATTCTATCATTCGACTAGGTACACTGCCTAGGTGCATTTTAGTTGGTTAAGTAGTTAGGTCATAAATATAAACTTAGGTGTAGCTATTTGCACACATCAATAGCATATGTAATCAACCCTATATCCAAAGCATATGGGATCCGATACATAATGTCTTACATAATGACCTGATATTCTACCAGTCTCTTGCTATAATATTTCCATATATTGAATTCCGTATGTTGAATCATTTCTACATGATATTCATCTATGTCCATGACTAAGTTCCATTAAAATCCTTCAATCAAAACTTTTAGATTTGAAATGAAGTATAAGTACCTTCTCCCCTAAATCCTTTTGTACTGAAACAATTCCCAAATATTGCAATTTTGCAAATTTGAAAAACTTGTTTCCTACTAATAGTATTTCCAACTTCCAACACTTAGCATAACAATTATGCTCCGACTTGCGTAACAATTATGCTCCCACTAGCTTCAACATGTACCCAGAAATCAATTGGACTTTTAGAAATCAATGCTCTTGACTTTCTTACCAAAGTTTTAATTTCTGATACGTGGTGCTTTGATAATTCTCCAGGCGGACTTCTCAAACTCATACACCTCCATTATATGGCATATGTGTGTCTTCAAACCGTTTTAGAAATTATAGCAATATGTCCTGAACGTTCAAACTATTTTTTGCCATTTCTCACAATTCGAACTATGAAAAGGAATGTCGTAATCATATACGAATTTGAGAACGCAATTATCACAATTTTTGACCATAATGATATTACTCAGATTTAAATCTACTAGCGAAAGTGTTTCCTCATAATCATTTTCATGAAATAGAGAGAAACTGTAACATACACGTTCAGTTATCGTGTTTTGTTAGTTTAAAAATTAATATTATTAAATATTATATGGTTTTGAGCCTTGAGTTCTAACAAGATGGTTTTATGAGATTTGAAGTAAAACTATGTTTAGAATCATTCGGAAAGTGTTGGAAGTCTTATGAGATTCCAATCAAAAGTCAATTATCAGAATTAACGAAAATGTAAAATTTAAGTTGGAAATAAGTAAAAATAATGTTATTGAAAGTTATAGATTATCTCATTAGAAACATTTAGACGAAAACCTCAACGAAATCCGAGTTATAACGAATGAGTTATGACTTATCGAAAGTTCACGACAGAACCGGCACGACGCCATATGACGTAAAAAGTGAGTTTACAATAAACCACTTTTTCGCCTTTGCGATCTAAATGAAAGTCTTAGTATTCTTTAAACGGAGAGTTTTCATAAAAAGAATGTCCAAATCTGACTTCGTAAGAGGAAGTTATGATTTTTCCAAAATTCGGCATAGCAATACACAGCCCGAAACTCGAAATAAAGATCGAGTGATTTTTAGTCGAGACAACCTAAACGAGAAATGAAGATCTCGTCAATAATAGTATAACGGTAAAAAGACAAACGAAAACGGACGTCGGGTGAAGAAGTTATGAATTTTTAACGGACTTTCCTGTCCCAGTCTGTTAAAAATATAATATTAAAAATGAAGTAAAAATTAGCCGAAGGAGTCTAAACGAAAGAACGCAAAAAACGGAACTCATATGCAAAAGATATGAATTTTTGAAGTTTTAAATAAAAATCCGAGATTTATCCAAAGCCGTATGCCCAGCGTACGAGAGTACGACCAGCGTAATAGGACTAGGTCAGAAGTTGGCTACGTCGCCTCTTTCTTCGGACGGAGGACACCTATCGCATAAGTTTGGCATGTCCAAGGCCCGGGAACCGAGCGGAAGCCACGTTGCTCTACGTGCAACGTACAAGGCATACGCCCAACGTACCTTAATTACACCCAGCATAATCCGAGGCCACAGCCTCCTATAAATAGCATGCGAGACTCTCCGGTTTTTGGTTACAAATTCCAATCTCTTTCACTTTCTACTTATTCTCTAGCCACTCTAAACCACCCCCGAAGCCTAGGGAACCTCCCTAACACCCGAAGGAAGTCCCGAAGCCCCAAAGTTCCCGAGAAAATAATTTTATCAGTCGAAACATTTCCCGCGTAAAGACCAAATTTCAACTAAAACCCCCGGTTTCATCAAAGAAAGTCATTTTTAGAGACGAAGTGCTGCCCAAATCAACATTTTATTGTTCGATTTCACGGTGAGTTCAATATAGGGACAATTGTATGTTATGTGTTATATGTGCAATGTGCTTTCCTGTGTCGTTATGATAATGGGGCTATACCTTTGACCATGAAGTGAATGACTAAGCATCACTTTGGTACTGGTATGTAGCCTTTGACCATGAAGTGAATGATTAAGCTTCACTTTAGCACTGGCAGAAGGCTAGGTAGGGCTGAAAGCCTATAAATGCTAGCCAAAATGATAATTCAGAAATCGTTTATTTTCTATGCCACATGGGTTGAAGTCTTATTGATGTATATCATGTTGAAATTGTTGTATTTCATTGATTGAAAATCTTTAAATCAGATTATTCGTTGATATAGAAAGTCTGTCATATGATACTTATCTGCCTTTGTTGTTCTTTGTCCCCCTTTGCTTCTGTCATATATATATATATATATATATATATATATATATATATATATATATATATATATATATATATATGGCATAACGTTATATTGTAACTGTTATTGAACTCACTAAGCGTCACCGCTTATCCCTCTCAGTGTTTAATTATTGTAGGTGATAAGCATCCAATATAGTTATGTACTGTTAGAAGATGTAGAATAGATAATATTATACCTTTGTATTTAGTGTATAAATTCCTGGGAAGTTTTGTAATATATAAAACTTTGTAAAAACCTAGTTAGTCGGTTTTTTTGTAATAAGACCATATATGTAAAATATGTTTATGAATATGCATGTAGCATGTTTGGAGTAATACTGTTAATTTGAAAGGGGTGTTTCAGAAACCTTTTTCCACTTAGATTTTATGGTGTATGCGTTCCTATCCATGTGAATTTATCAATTCCAACCTACAATCATAAGATAAGGTCGAGGACAAAACTAAAATCAAATTTAATTTATCCTTCATGGACTGATCTTTGTTTATTCTTGATTTCTCACTTTCTGGTAGCACAAGGGCCTACCAACGCTTCCAAGTTGTCAAGCAGCTCACTTCTATTGACCAATGTACTATCACTGACCAACGTGCTCTGCCTTTTGCAGTCAAATGAGAACCATAGAACTCATAAGCATTGCCAACTCAGCTGGAAGATACACAACAAACAAGAACGTGTCATCACAATAGGTTATTAACCTCAAGTCGCGTGCTAGTGATTACTAAAAGGTTTATTCTTGATTGACTCTTGAAACTATTCAAGATTAATAAGACTCCCACTGACTTCTTGACATATAAGTTTTTCTGCTAAGGAACATTCCTTGACAAACAAAAACAAATATTCAAAAGTGTGTGTGGATTCTCGTCAAGAAAACATCTCATGGAATTGGTCTTAGTTCATCTTTTGTTTTAACCAAAACATTACAACTACCAATTCCAAATGTGCTAGAGTAAGAAAACATTATTACTCCACATTTCATGAGGTGTTATAAACCTACTTAGTTTGAAATAAGCTTAAAGATACGATTTGAAGTTACTAGAGCATGACTCTAAAACTTGATTTGGAAACGAAGTATGTTTCATCTCTCGATTAAACCATTTCAACAATAGTTGATTCCTCTTCTTAGTCAAACAATTGCACTAAGACGTTCTACGAGGATCAATTTGTGACATGGTTCCATAATCATTAAGATGATCATAAAACATGATACTAAAGTACTTTCCTCTCTTTTCAGATTGGAGAAACTTTTATCTTTCTGCCTAATAGATTTTTAATATTCGTTCTACTTCTCTTTGAAAACTTTTCAATGTGTTAGAATAATGTTTAATCTTATAAACACAATCATATTTACTAAACCATCAGTAAATAATGAGGAATAGACTTATCATTCTTTGTGGTGGATCTAAATAGTCCACATCAATGTGTACTAGATCCTATACTCTTTCACTTGACTCACATAAGCATGTGATCAAGGAATTAGTCTTAATCTTCCAAATATACAGATTCTCATACATCACACAATTCGAATTGTATAATTCCAAGTTTCTGTCCAATTGAAACTTGGGTGATGTGAATTCCTTTTTCACTTGGATAATTATGACATTTCCACAAACAACATAATTAAGAATCAAATCCATTTTTAATATTGCTAATAATAGAAATATAGCCACCAATTTTCATAAATGTCATTGCAAGGAAATATAAAGTAAATAAATCAAATTTTCACTTTTATTGATAATAAGCGGAAAAATTTGTCCTAACAATGTAAATATATGGAAACTATGTTTCTAGATATTTCCTAAGCAATCTATCATAACTCCTAAGCAGCAGCTCAAAAATATGATTATCGAACTATGCGACGAGATCCATCTCTCACGATCAAATTCAACTTACCCTTCTTAAGCTTCCTTCTTTCTCTTAGATTCTGCAAAAAAATCAAAATGTGACTATCACATCATGTATTAAGAATCTATGAATAGGAACTTAATAAAATAATACAGTTATATATTGGATGTACCTGAAGTAGAGTCACAAAACTTGACTTTACTATCTCTAAGATCTTTCAGGTAGTCTGGGAAGCTTCGCATTCAATGCCCCTTCAATTGGTAATAGAAACACATGGACCTTTGGGGATTAGCACATGAAACTATCTCAGAATTAACCTTTCTCTTTACCATATGGTCAAATGGTTTAACCTTGGCCAATCCCTTTCCATTAGGAAGAGAAACCTTTTCTGGACTACCAATGTTGCCATTATCAATGTCCATAGAAATTTGGGAGACAAATTCTTCAAACACATTTGCTTGATTTGTGCTCTTAAGCATTTTTGCTTCAGCATCAATCGACATATCTATCAGATCAATTAGGGTCACGTCGTCGTCCCTCATATAATAGTCCTTAATGAATTGACCATATGACTCAAGAAGCGAACACAAAACCAAGTCAATGGCCAACTACTTCAGGAAAACGACACCCAGCATCTCTAATCTGTTAATATGCGAATTCATTTTCAAAACATACGCACACACAGACTTTCCATCTTGATATTTACTTGCCAATAGGCCTTGAGTGACTTCATATTTTTCAGCTTAAAGAAAATGTGGCTCAGGGAGAATTACTGGAGGAGGTGGAGGAAGAGTTGGAGAAGCATGATTTCCAGTTCCATCCTTGCTTGAAGAAGTGAACAGTCTTTCACCTTGATCAATGTGTGGAAGATCATATTCAGAAGGAAAAACATTTCCAGAAAGACGAGGAAGACCATTGTTGTCTGAACTCGACGTCTATAAAGGGAGAAAAGAGAATTCAAGTTAGTTGAGTTTGATCCTTATTATTAACCCAAAATTCAAATTAAAGCTAGGATCCAACTAAATAATTCACAATTCAGAAGAAGGATGCCGTAATCCAATTGCAAATTATTTCAAGGTACGTAAATTAAGATTTACCAATTTCACCATGAAAAACGAAATTTGAACGAATTATGTTTTAAATGAAATTCATAGGTCTTTGGAGATTCATTGAACTATTCAATGACATGTTTAATCTCGATTATGCCCTTTCCATTTGTGACTGGGATACCAAGGATCACAAACAAGGTGTGGATAACCATGCAAATTAGTTTGGTACTCTCGATGTCATTTATTATCTAATTTATGTGCCGGTTAACCACACATGCTCCATTAATCAATAATAATTCACGAGTCACCCATTGCCAACAATATTAGTCCTATATTAGTGTGCCGGTTAACCACACATGCTCCACTAATGACCAATAAGGTGCAATGTGCAATTTCATGGATTAACATCAAATTCATATTTTTCCTAAAGTAACTAAGAGTGGGATTTTAGAAAATAGTTTAGTTACTTTTATCATTATACTTTTAATGAAGTTATGTCCTATCAAAACCGTTCGGCTAATGACCCTCCACCAATCAAGGGAGCGGTGGGTAAGAGTGGATACCCAATGACAGTCATTTTATAGGCCGCTTCCTTAAACTCCCCTTATAGATCAGCTTCGTGAATGAGGCGTACTAGTGGTTTGACTAACTTAGTCTTATACATATAATACATATTAAACCTTTAATAATATATATAGTATAAGGTGTATTTTAAAACATTTTAGAATATTAAGGGTTTAATCTTTTAATAAATTAAACTTTTAATTTAATTTAATTTAAACCTTTTATGGATTTATTAATTATCTTTTCATTAATCACTTAATTAAATTATTAATAACATCCATAAGGATGTATTTTAAACTTTTTAAAATACTAGGGTTTTAAATAATCTTTTAAATTTCAAAAATTAAAAACATTTTAATTTAAATTTAAAAGAAACTTATTTAATAATTATCCAAAAATTAAACATTTAATTAAATTATTAAATAAAATAAGGATTATCTATTAAATTAAACAATTAATTTTAACCTAATCCTTATCCCATGGATTTTGAAAAATTGGGTAGGGATATTTCAAAATCTATAATTATCTAATTAAACTATTAACAAGATAATTACCAAAAATAACAACCTACTAAAAAAAACCCTTGATTTTTGAAATCTATTGCTTGGAGTAGAAGGCAAGGCTTTCAACCTTGCCTAATATTTGAAAACCCTAGGGTTAGGAAACCCTAGATTTCGACTCCAAGGTGGCCAAAGGAAAGGGTTTGAAAACCATTTGCAATTTTCGAAAAAACCTAGGGTTATAAACCTTAATTTGCGAAAATCATATGGCTTATGGTTTAATTTCCATAAACCCTAATTTTTGTTATGTTCAATATATGCATCAAATCTATTTTAAAACAAAAAACCACACGCTCTGATACCACTAAGGGGTTTTATACATAGCAAACAATCTTATGTGTGCATGCAACCCTTATTTGAGGATCTATGTTTTCAGTATTAGACATACAAACATTGAACACAAAATTGGAAACCCTAGCATGCTCCTAGTATTTTCGAAATCAACATAAGAAGGATTAGAAACATTCCTTTATTGTTATTTAGTAATGATAATGACTTCCTTTGAAGATCTTGACTTTGAGAGCAAGTGTCACAAGTGTCACACCTCTAATGGCTCACAAACACACCAAGCAAGAGGATGATTATGAGAGGAGGAGAGAGGAGGTAAATGCTCAAAATTTTGGCTCTTCTAAGGTTTCTTGAAGCATGGATAAAATCCATAAGGGGTTGTGTCCTTTATATAGTTGTTGGTTGCTTAGAGCTAAAGCTAGGGTTAAGATAAGGAAACCTTAATCCTTTTGCCTAAGGCCTAAACAGCTCATGGATTCTCATCCTTAAGGCCTTGAATGGAATTTCTAGGGCATTCCCTAGAGAATTTCGTCCATCCCTTCTAGAATGTTCCAAGAGCCCAATTCCACAACTATTAATAAACTATAAAACAGCCCCTATACTTTTAAATAATTCATTTAATCCCAAAATTAATTTCAATTAATAATATGATTTCTAATTAATATATAATTTTCATAATATATTAATAAATCATTTATTTCAATTTATTAAGCAAATCAATAAATTCTTCCTCTTCCTCAATGAATCATCATGTCAGGTTGCTAGTGTGAAGGCAACCCAAAAGGACTGTGCTCCTATCAATTCAAGTAGATACCAATTATAGTTATGGGCTTAGACACCTAATCCAACAGATGTGACTGAAACAATCCATTATTTCCTTAATATCTTCTTAATAAAACTTAATGATTCAATGTGATATACCACACACTGATAAAAGTTTGAAACTCTATGTCGATGGTTAGTCTATGTACCGTAGGCTATCACATGAACCAACCCCTTCTCGCCCTTATATTCTTCTTTAAAGCTCTATGATTCAAAATAATGTACTATATGCTGATGAGAGCTTGAAAATCTATGCTGATGGTTAATCTAAAACACCACAACTTATCACACGCATCAAACCATTCTCTCTATAGTCTTATTTAGAATTTTATGATTCAGAGTATGATACCAGACACTGATGAGAATTCGAAAAATCTATGTCGATGGTTATATCATTGTCCGTGATATATTACACGCACATACCTACTCTTTCCCAAAAAATCTTCTATTAAGAGGTTAATGATTTAATGTATTAGCCATACACTGATAAAACTTCAACACTCTTTGCCGATGGGTACATTTAATATCGAAATGTATTACATGCATCATACCACTTACGCCCGTTTCTTCTAATAAAGTGATTAATGAGTCAACGTATGAAACCAAACACTGATGAAATCTCGTAATACTATGTCACTGAATGGTAGTTCAAACCTATACTATCAGGAGACATCACAATCTTACTAGACTGCAGACTGCAAGCTGTAATTCGTATTTTCTACTTATGTCAAAAAGGGGGAGAATCTTGCAAAATCTGAAGAAACTACTAAGTGTTATTGATCTAAAAGGGGAGGCAAGTTGACATCAACATTCTCAGCTCATCATCTTTTCGTCCTTCCGCCGCGATTCATAAATTCTGCCTCAACTGCTTGACAATCAAAAATGGGAAGTCATTCATCTTCTCAGGGGGAGCATTCGTTAAAGCCAATGTTTTAAAAACCGGTTTTTTAGTTGAACCGGTACGGTGATCGGTTCCCGGTTCGACCGATTCAACCGCCGGATGAACCGGTTTTTATATTATTCATGTTTTATTCTATTTTCCTACACATAAATATATATAGAAATTATGAATGTGATGTTTACAAGTTCAAACATTGAAAATACACATAAAAATAAATTGTAGATGAATCAAAATACATTAAAATAATACATAACCATAAGTTTTAGTGTTTACATCAATTCAGATACATCAAAATGAAAAATAAAGTATAATACCGAAACGAAATGTAGTTTTTGATGAATACAAACACATCAAAAGAATTTATAACATTAGCATATGTTTTTATTTAGAGAAAACTAAATAGATTTGAAAAAAATCACCAAAGTTTATTATGTAAATGGTTATTTTTCATGTGTTTTTATTCGATTTAACCGGTTCAACCGGTTTATTTTGACCGGTTCAACCGTTTTTTCTAAAAACTGGCCGGTTCAATCCGGTTCAGAAATCAATGTAAAATCGGTGATAGTTGAACCGCTCCTTCTTCCGGTTCCCGATCCAACCGGTTCGACCAGCCGGTTCAAACCGGTTTTTAAAACATTGGTTAAAGCTGAAGAACTTAAAATTTCAATCTTACTCTCAGGAGGAGCATAAGCTAAAAAAATTCATTGAAGATTAGTTTTGAAATCATCATATAGGGTAGATTATAAGGTCACAACTTATGATCTGATGAGTCAAATACTCTACATGCTAACTGTCAGCATCAACATCTACATCACCAACAACATCGGTGTATAAAGTCTATCTGCGTCTGTAACGCCCGTAGATTAGGGCTAGTCAATTTAGAGACGATAAGCATCACAAATGACTTTTTGAAGGAAGATTATTTAGAAGGATTAATCTTAACTAAGTTATAGTATATGTTATGAGGTTTCCGAATATATAGAGAACGTCGAAATCCGAGTTATAACGAAGAAGTTATGACCTGTCGAAGTTTCGCGACAGAACCGGCACGACACAACATGACGTAAATAGTGAATTTACGTTAGAGCGATATTTATCCAAAACAATCTAAATTAGAATTGAATATCTCATCGATAGTAGTCCAACGATAAAAAGACAGACGAAAACGGAGTTCAGATGAAGGAGTTATGAGTTTATAACGGAGTTTTCCTGTCCCTGCCTACTAAAAATAATATATAAGTAATATAATTATAATATATTAAAAATAAAGTCAAAATTAGCCAATGGAGTCTAAACAAGAGTTGTAGATCATAATCTCACCATCGCGTCGATATAAAGAACGTCGAAAACGGAGTTCGTATGCGAAAGTTATGAATTTCTGAAGTTCGGGGCGCGAAACCCCAAAACTGTCAGAGACCACGACGTGGCAAGCAGTGCCACGACGTGGCAAGTCTCCTTACACCTCCGGGAGTCCCCCAGATGCAACTTGCGATGACGTATGCAGTGACGACCAAGCCCATGACGTGGAAAAAGGGTGCCACGACGTGGCAAGGGCCAAATTTGCCCTATAAATAGATTTGAAGGGCAGCCGACTATGGTTGCTCCATCCCTTCTCTCCCACTCCCGATACACCCTCTAAGCCCTATTTTAACCCCCCAAATCCCCGGTATCAACCCCAAGACCCGAAGCAAGTTTCAAAACCCGAAGATCCCGAGAAGAAAAGAGTTTCCGAGCCGAAGCTCTACCCGCGAGAAACCCGGTGTGTGAAGTGATCCCGGTTTCACCGAAGAATATCTACTTGAAGAGCCGTAGTGTTGTCCGATCATCTTCTGATCAAGTGGGTGTATAGTCCCTTTCATAAACACGATTATAATACAAGTATTGTTTGAATGTATTAAGTATATGTTTTGGGTGAGTGTGTGGTCACTTTCTTCTAACACATAAATATTAAGTATTTGTTATGAAATACGTGCTATGTGTTTATATATTGTTTGTTTATTTGAGATGAGTATGGAATGGATGAACTATATAGGTTTTAATGAGTTAAACTGTATATATATTTTGTATCTACGAATATGTTGGGTAGAACATGGGTAGATGAGATCCGTGAGTATGGATCAGATCAAGAGGTTAGTTTTAGATCCGTGAGTATGGATTAGATCAAGAGATTGGATTTAGATCCGAGAATATGGAATAGGAAAAGAGATAAACTTGTTATTAATCCGGGAGTATGGATTAAGACATAGTAAATTGTCCCTAGTCCGGGAGTATGGATTGGGCACAATTTAGATCCGGGAGTATGGATCAGAACAGGATTTAGGTATAGTAAATTGTACCTAGTCCGGGAGTATGGATTGGGCACAGTTTTAGATCCGGGAGTATGGATCAGACCAATAGGTAAACTTGTTATTAATCTGGGAGTATGGATTAAGACATAGTTAATTGTCCCTAGACCGGGAGTATGGATTGGGCACAGTTTTAGATCCAGGAGTATGGATCAGACCAAGAGATTAGTTTAGATCCGGGAGTATGGATTAGACCAAGAGGTTAGTTTTAGGTCCGAGAGTATGGATCAGGTGGAGAGATTAGTTTAGATCCGTGAGTAGGGATCAGATAAAGAGGAAAAGTTTAGATACGAGAGTTTAGATTGTGGCATTGTGAGGATCAATGGGGTGGGATAAGAGTTGCTTTTTATATGGTGAAATTATATAATTTTGGATGTTCTATATATATTTATATGATATAACATTGTGGGATGAAAACCCTATATGCTCACTAGGCTCCCAAGCCTGACCCACTCAGTTTTCTTTGTATCACAAGTATCGATACGAAGATATATTTCACAGAGAGATTTAAAGGAGATATAAATCATTAGTGTAATTAAATGTAAGTTCTGTTTATGCTTATATGTCTGTATCGGAACATGACATCTCGAGGTTTTATTATTAAATGAAAATACATTCTTTTTGAGAAATGTTTTGATAAGTTATTATCATATCTTGTTTTGGGAACAAATTCCGCAACTGTTTTCTTTAAGCGAATACTCTGATTTATAAAACAAAGCATAAACAAATCGGTCTTTTCTGGCCGTGAAATTGGGGATGTCACAGTTGGTATCAGAGCATTAGTTTTAGCGAACTAGGAATTTGTAGGAAATTTCTAGACTTAAACTTAGAATGCTAAATAATGATTGTGAGGAGTGTGTCTAAAATATGTTAGGTGATACACCTAAATTGACACATGCACTAGTTTATTTTAGGAATGATGCCTAAAATGCTTTTATGTGCTAATTGTTTTGTGTGATAGCTAAATTGATGCTATTATTTGTTCGGATCTATGGTCTGTTTCCGACCGGATCTGGAAACCTTATGTGTTTAGGATTCTAAGTGTACGACTACGAAATTAGAACTAGCATGTAAACGTTTCGGGGTGATAAGGAGATTTATACGTTTATCGTAATTAAAAAACTTTGTTATCTTAAAAATTCTCGCTTGGTACACCAAATGTCTGCTCGGATGTACAAGAGGTCATGGTGAAGACTCGCAGATAAATTGAGTAAATGGAGGAAATGAAGAAGGCTTATGATGGTGGATGACACCTATCAAAAGATATCGTAAGAGTGGTATCTTGCCTTTAGAGTATGTCTTATGAAATAACAGTACGTTTAGAGGAGTACGATACGTCTGAAGTACACCTTCGATTGGTGGGATGATGGAATGATTGATGAAATTCTTGAAGTTGTCTCATCGTCTGGTATTTCCATCACCAATCGAGTTGAAGTAAAGTTGATGATTGAAGATTGATCAATGAAGAAGTCCTAGTAGAGTCTAGGGAAATTGTTTATGATTATTTGGACACATTCGTATGTGTTACATTGTTTTGTGATTTTCTTGTATGGTGACTTGGTCGACTGCGGGACAATACTTAGGACAAGTATAAGTAGGTGTGAAAGGTAGTAGATGCATATACTACCGGAAGCACAGGACTCACACTTGGATCAGGGAAAGTCACAAGGTTACCAAGAAGCTAGTGATTGATTCCGTTTTATTCGGATATGTCATTACCCTTGTTTCGGTAATTACTAGTAAGATGGTTGTTATTCCGACCCTAGTGGTCATATCAAATTGAGTCCGACTACAATGAGTTTGTTACGTGGTTCAAAGAACCAAGTTCGAGGTAGCATCTGACTCAAGTTAGAAGATTGAAATCAATGTGATCGATAGCATCGTGCTTGTTGTTAAGGAAGCTTGTAGCTAGAAATGCTACATGTAAAAATGTTATTATATCACATTAGAATATGAAGGAAGGTATATTCCATTCTGGAATTTGACTCTAAGAGACTTGAGTCTAAGCGTTGCATCATACGATGAGAGGTCATTAGAACATGACCCATCGGTCTATTGCAATAGATGAATGAAAGTACTTATCCTAAGAAGAAGAAGGAGTCACAATTTGTAACTCGAAGGTTATGATTGAAAGTCCAACATAGTAAGAAGAGCAGATGAAGGACTGAACATCACGGTTATTACTTAGGATGGAGAGATAGCGTATGGAGTCAATATACGAATCCTGTTTCGTTGATGATTCCGGGACGTAATCATCCTAAGGGGGAGATAATTGTAACGCCCGTAGATTAGGGCTAGTCAATTTAGAGACGATAAGCATCAAAAATGACTTTTTGAAGGAAGATTATTTAGAAGGATTAATCTTAACTAAGTTATAGTATATGTTATGAGGTTTCCGAATATATAGAGAACATCGAAATCCGAGTTATAACGAAGAAGTTATGACCTGTCGAAGTTTCGCGACAGAACCGGCACGACACAACATGACGTAAATAGTGAATTTACGTTAGAGCGATATTTATCCAAAACAATCTAAATTAGAATTGAATATCTCATCGATAGTAGTCCAACGATAAAAAGACAGACGAAAACGGAGTTCAGATGAAGGAGTTATGAGTTTATAACGGAGTTTTCCTGTCCCTGCCTACTAAAAATAATATATAAGTAATATAATTATAATATATTAAAAATAAAGTCAAAATTAGCCAATGGAGTCTAAACAAGAGTTGTAGAGCATAATCTCACCATCGCGTCGATATAAAGAACGTCGAAAACGGAGTTCGTATGCGAAAGTTATGAATTTCTGAAGTTCGGGGCGCGAAACCCCAAAACTGTCAGAGACCACGACGTGGCAAGCAGTGCCACGACGTGGCAAGTCTCCTTACACCTCCAGGAGTCCCCCAGATGCAACTTGCGATGACGTATGCAGTGACGACCAAGCCCATGACGTGGAAAAAGGGTGCCACGACGTGGCAAGGGCCAAATTTGCCCTATAAATAGATTTGAAGGGCCAGCCGACTATGGTTGCTCCATCCCTTCTCTCCCACTCCCGATACACCCTCTAAGCCCTATTTTAACCCCCAAATCCCCGGTATCAACCCCAAGACCCGAAGCAAGTTCCAAAACCCGAAGATCCCGAGAAGAAAAGACTTTCCGAGCCGAAGCTCTACCCGCGAGAAACCCGGTGTGTGAAGTGATCCCGGTTTCACCGAAGAATATCTACTTGAAGGTAGTGTTGTTCGATCATCTTCTGATCAAGTGAGTGTATAGTCCCTTTCATAAACACGATTATAATACAAGTATTGTTTGAATGTATTAAGTATATGTTTTGGGTGAGTGTGTGGTCACTTTCTTCTAACACATAAATATTAAGTATTTGTTATGAAATACGTGCTATGTGTTTATATATTGTTTGTTTATTTGAGATGAGTATGGAATGAATGAACTATATAGGTTTTAATGAGTTAAACTGTATATATATTTTGTATCTACGAATATGTTGGGTAGAACATGGGTAGATGAGATCCGTGAGTATGGATCAGATCAAGAGGTTAGTTTTAGATCCGTGAGTATGGATTAGATCAAGAGATTGGATTTAGATCCGAGAATATGGAATAGGAAAAGAGATAAACTTGTTATTAATCCAGGAGTATGGATTAAGACATAGTAAATTGTCCCTAGTCCGGGATTATGGATTGGGCACAGTTTAGATCCGGGAGTATGGATCAGAACAGGATTTAGGTATAGTAAATTGTACCTAGTCCGGGAGTATGGATTGGGCACAGTTTTAGATCCGGGAGTATGGATCAGACCAATAGGTAAACTTGTTATTAATCTGGGAGTATGGATTAAGACATAGTTAATTGTCCCTAGACCGGGAGTATGGATTGGGCACAGTTTTAGATCCAGGAGTATGGATCAGACCAAGAGATTAGTTTAGATCCGGGAGTATGGATTAGACCAAGAGGTTAGTTTTAGGTCCGAGAGTATGGATCAGGTGGAGAGATTAGTTTAGATCCGTGAGTAGGGATCAGATAAAGAGGAAAAGTTTAGATACGAGAGTTTAGATTGTGGCATTGTGAGGATCAATGGGGTGGGATAAGAGTTGCTTTTTATATGGTGAAATTATATAATTTTGGATGTTCTATATATATTTATATGATATAACATTGTGGGATGAAAACCCTATATGCTCACTAGGCTCCCAAGCCTGACCCACTCAGTTTTCTTTGTATCACAAGTATCGATACGAAGATATATTTCACAGAGAGATTTAAAGGAGATATAAATCATTAGTGTAATTAAATGTAAGTTCTGTTTATGCTTATATGTCTGTATCGGAACATGACATCTCGAGGTTTTATTATTAAATGAAAATACATTCTTTTTGAGAAATGTTTTGATAAGTTATTATCATATCTTGTTTTGGGAACAAATTCCGCAACTGTTTTCTTTAAGCGAATACTCTGATTTATAAAACAAAGCATAAACAAATCGGTCTTTTCTGGCCGTGAAATTGGGGATGTCACAGCGTCAGCGTATAGATAATTATTCTACGTAATCTATTGTATCTTAGGTAATGATACAAATATGTATAGAATATATAGCAGATCCGATATCTTTGTGATGAGGATCGGTTCTTAGTATAGATTAGATATAATCCATGTAATCAAGGGATATACTTATATAGATTAGTATATATTCAACATTAGGGTAAACCCTAATGTAGAGTTCGTCTTGGCGACCGTCTTTGTGATAACCCGTTTTCTTGGTGAAAACAACTTATTTCTTGGTGAAAGACAATTTGGAGAATTCCTTGTGTTCTTTACTTTATGTTCTTTATTTTCTTAGATTATTTTACTTTTGTTCTTTATACTTGAAGTGTATCCGATCGATCCAAACCTTCATGCATCCAAGCCGATGATCTTTTAGGGTTTCCCTTGTATTTAAGCCTCTCCGAGTCATTTTTAGGGTTCATTATTAGCCTCCAATACCCTTTTACCTCAGAAAAACCCTAACCCTAATTCCTTGGTTGATTCTTGACCTTTTGGAGCTTTCTTGGCTTGAAGAATAAGAGAAGAAGGAGAAGAATGTGTTCTATTGGTTGATTCTTGTAGGTGATGACCCTTGGAAATTATATGAAAGACCTTGATATGGCTCCCGAAAAATTGTATTTAAGACCAAGGTCGGGACCCTGGCAATTATATATAGATGCTAATTGTCTTTTCCATGCTTGCATGGTAGACCAGGAGGTCGCTCTTGGCACTTGTTTGCTTCAGGTACTTCTGGTTCCAAATGGAAGGACTCAACGTGACTGCATAACATCCCATAGAGTTTTCCGCATTAGCTATTTGTGATTTTTACTATGATGTTTTAATGATATATTCACTTTGAATGATTTTGGAGCATCTCCTTTGTATGGTTTATTGTTTTGGAAATGAAAATTTTACTATGAATTTTTGGGACGTTACAGTATATCAAGTACGCAGAGCACCTCTACGGACTTGATGATCATTTTAATTAGGTTTAAGACAAATTAAGTTTTAAAATGATTAAATTTGACAAATTCTCTATCTTTCATTCTAAGCTAGTTGTAAGACTCGTATATTACACAGACTTATTAAAAAAAATTAAATATGAAAGTCTATAAATTTAGGAGTTTGAATTTATAAAAAAAATGAAAAAAAATTAAATTATTAAAATTAAAGTGTTTATTTTAAACAAATAAACTAAAAAAATAATTGTGTTTTAATTTAGAAATTTTGAAATCAGAAGGAAAATTTATAAAGCTGATATATATATTTATTACGGTTATTAAGTTTAAATACAATACGAAATTTAAAAAATTGGAAAAAAATTATAAAATGATAGGTGAAAAAAATTAAAATAATTATAAAATAACATGCAGAATAAATAAAAATATGACATATAATAAAAAAAATATTTGTTAGAATAGATTATTCGGTAATAATATAATTATTTTAATATTTATTTACTAAAATTTAAACTATACAAAGGACCTAATACCCACCGCCGAATCCGAATGTTGAATAACCCGTTGGAGAAATCACACCCCAACAAGAAAAGCAACGGGAGACCGCAAAAGCAGTGTTTTTACGATTCTATGTGCACGCAACTACGACACCGTTGCAGCCTTCGTCTTCATAACCAGAATCACATGGATATTTTTTCTTCTTTCAAATCATCTTCTTCGCATTTGGTTTTCGTTTGTTATTGATTTTCATTTCATATCTCCTCCTTTCTCCATACGATTGGAAATCCAATTTTTGCCCAAATCAACGACCAATGTACCGAATTCAGACATGGAGAAGGCTTCTATTTTGTGTTTTTAGCATGTAACAAACGACGAACAAGTCGTGTATATCTCTCTTTTTCCTCAGCATTTCGATATGTCTATATCAGGCAAGTGTTTTGATTCTTTTAACTGTTCTTCTCATTTGAATCGTGTTCTGGTAATTGGTGTTACTGTATCTGTACATGTTTCGAACGGATTGATTGATTATTAAATTATCGGACTGAATTGAATTTGTTATTGGTTGTTACGGATATTCGTGTCAATTGCATGGCAAATCGTCAAAATGATTCAACTTAACTTTTCCCTATCTGTATCGTATTAAATCGGTATCACGTTAGGGTTACGTTGCTATAAATCTGTCAAATACACGTACGTACTATCTTACTCGTTGTAATTTAAGAGAATTTATAATATATGCTATGTTCATTAGGGTCGCAAGTTTTCCATTTGTTTTATTCTCATTATCATTTGACACCCTGTAGCTGGTGCCATATTGCATTGTAGCTATATAGCTTTTGCTATTGAATGAGAATCATACTTCTCCATAACCTTTATATCCACTTCGATTGATTTGGCAAAACCTAGAACTTATTCTTCTAGTCATCAGCACGAATTATAACAGAACCACTAGATAGCAGAGGTAGTTGTTCCTTTGATGATTTTTGATCTGTTTTCATGGGCTGACTGATTGCTAATACTTGTAGCATTACGTCAGAAGCATAAATGGGAAGTGGAGAAACTGACACTTACATCACAACCTTTCAAAACACTGAAGCTATTCACTTTATCTATTCTTCAACACATAAGCAGTTCGATGGTATACATTTTGGCTCATGGTTGCTTGCTTATGCTTTTCGTAGCAGCCATAGCAGGGGTTGGAGTGTTTCTTATAACTGATGATGGTCCTCATAGAAAGGTAGTACTCAAAATATTTTTTTAAAGAACATGAACCATATAATCAACATCTTTTTTGCACCAATCTTGAATTATTATACATAATTCACCTGTTCCTCCAGCAAGTTGAAGTGCTTGTTGAATATTCACGATTTGGATTGTGGTGGATGGCTCTTGGCGTTGCATCTTCTATTGGTCTTGGTAATCACAATTATTAAAACACCCTTGACACCTGTTAAGTTCTTTTGCATTTTCTTATCCTTTTTTTGTCTTCTTGTGTATGATCAGGATCTGGTCTGCATACTTTTGTCCTGTATTTGGGTCCCCACATTGCTTTCTTTACAATGAAAGCAATGCAATGTGGTAGAGTCGATATCAAAAGTGCTCCATATGATACAATACAGTTTAATAGAAGTCCATCATGGATTAAAAAGGATTGCTCAGAGTTTGGTCCCCCATTGTTTTCATCTCCACATGGTTCTCATTCAGTTCCACTTTCTAGCATTTTACCACAAGTTCAGATTGAATCTATTCTTTGGGGTTTTGGAACTGCAATTGGTGAACTCCCTCCATATTTCATTTCAAGAGCAGGTTTCTCACACATTGCATATTGTCATTTATTCTTTTATCACCAACTCCACTACAACCTGTTCTGTTCTGTCATGTCCTGTCCTGTTCTGTACTGTGTAACGAGGTACATTTTTATGCAGCAAGTATCTCGGGTGGTAATGCAGAAGAAATAGAAGAAATCAATAATTCAACAGGAGACAATAATGGGCGTTCTACAAACATGAAGCGTTGGTTCTTGTCACATGCACAATATTTGAACTTCTTCACAATTCTACTCCTTGCTTCGGTTAGTTTTCATTGTACATATATAGTTTTTTTTCTATAATAAGCATGGGGAGGGCATTTATGTCTTTTTCACTACGGATCAGAGATCTACAACAAGTGTCAGTCTCAGTCCAAATGCAGTACAACCTGTTTTGTCATGTATTGTAAAGAAACAAGGTCTTACTATACTTAGTTTTAACTCGTTTTTAATTAGCTGAAGCACAATATGTAGATACCAAATCCTCTATTTGACCTTGCTGGCATAATGTGTGGTCAATTTGGGATTCCATTTTGGGAGTTTTTTCTCGCAACAGTTATTGGGAAGGCTATCATCAAAGCTCACATACAGGTTTTTTGGTTTTTTCTATGCTTATTATATCTGCTTCATCTTTTATTAAAAATACAAAACATAATTCTACTATTGTATACTATGGTTGATGAGTGATCTTTTTGCAGACTGTGTTCATCATCTCAGTGTGCAATAATCAACTTCTGAACTGGATAGAAAGTGAGTTGTTATGGACATTTAGCTTCATCCCTGGTGTTGCTTCTGTCCTCCCTCCAGTTGTAGCTAAATTGCAGGCCATAAAGGATAAATATATGGCAGCTACTCCTCCTGATTCTTCAAGAATTAAGGTAATTAATTTCTTTGTTCGCTTTTTGTTTTTAAATAAAACCGACATCGTATTTAATTTTGATGGTTTTTTTTTTTCAGGCAAAACCATGGGATCTTTCATTTGCTTCAGTTTGGAACTCCATCATATGGTTGATGTTGTTGAATTTTTTCTCCACAATTGTTACTTCAACTGCTCAGAGTTACCTTAAGAAAGAACATGAAAAAGAAATGACTCTTTTGAAAAAGAAATTAGTTCGACAACATGATACTAATTAGCTGTTTCTAGAAAAAAGAAAAAAAAAAGTTTTCCACAGAAATGGGAGAAGTGAAAAGACGATTGTACCCTTGGACGGTTGAGGATTTGTTGGACATGGCGCCGTGTATGTACTTAGTTGCATGAGCGTTAGTGGTTTATTTTTTTGTTCTTTTTTTTTTTCTCGTTTTTTTTAGTTTTTGTAAGGTTGATATATATCGGATTAAGTGTCGTTTGGTCAGAGATGTGATCTTGTTTTTTGATTAATTGGACATCGTCTCACGATTGATGGTTTTCATCTAAATAAATAAAGAAATGAAAATAGTAATACAAAAATAAATAAATAATGAAAATAATAATACAAAAATGTTTTCAAAATATAGAAGGAAATAATCTTTTAAGGAAAATAGTAAACATAAAAATTATGAGTCTAGCCACAGCCCACATGGCATTTGATTCCACCAAAGGATGTGGACCGTGCCACTTGCCAGTTAGGTCCAAAACCAATGCCCAGTAAGATGGATTACTTGGGCCTTGACAGTTTGACTATTGACTCATTTAGCAGATAGAATGCTTTAGGCCCAATATCAAATTATTAGATTACGATAGCCCATGACCGATATAACTTTATAACAATTTAATTTTAACCCTAAAATTAATATTTCTTGTTTATTTTAATTGATTTTTGTTTCTATACTAATTCTTTATTACTAGAAGTGGTGTAATTGAAGCCAAAATTGTGCACGAAAAAATAATAAGACACCCTATAATTGTTGAAGTCTTGCCACAATTTGTGTTGAATTATTATTAATAACCTCATAGGTTAAAATGTTTATATAGTTGTAATGCATCTAAAGTGATGTGATAAACCACTAGTTTATAATCAAAATATAATCCATTTGGATTTTATTTCCTTTAACCGCTTAATTTAAAAAGAACTTGTTCTAACAACTATATCGTTATTACAAAAAATAACTGATACCTACTAAACTAAAAGGAGGATATATTTTTAATATTCATTAAAAGGAATAAAGAAATGTACACGTGGTGTGGAAAGTGGACTTCTTTTTTAAAGGAAAAGAAGAATGGGTCCCCATTACATCCATTGACGCGTCTGATGAGATTTGTGTTTTATAAAGTCTTGTTCCAAAAGCAAAAAACGACATCTTTTGTGTTGTTGTGAGGAACCCAACTTAGATAAGGAAGCGACTGTGTGTCACCAAATTATAGAAAGAAGGGACCCACGCTCATTAAAAAGAAATCGACAAATTTGTTGACTTAAATATCAACTAAAGATTCTGCTAATGACACCATTATAATTTCTAATGATATGATTTCACATAAAAAATATGTTTATAATAACTTTAATATTCCATCTCTACATAGCCCCACTTGTCTTTGTATTTAAATTAAAAAGTTTAGTATTTAACCTTTTTAATCTTTTTATATGTTACAAATTCTCTTTTTATGTTGTTCACTTTTTACTATTTTTTATTCATTAACTTATTAATAAAAATTGTTATTGATGAATAAAAAAATAATGTGCACTATATATATTAAATCATTTATTTATCTTTTCATTATAATAAATATCAATAACATTTTTTTTACTAAGACAACATTTGACTTTTATTTCACTTTCTGCATTACGTTACAATAAGAAATATACTAGTATTTTATATGTAATTAAATTATCTGGAAAACATCAAAAGAGTTTATATTAAGAGGCCGACTCTGAATTGGTAAATTCATAACGTTTTGATCGTCGAAATATTGCATCTTAATGAATCAGATTTAAAATATATTGGAATGACCTATTGGACGAATATGTCCCTTTTCCCTAGAAACCAGTCGATCTTCCCACACCACACTTGTTGTGATCACGACCTTTAGTTCCGCCTCCATTGCCAACATCACTAAATTTGTATTCTTTGGTTTGAAATCGGTAATACCATCACTGATATCGTTTGTTTTGTTGAAACCATCATTAAAATCAATTTTTTTTTATATAAAATCATTGATTTTTTTTTTTCTGACACCACCTCTAAAATCAAAATTTTGGTATGAACTTTGGAAAATCATATTGCTTGAACTTTGAAGTTTGACCTAAAATGTTAAAAACCTGGCTTGAAATGCTTTTGCTTTGATGTTCCCTATGCTAAAGTGCTTTTATTTTGATGTTATCTATGAAAATATGAAAAATCATAATGCTGAAAAATTAGATTGCTTTTAAAATGCTTGAAATCTGGATTTGCTCTAATGAATATTGAAAAATATATGGTTCTTCGGTGTTTTGAATTGATCCTAGACATTCAATAAAGAGCCTTAAAATTGGTTGGAAACAAGAGGTGTAAAGAAAACCTTTCTTGAAGCATGTTTACATGAAATGACAGTTAATAGATGTGGAAGGAGTAGCTTGAAATCAGGCTCGTGGAAGAGTGTAGCTAAAAAATAGAAATATAACACAATTTTATAGTGAATAAAAAAAATGAAAAAATGTTACGACTATCTAAAATCAAAGTGTGCCGCTTGGTTGAAGCTAAAGAACAAACGGGGAGTGTTTATAATCTAATAACTAACATATTTGATATGGAAGAAGAAGAGTGGCAAATTGAGATTAAGGTATTGTCTTTTTTGTTAGTAAATAAAAATTATTATTATTATTATGTTTTAGCAATCTTATACTGATACTAAATAATATTTTTGAAGCATTTGAACAAATATTTAAAACCTTTAAGAAATTCACACTACTTTACCATAATTTTTGTAATGAGCGACTCCGAAAGATGGGGGACATCTTCTAAAGTTCCCCATCCTTTTGAGGATCTTTTTGGTCATAGTTTAATAACTTTGATGATATTCAATACACTCAAATGGAACTTCCGGCTTCAAGAGACCCTATAACTGCAAGTGAAGAGTCCTCTGGTAAATGGGTTTATTTGTATTTTTTGGGCCTACTTTTCAATGTATTAAACCTTATTGCTGCCTAAGGGGCTTCTTTGTAGCATTATTGTTTTCCTTTATAGTTTACTCTTTGAAGGGCTTCTCTTCCCTTACATAGGCATTCTATGAGGCATTATTGTTTTTCCTAGGAGGACTTCTCATGTTATGTGTCATTGGCGCGCAACATCCCTTATGGTTGGACCCACACAATCATTATTTCACCTGTTTGTGGAGTCAATATTCAGGACCACGTGGGTCATTGCGCGCAACACCCCTGTGGCCATTTTTTGCATGACGACAACTTGCATAACATCTCAATGAGGAAAATTGTAGTTTGAAAAAAAGGACATTTTATAAGCGTAGAAACATCATCGAATGTATATATAGTCTTCTTCCACAGTATTACAAATGTATATATAGTCTTCTTCCACAGTATTTAGAGGAATTTGGAACAGATCCCACAATTGGAGCCAAGAAACATCATCAATAATTCAATAAGTAGACCTAAAACCAATAATTTGAGCTCAACTTTTTTTCCTTGTTTGTAATCCCGAAAAACTTTTTTGTCGAATAAAGCTACTTCGATACTTATAATTGAGTTCAAGTCTTCATCTTGTGACATAAAGGTTCCAGACAAAAACATGTACGATATTAATAATTGAGTTCGAAAGTTAGGTATTTTGGATTTTTTTTTTTTTTAAATAGTACTTATTTCATGACATGTATTTATAGAAAGCTTATTTTCCGTGATTATTCCATTACAATTTAAATGGTCCCATCCTCATCTCTCATTTTCCATAAAGTTCACCGACGTACACTTCTTAGAGGGGGGCCTCTTTGTGTTCTTGAAACCTATTCTCAGAAGAATTTAAGAGGGGGGAGATTGAGTAATAAAAGAAGATAAACTATTTATGTTCAAACATACAAAACACAATCAAAAGTAGTAATTAAATACCACATCTTTACAATCAATTCGACATGATCAATCAAAAAAAAGATTTAGACACATATGAAATCTACTTGAGCGACAAAAAAAAAAAAAAATCGTACTTGAAACTGCATTAAATCTGTAAAATAGTCAGCAGTTATATATACAGCAATTTCCAGTGAATATAATTTCAGAATGAAAAATGTAACTGAAAGTAAAAAAAATAAAAACTAACCACATATATGATATCTGGTTTCTTCTTTTTTGGATAAGTAATTAAGTATATAAAAAACAGAAATAAGAAACTGTACTGAATCTTGTTTCTCCTTCTCCGTCGACCATTTAGTGGAAGAGTCTAAGAGATAACAAAATCGATGGATCTGAAGTTTGGTGGAAGTTGTAAACCCAAAACGAAAGAGAGATCTCGATGAAAATCGCTGCATTTTCGACTGCCTGCAATCTCTCCCATTAATTACCCCGGACGCCACACCTACCATGGTTTCTCCGCCTCCGAAGATCCATACTTGATCGACGTTCTCTGAAATCGGATTTTGAAATCGATGATTTGATAAGCTTCATATCACTTTTGCACTAGAATTCCAAAGAGACGGAACATAAGTTGGGGTTGTGGTTTTTTCACCACGCGCTGCTTCCCACATGGCGGAGTGAGTGTGGACAAGGAGAAAATAGCGAGGAAGGGAAATGTTTCCGGCGAAGTTGAAGATGGATGGGATTATTGGGGTTAATAAATGAAGAAAATAATAATATTACAAAATATAAAGTTATAGAAATTGTCCCTTTGGTTTCCCAAAATTTGCAATTTCAGTACAACTTTCAATTTTATATAGATTAGGTACTGGTGGTTTTATTTTTTATGGAATCCAATCTAACCAGTGTTTTAAAAACCGCCTCGAACCGGGAACCAGAGGTGAGGACGGTTCGATTTGGACCGGTTTTATAAGGATTTCCTGACCGGATTGAACCGGCCGGTTTTGGTAAAAAATCGGTTCAACCGGTTGAGTTGAACCGGAATGGACCGGGTTGAACCGGACAATCTTAGATTTTTGTGTTTGTTTTCGCTTATTTGTTTGATTTTGACTTGTATAATGATTGTTTTTATATGTTGCATTCTATTTACGTTTGTAATACTAAAAAGATTACAAGTTTTATAATCAACGTATGCAGGATAATTAAAAACATATAAAAATATAGAACCGGTTTGACCATCCGGTTGAACCGGTTAAACCGGAAAACGTCACTCTACCGATTGAATTAAAAAACCGGTTTTTAAAATATTGAATCTAACTACCGGCCAATGTTTGCGCTAGAGATATCTTTATAAACATTTTGCCTTTTTTTTTTTTGTAATAATATTTCAGTCCAACATTCAATAAATGAAGAAAATAACAGTATGAACTTTTAATTATTATTCAAACATGAATAACATGGTTTAATAACAAGTCGATAGTTTAATGCTTTAATCACATATGATTAGTATATATTATAAGTATAACACCTAGTTTCGAGATGTTTTCAATTTTAGGATAACAGGCTGTAATTTGATCGACTAAAGGTTTTGGGCTTCAAGAGAATAGAGTTCAGACCTTATCGGATATTGATAAAGCTGATCATTTAAAGCCTCCGTATTGTTCTTTGAAGCAAAAGGGTAAAATGGGAAAGGAGATATTTCGGGCTTCTTGCATGAATTAATGATTTTAGTTCGGTATGTTTTAAGTAAAAAATAAGCAGATAGGATTGTGGGGTTTGTCAATACTTTCGCCTGCATAAAAAGATCACTGAAAACGAAGCTAGAATGAAGAAGTTATGTTCGTTTGAAGCTAAAGCTGACATCTGGAACTCGGGAAATTAGAGATGACTAGTGATGACTCCATCTCTTTCTTGCATGAATTAATGATCGTTTGAATCAAAATGGTGGTCAGCTTGGACTAGTGATGACTCCATCTCCTTCTAAGCACCTAGAGTTGTTTTTTGGACCATTTCTATGAAGAAAGTTGGCACCGTGGAGCTTGTTCTCTTTGCCATGCAAAATAGGTTGTTTTTTGGGCCCTTTATGATGTTCAAGTTTAGATCTTGTTGGTTTAGGTTCATATTAATGTAGAAATATAGAAGCTTTATCCATTAGGACATTGTGGAAGTTCTGATCTAGAAGTTGGATTCCTATCTTAATGGATTAAGACATAAGCCACTGAAAAATTAGCCTAAGCGTGGGACGCTTTTTTTAGGGTTTTCTGTTGCGAGGTGTTTTGCTGAAAGGGTCGACCATTTTATCCCTTAGTGACTATTGGGCGCTCTTAGAAAGCTCGATGTGTTGCTAATTAGACTTTAACTTTTGTTGACTTTTTACTAGGTTTGACTTTGGGTCAAACTTTAGGGTCTTGGGTCTTAGGTTGTGGTTGACCTTGAGTTATGTGATTAGGTGGTTGTTGAGCCTCGCTTTCTATAAGCTATGGTGATTTCTTTTTGTTGTGAGGTAAATTTTCTCACTATACTTTGTATTGTCGTATGTATCCTTTGTGTGTAGGATGTTAATATGATGTAGTGATCTGTTAGACTAATATATATGTTATGATTTCCTATGTTTGCTTGTTATTTTTTTTTTGTTGTATATGTTGACATATTGTTGTTGGGTTGAGGCGGTCATATTATGTGTTGTAACCCAAGATACTCGAGTGGTCTAATTTATAATGTAGGCCTAAAGAGAGCGGTCTAGCCCCATGTTGTAGGCTCAGGAGAGTGGTCCAAGTGTACTGTATGCCTTGCGAGAATTTTCATATATGTTTTCAAAAAGGAATTTAAGGAAATAGTTGGGTTAGAGACCGGAACTCGATTCTTTGTCATTTTGTTGTCAAATTGTTTATCGGGGATCATGAACATGGATCTCTTATTCGACTTTAATTTTTAACAAGGAGAATGTGATGTGTACAGTCAGACAGAGATCGAACAGGAAAGTGATTCCCAAAATATCCATGGTATATATATACATACATATATATATATATATATATATATATATATATATATATATATATATATATATTGATGGTATGTGGTGTAACGTTCCTTTTTCACAACCAAAAACTTTTATTTTTATTTAAGTAAATATTCCCAATTATAACTTCGTTATGGAGAAAACCGTTCATTCCAAATACATTTATAAAAATCAGAATAATATTAAAGCGTGGGAATCTTCATTGTTGTTGATAAATGTGTATAGTCACGCCTTCCCCTTCCCATGATGACCGATGATACCTAAAACAATAAACAACTGGGTAAGCACAAAGCTTAATGAGTTTCCCCTAAAACACCCCATATGATAAACATACAAGCATGCATCGGGTCCACTCAGCCATCGGGTTGGAATACCTAGGGTTTGTTGGCCTTTACGCCTCAACACATCCGCTCTTCCTGAGCCTCCATGCCTACGGCTTACAGTCGGCCTGTACCGGTTATCTTGGCCTACAACAGGAAGCAGGACCACCTCAACCCACTACTACCATATGTCGACATATAAACAATCAAAGATCAAGTAGGCACATAATATAGGCAAATATCAATCATACAACTCGCCACCGCCTACTAGTCTTGTCCTGCTACCAGCCAACCTCCATAGAATGTGTAACCATAAATAACCAGAGGTGAGACAGCCACCCGAACAAATGATCCTACTCTAAAGCCACAACAAAACAAAGAACAAGCAAGAAAGCCTAGATCAAAAGTTCTCAGGCTATCCTACATGATCACAGACAATCCCCAGGGCACTCCACTAGATGATAACCAACAAGTAGAAATAGACATAATGATATACAGATCACTGCCGCATAGTAACCCCCTAAATACCAAGATACATATCTAACAGGTCACTACAACATAGCAACTTATCAATTACCAGGAAACAAACCTAACATGTCACTAACAAAGCAACATACTAATTACCAACAATCCTAGGAATACATAACCGTATATATTCAGAGGTGAGATAGTCACCCGGACAGGTGATCCTACTCTAGAACCACAACCAAACAAGAAAAAGGTAAAAGATCCTAGATCAAGAGTCCTCAGTCTATTCTACATTATTATATACAATCCCTAAGGCATTCCTCTGCTAACAGATAACCAAAACTAGTGGGTCAACATTGGTGCCTTCGACCCACGGTACAGTGAGGCGAAACTCACCTGAATCGAAGAACCCTAGACACTGTGATATGATCCCTTTCTCAGCATTGCTTGCTCCCATGAATCCACTAACACCATAACCAGATAGAATCTCAGGCAATAGCCCAAAATCCTCAATTTTGACCCAAACTTAAACTTCGTCAAAAAGTCAATGGTCAACGGTCAATGAAAGTCAACAACCAGTAGACCCTCACGATGTGACCATATATGGCTCACATCATGAGCCACTTCAAGACAAAGTAGTCAGGTCTCACCACTCTCATGATGTGACGCACATCTCCTGATGTCGTGAGATCCATCTGAATGCCATATTGCTCCAAAAACTTTTTAATCCATTAAGCCTTTAATCCATCTGTTCCAGGAGACTTCCTAACACTCCAAGGATCATAGAAATTGATGCTTTAAGGCCTTGTATATCCAATACAAGACTTGAGCTCAAGCTAGGTCATGTATGAAGAAAAGGAAGTAATTTCTCATGCATGGACTCAAACATCCTCCAACATTTAGATCCATGACATATAAGCATCAAGTGACCCTAAGGACCCATAAAGTTTCCAACTTTATGGAGTCCCAACATTTTAACTCTTAAGATCTTGGATAAATATGCATAAAACCTTAGATCTAGCAGTAAGGGAACATAAATCTTGGATATTGATTACTCAAATTGGTCCAGAAGTGTAGCTAAAGGTTGCAAACGAAACTTCCAAGCTGAGACTATGCTTCCATTGTGATCTCTTCCTCTTCAAACCAACAAAACTCCTCCAAAAGCTCAAGAAACACAAAGAGAGGCTAGGGTTACGGTTTTACTGAGCTTAGGTATGAAGGAGGTTGGGTTGGAACCCTATAATGGAGTTTATGGGGTTTAAATATGATGGAAACCCTAAAAGATCATGGGCTTGGACTGCAGTGTATGAGCTCTTATTGCTCATGTTTTGAGCTCAGTTTATATTAGAATCTTCATTTAATCACTCCTCATGTCATGAACCTTCTATGGTCACGCCGTGAGCCTTGATTTTACCCAAAAACCATGCATTTGACTCCTTGAAGCCCTAAGTCGATCCGATCTAGAAAATGGGTGTTACATGTGGACTGTTGGAAATGTATACTAGTGGATAAGCTAAGGATCTCTTGAGGAATTGCATGTTAGAATTGCTTGATATTTAACATGCCTTATAGCCTAGGTATTGCATGTTAGATTGATTGCTTGACTGTTGATTGCTTTGTTCTATATTAAATATATGTTGATATTAGTTACCTGTTATGTAAGTACGTTAGGACTGCATGCCCTTAGAATTAGATAGTCCTAGATTGATTGTTCTGGCGTATTGCACAACTCTTGTTTGAATCCAACCATTGTAGTGCAGGATCTATCAGTCGAAGGACTGCCTAATTCTAGTAGCATGTGGTTAGTAGTCATATTATAGTTGGTTAATATTGATAGAATTTTCTTTCTAGTGGGATAGAAAAGTTGGGGGTGGAATTCCTAGTGACCTAGGAAACACACTAGAATATGCTAGTTTGGGGCTTGTGCTTGAGTAGAGTCGTAGAATGAGAATCTAGGAAGTGTAGCTTGTGGCTCTTTTGATCGTATAGGTGTGTGTGGTGCATATAGCTATGGTCGAGTGTAGTGACCTAAAACCTTGGGATGATTCCTAAAACACATATGGATAGGTTTGGAAGGTAGTATAGGCCCGTACTACTAGAAGCACAAGATTTGTATGAGGATCAGGAAACGTCACAAGGCTGCTAGGGAACTTGTTGTTGGTAGACAATTGGGTATAACACTAGGGTTAGTTGTAGCCCACCATCGTGTGATCGGTCTTTCGGTTATGGTTTCTATGGATAAGGATGAACTTGGTGCTTGTTCGGGCCTAAGTGGCCATTATAGTTTGGGCCTAAATAGTGCTAACATGTACGAGTTAGTTGATCCTAGGATGTCGAACGATGTATTCGAATTAGTTCCAGTTTGAGTCATAGGATGTAAGTATGAAGCGATTGTGTTGATCGCCTTGAGGATTGCAACCTGAGGATGGGTGGTCTATCGATGGTTTGGAATGTCATTTTATGCAATGGGGTTATGTTCTTCCAGCCTGTAAGTCCCTAATTTGCCCGTGTATCAATCAGATCTGTTTGATGGTGCGGAATCCCAATCAAACGGATGATGTCAGATCAAATAGAAGAGAAGGAGAAGAAGAATAATAGGAATCTCTGTATGAATTGATTAGAATTAAAGTTCCAGATACAAAAGATTCACACACAAAATGCTCTCTAGTTTCTCTGTTCTCACGTTCATCAATCCGTTCCTCACACCCTAACACTTATATTTATACAAGGGGAACATGGGCTTGGTAGACATGGGCGGTAAATGGGTTTATAGCCGTAAACACCAAGTTGTTTACAGTCCAAGACACAAAAATACATTTTTCTAGAAAAGTAAAGTATAAACCATATTTTTGACCCAACAATCTCCCCCTTGGTTTATAACTTCCTTTTTTCTTAATTGACCCAACAAGCCCCCCCTAAAAAGTAGCTGACTTTTCTTGTTAATCTTCATTGTGAAATTTGCTTCAGCATTTATCTTCAAATTCTTCACAACTTCAAGATGTGCTTGATGAATCTTCAATGAATCACTTCATCTTGAGCACTTGAGATTTTCTTCAAGATTTGACTCTTAACGCACATTAGGTGAGGAGGCTTCTTGTACTGATTCTTGAAAGATGCTGCTTTCAGCTTGAGAATCGTCAGAGAGAACATCAGAGAGAACAAATTTTCTGGATCACTTAAGCAGGTTTAAGATAACAGCAGACTGATTGAGGAGGCTTCAATGCAATCCGTCACATAATCTTTAATTTCAGCTTCACCTTGCTTCTGGGGTTGAAAGATTGAATTTGAAAGAAAAATCTTCATTTGTTGCTCCTTCGAATGAGAATTCTTCGATGATCATGGACGAAGCATTGGCTCATAAATTTTCGACACAATCTCCATGAGTCTTATCTATACCTGAAATCACTTTTCAAGATAAAACAAAACTAAAAGAAAATTTAGCACACAATATTTTTTGGGGTTTTCATATTTTTTGAACAAAAAATAAAACATAAACAATTTTTTTACGACCCTAGAACGGAGTTTACGGCCCAAGCTTACGGCCGTAAGCTCCGTCGATCCTGTTTCTTCGATTTAAACTCAAATTCCACGGTGAAAGATACAATAAAACGTATATTTGTGATCTAGAACTCATTACCTACGAGATGGTTGAAGCAGATTTGCGAAATTTGACAGAAAAATTTTCGAAGGGAGAGAGAGTGATGGGAGTGTTTGCGGCCGGAATCTCGTGAATGAGGGGATTCCGACAGTAAACCCTCATATTTACCATTCTTTGTCTTTTTACCTGATAACTACCCAGTATTGAGCAAATTTCAACACAATTAAATTTAAAAAAAACTTTCTGAGGATTATTTTAACAAAAAAATAAAATTAAAAATAAAAATTTTGTACAGTAAAAATAAAAGTAAAAATAAAATAAAATTTAAAAGCTTAAAAAATTAATTGCGAAAAATAATAAAAAATAAAAATTAAAAAAAATAAAAATAAAAGATAAAATAAAAATAAAAATTTAACCATTGTAACTAAATAAAAAATAAAAATAATTTGACTTTAACTAAAATAAAAATTTAACCATTGTAATTAAATTTGTGATTTTGGGATCAAAGTTGTTAGACAACCTTATTCCACTTGTCGGTACTCTTATATTCACATCTTCGTCTGATCGATCGCCAGTATTGTGGTCCACTTAAACACGATTTTTTTTTTACAATTTTGGACAATTTACCAATGACATGATACATGCACATATCTAATTATAACTTTATTATCATGATTGGCCATAATTCTTAAATAAAATTTTCTTAAGACCATTTAACTGACTACAACCAGGAATATGGTTGTCCACCTAAATCGAGCAGCGAGATCTACAGACAATCAATAAGTGTTCAATTTTAATTGTACTAGAACATGTTTCCTGCTTCCTGATATGCTCCAGCCATCAAGGACTTCCAGAGTACTCCTTACATCGGGTGAGCAGACAATTATTAAGAGAGAAGATATATTTAGAATGCATATGTTGTACATCCAGGTCGGATCTCTTCCAATCACGCAAAGGATGAAACATATGACTAACTGAAGTTTTTAGAGGGATTGAGAAGAGAATGGTGCATATACTGTGTACCAGGTCGGATTTTGAGTCACGCAAAGGAGACAGTATATGGCTAACAGATAGAAAGAATTGCATAGATAGAAGATGCAGAGAGATAGAATTGCATATGTTACAGTCCAGGTCGGATCTCTCGATCATGCAGAGGAGGCAATATATGACTAACAGACAGAAAGAAAAAAAATAACCATCTATAGACCTAGCTTATCGGAATTCCCTAGTCACCCCATCCAACCGGAATTAAGAACAAAATTCGCACATCGAGGAAAAGTGAATCCACAGTTCTAGATACGGGTTATTTAATGTGACCGGTAGATTCCCATGTATATCTCCCTACTCAACCTATCCGAGCGTCATGAAATCAGGTTAAACGGATCTAACTAGGTCAAAGTTTGTCAAGTCCTTAAATTCATTAGGTTCAACTTTCCCTAGTCAAGTCCATTTTAAAATATTTCGTGCCTACCGATGCATCGAACACAGAGCCCAGACAACTCAGATTCAGTCCCTTACACAGATTCAGGTTGCCTGTTATCACATGATTATATCACTTCCCAAAACATCTCCTACAAGCACATTCCATGAACACCATATTTTTGATTTTCTGATTTTGTAATGTTTTTGGATTTTTTTTTAAATTTTTTAAATTTTGTTTTGTTTTTATTTCTCCCCCTAAATTTGTGCATAGGAGAGAAACGAAAGTAAATGCGCAAATTTAAACTATCCTAAAACAAAAATTAGTCTTTAAAGCGAATCAGCTTAAGAAAAACTCAGGAGTATAGAGAAGAAAATTCAAACCGTAAGTCACCGATTGAATCTGCATTCTAAAGGTCTGAGAACAACAAGCATAATCTCATAACAGATCCGAAAATTCTTCATATCATTAAGCACTAACTCCATGAGTGATCCCTTCCTTTCTTCCCTTCCCGCAAAAGGACACATACTCTCAAATAATGTTCCGAGTGTTGGACAGTTGAAAGATGTCCCCAATCATATGCCAAGAGCAGCCACTACCAACAAACCAAAGTGTGATGATATGCCTCCATAGCTGCTCCGACACAGAGCGGGATCAGTTGGTCTTTGGAACCCAGTCCATTTTGAAACTGGGTCGACCTTTGTCATCAACGCACGATACCCTCTCCCATGACATATCTTGCTTGTCACAAACAGAAGATGTAGAAATATTAGAATCATTAGGATATTTAGGAGATTGAGCCTTTGGTACCCATTGGTAGTTAGGTTTAACTCATTTCTTTTTCGATCTGATGGGTGTCTCGGCACTTGATTTGGAACTTGAAGCCGGCTGCCGAGATGACTTTGACCTAACCGGTCTTTGTTTCACTGGAGCATCTCTTGGATTGGGCTTCTTGGCCGACATTTCCTTCTTTCCCTTGGGATTCGGATTCTTTACCTTGTGGGTTTGATTCTTGGCCTTCTGCGCGTTCCAGTCACCATTGTCTGAATGTGACCTGGAAAGATTTCTTTTGAAGTATCTCCCACTTGGCGCATTCTGTTAGCCTTGAGCATAGTAGGGAACGTATGTGCGATTTGGACAGTTTTTGGCAATGTGTCCACGTGTTCGACAATAATGTCTTTTTCTTCACTGTGAAGTTGTTTCTTCCTGCCCTTGGTGGCGTATCCTTGCCTTGTCACTTATTGATGCCAGATGCACACTTGCAATAGGCACTTTGTTGCGCTGGAATTGGAGGCCTGTATTTCTCAACGGCAGGTTGATCAGAAGCAGGTGAGTTCGAAGCAACAGACTCAGAGTTCAAAGAGATGTTGGTTTGCTTAGTAGTGCTCTCCTTGTTCTCATCTTCTGCTACTTTACCTGCACATGAAGTAGACACATTAGTATTTTCAACCTGAATACCTCCTGACACAAATCCAGCTCGTTTGCCATATTGAAGATGTGCCTCCCTGGCAATTTCTTCCTGTGTCATAGGGATGGATGTGTAGTTATGATTGAAAGGTAGAGGAACACTATCATACCCTAGACCCTTGTTTTGATTATCTTTAAATTTTAATTGAGTTTCAAATAAGGACCCGACTGTTTGACTTGATGTAGTATAATTTTTGAAACTGACATCTGTTTTTCCACACTTAATTTTCAATGTGTCAAGTTCTTCAGTTACAGCAGCAAGTTGTCTATTAATATAGTCATAATTTTCACACTTGTTGCTATTGTAACACCCCAAAGTTTGGAAAGTCAAGAAAGGAAAGAAGACCTCAATTTTAAGAAGAGACTCGGCGAGTCCAAGGAGGGACTCGGCGAGTCCGAGCGGGATCCGGGTTGAGGTGTTAGCGACCGACTCGGCGAGTCGGCTAAGTGGACTCGGCGAGTCTGGTCTGTGCGAGGAAAACCCTAAATCCGGGGCTTGGAGCCTATTTAAGCATCTTAATCTTCTTCCTAGGGCTCCTTTACAGCCTCTTGCACCCAGAACGCCGCACCTTAAGCTCCCATTGTGTTCATTCAAGCTTTTAGCCATTTTTGGGTGGTTTTAAGGAAGAAGAAGGAGCGGGAATCTTGGAAGCATCAGGGAGTGGCTTTGGATCTGAAGTTTGGGAAGCATTTCAGAGCATTGGAAGGTATCAATTCGTTTCCCTCCTTTAGATCTTCTTTGGTTATGAGTTTTGGGGCTTTTAAGCCATGTTTAAGACCAATCTTGAGCTTGAGGTCCAGATCTGAGGTTGCTACCTCAGATCCATGTTTATTTTGGTATGTAATCTCATAAAGTATCAGCCATTGGGTGGAAATTGGAGTCTCTTGGTCCTAAACCCTAGCTATGGGTGTATTTTGCCTAGATCTCACTCTCTACACGTAAAGTTTGCAACTTTACGTGGGAAATAGGCTTGGGGAGGGTAGATCTATAGTTTGGAGCTCATGCATGACTCGGAAGTCCTCTGCATGTAAGTGGATCTTAGTGGACTCGACGAGTCCTTCGAGTGGACTCGGCGAGTAGCTTGAAGATGAGGAGGAACTCGACGAGTGGGATGAACAGCTCGTCGAGTCGGATGAAGATGGGCATGAACTCGGCGAGTTGGATGAACAACTCGTCGAGTTGGATGAAGTTTGTCGTGTGCTCGGCGAGTCTGTTCTTAGACTCGGCGAGTCAGGTCGAGTGGTCCCAAACCCTTCGAGTTAAGACTCGAGTCAGCGAGTCGAGCCAGGACTCAGTGAGTTGGTCAGGACAGGATTCGGGAATCGGTAAACTCGGCGAGTCAGGGGCTGACTCGGCGAGTAGAGTCGCGAGTGGAAGGACTCTGGATTTATGAACTCGGCGAGTCAGTGGGGTGACTCGGCGAGTAGGGTTGACCTGGAAGGTTGACTTTGACTAGAGTTGACTTGGTTAACCTTTGGAGGTCAGTTAGACTAAGTGTTGGGTTGTATATTGATAGCTCGGAGAGCTAGAGGAGCAGCGGTTCAAGGGATTGTCGAGTTGCAGCCAGAGGGTTATCAGCAGGGCTCAGCAGTTCAGGTGAGTTTCCTTCCAGTAGGAACGGGTCTAAGGCCACAATGCCGGCCCGTTTAGCTAGCAGCAGTTTCGGATGTTGATCTGATACAGTAGTTAGTATGTTTGATGCCTACGTGACTCAAACAGGAATTATGTGTTATGTGTTCCGGGCTACGGTCCGATGTAGTATGCAGTATATGTGAGTTTATGCCAGTTGATATGCTATGATATGCTGTAGTCAGTTAGCTTCGGACTTCGGTCCGATGTCAGCTTCGGACTTCGGTCCGATGGAGGGGACAAGGTCCCAGATAGTCAGCTTCGGACTTCGGTCCGATGGAGGGGGCAAGGCCCCAGTCAGTTTGCTTCGGACTTCGGTCCGATGTCAGCTTCGGACTTATGTCCGATGGAGGGGACAAGGTCCCAGATAGTCAGCTTCGGACTTCGGTCCGATGGAAGGGCAAGGCCCCAGTCAGTTAGCTTCGGACTTCGGTCCGATGTCAGCTTCGGACTTCGGTTCGATGTAGGGGGCAAGGCCCCGTTAGTCCGGACTTCGGTCCGATGCAGTGGGCAAGGCCCAATATGTGCTTTATATGTTTTGTGTGATATGTGGTAGATTGGGGGAGCTCACTAAGCTTCGTGCTTACGGTTTTCAGTTTTGGTTTCAGGTACTCGGTTTTCCAAAGAGGAGCTCGGGAAGATTGCAGCGCACACACCATTGTCAGTTAGCCTGGGAATGTTTGACTCTGATAATGATATTATGTTTTGAATTTAATACTCGAAAGTTATGTTTGACTTATGATACGTTTTATAAATTCAGTTTTAGTAATGTTTTAAAAGAAATTTTTAGTCGTGATTTTTGGGTCGTTACAAGTTGGTATCAGAGCCTTGGTTTGAGGGATTCGGGCGCACTTCCGAGTGTGCCTGAACTCAAACTAAGGAAGTGGTATAGAGTTTTCAAAAGAAAAATCGTAGTTACAAAAGAATTTTGAGAAAAGAAAAACAATTTTAGAAAAATGTAAAGAAAAGAGTTTTAGAAAAAGCAAAAAGAGTTTTGAAAAGAGAAAAGGGTGTGGTGCATGCAATCAGCCGAGCTCAAGTAAGTACTCCCAATTTACCCATACAAGTTATGTTATTATTTTCAATATCAGTTTCAGTATCAGTTTCGGTTTCAGTTTCAGTTCCAGCTTCAGTAGAACAGCATGCTAGAATAGGACTAAGGATCTAGGATGATGCCTTATGTGCCTGATTTATGTGTTCAGTTTTATTAGAATTGCATGCTAGTATTGAGTAGACAGCAGTAGGATAGCCTGTTTAGGTTATGCCTGGTAGCGCGAGCTTAGCATTGTATGCTAGTGTAGTTTCTTGTTATGAGAATAGTTTTGCCTGAGTACGTTTCCTTTATCCGAATGCTGCTTGCTTTGTGCTTTGTGGGACTCTGAGTGATGGGAGTTAGCCATTAGGTGAATACATCACATCACATGTGATCAGGGTTGAATAATCTCAGAGTGTTGGATTTGGCCCTATTGCGCAGCTCTTGTCTGAGTCCAACCGTTGTAGGGGCGAGTCTTTTACTTGAAGGATTATCTGAGCCTCGTTACATGTGGTGGTATTCAGGTGGTGACTAATTGGCATTACTAGGGGGCCTTCAGCAGCTGAGGACTGTGTGGGTAGAGTCAGAGGTTCCCTAGGGCAAGCCTAGGATGAGAGTAGCAGAGATCAGTAGAAGAGTAAAGGGGACTGGGTGGAGTTGAGGTAACTCTTGAGGAAAGTATGGATAGATGTGGAAGGTAGTAGGGGCCCATACTACTGAAAGCAGAGGATCCGTACTCGATTCAAGAGGGGCCAAGACGAAACCAGGGAATGGTGTAGTGAGTGAGAAATCCCTCAGCAGTAGTGTGTAAATTGATCAGGATTTTGTTATATTTTCAGCATGGTGACATTGCGCGAGCTACCAGTTAGCAGTTCAGGTGTCGAGGAGGGGTCTGGCTCGGGCTTCGGAGCCGGGCAGCTTGATGATCAAATGAGGGATTTCATTTCCGCAGAGATTACGCGCAACATCATTGATCGGACTCCAGTGATTTTCGGTTCGGTTAGAGAGGCCATCATGGAGCTCATGGACAGTCATCTTGAGGCCTTTAAGGCCGGGTTAGTTTCAGGACAGATTGGGGCTCGTCTAGGTCCCGAATCTTATGGAGTTCAGGGATCCATCAGGGAGGGAGATCCCATTTCGAGTTCCTGCCATCAGGGGGCAGGGGTGAGTGGGGAATTCTGTCTCCAAGAGAGACCATTGCATGATTGGATAGTTGAGGAAGTTTCGCGAGCCATTTGCGAGGAGCTGCCCGACATGGTCGTGAGGATCACTGATAGATTGATAGCGAGGCTTCAGGATCAGACATCTGTTGTTCAGTTAGCAGGCGATGCCGTTGGGGTAACGCAGGAGCGAGAGTCGGGCAGGGAGTCAGAAGGGAAAAGGAAAATTGATGAGACTCAGGTAGCCACAGATTCGGGTAAGAGGCCCAAGGGTCCAGATTTGAGGACGAGGAACTATCAGAGCCGCAGTCGATGCGGGAAGTGCGGAAGGACGCACATGGGTGTATGTAGGCGTAGGAGTGGTGGCGATGCTGGGTGTTTCAAGTGCGGCCAGATTGGTCATTTTAGCAGAGACTGTGTTGTTACCATCGCCCAGGGGCTTGATCCGTTATGTTTCCATTGCAGTCAGAGGGGCCACAAGAAGGCCCACTGTCCGAGTTTGTATCCAGCAGGGCAGGTGCCAGCTCCTGCCCTTGGGACTTCGAGTACCGCCAGCAGTTGTCGAGGCCCGACAAGGGTGCCCACGGCTCAGGGCCGAGTTTTCCGGTAGATTTCAGCAGGGATTCGAGCAGCACTGAGTAATGAAGGTGCGTAACTTTTGTTTTTCTGTCAGCTTATGTCATGATTATATTGTTATGGTTCTGCATCAAATTGTGGTATAAGTATTGTGTTATTGTGTGGCTTGCTTGTGATTATGTTATATGCCATTTGCATACCTCGGATAATTGGTTGGTAGTTAGGGGATGTACTCTTATGGAGAAGGTTTCGGAGGATGCAGTAACTATAGCATGGTTGGGAGAGATTTGGTTCGTTTCGCTAGTTCGGAGTGGTTAGTGTTGGGATGGATTGGTTAGATCCCTAGCTATGGCAGGCTTGGGCTCCTTAGCAGAATGATTATAGAATGGCAGCAAAGATCAGGATCTCTTTTGAGTATGAAGCAGCAAGGGGTAAGCAGGGTCGAAGTGGGGGAGAACCCTCCGGGGATACATGGATAAGAGTCTCGTAGACTCAGAATGAGTGTGCGGCCTCTGAGAAGAAATGGTAGTAGCACAGTGTTGGATGGATTGAGAAGTTCAGAATTGGGAGTTCGAGAACTTTTCCCAGCAGTTAGTTCATGTAATCGAGATGGTTAGAAGCTGGTTGGGAATCCAGGAATGGAGGACCACCTGTCGGACGCATGAGAGTCGGAATGAAGATCTTGAGAACGGGTAGCAAGAGATGTTTTCGTAGTGGTAGCCAGTGTCTGAGGTGGCATGCAGGTTGCGTAGATTCAGGAGTTGGGAGGGTGGAAACTTCCCAACAATAGCTTCTTGTATCCGGATTAGTAAACGGTTGGTTTGGGAACCAAGCCGAAGGATTCCTCGACGAAGCGCTAAGTATATCAAGGATATAAGGTGTCGAGGATGATGCAGAATTCAAAGTCTAAGGACTGTTTTTTTTTTTTAGAAATCGGGATGAGGAATCACTAGCGGGACTAGGGATAGTCAGGATGTTCTTGAGATAGTAGTAGTGTTGTAAGTCTGCGGGGGTAGCCGTAGCATTCACTAGCAGTCAGATAGTAGTGGTAGTGTTGTAAGTCTGCGGGGGTAGCCGTAGCATTCACTAGCAGTCAGATAGCAGTAGTAGTGTTGTAAGTCTGCGGGGGTAGCCGTAGCATTCACTAGCAGTCAGATAGCAGTAGTAGTGTTGTAAGTCTGCGGGGGTAGCCGTAGCATTCACTAGCAGTCAGATGGCAGTAGTGGTGTTGTAAGTCTGCGGGGGTAGCCGTAGCATTCACTAGCAGTCAGATGGTAGTAGTGGTGTTGTAAGTCTACGGGGGTAGCCGTAGCATTCACTAGCAGCCAGGTAGCATTAGAGAGTTGTAAGTCCGCAAGCGTAGTCGCAGCCTTTTATCAGATTGGTAGGTAGCATGAGCGCGTGTTAGATGCGGGAAAGCAGTTGTACCCACCAGATCGGGTGTAGCAGTGAGGATATGGGAATCCACGGGTTAGCTTTCGGATTTCCCAAAGGGATCAGTTACGGCTAAGTTAGCACTTTGGGCTTTGGATCGCCACATTAGTTATGAGATCAGAGTCGCAGTGGACTGTTGGGGTTCGGGTATGTTGTGGGCTACAGTCAGTCTGGGAGCCAATATGTTGTTAGTTGTGGAATTGATGATGTCAGGATGTGACGTATGGATCCGATCGGTTGGATCGGAAGGTTGCGAGAGCCACAGTGACAGAATAGCTAGTGGAAACTAGTCCTAGAGGAAGATTTCGTTCAGAAGTCGTGGAAGAGACTAAGTGAGGAGTCCCTTGACTCCACAGTTGGGTTGGAGTTCAGTGTTTCAGGTAGCTCAGTGTTTCAGTCAGTTCAGTGTTCAGGCCGTTCAGCGTCTCAGTCGGTTCAGCGTTTCGGGCAGTTTAGTGTTTCAGGCATGTTCAGTATTGCAGGCAGTTCAGTGTTTGGAAGGTTTCAGGGTTCTGGGTCAGTATTGTTTTTGCGTTGGAATGCAAGTGCTGACGGTATAGTTGGTTGATTTTGGGATTGGCAAGTCCCTCTCAGCAGGATCAGTTGAGCCTTTTGCCGAGTATAAGTGATTTGTAGGGATGGTTAGGCAGGTAGCTTTTCATTCAGGAGGAAAGGCTCGAGTAAGTAGGAGATGAGTAATCAGGTGGGATAAAAGCAAGCTGTTTCCAGCAGCATCGTTTCAGTATGAGCGGCAGGATGGATAGAACAGTTATAGATAGTTGAAGTATCTTCAGGAGTCGCTGGAAGAGGCTAGGAGTTTGCGATGGAGTGTAGTGACCGGTGGGAGTCCGGTAACTCAGATATAGGGAGATTGGTTAGACCAGAGTAGTCTCAGTACATCCGGTAGGCGGATGGGAGGCAGCAGGATTTTCAGTCGGAGGAAGTAACGTTGAGGAGATTATGGGAAAGAGAAGGATTTAGTATGTTCTATCGGTAGTGATCGGCACTGTGAGTGGCCGGAGTGATGGGCAAAAGGGTGAGGGATTTTCCAGACAAAGAGTTGGAGGCAGTTCGCAGGCAGTTGATCATTGCAAACTTCGAGGACGAAGTTTAGTTTAAGTGGGGGAGAGTTGTAACACCCCAAAGTTTGGAAAGTCAAGAAAGGAAAGAAGACCTCAATTTTAAGAAGAGACTCGGCGAGTCCGAGCGGGATCCGGGTTGATGTGTTAGCGACCGACTCGGCGAGTCGGCTAAGTGGACTCGGCGAGTCTGGTCTGTGCGAGGAAAACCCTAAATCCGGGGCTTGGAGCCTATTTAAGCATCTTAATCTTCTTCCTAGGGCTCCTTTACAGCCTCTTGCACCCAGAACGCCGCACCTTAAGCCCCCATTGTGTTCATTCAAGCTTTTAGCCATTTTTGGGTGGTTTTAAGGAAGAAGAAGGAGCGGGAATCTTGGAAGCATCAGGGAGTGGCTTTGGATCTGAAGTTTGGGAAGCATTTCAGAGCATTGGAAGGTATCAATTCGTTTCCCTCCTTTAGATCTTCTTTGGTTATGAGTTTTGGGGCTTTTAAGCCATGTTTAAGACCAATCTTGAGCTTGAGGTCCAGATCTGAGGTTGCTACCTCAGATCCATGTTTATTTTGGTATGTAATCTCATAAAGTATCAGCCATTGGGTGGAAATTGGAGTCTCTTGGTCCTAAACCCTAGCTATGGGTGTATTTTGCCTAGATCTCACTCTCTACACGTAAAGTTTGCAACTTTACGTGGGAAATAGGCTTGGGGAGGGTAGATCTATAGTTTGGAGCTCATGCATGACTCGGAAGTCCTCTGCATGTAAGTGGATCTTAGTGGACTCGACGAGTCCTTCGAGTGGACTCGGCGAGTAGCTTGAAGATGAGGAGGAACTCGACGAGTGGGATGAACAGCTCGTCGAGTCGGATGAAGATGGGCATGAACTCGGCGAGTTGGATGAACAACTCGTCGAGTTGGATGAAGTTTGTCGTGTGCTCGGCGAGTCTGTTCTTAGACTCGGCGAGTCAGGTCGAGTGGTCCCAAACCCTTCGAGTTAAGACTCGAGTCAGCGAGTCGAGCCAGGACTCAGTGAGTTGGTCAGGACAGGATTCGGGAATCGGTAAACTCGGCGAGTCAGGGGCTGACTCGGCGAGTAGAGTCGCGAGTGGAAGGACTCTGGATTTATGAACTCGGCGAGTCAGTGGGGTGACTCGGCGAGTAGGGTTGACCTGGAAGGTTGACTTTGACTAGAGTTGACTTGGTTAACCTTTGGAGGTCAGTTAGACTAAGTGTTGGGTTGTATATTGATAGCTCGGAGAGCTAGAGGAGCAGCGGTTCAAGGGATTGTCGAGTTGCAGCCAGAGGGTTATCAGCAGGGCTCAGCAGTTCAGGTGAGTTTCCTTCCAGTAGGAACGGGTCTAAGGCCACAATGCCGGCCCGTTTAGCTAGCAGCAGTTTCGGATGTTGATCTGATACAGTAGTTAGTATGTTTGATGCCTACGTGACTCAAACAGGAATTATGTGTTATGTGTTCCGGGCTATGGTCCGATGTAGTATGCAGTATATGTGAGTTTATGCCAGTTGATATGCTATGATATGCTGTAGTCAGTTAGCTTCGGACTTCGGTCCGATGTCAGCTTCGGACTTCGGTCCGATGGAGGGGACAAGGTCCCAGATAGTCAGCTTCGGACTTCGGTCCGATGGAGGGGGCAAGGCCCCAGTCAGTTAGCTTCGGACTTCGGTCCGATGTCAGCTTCGGACTTATGTCCGATGGAGGGGACAAGGTCCCAGATAGTCAGCTTCGGACTTCGGTCCGATGGAAGGGCAAGGCCCCAGTCAGTTAGCTTCGGACTTCGGTCCGATGTCAGCTTCGGACTTCGGTTCGATGTAGGGGGCAAGGCCCCGTTAGTCCGGACTTCGGTCCGATGCAGTGGGCAAGGCCCAATATGTGCTTTATATGTTTTGTGTGATATGTGGTAGATTGGGGGAGCTCACTAAGCTTCGTGCTTACGGTTTTCAGTTTTGGTTTCAGGTACTCGGTTTTCCAAAGAGGAGCTCGGGAAGATTGCAGCGCACACACCATAGTCAGTTAGCCTGGGAATGTTTGACTCTGATAATGATATTATGTTTTGAATTTAATACTCGAAAGTTATGTTTGACTTATGATACGTTTTATAAATTCAGTTTTAGTAATGTTTTAAAAGAAATTTTTAGTCGTGATTTTTGGGTCGTTACAGCTATACTCTTCCTGAAGCTTCCTGAAGTCTTTGATTTTTGCTTCTAATTCAGCCTTTAGGGGTTTTTGTCATTTCCTGAGTTGATATCCTTCATATCTCACGTCCTCGACTTCCCTTTTTAGCAAATCAATTTGTTCCCGAAGAAATTTAATCGAAGTTTCACAAATTGGAGTACATGTAACTTCAGTGACCGGAATGTTTTCAGAACTCATTGTTTTTCTACACTTTAAAGCATCAAGTTCTTGAATTACATCAGCAAGACTAAGATGATTGAGATCTTTTGTCTTCTTGATGATATCCACGTTCATATCCCACGATTTCGGAAGTGAATTCAGTAGCTTTTTGTTTATCTCAAACTTAGACAAGAAGATCCCAACTATATTAATCTCAGTAGTGAGTGTGGTAAATCGCTGCAACTGAGTTTCGAGGGTTTCTCCAGGGATATAATCAAAAATGTTGAAATTTTGTCTTAACATATCCTGACGACTCTCTTTCATGTTTTCAACTCCCTCGTAGACCATAAAATCAATTAAAAGCACAACTAGAAGCTAAAATAAAACTTAAAAGTCAAACCCTTTGATTATAAACCTCAAAAGTCAAATTTAAAAGGTAAACTCAAAAGGCAAACTTGAAAAAGTCAAACTTAAAAGTCAAACCGAAAAGCTAAATTTGAAAATTTAAAAGTCAAACGAGAAAGTCAAAGTTTAAAGTCAAAGGTCAAACTTGGAAGTCAAAGTCAAAATTTAAGGTCAAAAGTTAAAAAATAAAAGTAAAAAATTAAAATATAATTTTATTTATTAATTTTAATTTATTTATTTATTTATTATTATTATTTTTAACTATTATTATTATTATTATTATTGTTATTATTATTATTATTATTATTAGTATTATTATTATTATTATTATTGTTATTATTATTATTATTATTATTATTATTTTAATTTTGGATGAAAAAGGAATTTAAAATTAAAAGAAATTGAGTGTCGGGCTAAAAGTGTCAAAATAAGAAAACTTGTTGCGAGAAAGACGAGTTATAGTTTAAATTTCAAAGGAAAGGAACAAAGAATCGGCTAGTTGAGTTGGATAAGGTGCAGGCTTGTTGATCTGGAGGTCGCGGGTTCGAAACCTAGCACCTGCAAAATTCGCGTATGATTTTTGATGCGAGGTCTGGTCATTGCTATGCGAGGACGAGGTGCTGAGCGAGGCTGCTTCTTGCGAGGCTGTGAACTCCTCGGACCACAAACACCAGCCGCAATCCTCCGGCGATCGTGAACAGTTTCCGGTCGTAAACTCCGGCCATGAACTCCGAAACCCTAGCCGTCGGCCGCAAACTCCGACCAAAAACACCGATTTTTTGACTTTGAAGCTCCAAAACTCGATCAAAAACCCTTTTTTATGAAAAACACGAAGAACAAATCCCCCTTATTTTTCAGAGATCTATCCAAAAACGCAAGAATATTTCGAAAATAAGATCAAATTATGCCCCAAATCTGACAAAATTGACTGATACAACTTGGCTCTGATAGAAATTGTAAGTCCCTAATTTGCCCGTGTATCAATCAGATCCGTTTGATGGTGCTGAATCTCAATCAAATGGATGATGTCAGATCAAATAGAAGAGAATGAGAAGAAGAATAATATGAATCTCTGTATGAATTGATTAGAATTAAAGTTCAAGATACAAAAGATTCACACACAAAATGCTCTCTAGTTTCTCTGTTCTCACGTTCATCAATCCGTTCCTCACACCCTAACACCTATATTTATACAAGGGGAACATGGGCTTGGTGGACATGGGCCGTAAATGGTTTTACGGCCGTAAACACCAAGTTCTTTACGGTCCAAGACACAAAAATACATTCTTCTAGAAAAGTAAAGTATATACCATATTTTTGACCCAACACAGCCTCTCGTGTTCGAGGGATAAGAGATTGGATGTGCGTCAGTGGATAAATAGAACAAATGGATGGTGTTTTCCGCATCGGTTTCTACTATAAAGGGGGTAAAGACTATTTCGCAGTAAATCATTTTTGTCTTTCAACATAAGGACGTTCAAGATTGATTATTCATCAGTTCGGTGGCCAGAGTGGAGATCATATCACATGTCGAGGTTTCAACCCAGTTTTGAGAAGATCAGGTGTCTCCATTGGCAGATAATAAAATTCTATTGTTATTTTTGTTTTGTAGAGTTATTGTTAGAGCATCTGTAAAGGATTCAGGAAGTTTTAGGAGTGCGAGGTTGTGGGTCATTTCTTTAAATGCAAGCTTTGATTGTGCGAGGTTTGGTTCTGAGGGTCTCTTTATGGGATTTAGTGTCTAAGCCCATAACTATAATTGGTATGTACTTGACCCGAGAGTAACATGGTCCATTTGGATTGCATGGCACCGGAACAATCTAAAGGATGGACTTTTGAGAAGGGGATATTTATGATTTATTAATATATTATAAGTTCTAATGTATTTATATAAAATCATATTATTTAATTAGTATTGATCAAGAATTAATTTGGAATTAATTTTTTGATCAAAGAGACTAATCAAATATAAGGGGTTGATTTGGTAAATCATTCATTCTTATGGTGTGGGCCAATGATCCATGATTCCTTATGTTGGGCTAAACCCATGTGACAACCCATGGATGATCAATGGAGGTTTTAAACCATGGAGCATGAGGGATATGGAAAGTCAATAGGGTTTACATGGTGTAACCCTAGTTTGCCATACTATATAAGAGACCCTAAGTCTACCAAAATTGGCACCTAAGTGAACTTAGAAGAGTGCTAGCCGATTTTGTGAAGCAAGGAATTCTCTTTCAAGTCTTCCATTGTTAGTGGTGTCGTGTGAAGCATTTGAGGCATCATACTTGTGGTGCTAGGCTCTTAAAGGCTTAAGGTTTCAAGCTACAACAAAAGGTATGTCATTCAACTAAATTTTTGTATTGTATATACTCCATATTATTCTAGTTAGGATGATGCCTTGGAAAATTGAAAGTTTGCATGTATAATAGAGAAAACATAGATCCAAGGTATCTAGGGTTGCATGTACACCATAGGAGTGTTAGAATGCTCAAAACCCTTCAATGGGATAAGAGACTAGGCTAGTTTTCAAATGCTTGCTTTCAAATGCTTCAAAAATCAATTTTCTGCTTTTTGGATAGTGGACTTGCCGAGTCCATTGGGGAACTCGTCGAGTCCTCTCATAAATCTGACCAACTCGCTGAGTTTTTGCTCCTGGATGCAGATTTTTGAGTTTTAAAGCTAGAATTGGACTAGGATGATTACCTTAAAATGTTTTTGAACTTATAAACCTGTTTTTCATGTGGTAATGATCATGCTAATCCAATTTAAAAGATAATTGTGAAAGTTTCATGTTTTGTATTAGTTTATATGGTTAGGCTAATTACATGAAATTTGTTTGATATGAATTGTCTTGTTTATATGAGTTTAATATAGATCATGGACATTACTTGACATACTTGTTAGTTTAATTGATGATCTTAATGGCCTTTGATGTGCTCCATAACTTGTCCTCAAGTTATGGAAAATGAAACGTCCCTTCTTTAAGATCCATTAAAACTCATAGGTTATGGACTTGAAAAGTTTTGACAAGTTTCAAAACTTGCCCTCAAGTTTTGGAATTTGTAAAGTCACTTTAGAGTACTTTAATTCCAAACCCTAGAATTTTAAAAGTTTAAAATTCAACCCTTATACTTTATAGTATTATAAGTTTATATATATATATATATATATATATATATATATATATATATATATATATATATATATAAAAGATCATGTTAGTCTTACCGTTAGTAGGCCTCATTCACGAAGCCAGTCTATAAGGGGGGTATAATGTTACTACCTATAAAATGGAAGTTTAATGGGTGTCCACTCTCACCCACCACTTCCGTGACTGGTGGAGGGTCGTTAGCCGAACGGGTAGGATAGGACTATAATTATCATTAAGTATAATGATAATAAAGTAACTAAATGTTTATTAAATTCCCAATCTTAGTTACTTTAGGAAAATGTGAAATTGATGCTAATCCATGAAAATTGGACTTTGCACGTTACCAAGTCATTGATGGAGCGTGTGTGGTTAACCAGCACATTAACTTGGACTAGTAAGGATGGCAAAGGGTGGCTCGATGTTTATCATAAGATCAATGGAGTGTGTGTGGTTAACCGACACATTGATTGGGTGATAAAGTAGGGAGTACCAAGCACATTTTGCATGGTTATTCACACCTTGTTTGTGATCCTCGGTATCCCAGTCACAAAACTGAAGGGCATAATCGTGAATTAAACATGTCATTGAATTGTTCAATGAATCTCAAAGGATCTAGGCGTTTCAATCCAATTAAAACTTAATAACTATTTCGTTTTTCATGGTGGAAATTCGTAAATCGTCATTTACCTACCTTCAAATATTTTGCAAGTTAGATTACGACATCCCTCTTCCAATTTGTAAAATATTGTGCTGGGTCCTAGCCTTAATATTTCATATTGGTTGTTATATTAAGGACTCTTTATCTAATCTAAACTTTTCTTTCTTTCTTTTTAGATGTCTTCCAACACTGCTTCGGGCTCAAATCCTACTGGCTCCTTCTCTCTCATGAACCTTTGTGGGTGAGTCATCTTTGATGGTTCCAACTTCAATGATTGGATTAGGAACATGAGGATGGTCACTCGCTATGAGGACAAGGAATATGTCCTAGACAAAGAGCTAAAGGAAATTGATAAGTCTTCTGCTACTCCTGAGGAGATCGCTGAGTTTAGGGCACATGAGAAGGATGCCACAAAGGTGTCTTGTATCATGTTGGCCACCATGACAGCTAAACTCCAAAAGTCATATGAGGACTTCTACCCTTTTGAGATGCACCAGGACCTGATGGAAAGATACCATCAGAGTGCTCATCAAGAGAGGTATGAAATTATCCCTTCCATGATAACAACCAGGATGAAGTATGGTAAACCCATCATAGGCCACTTGTAGAAAATGCAAAGGTTTGTTGACCGATTGCTAAAGTTGAATGTGAACTTCCCTGAGGAGCTGGCTATAGATATCATTCTACACTCCTTACCTCCATGTTATGATCAGTTCTGAATGACCTATCATATGAAAAAGGAAGAAGTCACACTTAGCAAACTTCAAGGGCTTTTGAGGACTTCCGGAAGTGGTCACAAAGGTAAATCGGTTGTTACTACTCCTACCATCGCCCCTGTTCTGGCAATTGGACAAGGGAAAGGGAAGAAGAGGAAGGCTCCCTCAAAGAGCCACAAGGGAAAGTATCTTGATGGATCCTCTTCAAGTGGGACCGAGGCTGGTTCTGCTGCTCCCATTTCCATTCCTAAAGAAGCAGAGTGTTTCTACTATCACGTAAAGCGAAGTTGCCCCAAATACTTGCAAGATGTTAAATATGGAAAGGTTAAACCCACCCATGTAGGTATTTATACAATTTTATCTAAAAACTCATCACATACTAACTCTTGTGTGCTTAACACAGGTTGTGGATTTTACATTTGTTCTGATGTGCAGGGCCTAAAATGAAGTAAGGATGTGGAACACGGGAAGATAAACTTGATAATGGGGAATAGGAAGGTTTCACCTGTCACCGAGATTGGAGTTTACTCTTTATTGCTTAGTAGTGGGTTAGAAATAGATTTGAATAATTGTTGCTACTCGTCTGATATGGTGAGAAATATTATTTCCTTTCATGGTTTGTACAAACAAGGTGTCACATTTTTGTTTAATAATGAAATTGGTGCAATAAATGCTTATTATAATGGTGTGTTTTTTATTTTAAAGCATTACCTTGTAATGGTGTATATGAAATTGTGAATGTTGTAGAAAACTTAGGAAATGATGTGTTGCTTATCGATTCTTCCAATGAATTGGATAAAGCATGTTTGTGGCATTGTCGTCTTGGACATGTCAGCAAGAACCGTATAGGCCAACTCTAGAAGGCTAGAGTTTTGGAGTCATTCGACTTAAGGTCAGATGACACCTGCGAGTCTTGCTTACTTGGAAAGATGACCAAGTCACCCTTTACTGGTACTTGTGAAAGGGGTAAAGGTTTGTTGGATCTTATACACATCAATGTGTGTGGGCCCTTCAGAACCGCCACAAGGGATGCTAATCGCTTCTATGTGACTTTTTACTAATGATTACAGTAGATATGGCTATGTCTACTTAATCAAGCATAAGTCAAAAAACTTTGAAAAATTCAACAAGTTTAAGCAAGAAGTGGAGCATCAGCTGGGTAGGAAGATAAAGATGCTCCGATCCGATTAGGGTGGTGAGTATCTTAGTATTGAGTTCCTTGACTATCTTAAGGAATGTGAAATTGTTTCACAGTTGATGCCACATAGGACACCACAGCTAAATGGTGTGTCTGAGAGGCGCAAGCAAACCTTGTTGGACATGGTTCGTTCGATGATGAGTCAAGCTTCATTACTAATCTCATTCTGGGGGTATGCCTTAGAGACTGCCTCCCATATCCTTAATCTTGTCCCTACTAAAAAGGTTGCCAAAACACCTCACGAGATGTGGACTGGGAAGGTTCCCACATTTGACCACATCAAGTTTTGGGGTTGCGAGGATTTCGTGAGACGCGATACTCATGAAAAGCTCAAACCTTGGAGTGAGCGGTGTATTCTCATCGGCTACCCACAGAAATCCTTTGGTTATCTCTTCAACATACCAAGTGGCAATGTTGTCTTCATTGCGAGGAGAGGAGTCTTGCGCGAGACAGAACTCATAGGCCAAGGATATGGTGGGAGGCAAATTGACCTTGAAGAACTTCAAGAGTCAAACGGTGAAGGAACCTCAAACATTAGTGATCAATCTGAGGAGGAAACTCCTGTTGAGCCATTTGACGAGTCTATACCTCTGATGCGTTCTAGTAGAGTTAGTGTTCCACCTGAGTTCTATGGTTTCCATATTACTGTAGAAGGTGATACATTTATCAGTGATAGCACACTGGTAAATTTAGATGAACCTAACAACTACAAGGAAGCCATGGCATGCCCCCAGTCTGTTAAATGGAAAAAGGCTATGGACATCGAGATTCAGTCCATGTATGACAATCAAGTTTGGAACTTGGTTGACAATGTACCGGGTCGTAAGATAGTTAGGTGCAAATGGATCTTCAAGAAAAAGACCAACATGGATGGGAAAGTACACACTTATAAGGCGCGGCTGGTTGCGAAGGGCTTTACTTAAACTCTGGGAGTTGATCATGATGAGACCCTCTCGCTAGCAGCGAAGATTAAGTCTATTAGGGTTATGCTAGCCATTGTTGCATTTCATGATTATGAAATATGGAAAATGGATGTCAAAACCGCTTTCCTTAATGGAAAGTTGGTTGAGGATGTTTACATGAGTCAACCAGAGGGTTTTGTCAATGCAAAGTACCTTAATAGAGTGTGTAATCTTGAGAAATCCATTTATGGATTGAAACAAGCATCTCGTAGATGGAATCTTTGTTCCGATGAGAAAGTCAAAGAGTTTGGTTTTTCGAGGAGCGAGGATGAGTCTCATGTATATGTTAAAGCTAGTGGAAGCATAGTTAGCTTTCTGGTATTGTATGTGGATGACATACTACTCATAGGAAATGACATCCCAACCATACAGGAGGTTAAGTCCTAGCTTGGGAAGTGTTTCTCTATGAAGGACCTCGGAGAAGCTGCCTATATTCTTGGGATAAGGATATTCAGAGACAGGAGTAAGAGACTAATTGGACTTAGTCAAAGTACCTACTTGCATAAGGTGTTGAAAAGATTCAGCATGCAGGATCCAAGAAAGGTGACTTACCGATCCAGAGCAATGCCAAACTGAGTAAAGCTCAGAATCCGAGTACAAAGGTTGAGATAGATAAGATGAGTCGAATACCATATGCTTCCGTTGTTGGCTCGATCGTGTATGCTATAACTTGTACTCGCCTTATGTCGCCTTTGCTTTGAGCATGGTCAGAATATATCAAGGGAATTCGGGCAAGGCTCACTGGACTACATTAAAGAACATTCTCAAGTAGCTGCGGAGGACTAAGTACCGAGTCCTTACCCTTGGTGGGAGTGATGACTTGAGAGTGGTGGGGTATAGCAACGCTAGCTTTCACACCGTCAGGGATAATTTCCGCTCTCAATTGGGTTGGGTCTTTACCTTGAATGGAGGAGCAATAACTTGGAAAAGTTCCAAGCAGGAGACAGTAACTGATTCAACTTGCGAATCAGAGTACATAGCAGCAAGTGAGGCAGCGAAGGAGGCAATATGGCTGAAGAACTTCATTGGATACCTTGGAGTTGTACCAGCTATAAAGGAGCCTATGGAGATTTTATGTGACAGCGAGAGTGTAGTTGCCTTAGCCAAGAACCAAGGGATCACGGCAGATCCATGCACATCGACAATAAATACCACTTCATTAGACATCGAATAGAAGAAGGACTCTTCGTGGCAAAGATGGTATCATCATATGAGAATCTAGCAGATCCCCTCATGAAGGGACTGATTAGGGTTAAGCATTTGTAGCATGTGAGGCGCATTAGGTTGAAGGATGATATTAGTTTTAATGATTAGATAGATTTCGAAACTTGTAATAGTTGAAATGTAATTGACATTTGATGCTTAAATAAAAGGTGCCTTTTATTTACTATTATGATATTGTCTTGTGTCAATCATTTACTACTGTTTCACTTTGCATGTTTTGACTTCCAGAATAATTATATTATTCAAACTATCCACGGTCGATCATACGTTGGAAGTAGGTATTGAATCAAGACTGTCATGAATTTGGCTTGTAGATTTGTCCGAATTGTATTATATATAACAATGGTTGCTGCAACATTCATGAGTGCTCATAAGTTCTGAGTATTAGATTCAACATCGCGCTCACTTGTATCACTACATGGAATTTATCTCGAGTGATCATGAGATGATAATATCATATAAGTCTTCAAACCTAGATATATGAGTTGTTGACTATGAGTTGGTTGTACATTGATAGTATGAAAACGCATTGGTAACTCGATGTTATAAAACGTGTTGTTATGTATGACTCAATGAATAATTAGTACAAACATATATTGTCAAATTTTATCTGTTCCTTTTAGTCCATGGAGGATTAAAAGTGATATCTTGGGCCCCTCGATGATTCTTTTTGACTTATGAGTCGGGCCCGGTCAGAACTAAATTGATGTGTTCAATTAAGTTCTTAAGTTGAAAAAATTACACGAATGGTCCTTTAGGTTTTGTTTTTTTTCCCTAATGTAGTCCCTACCAAACTTTTTTCCCTTAGATGGTACCTAGAGCAAACCTTGCACACAAATGATCCTTATGACTAACTCTTTTAACAAATTTTGTTAAGTTTTCTTAAATGACAAAAATACCCTTTGTTTTATGCACACAAATGGTCCCCCTCCTCTCTCTCTTTCTCTCTCTCTCTTTCTGTATCTCTCTCCACACAATACACTCATACACACACACATAATTGATGATGAATAAAAATCGTCAGTTAGCAGCTAATAAAAATCGTTTTTTTGGAAATAATAAATTAATTTGCAGGTTTGTGTTCATCTCATTCATCTTGGAGAAGTTAATAAAAATCGATAATTAGCAGCCGTAACAAAACCCATAAATTGATTTGTAGGTTTTGGTTTTATCGTGTTCAACCGTGAACCCACTAATAAAATCGATCTGTAGTGGTGATGCAGGATCGATTGAACCCCCTGTTGGGTTTCGACGTGGTTAAGAAGCCTAAATCCACCATTTTATTGGCTCACCACTACATATCCAATCTCATCGGAACTAGAAGCCAATAGCAACAATGCACTGTAGAAAAAGAAATCGGAAACACCTGTCACTGTCACCTGATCTAAATTTTTGAATCAGTCCTAACAAAACTCATAAATTGAGTTCTTGATTAAGGTTCAAATTAACACACAATACTGATAATACACACAAACACAAATGTATAGAAGTCCATCCTGGATTTTGAAAAAATAAAATCGTTCTCCTCTTTCCATCTCAGTTAAGAAAAACAATTCCAATCATCAATCAATGGAAGAATCATCACTATTACCGTCATATATTTGAGGATTTCAATCTAGATCTCCGATTAATGGCTTTCAGGTTGTGGTTTAGTGGTGATTAATCAGTTTCGAGGAATGTAGGGGTAACCACTCATCTTTAGCGACCCTGTTGTGGTCCTATTCTCGTCATCGACGACTGGAAATCGGAAGGATAACAGGTAGCAACAACATTCGGATGTTGTGTTTCGAGGGAGGCAACAATGATCAAAAGAGTGGCTTGGGCTGGTGTTATTTGAGCGTAGAATGATGGAGCAAGGGTTATGGAGGTGGTGAACATCGACAAGAGTTATCCAGGGTGGGGGGATGCTCTGGTAGTTCCCTTCCGTCATTTCCCTTCTCATTGTCGGCTTTGGAGTCGTGCAGCAGTAGTAGTAATCGAAAGCGGTGTTTAGCTGTGATGCTGAACATAAATAAGGAGAATGTTAAAAGGGTTGTTCCCTATTGATTGTCGAAAAGCTCTACCTCCGGTGGAGGGTTTCTTGATCAAATCTGAAGAACAAAAAGAAGGAGCAGATCAACACAATAGTTTTAGAGGTTACTTGTGGCTGCTTCGATTAACGGGAAGCAATGAGGGAAAACGATGTTGCCCCGTTTTCATCTCACTGGAAACAACTCCATCTCCAACTTTTGTATGTTCATCATCTGAGTGAAACTAATGAAATCGAACCGTAAAACCCCTGCAATCGGACCCACCTGATTTCAATTGAGTCTAGATCTTCACCAACATGCTGATTTTGATGGAATGATACCGATTTCAATCGAACCCTCTGTGTATGTATGTGTTTGTGTGAATATTCGTGTGTGTATGTGTATGTGTGAACGAGAGAGAGAGTGTGTGTGTGTGTGAGGAACCTACCTTTTTTATTACAAATTAACAAAATGTAAAAATAAATATAAAAAAAACAAAGGGCATTTTGGTCTTTTCACATACACTTAACAAAATTTGTTACCAGAGTTAGTCATAAGGATCATTTGTGTACAAAGTTTGCTCCGTAGGTACCATCTGAGGGAGAAAAAATTTCGTAGGGACTACTTTAGGGAAAAAAAACAAAACCTAAAGGATCATTCGTGTAATTTGTTCTAAGTTCTATGTCAAACAAATTGAAAGTCGGAAAACAAACTGTTGGACAATAAGTATGACGTTGTTCCATGTATTTCTCCGGCTGATATCTTGAGAACAGAGGATTATATGATCACTTATTTAAAATGGAGCGTCTCAGTTTGCCAGAGGCTTTTAAGAGCTACGATTGCTAGTCGGTGATTTAAGTTGTACTTGCAGTTATAGTTATTAGACTTATCCAAGTGGGAGAGTGTTGGATTTAGTGTCTAAGCCCATAACTATAATTGGTATGTACTTGACCCGAGAGTAGCATGGATTTGGGTTGCATGGCACCAGAACAATCTGAAGGATGGACTTTTGAGAAAAGGATATTTATGATTTATTAATATATTATAAGTTCTAATATATTAATATGAAATCATATTATTTAATTAGTATTGATCAAGAATTAATTTGGAATTAATTTTGTGATCAAAAGAGACTAATTAAATATAATGGGTTGATTTGGTAAATCATTCATTCTTATGGTGTGGACCAATGATCCATGATTCCTTATGTTGGGCTAAACCCACGTGACAACCCATGGATGATTCATGGAGTTTTTAACCCATGGAGCATGAGGGATATGGAAAGTCATTAAGGCTTACATGGTGTAACCCTAGTTTTCCACACTATATAAGAGATCCTAAGGCTACCAAAATTGGCACCTAAGTGAACTTAGAAGAGTGCTAGCCAATTTTGTGAAGTAAGGAATTCTCTCTCAAGTCTTCCATTGTTGGTGGTGTTGTATGAATCATTTCAGGCATCACACTTGGGGTGCTAGGCTCTTAAAGGCTTAAGGTTTCAAGCTACTACAAAATGTATGTCATTCAACTAGATTTTTGTATTGTATATACTCCATAATATGCTAGTTAGGATGATGCCCTAGAAAATTGAAATTTTGCATGTATAATAGAGAAAACATAGATCCAAGGTATCTAGGGTTGCATGTATACCATAGGAGTGTTAGAATGCACAAAACCCTTCACTATCTTCAATCAAATGGTATCCTCGTCGACGTTCACTAGGAAAAAGGCGACGATGCTGTGAGAGTTTAGAGGTATCCATCTGATCTTTAGAGTTTCCTTGAGATTTAGAGGATTGTTATGGGGGATTATTAGTTTGTTACACCTAAGTAGGGGAGAACTGGGTATTCTACATGGAGAATTTCAGTTTGTTTGACTTTTATGGGTTTAATGTAATGGGTAAAGGGAATCTACGGTTCAAGTGTGCAAGGTTTTTGGTTCCGGGTTATTATGGCATAAGAGAAGGAAGGTAGGTGTAACACCCCATTTTCTCCTTATAGTATAAACGACCAGTCACACAAATAAACATCTTTGATAGAAGACTATTTACAATAAGTAGTCGTGATGAAAGACGTAGTAATCACAAAACCGAGTTTGTGTATATAGAGAACATCAAAATTTCACTTCATAACAGTAAGTTATGATTTTTAGAAGTTTCAGCACAATAGTATATGACAAGAAACCAAAATAAAAATCGGTCAATTGTTAGGAAAAATAGTCTAAACGAGAGTTGAAGATCTCGTTCATATGATTTCGTCGTTATAAAGATAGACGCGAACGGAATTCATATGAGAGAATTATGAGTTTTTATAGACTTTAACAGTCTAATCTTGTTAATAATATAAGAATAAAGTCAAAATTAGTTGATGAAGTCTAAATGAAAGTTGTAGATCTCGTTGATAGCTACACGTGGGTATAAACCCCGTAAAAAACAGAGCTAATATGGAGATGTCTAAATGATCCTGCCTCCCAACTGTCCGGCCTGGGTGATCCTTATTTGACAGAACTCTTGGTACTAATTGGGATTAGTGATAGATCTAACTTTCATTATCAAATTGTCATAGGAACTGATAAGCTACAGTGTTCTAGGTTAATTTTTGTTAGATACGTTACCTATTATGCCCGAGGGATATTTGTTAATCGTCAGAGTAATTGTCCATGTGATTTATCTCACTTTACCATGTAGTACTATATATATATATATATATATATATATATATATATATATATATATATATATATATATATATATATATATATATATCCATGTATGTTAGGATAGAGAGCTAGTAGAGTAGAAAGTATAAATGTTCATGTATTACTAGAATCTAAGTGCAGTCTCTATATGCGTGAATGTTGTGATGTTATACCTAGGTACGCGTTGATGGTGGAACTGTTAAAGAGGTCGGAAACCTATAGACCCACATAGCTTTAGTTAGGGGATAGTGGTGGAATAGTTAAAGAGGTCGGGAACCTATTCCAAGATATATATTGGCATATCATGAACCATTGTTTGTATGTATGTATATGTATTGTGGTATATGGTGTTTTAGGGAAGTCATTAAGCCTAGTGCTTACCCAGTTGTTGTCAATGTTTTTCAGGTACTTTGTGAGAAGGACAAGGTTCGAATGTACACATGCACATTCACAACATGTTTCTGCATAATGTAATTATAACTCTGATATATTTTAATAAAGAAAAATGAAATTTTTGGTTTGAAAACCAGGATGTTACAAGTTGGTATCAGAGCCCTGGTTTGAGCGAATTGGATGAACACTCGTGCAATTGCATACTCAAACTAAGGATCTAAGTAATTAATGAATCTTTTCATAAAAGGAATAATACAAGCAAAAAGGAAAGAATATGATGCGTACAATCGGCCAACGGTCAGAAAGGAAAATGATTCCTAAAATATTCATATTTGTTATGTTTATTGGTATATGAAATGTTAAAAATGCATGCTAGTGTGTATGGTAGGGATCTTTTTAGGACTAGCTGGTTAGAATTGTCTAATACTTTGGATGCCTTATAAGTTAGGGATTTGCATGTTATTTGCTTCCAAGAACCTATATTAATATTAATTAGTTATTTGAAAAAAACGTTAGGTTTCATGCTCCAAAAGTTAAACAGTTTTAGATTGCCTGATTTGGCGCTATTTTGTAGCTCTTGTCTTAGTCTAACCGTCGACATACTATTTGATTTTGGAGGCATGTAATCGTATTCATCCGATAACTAGTTAATATTAGTAGAAGTTCTTCCTCAACGAATAGTGGAAAGGAGTGAAAGGAATCCTAGAAAGATAGTCTGGGAAGTTTAATATATGCTATATAGGGCATATATTCGTAAGGTAGGGCGTCGGTAGAGACCCAAGAACCTAGTAAAGTTTAGGAAAGAAATAATAAGGTCCTTGAAACACTATGTGTGTGAAAATTCCTACAAAATAGCAGAGTGTAGTGACTTGGAAACCTTGGAGAAATTCTTGGATCTAGTATGGATAAGTGTGAAAGGTAGTATGGGCTCGTATTACCGAAAGTACAGGATCCATACATGAATCAAGAAAAGCCACAAAGTTGCTAAGGAAATGGAGAGAAATCGAATACCATTTTAGAGTTATTTCAATTCGTATTAATCCGTTTCTGTTTCACCTTCAACATAGTAATGATCACAAGAGGAAGTGGGTCGGGTTCTGGATCTGAAGGATTAGGACCAAGTGAGACTAAGATATGCAATTGGATAAAGGTGGCGGTATCTACAACCATCAGAGTGATAATTCCATAAATGCTCAAAACTATTAAGACTAAACTAATAGCCTTGTTTGATGAAAGATACGTTGTCATTGCTAGTACCGTTGCCGCTACAGCCACTGCTAAGAGAATGAGATACAATGATGTTAGAGATCCAATTATTTCCATAAGGTGGATCTTGGATGTATACAAATGCTTCTACACTTGTTCTTGTCCGGCGAACCTGAAGTTTAGATACGCACAAAATCTTCCACGTCTAGGAGCAAAGACTGGTGGAACTTTGGAACCAAGAACTATTCATAGGAGGAGAAGAACGTGACTTGGGAATAGTTCATTGAAAAGTTCAAGTAATAGTATATTCCAACGGTAGAAAGGGAGCGAATCGCTCAAGAATATCTATCACTCAAGCAGACTACTAAATCGATGACTGAGATAACCAAGATGTTCACCGAAAGGGCCTTGTTTTTCCTAGAATATGCCTCATCGGAGCAAGTGAAAATGTATCGATACATAAGCATGCTCAAAACAAACATCAGGGAATTCGTATCGAATAATCAATACAAGACCCTAGCAGAAATGCAAGAGCATGCCAGGAGAAGAGAAATTGAGTTGGAAACTCAACGAAAGGAAAAGAGGGAGAATCCATCGGTAACATCCTAAAATCCAGGTAAATCTATTAAATCCTTCCATTTTGTCAAGTTGTCAAAAGTGGTCCCTTGAAAGAGTTCTTGGAGCAAATGAGTACGCTAGGCGTACTGGGGAGTATGCTGCGCGTACTCATGCACTTAATTTGGATGCGGACTCGCCTGGGTACGCTAGGCGTACCCAGGGTTACGCTGGGCATAATTGGTCTAGACGCAAACCCTAATATTTGACTTGTGCACTATATAATGGATGCTAAGGCTCATTTCTCAGCCTCCATATCAGTGAGTGAAACCCTAAGAGAGCCTTCCACCGTCCTTAGTTTGAGAGTGAGTGTTTTGGAGCTAAAAGTGTTGGATTAGGTGTCTAAGCCCATAACTATAATTGGTATGTACTTGAATTGATAGCAGCACAGTCCTTTTGGGTTGCCCTCAAACCTAGCAACCGGACAAGGAAATTATGAAAGGAGAGATATTAATTTATTATAAGATTAATAAATTAATATAGATGAATTTATTAATATGTTAAAAGATTAATATATTAATAAGAAATCATTTTGTTTAATTAATTGTTAGCCAGAAATTAATTAGAATTAATTTTGGGGTTAAAATAATTAATTATAAAGTGTAGGGACTAGTTTGCAATTATCAGATAGTTGAGTGGAAGGCTCCAGAACCTCCTTGGAAGGAGGTGGACGAAATGTATAGGGGAAACCCTAAGGATTTCGTCCAAGGGGGCTTAGATAAGGCCCTTGGGTTTGCTTAGGCCCTAAGCAAAGAGCATTGGGGTTTTTCCTAAACCCTAGATCCCTCAACTATATAAGGAGCCTCCTGGTTCACATTTTGGTCACTCTTTCTTTGGAAGAAACCCTTAGGGCCGAAAATTGCATACTCCCTCTCTCTCCTTCTACTTTCCTTCTTGCTAGTTTGGGTGTGATTCCATTAGAGGCATTACACTTGTGGTGCTAAGCTTCTAAGAAGATCAAGATCAAGATCAAGGGAATTATCAATTGTTTACTATAACAATTGAAAGGTATGTAATTACTAAACCCTAGTTTGTTAATTTTGAAATTAGCCTCTCTCCTCTAGGGTTCTTATTTTGCAATTTAAAGTTGTATGTTCAATAGCTAAAACATAGATCCAAAGTAGGTTGCATGTGAACTTAGGAATTGTATTCTAGTTTATTTGTTTTACCTAAAACCCATCAGTGGTATGAGAGCCATTGTTGTTTTAAATTGAATTGCTATAATAGTTGAATTGCAAATTAGGGTTTATAGCCATTAAACCCTAAAGGCCAAAATTTTCGATTTTAGGGTTTTGGTGCATAGGGTTTTCGAAAACCCTAGCCTCCATAAACCCTAGTTGAAATTAGGGTTAGGGTTTCCAAAACCCTAGCCTCCTCCCCTTGAGATTTCGAAATATGCCTCCCTTTTTTAGGGTTTCTTTGTTTTAGATAATAATTGCCTTATTGGTTAATTGAGATAAATAAGGAAATTATCCTATCCCCATATTTTCGAAATCTAGAAGGGATATGGATTAGGATTAAATTAAGTGTTTAATTTAATTAGATAATCCTTACTAGATTTAATTAATTAATTAATTAAAAGTTAATTAATAGATAAATAATAAATCTAGTTATTTGGTTGAGAAAAATATGGAAATTATCCTATCTCCATATTTTTTGAAATCTAGAAGGGATATGGATTAGGATTAAATTAATTGTTTAATTTAATTAGATAATCCTTACAAGATTTAATAAATTAATTAAAAGTTAATTAATAGATAAATATTAAATCTAATTAATTGGTTTATTTAAATTTAAATTTTAATAGTTTAAATTTCGAAAATTTATATAAACCCTTGGAGTTTTAAAATGTTTTAAAACACACCTTATATATATATATATATATATATATATATATATATATATCATAATTAAAAGTTAAATCTTATATATGTATAAGACTATGGTCACTCAAATCGCTAGTATGCCTCATTCACGAAGCTAATCTATAAGGGGGGTATAAGGAAACTGCCTATAAAATGGTAGTTGAATGGGTGTCCACTCTCACCCACCGCTTCCTTGATTAGTGGAGGGTCGTTAGCAGAACGGATTTGATAGGACAACTACATCTCATTAAAAGTATAATGTTATTAAAGAAAGTACGAGAACATTATTTTACAAAATCCCAACTCTAGTTACTTTAGGAGAAATGTGAAAAGTATGCTAATCCATGAAATTGCACATTATGCTTTATTGGTCGTTAGTGGAGCGTGTGTGGTTAACTGGCACACTAAAAGGCACTAATAAAGAGTAGTAATGGGTATCTCATAATTGTCATTTTGATGGAGCGTGTGTGGTTTACCGGCACATCAATAGTTAATGATAAAGACAATGAGGTTACCAAGCACATTTGCATGGTTATTCACTTCTTGTTTGTGATCCTCGGCATCCCAGTCACAAATAGAAGAGCATAATCCGAGATTAAAACATGCCATTGAATAGTTTCAATGTATCTCAAAGGATCTAGGAGTTTCCAATACATTTAAAACTTAACTTTTTTTTGTTGGAAATTGGTAAATCGTCATTTACCTACCTTCAAATATTCTGCAAATTGGATTACGGCATCCCTCTTCCAATTTGTGGAATGTTGTGTTGGATCCTAGCCTCGATGTTTCATTTGGGTGTTACATCAAGGATTCTTATCAACTAAATTTTCTCCCATTTTTGTAGATGTCTGAATCTAACCATGGTCTTCCCGAATCTAAAGGAAAAAGTATTCCTGCTCAAAGTTTGTTCCACTATGAAGGTGAAAGATCAATCCCTACCATGTGGAATAACTTGATTCCACTTACTCCACCTCCTCCCGTTGTTCTCCCAAACCCACAAGTTCGAAGGCTTGAAAAGTTCAAGCTCACTCAAGCCCTTTTGGCAAGTAAACACGAAGACGGGAAACCTATGTGTGCACACGTCTTAGAGATGAAGTCACACATTGATAGGTTAAGCATGTTTGGTGTCGAGATTTCAAGTGAGTTGGCTGTTGACTGGGTTCTTCAGTCACTTCGTGAATCATATAGTGAGTTCGTTAGAGAGTACTATATGATGGATCACGACGTGACCCTCATTGATCTCACCTATTTGCTTATAGCTGTTAAATCAGCAATGATTTGGCGTGCTGATCAAGCAAATTTGTCTGGTGAATCAAACTCCCAAACTTCAAGGGACATTGAAAATGATGACATTGGAGATACAGAAAAGGTAAACTCTGAGATTGTTCCTTGTGTCATTCCAAAAGAGTCCATTTGCTTTTATTGACGAGAGAAGGGGCATTGGAGAAGAAGCTGCCCTATCTACCTGAGAGATCTAAGAGATAGGAGAGTCTAGTGTTATGACTCCTCCTTGGGTATAATATCCACTATCTAACTCCATCAAGTTCCTGTTCATTGATTCCTAATACATAATGTGATAAGATTACATTTGAATGTTTTGCAGGATCAGAGAAAAGAGAGGAAGCTTGATGGAAAAGCAAGATGAGTCTGATCACAAAGAAATGGATCACCGTCGCATGGATTCGAAGATCAGATTTTGAGCTTAGAAAGTTATGATAGATTTTTTAGGAATAAATACATAGTTTTTCAGTTGATTTTGCATTGTAAGGACAAGTTTTCCGCTGCTTTTATGAGTAAAATAAAATTTTTGGTTTGAATAATTTTATATATCCTTGCAATGAAGTCGTTATGAAAAATTGATGTTTGTGTATTGTTATCAATAATGGATTTGATTCTTAATTATGTCATTTGTGGAAATGTCGAGAATTTGCCAAATGAGGAAAGATTCTCATCGCCCAAGCTTCAATTGGACAGATACTTGGATTCATGCAACTTGATTGCGTGATGAATGAGAAACTTCATATTTGGAAATTAGACTAATTCTTTGACAAAGTGTCAAGAGAAGGACTAGGAGATCGAGTACACTAGGTTGTACATTGATGAAGTCCACCACGAGAATGATAAAGATATTCGTCATGATTTACTAAAGTTTAGTGAATATGCTTATGCTTATAAGATTAAATATAATTCTGAGTTGATTGAAAGAGTTTCAATCAATGGCAGAACGAATAAGAAGAATCAAGTAGCCAGAATGATAAAAGTTTCTCTATTCTAAGAAGAAGGGAGAGTAACTTTTATTGTGTTTTATGATAAGTCTTAATGATTAGAAACCATATCTCAATTGATCCTCTAAGTAAGTATTTGTACATTTGCGTGTCTAAGAAGAGGAATCGAGAATTGTGGAAATGGTTAAAATCAAGAAGTCAATCATATTTCGTTCCAACATCAAGTCTTAGAGTTATACTCCAAGATTGTGAATTGAGTGACAAGTCTCAAGAAGGTTTATAACACTCATCAAATGTGGAATTTGGAAAAGTTTTCTTATTCTTGCACATTTAAAATTTGTAAGTTGTGATGTCTTGGATAAGACAAAGACCAACTAGGACAAATTTTGTAAAGTGTTTTGTCTTGATAAGAACCACATTAACTCTTGAATATTTGTTTTGTCGAGGAAAGTTTACTGACAAGAGAATCGTATATGTCAAGAGGTCAGTGGGAGTTTTAATGATCTTGAAAAAGGTTTCAAGAACAAATCAAGAATAAACCTTATCGATCATCACTAGCACACGACTTGAGGTTTATAGCCTATCGTGGATGACATACTCCTTTTCTATGCCATTCCAATTGAATTAATTATGCAAGTGAGTTCTATGAGTTCTCATGTGAATGCATAGCACCTTGATCAATGGAAAGTACATTGATAAGTAAGGATGAGTTGATAAACCACTTGGAAGACATGGTGGGCACTCGTGTTACCATGAGGCAAGAAATCGAGATTGAGAAAGTTCATTCCATATGAGTTTGGATTTGTCACAAACTTTTGTTTTGACAAATTCACATGGATAGGAACTTATACACCACAAAATCTAAGTGTCATAAGATTACCTCCTTCATGAAAATTACTGTGAGGAAATGCTTTCACTAAGAGAGATTTTAAGAAGATAGCAATTGTGGAAATTGTATTCTCAAATTCGATTATGGTTACGGCATCGCTTTCCATAGTTCGAATTGTGAGATTTGGCAATTAGTCTGAACATTTGGGACTTAGTGACATAAGTTCTGAATTTGTCTAGACATACATATGAGCTTTCTAAGGCAAAGGTGTATGATTTTAAGAAGCTTTGATAAAGGCTTATCAAAGCATTAGGTATTAGAAATATGAACTTAAGGAATTCAATAAGCATTGTTCTCTGGAAGTTTAATTGTTTTCTGAATACATGTCAAAGCTAGTGGGAGCATAAGTGTTATGCTGGTAAGAAAATAATCATCATGTTAGTGGGAGCATGATCATTATGGTAAAGTATTGCGAGTTAGCAATATTAATTATAGAAAACAAAGATTCACTTTGCAAAGTTGCAATGGTTGAAAAGTTGTTTTGCTATAATTAAGGGAGAGAATATTATACTTTATTTCAAAATTCTAAAGCTTAGATCGAGAAATGTTAATAAATTTAGTCAAGGATATATAGTGCATTCTCAAATTCGATTATGATCACGACATCCCTCTTCATAGATCGAATTGTGGGAACAGGACACATAAAATATTATGGCAGAAGGATGATAAAGTATCACTTCTTTATGTGAGACATTATGCATCATGTCCAATACGCTTCGGGTATAGGATCGATTGCATATGCTGTAATATTTTACCATTCTAAAATTTTCCAAATGCCTAGGGCATTAAGAAGGAAAAAAGGAACTAGAATCGGTTTTGACTAAAATAATTAAACAACTATCAAAGGAAAATCTGAGGTTCACTGAGGATTTGTCGCTTGTGAGTAGTTAGAAGTATAGTACTGAATGGGCTATATTGACATTATTATGAATAGATAAGATTCTATTAAGAATAAGCTGTCATATGGCAAATATGGAAATGTCTCCATATTGGGAGTTGGATGTTGAGAGTCTGTGTCTAGATTAGAAACTTTTATGCAAGAAGGATGTTCAAAGGAATGTACTTTGAATGTGAGACCTCACGTCTATGGAATTATCTTGTAACAATTTCCGATAGAGTACTTTGTAATTTCATTGGCCAAGTCTTGGTGACGTTTGTGCTATGACTTTGCGAAAGGATCGTTGCATAAAATGTTAGAATCTAGCATATTGTAGTAGTTGCAAGAACCTTGTGTTCTAACACTAATAATAGGGATTGGGAATTGTGAAATGAGCATCATTCGAAAGGTTTTTCAATTGATTTATTTCACAAAGTATGGAACATAGGAAACCAACGTGTGCATGCTTGGAGCATGGGACAATTGTGGTTATAATTCAAGTAATAAGTTGATTTTCTGAAACTATAAGCAATGAATAATGAGTAATCAATATGGTGTTGAAATAAAAGTGTTTTTATTTACGCTCAAAAGCTTTGGGGCCATATAGGATTAATATTATTATTGCGTTTCACTTTGCATGTTTTGACTTCCCGAATAATAAGATTATTCAAACTCCACAGTCGCTCGTACTTTTGGAAGTAAGTAGTGAATCAAGACTGTCATGAACTGGATTGTAGATTGTCTAAGGATAGACATTGCAATAGATTTGCTGCAACGTTCATGAGTACTCAGAAATTGAGATTTGAGTATTGGATAAACCCACGCTCAGAGTACTTCATGGAATTCATCACGAGTAATACTGAGACGATAATATCTATGATCTTGAAACAGAGATATATGAGTTGTAATTTGCAAGTCGGCTATAGATTGGTGATACGAAAACGCATCAGTAACTTGGTGTTATAAAGCGTATTGTCATGTATGGTTTGATGATTAAAAGATACAAGCATATGAGTTAATGTTTATTCGTTCCTTTTGCCCTAACGGGAAAAGCGATATCTGTGGGCCCCTCGATGATTTGGTGTTGACTTATGTGCTGGGCCCAGCCAGGACTAATTGATGTGTTCGATTAGAAGTCCTATATCATCACAAATTAGAAATTGGGAAACATAGATCCTGGACAAAGAGATTGATTGTATTCCATGTCTTATGTCTAGAGATATCTAGTAGAACGAAGGGTCATGTGATCTTTTATCTTAGGACTCGTAACTGACTGGGTCAGAGTTCGGCAGCAGCTTTTTGGAAGCTACAATTTGCTGGTCAAATTTAGAAGGCATACTAGCAATTATAGTTACAGACTTATCCAAGTGGGAGACTGTTGGATTAGGTGTCTAAGCCCATAACTATAATTGGTATGTACTTGAATTGATAGCAGCACAGTCCTTTTGGGTTGCCCTCAAACCTAGCAACCGGACAAGGAAATTATGAAAGGAGAGATATTAATTTATTATAAGATTAATAAATTAATATAGATGAATTTATTAATATGTTAAAAGATTAATATATTAATAAGAAATCATTTTTTTAATTAATTGTTAGCCAGAAATTAATTAGAATTAATTTTGGGGTTAAAATAATTAATTATAAAGTGTAGGGACTAGTTTGCAATTATCAGATAGTTGAGTGGAAGGCTCCAGAACCTCCTTGGAAGGAGGTGGATGAAATCTATAGGGGAAACCCTAAGGATTTCGTCCAAGGGGGCTTGGATAAGGCCCTTGGGTTTGCTTAGGCCCTAAGCAAGGAGCATTAGGGTATTTCCTAAACCCTAGATCCCTCAACTATATAAGGAGCCTCCTGGTTCACATTTTGGTCACTCTTTCTTTGGAAGAAACCCTTAGGGCCGAAAATTACATACTCCCTCTCTCTCCTTCTACTTTCCTTCTTGCTAGTTTTGGTGTGATTCCATTAGAGGCATTACACTTGTGGTGCTAAGCTTCCAAGAAGATCAAGATCAAGATCAAGGGAATTATCAATTGTTTACTATAACAATTGAAAGGTATGTAATTACTAAACCCTAGTTTGTTAATTTTGAAATTAGCCTCTCTCCTCTAGGGTTCTTATTTTGCAATTCAAAGTTGTATGTTCAATAGCTAAAACATAGATCCAAAGTAGGTTGCATGTGAACTTAGGAATTGTATTCTAGTTTATTTGTTTTACCTAAAACCCATCAAAAAGTGCCTTGGTGTGTTAGTAAAGAAGAAGGAGAGGAGCTTGTGGAGGGTAGAGCTTGAAGTGCAAGTTTGGATCTGAGATCTACAGAGGAAGGAGCTGCATCTGGAGGTATAAAGTTCAAAACTTTCCTCTTCCGTTTGGTTTGATGTTGCATGGGCCCTTCTAGGGTTAAAAAGTCCGAAAGGTGGAGACTTTATGAGTGTAATGTGCTCCATGGACCTAGATCTGTCCCATTTCAGTGGTATTTGTGTTATAGATCCATAAAGTTTCCATCTTGGTCGTTGATATGAGGTCATGCTTGTGTATTGAGTTTTCTAGTGTTAGGAAATGGAATATTATGGGTGTTAGTGACTTGTCCAGCCATGCAAAGGCTTAAAGTCACCAACTTTATGGATTAAGAGGGTTATAAATGGTCAGATCTAGAAGTTGGACGTTGGTCTTAACTGATTAAGACCCTAAAAAGCTTAGAGTATGAAACTGGGAGTTACGCAATGCGTAATCCCAGTACGCGCAGCGTAAGGGGTTGCGCACCCCGTTTTCTGTGAAGACACCGGGTACGCCCAGCGTACATGTTTGGTATGCGCAGCGTAACCCGGAGAGTTGACTTTTGTTGACTTTTAGTGTTTGACCAATTTTTGGGTCTTAGGGCCATGAGAGTGGTAAAATGGTCTTTTACCCTTCTGAGAGTACTAAGAGAGGAAATAGTCTAGCCTTGAGGGATGTATTGATTTAGAGTATTTATTTCATATGATTAGGCGGAGGCTAGATCGGATTTTATAGAGTTCGAGATTTACCGAGTTACCCGAGGTGATTCTTCTCACTATACTTTACCTAGAGTGGTAATTAGAGTTATGTGATAGAGTATTTGTATGTTTTTGCATCATGAGATTTCTATGTGTTTTATGCTATGCATGTTAGAGAGTTTACAGAGTTTGGACCATAAGGCCCACAGAGTTAGGGCCAGAGGGCCCACCAGAGTTATGGGACCAAAAGGTCCCACTGAGACACATTGACCAGAGGGTCAAACAGAGTTATATCTTCGACTGGCTAATATATGTTGCATGTGGTATTGTGGGGAACTCACTAAGCAATTATTCTTACAGTGTTATGTTATGTGTTTCAGGTACTAGTGAGGATTGCGGGAAGGCGCCAGTTTGATCAGTACACACTCGAGGAGCTTTTACATATTTTGATCTTGGGATGTGATGTTATGAATTGATTATGTGATACAATGATGTTTTTATGACAATTATGAATGAAAATGTGTTTTTATAAATGTGAAAAATTATTGATGATTTGGGTGTTACAAGTTGGTATCAGAGCCTTGGTTTGAGGGATTCGGGTGCACCTTCGGGCATATATGAACTCAAACTGAGGATTTGAGAGATTTTCAAAATAAAATCTACAAAATTGTCTCAAGAGTAAAAGGTTTTTAAAAGAGCAGAGCAGAGCAGTGTGTACAATCAGCCAACGCCCGAACGGTGATTTCCCAAAATACCCTTACATTATGATTTATGCGTTATGTTATGATATGTTATGCATGCTAGAGTAGGGTAGGTATTCTTATTAGGGAAAGAGTGGCCTGAATTGTGATGCCTTAGCCTAGGGATTTTGCTGCTAGGAGATGCTTGAGAGTGAATAGATAGCAGCGAAGAGCTTATGAGAGATCTGCTAGAGGGTGGACTGTGTATAGAGAGAGTAGAGTACTTAGGATTTGGGATCCTAGGAGGAGGACTTGGGATGAATACTGATGCGGTGTGGACGACAGTATTGGGCCCGTACTACTGAAGACACCGGAGCAGTGCGCAGCCCAAGTAAGAATCCTTGGGATACCAGGGAACGAGTAGGGTTGAGTTATCGAGTGCGAGCATGCTCGAGCGAATCTCTGATATTTTTATGTTGTATTTCAAAGACATCATGGTTGGGACACGCCACAGACCAGAGACCAGCTGGGTGAGTGATGAGGAGCTCCGCCAGATGATCCATGAAGAGGTGGCTGCAGCTATCCGTGCAGAGATTCCAGAGATGTTCGAGTCTATTAAGACCACGCTGATTGAGACTTTCGATGAGAGATACGAAGCGGTTACTGAGGCTGCAGCTACTGCAGCTGTTGTTGCTGCCAGACCTCAGGGTGGTGATTCATTGCTGTTTCGGGAGTTCAGCAACACGAAGCCACCAGAGTTTGATGGGACACAGGATCCGATTGCTGCGATGAGATGGGTTTCTGATATTGAGGGATGTTTCTATACGTGTTCATGTCCAGAGCATTTGAGAGTCCGGTCCGCGTTGAACCAGATTCGCTTGAGTGCGAAGGACTGGTGGAAGTTTGTGACGACGCACTTTTCATCTGTTGAGCTTGCTGTGGTGACCTGGGAGAGGTTCATCGCTATGTTTCGTGATGAGTACGTTCCCCCGGTGGAGAGGGAGCGTTTGGCCTAGGAATTTCCGACCCTCAAGCAGGGTACTGAGTCTGTTACTGTGATTGCCGAGATGTTCCATGAGAGGGATGTTCTGCCCTAAGCACGTGTCTACCGAGCAGGCACGTATGAATCGATATCTGAGTATTCTGAGGAGGGACATACGAGAGTTCGTGGTGAAATCTTCATACCGAACATTTGCCGAGCTTCAGGCAAATGCTCGGAAGAGGGAGATAGACCTGGAGACTCAGGTTAGAGAGGAGGCGGAGTCTCAGGGGAGGGATCGGCGACCGACTCAGTCCCAGCCGGCTGCCAAGCGGGCCAAGCCCGCCGATTCGATATCAGGGAACCAGAAGTGCCGTACTTGTGGCAAGTGAGGCAAGGGTCATGAGGGAGTGTGTAGAGCAAGGTCTTGCTACAAGTGTGGCGAGGAGGGGCACATGGCCAAGGATTACCCCAAGGGATTTGCAGTCTGCTTTTACTGCAACCAGACCGGACACCGGAAGGCCGAGTGTCCGTAGTTGCGGGGGTCAGCACAGGGAGCATCACAGGGATCTGCCCCTTCTTCCGTTCGAGCTGCAGAGAGTCGGCCGGTGAAGGCTGAGGCGCCGAAGGCTCGCGGGAGAGCCTTCCAGTTGACAGCAGAGGAGGTCCGCACTACACCCGATGTTGTGGCTGGTATGTATTCTTTCATCTGTTTATTTTGAGTTGTGGTGTTATGCTTATATTATGTTATGCGTAGGTACATTTCTTGTGTGTTCTGTACCTGCTTTGGTGTTATTTGACTCGGGTGCGAGTCGGTCTTTTGTGTCGTTAGCCTTTAGTCAGCACATCAGCATCCATCGAGAGGCGTTAAGTCGACCTTTGCGAGTTTCCATAGCTGACGAGAAGGCGGTGTATGCCACAAATGCGATTTGAGGATGTGTACTCGAGATCTCCAGCGCAGAGTTTCCGATTGATTTGGTCCCGATTGCTATGGGCGACGACTGAGTCATAGTGGGATGGACTGGTTGAGCAGATTTGGAGCGGTTATCGACTGCGAGCGACAGCTGGTGACCATACGATACCCTAGTGGGGGAGTTCTTACGGTTTATGGCGAGGGTACCCGTTCTGGGTCAGCATTTTGTTCAGCCGCGAGAGCGAGGCAGAGTCTACAGCAGGGTTGTAGTGGGTTTATGGCTTATGTGGTGGATACGAGAGTAGGTGCGGAGAGACCGAGGTTGGTCGATGAGGATCCGATAGTGCATGAGTTTCCGGATGTGCCTCCCGAGAGGCAGGTGGAGTTCCGTATCGATTTGGCTCCGGGGGCAGCGCCTATCGCCAAGGCGCCCTATCGCATTGCACCTCCAAAGATACAACAGTTGTCCTCGCAGCTTCAGGAGCTGCTGGGGAAGGGGTTTATACGGCCGAGTAGCTCGTCGTAGGAAGCGTCGATCCTTTTTGTCAAGAAAAAGGATGGTCCACACTGGATGTGCATTGATTACTGGGAGTTGAACAAGCTGACGGTCAAGAACCGTTACCCCTTACCGAGGATCGACGATTTGTCCGATCAGTTGCAGGCAGTGTGTAACGCCCGTATATCAGGGCTAGTCAATTTAGAGACGATAAGTGTCAAAAATGAATTTTTGATAGAAGATTATTTAGAATGAATAATCTTAACTAAATTTTAGTATATGTTACAAGGATTCCGTACATATAAAGAACACCGAAATCCGAGTTATAACGAAGAAGTTCTGACCTGTCGAAGTTTCGCGACAGAACCGGCATGACATAGCGCGACGTAAAAAGTGAATTTACGTTAGAGCGATATTTAGCCTTAGCTATATAAATGAAACTCGTAGAATACGTTAAACCATGAGCGTGCATAAAAAGAACGCCCAAATCTGACTTCGTTTGAGGAAGTTATAATTTTTCGAAGTTTCGACTTAGCGGTATGCAGCCTGAATACTCGATTTGAGACCGAGCGGTTTTTAGCCGAAACAATCTAAATGAGAATCGAAGATCTCATTAATTGTAGTGAAACGATAAAAAGATAGGTGAAAACGGACGTCAAATGAAGAAGTTATGATTTTATAACGGAGTTTTCCTGTCCCAGCCTACTAAAAATAAATAATAAAAATAAAGTCAAAATTAGCCTATAGAGTCTAAATGATAGTTGTAGAGCGTAGTCTCACCTACGTGGGGATATAAAGAACGTCGAAAACAGAGTTCATATGAGGAAGATATGAATTTTTGAAGTTTATTAAATATTTTCGATATTTAATTTAATTATAAAATAACCGATATTATCCATGGGAGGAGTCAACGAGCTGATCCACATTACGCCCAGCGTAATGTAAATTTATGCCCAACGTAATTGGGTTTCCATCCCCCTATAAAAGGGTGTCGAGGGCAGCCGAGTTCTTTGCTCATTTCTTCCCTTTCTCTTGCGTTTTTGCATCGTTTTTCGTGCAAGAATTATCCCGAAGCCCCGGTATCATTCCCGAGCCCCGAAGCAAGTACCGAAGCCCCGAAGATCCCGAGAAGTGAAATTCCCGAGCCGAAGCTCTGCCCGTGAAGAATCCGGTTTTTGTGAAGATCTCCCAGATCTACCGAAGAATACTACTTCTACAAGCCGTAGTGTTGTCCGATCATCTTCTGATCAAGTGAGTGTGTAGTTACTTTCTTCTAACGCATAAATATTAAGTATTTGCTATGATATACGAGCTATGTGTATAATATAAAGTTGTTTATATGTGTGGGTGTATAGTCCCTTTCATAAACACGGGTATAATACAAGTATTGTTTGAATGTATTAAGTATATGTTTGGGTGAGTGTGTGGTCACGTTCTTCTAACACATAAATATTAAGTATTTGCTATGAAATACATGACATGTGTTTATACATTGTTGTTTATTTGAGATGCTGGTGGAATGGATGAACTATATAGGTTTTAATGAGTTAAACTGTATATATGTATTTTATATCTACAAATATGTTGGGTAGGACATGGGTAGATGAGATCCATGAGTATGGATCAAATCAAGAGGTTAGTTTTAGATCCGTGAGTAGGGATCAGATCAAGAGGCTAGTTTTAGATCCGTGAGTATGGATCAGGTAAAGAGATAAACTTGCTATTAGTCTGGGAGTATGGATTAAGACTAAGTTAATTGTCCCTAGTCTAGGAGTATGGATTGGGCACAGTTATAGATCCGGGGGTATGGATCAGATATGGATTAAGATTAAGTTAATTTTCCCTAGTCCGGGAGTATGGATTGGGCACAGTTATAGATCCGGGAGTATGGATCAGATCAGGATTAAGGTATAGTTAATTGTCTCTATTCCGGGAGTATGGATTGGGTACAATTATTGATCCGGGAGTATGGATCAGATCAGGATTAAGGTATAGTTAATTGTCTCTATTCCGGGAGTATGGATTGGGTACAATTATTGATCCGAGAGTATGGATCAGATTAGGAGGTTAGTTTTAGATCTGTGAGTATGGATCAGGTAGTTTTAGATCCGTGAGTATGGATTAGGGGAAAAGGTTAGTTTTAGATTCGTGAGTATGGATCAGGTGAAAAGGTTAGTTTTAGATCCGTGAGTATAGATCGGATGAAGAGGATAGTTTTAGATCCGTGAAAAGGGATCAGGTAAAGAGGTAAATTTTAGATACGAGAGTTTAGATCGTGTTGTTGTGAGGATCGATGGGGTGGGATAAGAGTTGCCTTTATATGGTGAAATTGTACAAGTTTGAATGTTCTATATTTATAAATATATGATATAATATTGTGGGATGAAAACCCTATATGCTCACCAGGTTCCCAAGCCTGACCCACTCAGTTTTCTTTGTATCACAGGTATCGATACGAAGACATATTTCACAGAGAGATTTAAAGGAGATATAAATCATTAGTGTAATTTGATGTAAGTTCTGTGTATGCTTATATGTCTATATCAGAACATGACATCCCGAGGTTTTATTATTAAATGAAAATACACTCTCTTTGAGAAATGTTTTGATAAGTTATTATCATATCTTGTTTTGGGAGCAAATTCTGCAACCGTTTTCTGTAAAAGATTACTCTGATTTTATAAAACAAAGCATAAACAAATCGGTCTTTTCTGGCCGTGAAAATGGGGATGTCACAGAGTGTCTTGGTTCTGTGAGTATGGATCAGGTAGTTTTAGATCCGTGAGTATGGATCAGGGGAAAAGGTTAGTTTTAGATCTGTGAGTATGGATCAGGTGAAAAGATTAGTTTTAGATCCGTGAGTATGGATCGGGTGAAGAGTATAGTTTTAGATCCGTGAATAGGGATCAGGTAAAGAGGTAAATTTTAGATACGAGAATTTAGATCGTGTCGTTATGAGGATCGATGGGGTGGGATAAGAGTTGCCTTTATATGGTGAAATTGTACAAGTTTGAGTGTTCTATATTTATAAATATATGATATAATATTGTGGGATGAAAACCCTATATGCTCACCAGGCTCCCAAGCCTGACCCACTCAGTTTTCTTTGTATCACAGGTATCGATACGAAGACATATTTCACAGAGAGATTTAAAGGAGATATAAATCATTAGTGTAATTGAATGTAAGTTCTGTTTATGCTTATATGTCTGTATCGGAACATAACATCCCGAGGATTTATTATTAAATGAAAATACATTCTCTTTGAGAAATGTTTTGATAAGTTATTATCATATCTTGTTTTGGGAACAAATTCCGCAACCGTTTTCTTTAAAACATTACTCTGATTTTATAAAATAAAGCATAAACAAATCGGTCTTTTCTGGCCGTGAAAATGGGGATGTCACAGAGCGTCTTGGTTCTCCAAGATTGACTTGAGGTCTGGATATCATCAGATGAGGGTGCGTGATGAGGATATCCAGAAGATAACATTCAAGACTCGCTATGGGCATTACGAGTTCGTGGTGATCCTTTCGGGCTCACCAATGCACCGGTAGCATTCATGGATCTCATGAACAGGGTGTGCAGGCCAATTTTGGATTGTTCTGTAATCGTGTTCATTGATGATATATTGGTGTATTCGAGGTCCAGAGAGCAGCATGAGGAGCATTTGATGGACATCCTCGGGGTTCTGAGATCGGAGAGGCTTTACGCCAAATTCTCTAAGTGCGATTTCTGGTTACGAGAGGATCAGTTTCTAGGACATCTCGTCAACCAGAGCGGGATATTGGTTGATTCGGCCAAGATTGAGGCAGTGATGAGTTGGGAGGTGCCGAGATCCCCCTCAGAGATCAGGAGTTTTCTGGGGTTGGCCGGCTATTATCGGAGGTTTATCAAGGATTTCTCCCAGATTGCGGTTCCTCTCACCAGGTTGACCCGAAAGGCGTAGCATTCAGTTGGGGCCTAGAGCAGCAGGCCTCATTCGAGACACTTCAATAGAGATTTTGCGAAGCCCCTGTATTAGCCCTTCCGGAGGGAATGGAGGACTTTGTGGTATATTGTGATGCATCGATATCGGGACTGGGTGCGGTGCTGATGCAGAGAGGGCATGTGATAGCATACGCGTCGAGGCAGCTGAAGCCTTATGAGACGTGGTATCCTACCCACGATCTAGAGTTGGGAACCGTGGTGTTCGCCCTCAAGATCTGGCGTCACTATCTGTATGGGGTTCGGTGTACCATATATACGGACCACAAGAGCTTGAAGTACCTGATGGATCAGCCCAACCTAAACATGCGCAAGAGGAGATGGTTGGATGTGGTAATGGATTATGAGTGTGAGATCCTGTACCACCCGAGCAAGGCTAACGTGGTAGCCGATGCCTTGAGTCGTAGGGCAGAGAGTGACCTATTGTGAGATGTTTGCTTGAGGTTGACAGTGATGACCCCGGTGTAGGACACCATTCGGAAGGCCCAGGTTGAGGCCATGAGACCAGAAAACCGTAAGCGAGAGCGGGTGATCGGGAAGATATCTATGTTCATTGCTGAGAGTTGGGGGCTTATGACCTTCCAGGGCCGGATTTGGGTGCCATTTGAGGGTGGGGCACGTGCCATTTTGATGAAGGAGGCGCACAGGTCAAGGTTTTCGATCCATCCAGGGGCCACGAAGTTGTATTTGGACCTGAAAAGAGACTATTGGTGGCCCTGTATAAAGAGGGATGTGGCGTGGTTTGTTGAGAGGTGCTTGACATGTCGCAGGGTTAAGGTCGAGCACCAGTGTCCACATGGCAAGTTGCAGCCGCTTGAGGTTCCCCAGTGGAAGTGGGAACAGATTTCCATGGATTTCATCACCAAATTGCCAAGGACTGCGAGAGGCGTCGATGCAATTTGGGTGATAGTCGACCGATTGACAAAGAGCGCTCATTTTCTTGCTATCAGTGAGAGTTTTTCTATAGAGAGGCTAGTAGAGGTGTATGTGAGGGAGGTGGTATCGCGGCATGGCGTACCGATCTCGATTCTGTCAGATCGAGATGTGTGTTTCACTTCCAGTTTCTGGAAGAAGTTCCATGAGGAGTTGGGTACTAGGCTGCATTTCAGTACTGCCTACCACCCGCAGACGGACGGACAGAGTGAGCGGACGATTCAAACACTTGAGGACATGCTTCAGGCATGTGTGTTGGACTTCGGAGGGAGTTGGGACTCGTATATGCCTTTGGCTGAGTTTTCTTATAACAACAGCCACCATTCGAGTATCAGTATGCCTCCCTTCAAGTTATTGTATGGACGGAGGTGTCGGACTCCCATATGTTGGGGAGTGGTCGGGCAACGAGTGTTGGGTAGCACTGAGCTAGTACTCCAGATGATAGAGCAGATACAGCAGGCCAGACAGAGATTGTTGACAGCTCAGAGTCGCCAGAAGAGTTACGCGAATAGGCGACGATCCGAGCTCGAGTTTCAGGTCGGAGATTTTGTGCTTCTAAAAGTATCTCCTTGGAAAAGAGTGATCTGATTCAGGAAAAAGGGCAAGTTGGGGCCCCGGTACATTGGGCCGTTTAGGGTGATCGCGAGGGTGGGCAGGGTAGCATATCGATTGGAGCTACTTGCAGAGTTAAGCCAGATTCATGATACCTTCCATGTGTCCCAGCTGAGGAAGTGTATAGTCGACGAGTCGGTGGTAGTGTCGTTAGAGGATATCCAGGTGGACTCAGGGCTAAATTATGTGAAGAGACTGATCGCGATCTTGGACCGAAAGTTCAAGGTTCTGAGGAACAAGGAGGTGCTTCTGGTTCAGGTCCAGTGGCAGCATCGGAAGGGGTCCGAGCTGACTTGGGAGACGGGGTCAGAGATGCGGGAGCAGCATCCGGAGTTGTTTTCGGCATGAGACTTCGAGGGCGAAGTCTGGTTCTAGTGGGGGAGAATTGTAAGATCCCAAAATCCAAGTAAATCTGTTAAATCCTTCCATTTTGTCAAGTTGTCAAAAGTGGTCCCTTGAAAAAGTTTTTGGAGCAAATGAGTATGTTGGGCTTACTGGGGAGTACGTTGCGCGTAATTTGGACACAGACTCACCTAGGTATGCTAGGCGTAATAGGTCCAGACGCAAACCCTAATATTTTACTTGTGCACTATATAATGGATGCTAAGGCTCATTTCTCAACCTCCATATCAGTGAGTGAAACCCTAAGAGACCCTTTCATCATCCTTAGCTTGAGAGTGAGTGTTTTGGAGATAAAAGTGCTTTGGTGTGTTAGTAAAGAAGAAGGAGAGGAGCTTGTGGAGGCTAGAGCTTGAAGTGAACGTTTGGATCTGAGATCTATAGAGGAAGGAGCTGCATCTGGAGGTATAAAGTTCAAAACTTTCCTCTTCCTTTTGGTTTGATGTTGCATGGGCCATTCTTGGGTTAAAAAGTCCCAAAGGTGGAGACTTTATGAGTGTAATGTGCTCCATGGATCTAGATCTGTCCCATTTCAGTGGTATTTGTGTTATAGATCCATAAAGTTTCCATCTTGGTCGTTGATATGAGGTCATGCTTGTGTATTGAGCTTTCTAGTGTTAGGAAATGGAATATTATGGGTGTTAGTGACTTGTCCAGCCATGCAAAGGCTTAAAGTCACCAACTTTATGGATTAAGAGGGTTGTAAATGGTCAGATCTAGAAGTTGGACATGGGTCTTAATTGATTAAGACCCCAAAAAGCTTAGAGTATGAAACTGGGAGTTACGCAAGGCGTAATCCCAGTACGCGCGGCGTAAGGGGTCGCGCACCCCTTTTTCTGTGAAGACACCGGGTACGCCCAGCGTACATGTTTGGTACGCGCAACGTAACCCGGAGAGTTGTCTTTTGTTGACTTTTAGGGTTTGACCAATTTTTGGGTCTTAGGGCCGCGAGGGTGGTAAAATGGTCTTTTACCCTTCTGAGAGTACTAAGAGAGGAAATAGTCTAGCCTTGAGGGATGTATTGATTTAGAGTATTCATTTCATATGATTAGGCGGAGGCTAGATCGGATTTTATAGAGTTCGAGATTTACCGAGTTACCCGAGGTGAGTCTTCTCACTATACTTTACCTAGAGTGGTAATTAGAGTTATGTGATAGAGTATTTGTATGTTTTTGCATCATGAGATTTCTATGTGTTTTATGCTATGCATGTTAGAGAGTTTACAGAGTTTGGACCATAAGGCCAATAGAGTTAGGGCCAGAGGGCCCACCAGAGTTATGGGACCGAAAGGTCCCACTGAGACACATTGACCAGAGGGTCAAACAGAGTTATATCCTCGAGTGGCTAATATGTGTTGCATGTGGTATTGTGGGGAACTCACTAAGCAATTATGCTTACAGTGTTGTGTTATGTGTTTCAGGTACCAGTGAGGATCGCGGGAAGGCATCGGTTTGATCAGTACATACTCGAGGAGCTTTTACATATTTTGATCTTGGGATGTGATGTTATGAATTGATTATGTGATACAATGATGTTTTTATGACAATTATGAATGAAAATGTGTTTTTATAAATGTGAAAAATTATTGATGATTTGGGTGTTACACCATCCTTGTTAAACCAACAACCAAGAAATTCAAGCACGATGAATCAAGGTCTGGAGGATAGGGAGGTCTTCAGTGTAACAAGTGTGGGAGGTCTCATGAAGGAGTTTAGCATACTATAATATGTTACTAGTGCGGCAAGGAGGGACGTTACAATACAAACTGTAAGCAGGGAGCATATAGAGTGTGTATTTGTATCCACTACAACCAAATAGGTTACATCATGGCCAACTGTCCTCTTCTGAATCCATCAAGTGCCATGCACGCTCTAACACCTATAACTTTAAGGATAACCAATGGACAACATGACCAAGTTGAAGCCTCATAAGCCAAAATGAGAGCCTTTCAACTCATGGAAGAGGAAGCAAGGGAAGCATCGTTGTTTGTATCTAGTTGTTCATGTGATCAAGGAAAAGCTCTAGCAAGAATGTGATCACATCGAGGAAATTAATAGTGCTTTTAGACTTTATCTAGGACCCTATGTAATAAATATATGATAATAAGTTATAATAAAAATAGAATATTAAGTTTATATTATTGCTAGTATTAAGACTAAACAACATTTTTCTTTTCACAATCTTATCTTGTTCTGGTCCTTCTAGAAGATTTCCTACAATTGGCACAAGTAGTAATATTAAAATATGAATAGCAAAGTTCATTAGACATGAAAAACACGAGTTTATTCAAACTCTAAAGAAGCTATAGATTGCCTAGGCAAAGCTGGATTAGACTTCGGCTAGTTACGAGCAGCAAAAGATGATGGGTCGAACCCGAGTGGGGGAAACCAACCCCTAAGGAGAAAGTGCGAAAAGTAATTCGACTTTTTATTTCAATGTCAAGGTTTAGGAGAGAAGCAACACGAGTAGGCGGAAGTTATTAGTTTCATTTTCATTAAGCGAGTAATAGAAGAAGGAAGTGTTCTATTAGATTACCCATGCGTTATGAGTTTCTTGCTTCCTGAGGGAAAAGTTAGTCTTTCATTCCAAACATCTAATAGGATTTAGGAAATTGCCAAATTCTCAGGTGCATCTTGATGGGTTTTATACAAACAAACAACCTTATGTGTGCATGCAACCCTAGATTTGAGGATCTATGTCTTCACTATTAAACATACAAGCATTGAACACAAAAACTAGAAAACCTAGGAGGCACATGTAATTTTCAAAATTAACATATAATTAGGGTTAGGATACATACCTTGATTGTTATATTGTAATAACAATCAAATCCTTGAAGATCTTGAACTTTGGTAGCAAACGCCACAACTGTCGCGCCTCTAATGGCTCACAAACAAACCTAGCAACCAAGGATTACTATGGAAAGAGAGAGAAGTAAAGTATAATTTCGGCCCTTAGCCTTTCTTGGAGTGTCATCCACGAAATCCAACCCTATAGAGGTTTATATAGGTGATAAGGCAGGTTTAAGATAAGGCAGGTGTATCTTAGATAACCCTAATCCCTTAACTTCCTCCCTAAGGCTTCCAAGGCACCCTTTGTAACACCCAAAGTTTGGAAAGCCAAGAAAAGAAAGAAAACCCCAATTTTGAGGGGAGACTCGGCGAGTCCAAGGAAGGACTCAGCGAGTCCGAGCGGGATCCGGGTTGAGGTGTAAGCGACCAACTCGGCGAGTCGGCCAAGGTGACTCGGCGAGTCTGGTCTGAGCAAGGAAAACCCTAAATCCGGGACATGGAGCCTATTTAAACGTCTCATTCTCCTCCCTAGGGTTCCTTTACTGCCTCTCTACCCCAGAACGCCAAACCCTAGCCACCATATCCGTTTTTGAGCTAGATCTTGCCTTGAAGAGTGCACTAAAGCTTGGAGAAGGAAGAAAGGCCTTGGAGGTGCAAGAAGGGACTGTAGATTCGGGATTGAGAAGACATTTCAGACCAGTTGGAGGTAATAAGCTGTTGCTTGGATTCCCGTTGCACCTAGATCTATTCTTATGTATGAGTTTTGGACATTTTTAGCATGATAAGTAACCATTTCGAGTTAGAGGTCCAGATCTGAGGTTGCTACCTCAGATCCATGCTTGTTTTGGTCTAGAATCCCCTAAAAGTATCAGCCCTTGGTATGTTGAAGAAGTAGGTTTGCCATAAACCCTAGTTTGAATGTGTTTTGAGCCTAGATCTCTTAATCTACACGTAAAGTTTGCCACTTTACATAGGGGATAGGCTTTAGAAGTATGGATCTATAAGTTGGAAGCCCTGTTTGGCTCGAAAAGTCATTGCATGGATTAAGGACTGAATAGACTCGGCGAGTCCTTCGAGTGGACTCGGCGAGTAGCTTGAAGATGACGAGGAACTCGACGAGTGGGATGAACAACTCGTCGAGTCGGATGAAGTTAGGCATGAACTCGGCGAGTCGGAAGAACAAGTCGACGAGTTGGTTGAAGATTGCCTTGTGCTCGGCGAGTCTGTTCTTAGACTCGGCGAGTCAGGCCGCGTAGTCCCAAACCCTTCGAGTTAAGACTCGAATCAGTGAGTCGGGTGGAGACTCAGCGAGTTGGACAGGTCAGGACTCGGAAATAGTTGACTCGGCGAGTCATGGACTGACTCGGCGAGTCGGGTCGCGAATAGAAGGACCCTAAGCATATGAACTCGGCGAGTTATTAGGTGGACTCGACGAGTAGGGTTGACCTGGAAGGTTGACTTTGACCAGGATTTGACCTTGACTAGAGTTGACCTAGTTGACCTTTGGAGGTCAGTTGGACTAAGGGTTATTTTGGCATTGGTAGCTCGAGGAGCTAGTGGAGCAGCAGTTCGAAGTCAGAGGTCAAGTAGCAGTCAAGGACTAGCAGTATCAGTTCATCAGTCTCAGGTGAGTTTCCTTCCAGTAGGAACGGGTCTAAGGCCACAATGTCGGCCCGTTTAGCTAGTAGTAGTTTCTGGATTTGATCTGATGCAGTAGATAGTATGTCTGATGCCTTCGTGGCTCGGACATGATTTATGTGTTATGTGTTCCAGGCTACGGCTCGATGTATTATGCAGTATATGTGTGTTCATGCTAGTTGATATGTTTATGTTATGTTCTGTTCAGTTAGCCCAGACTTCGGTCCGATGCAGGGGACAAGGTCCCAGTCAGTTAGTCCGGACTTCGGTCCGATGCAGGGGGCAAGTCCCCAGTCAGTCCGGATTTCGGTCCGATGCAGGGGACAAGGTCCCAGTCAGTTAGCCCGGACTTCGATCTGATGCAGGGGGCAAGGCCCCAGTTAGTCCGGACTTCGGTCTGATGCAGGGGACAAGGTCCCAGTTAGTTTCCGGATTCGGTCCGATGCAGGGGGCAAGTTCCCAGTTAATCCGGACCTCGGTCCGATGGAGTGGGCAAGGCCCAGTATGTGCTTTATATGTTATTGCATGGTATGTGGTAGATTGGGGGAGCTCACTAAGCTTCGTGCTTACGGTTTTCAGTTATGGTTTCAGGTACTCGGTTTTCAAAAGCGGAGCTCGGGAAGATTGCAGTGCACACACCATAGTCAGTTAGCCTGGGGATGATTGACTCTGATAATGAGATTATGTTTTGAATTAATACTCTAAAATTATGTTATGACTTATGATACAGTTTTTGTAAATATGGTTTTAGTAATGTTTTAAAAGAAAATTTTAGTCGTGATTTTTGGGTCGTTACACCCTTAGAGCCCAAGGAAACCCTAGGACACTCTAGATTTCGTTCCCCACCTCTAAGGGTGGCTCTAGAATGCTTAATGCACAACTTTTGAGCATTTTCACCTTTAGTCCCTGTACTTTCAATTAATTCCTTTAATCCCAAAATTAATTCCAAATTAATTTCTAATTAAATATTAATTAAACAATATGATTTCTAATTAATATATTATATCCATAATACATTAATAAATCATTTATCTTTATTATTAATTTATTAACCAAGCAATAAATTAATAGATCATTCTTCTCTCTCTAACAATTATCCTATTCGATTGCCAGGTTTGAAGGCAACCCAAAAGGACATTGTTACTATCAATTCAAGTACATAACAATTATAGTTATGGGCTTAGACACCTAATCCAACAGTCTCCCACTTGGATAAGTCTAATAACTATAATTGCAAGTATAAATTCAAACTTTGACAAGCAAATTTTAGCTACCAAAATCCGTTGTCGAACTCTGACCTAGTTAGTGACGTGTCCTTAGATAAGGGATCATATATTCCTCCATTCTAAATATCGTATAGACATAAGACATGAATTTTAATCATTCTCTCTGTCTATGTTCTGTTTCCTGATTTCCGATTTATGACGACTGACTAATTGAACAAATCAAATCAGTACTGGCTTGGCCAAGCACTTTATGGTGTCATCACTAAATCATCTAGGGGCCCACAGATATCGCTTTTATCCAACTTTGGGTAAAAGGAACGGATAAACATCGACTCATATGCTTGCTCTATTTACTCATCAAATCACACACAACAATACGTTTTATAACACCAAGTTACTGGTGCGTTTACGTATTATCAATGTGCAACCGATTTGCAAACTGTAACTCATATCTCTTTGTTTCAAGAATATAAGATATTATCATCTCACAATCACTTGTGATAAAATCCATGAAGTGATTCAAGTGAGCGTGGGTTTAATCCAATACTCTAATCTTATTAAAGCACTCATGAACTTTGCAACAAACATTTTCTATGTCTAAACACTTTAGACAATCTACAGACGGACTAATGACAGTCTTGCTTCATACCTACTCCCAATGTATGAGCGACTGTGGATGTTTAAATAACCTAGTTATTCTGGAAGTCAAAACATGAAAAATGAAACGCAATAATAATATTAATCCTATATGGCGCCAAAACTTTTGAGTGTAAATACAAACACTTTTATTTAAACACCATATTGATTACTCATTATTCATTGCTTACTGTTTCAGAAAATCAACTTATTACTCGAACTATAACCACAATTGTCCCATGCTCCAAGCATGCACACCTTGGTTTCTTATGGTCCATACTTTGTGAAATAGATCAATTGAAACTTTTCCAACGAAACTCATTTCACAATCCCCAATCCTTATTATTAGTATAAGAAAACCAAATTCTTGCCACTTTTAGAATATGTCAGATTCTAACATTTTATGAAATGATTCTTTCGTAATGTCATAGCACAAAAGTCACCAAGACCCGGCTAATGAAATTACAAAGTATTCTATCGGAAATTGTTACAAGACAATTCAATAGACGTGAAGTCTCACATTCAAAGTACATTCCTTTGAACATCCTTCTCGCATAAAAGTTTCTAATCTAGACATATTTCTTAATATCCAACTCCCATTAATGGAAACATTTCCATATTTGCCATATGACAACTCATTCTTAATAGAATCTTATCTATTCATAATAATGTCAATATAGTCCATCCAATACTATACTTCCAACTACTCACAAGCGACAAATCCTCAGTGAACCTCATATCGTCCTTTGATAGTTGTTTAATTATTTTAGTGAAAACCGATTCTAGTACTTCTTCCTTCTTAATGCCCTAGGCATTTGGAAAATTTTAGAGTGGTCAAATATTACAGCATATGCAATCGATCCTATACCCGAAGCGTATTGGACACGATGCATAATGTCTCATATAAAGACATGATACTTTATCTGTCTTTTGCCATAATATTTTGTTAGCCATGTTCTCACAATTCGAACAATGAAGAGGGATGCCGTAATCATAATCGAATTTTGAGAACGTGCTATGTATCCTTGACTAAATTTTATTAACATTTCTTGATCTAAGCTTTTAGATTTTGAAACGAAGTATAATATTCTCTCCCTTGATTATAGAAAAACAACTTTTCAACCCGTACAACTTTGCAAAGTTAATCTTTGTTTTCTATAATTAATATTGCTAACTTGCAATACTTGAAATAATATGCTCCCACTAGCTTTGACATGTATTCAGAAAACACTTGAACTTCTAGAAAACAATGCTTATTGAATTCCTTAAGTTCATATTTCTAATACCTAATGCTTTGATAAGCCTTTATCTAAGCTTCTCAAAATCACACATCTTTCCTTAGACAGCTCACATGTGTGTCTAGACTAATTCAGAACTTATTTTACTAAGTCCCAAATGTTCATAATAATTGCCAAATCTCACAATTCGAACTATGAAGATGGATGCCATAATCATAATCAAATTTGAGAATGCAATTTACATAATCACTATCTTCTTAAAATCTCTCTTAGTGAAAGCGTTTCCTCACAATCATTATCACACTTAGATTTTATGGTGTATGTGTTCCTATCCATGTGAATTTTCCATAACTATAATCAAAAGATAATGTTTGTGACAAATTCAAACTCTTATGGATAGAACTTGTTCATTCTTAATTTTCTTGCCATCAAGGGTCCCACCATTGCTTCCCAGTTATTTGGCAGCTGACCTATGCCAGTCCATGTACTTTCATTGATCAAGGTGTTTGCCCTTATGCATTCAATTGAGAATTCGTAGAACTAATATGCATAATCACTCAACTGGATTAGCACAAAAATACAATTTGTCAACACGATAGGTTATAATCCTCAAGTCGTGTGCTAGTGTTTAATAGGTTTACTTCTTGATTTGTTCTTGAAAATTTTCAAGACAATTTAGACTCCCACTGACCTCTTGACATATATGATTCTCTTGTCAGGAACCCTTCCTAGACAAAACAAATATTCAAGAATTAGTGTAGTTCTTATCAAGACAAAACACTTCACATAATTGCTCCTAGTTGGTCTTTGTCTTATCCAAGACAGCACAACTTACCAATTTTCAAATGTGCAAGAATAAGATATCCTTTTCCAAACCCCACATTTGATGAGTGTTATAAACCTACTTAAGACTTGTCATTCAATTCACAATCTTGGAATATAACTCTAAGACTTGATATTGGAACGAAGTATGATTGACTTCTTGATTTTAACCATTTCTACAATTCTCGATTCCTCTTCTTAGACATACAAATGCACTAAGACTCACTTGTAGGATCAATTGAGATATGGTTCTTAATCATTAAGACTTATCATAAAACACAATAAAAGGTACTCTCCCTTCTTCTTAGAATAGAGAAACTTTTATCTTTCTGCCTACTTGATTCTTCTTATTCGTTCTGCTATTGATTGAAACTCTTTCAATCGGCTCAGAATTATACTTAATCTTATAAGTATAACCATATTTTACTAAACTTTAGTAAATCATGACGAATATCTTTATCACTCTTGGGGTGGACTAGATTAATGCGCAACCTAGTGTACTCGATCTCCTAGTCCTTCTCTTGACACTTTGTCAAAGAATTAGTTTAATTTCCAAATATGAAGTTTCTCATTCATCACGCAACCAAGTTGCATGACTCCAAGTTTCTGTCCAACTGAAACTTGGGCGATGAGAATCTTCCCTTATTTGGCAAATTCTCGACATTTCCACAAATAACATAATTAAGAATCAAATCCATTATAGCTAACAATAGAAACAATCAAACATCAATTTTTCATACACACCATTGCAAGGATAAATAAATAAGACAAAATCAAAATTATTTTATTGTGGAAAAATATTGTCCCTACAATGCGATTACCAATGAAAACTATGTAAATATTATTTAGCAATCTATCCTAACTCTAAAATAGTAGCTTAAATATCTGATCCTTGAATCATGCGATAGAAATCCATTTCTTCGCAATCAGACTCAGCTTGCTCCACCGAACTATGAAAAACATTGAGGCACCCTTTGCTACATTTGCTTAGAACCATTTAGTGTGTCGGTTAACCACACATGCTCCACTAACGTCTTTGCAAGGGTACAAAGTGTAATTTCATGGAATTGCATCAAATTCACTTTTGCCTAAAGTAACTAAGATTGGGAATTTTGTATAAAACATTTAGTTACTTTATACTTCATTATACTTTTAATGGAAAGGGTTTGCCCTATCCTACCCGTTCGGCTAACGACCCTCCACCAATCAAGGAAGCGGTGGGTGAGAGTGGACACCCATTAAACGGCCATTTTATAAGCCATAACCTTATACCCCCCTTATAGATCGGCTTCGTGAATGAGGCCTACTAACGGTATGACTAGCAATTTAAGTTATACATATATAATATTAGACTTTTAATGTTATATATAGTATAAGGGTGTATTTTACACTTTTAAAATACTAGGTGGTGTAATATAATAAATTAGACTTTTAATTTAATTAAATGTAAACCATATCACTATGGATTTATTAACTCTCTTTTAATTATACACTTAATTAATTTAATAAAACCATAAGCTTGCAATTTGAACTATTTTGATTTAATAATTATTCAAAAATTAAACAATTAATTAAATTATTAAATCAAATAAGGATTACCAATTTAAATTGAATATATTAACTTACTTTAATCCTATACTAGTTGTGTGACCCGTATATTATACGGGTTGGATAAAACAAAAAAATAAAATATGAAGGTTTAAACAAAAATTTGTTTAAATTTGAAATTTGAAATTTAAAATTTGAATTTAAAAGGAAACATATTCAATAGTATATGAGTTGTAATATTGTAATTTAATGGTTATTCTCAAATAAGGCAATTATTAATTGAGGTGTAAATATGATGTGTTAACTAAAAAAGATAAACAATGAGAAAATGACACATGGAAAAAATATTTATTCAAAAATACAAAAAAAATGACATGTGCCCAAGTTAATGAGAGAGTGACATGTGGCAAAACTATTTTCATTTATTAGGGAGGATCCATGGATTTAGAAATTTAGGCAGGGATATCTTTAATTATCCAATTAAGCAATTAACAAGATAATTACCAAAAATAACAACCTAGTAACAGATTCCTTAGATTTCGAAATCTTCTGCTTGGAGTGGAAGTCAAGGCTTTCAAACTTGCCTAAAAATCAAAAACCCTAGGGTTAGGAAACCCTATATTTCGACTCCAAGGTGGCCAAAGGAAAGGGTTTTAAAACCCTTAGGGATTTTCGAAAAATAGGGTTCTTAAACCCTAATTTGCGAAAATTTAAAGGCCTTAGGGTTTAATAGCCATAAACCCTAGTTTTTTCTAGTTCAATCAATTGTACCAAATCTAATTGAAAACAGAAACCATACGCTCTGATACCACTGATGGGTTTTATACAAACAAACAATCTTATGTGTGCATACAACCCTAGATTTGAGGATCTATGTTTTCACTATTAGACATGCAAGCATTGAACACAAAAACTAGAAACCCTAGGAGGCAAATGTAATTTTCGAAATTAACATATAATTAGGTTTAGGATACATACGTTGATTGTTATATTGTAATAACAATCAAATCCTTGAAGATCTTGAACTTTGGTAGCTAGCGTCACAAGTGTCGCGCCTCTAATGGCTCACAAACAAACCTAGCAACAAAGGATTACTATGGAGAGAGAGAAGTAGAGTATAATTTCGGCCCTTAGCCTTACTTGGAAAGCCATCCACGAAATCCAACCCTATATAGGTTTATATAGGTGATAAGGAAGGTTTAGGATAAGGCAGATGTATCTTAGATAACCCTAATCCCTTAACTTCCTCCCTAAGGCTTCCAAGGCACCCTTAGAGCCCAAGGAAACCCTAGGACACTCTAGATTTCGTTCCCCACCTCTAAGGGAGGTTCTAGAATGCTCAATGCACAACTTTTGAGCATTTTCACCTTTAGTCCCTGTAGTTTCAATTAATTCCTTTAATCCCAAAATTAATTCCAAATTAATTTCTGATTAAATATTAATTAAACAATATGATTTCTAATTAATATATTATATCCATAATACATTAATAAATCATTTATCTTTATTATTAATTTATTAACCAAGCAATAAATTAATAGATCATTCTTCTCTCTCTAACAATTATCCTATTCAATTGCCAGGTTTGAAGGCAACCCAAAAGGACATTGCTACTATCAACTCAAGTACATAACAATTATAGTTATGGGATTAGACACCTCATCCAACACAACTTAGATTGCCAGAGAACCATATAGGTTCGTGCCTTTGAGTGTGTAGGATTTATCCTCGCAGCAGAGGATCATGAATCAATAAGTCGTGTAGATTGCCATAGAAGCGTCAAATTGCTCGAACAATAGTCGTACCTCGATATAGGTAATGTAGCTAGAGCCTTACGAGAGGGCTATTAGGCGACCTGGTGTTCATAAGCAAACCTTCTTATGAGTCTGTCGCCAATATTAGATTATTGGTTCCTGTTTTTTCATGCTAGTAAACCCGTTATAGTAATTTTGGCTAAATTTCAGAGTGATGGAACTCCTGAACTAGGTATAGAAACCAATATCAATCTAGATCCATGTGTTTTTTAAGATATGTCGTAAGCCTTTTTATGAAGAATGTTGTGAAAATTGGATTATGTATGTCGTAAGCCTTTTTATGAAGAATGTTGTGAAAATTGGATTCTGTAGATGAAATTCCCTTAATTAGTCATCTTACATCGAGTCGACAGTGTTCCTAGTCAAAGGAGCAAATCGACATTTCATGTCTAAAGGTAATCTTTCGTCGAAAAGTGTAGATTCTGGAAGACCAGACCGACAAGTTCTCGTTTTTGGAAGACTTAGCGAGGAGTATGGGAGTACATCTACAATAGAAAATGAAGTTCTATGACTAGTGAAGTACAAATGGTTGAAGTTGATGCAGCAACGTTGTCTAGATATTAGGTTGATCTCGTGAAACCCTAGTAGGAAAATGTGTAGGAATTATCCTAAAGTGCGTCCAGATTTGGATTTCGAGGATGAAATCTCTATAAGTGAGGGGGAGTTGTAAAACCCATTTTTTTCCTTATAATATAAACGACCAGTCACACAAATAAACGTCTTTGATAGAAGGCTATTTAGGATAAGTGGTCTTGATGAAAGATGTAGCAATCACAAAAACCGAGAGCGTGCGTATAGAGAATGTCCAAATCTGAATTCATAAGTGGAAGTTATGATTTTTAGAAGTTTCAGCGCATAGTGTACGACACAGAAACCAAAATAGAAATCAGTCGATTGTTAGGAAAAAAACAGTCTAATTGAGAGTTAAAGATCTCGTCCATATGATTTCATCGATATAAAGACAGTCGAGAATGGAATTCAGATGAGAGAGTTATGAATTTTTAACGGACTTTAAAAGTCTAAGCCTATTAAAAATATAACTTTCAAAAATAAATTCAAAATTAGCCAATGGAGTCTAAATAAAAGTTGTAAGTCTCGTCGATTGCTATGTGCGGCTATAATACATGTTGAAAACGAAGCTTATATGGAGAAGTTAATGTAGTTTTAAGAAATCATAAATCCTTGCACGCAGCCATGCACACTAACCAGATGTGCTACGCGCCTAACACCCCACCTGAATCACGACACATGTCACCACTAGAAAATGGCCACGTTATCACCTTCAATAAAGTGCATGGCGTGCACAGGCAAGGTGCGCGATGCGCATCCCCTTTTTAGCTTATATCAACCTTCGATTTCTGCTCATTTCTCACTTACTTTCCACATAATTCTCTCTGGATCTCTTTACAACCTTTATCCCTTTACTCCCGAGTTTCTAGCCACTTGAATGAGGCTATGCGATGTCATATAGGTGGTTATCATAAGCTCTCGGGTCGGAGTTCTACCAGTGCAATCTTCCGGTTTCATTTGAAACACTCTGCAAGTTAGGCTGTACTTACTATGCTTTAAGTGTATCTTATGTTTATATTCATAGTCATTGTTATGAATGTATAAATAGGATTTATCATTAATTCCAGTTATAATGTTGATTGGTCTACTTACAGGAGAGGTAACTAGAATGGTCGCGTTGACTTGGTTGCTTGATTTTAGAAAGGCTATACGCCAAAATGATCTTGCCTCCCAACTGTCCGGCCTGGTTGATCCTTATTTGATTGAAATATGAGTATTCATTGGGATTAGTGATGCATCTAACTTTCATTATCAAATTGTCATAGGAACTAATAAGCTATAATATTCTAGGTTAATATTTGTTAGACACATTACCCGTTACATTGGATGGATATTAGTCAATAGTTATAGTACTTGTCCAAGTGAGTTATCTCACTATACCTTGTAGTACAATATATATCCATGTATGTTAGGATAGAGAGCTAGTATAGTAGAAATTATAAATGTGCATATATTAGTAGAATCTAAAGTGTAGTCTCCATATGTGTAATTGTTGTGATGATAGACCTAGGTAGGGGTGGATGGTGGAACGGTTAAAGAGGTTGGGAACCTATAGAGCCAGATAGCTTTAGTTAGGGATGGTGGTGGAATGGTTAAAGAGATCGGGAACCTATTCCAAGATATATATTGGCATATCGTGAACCGATTTTTGTATGCATGTATATGTGTTGTGGTATATGATATTTTGGGGAACTCGTTAAGCCTAGTGGTTACCTAGTTGTTATAAATGTTTGTTAGGTACTTCGTGAGAAGGGAAAGGTTCGGTTGTACACATGTGTATTCGCAACACGGCTCCGCACAATGTAATTATAACTCTGATATATTTTAATAAATAAAAATGAAAATTTTGGTTTGAAAACCAAGACGTTACAGTGGGCTACTAGCGAAATGTTGGTGGCTAGGAAGTCTTCTCATTGAGTTTCTCAAGGATCCACTGGAATCCATCCAAGTCTGGAAGAATTCAAGGATTAGTCAAATCGAGTGGATAGCAAGTTTTCGTCGTGATTATGTCTATAGGGGTGCATCTGAAAACTGTGGGGAAAGGAACTCGATGTGGTTAGTCGTTCCTTTCGTAAGAGCCAAGAATCTTGATAGAGGAGCTTTGAGATGATCACGTTATGTATCTAATATATATAACATGGTTAGCTCTTAGTATGGGTCAGTTATTTTAACATCCGGGATTTTGGGTATGTTGGTTTGTGTTTCAATCTGGAAGATTTAGGAGGGACTCGATGAGTCGAGAGTCTGACTCGCCGAGTCACATCGAGTTAATTGAGGGTATTTAATGAAAGGACTCGACGAGTCCAAGTATGGACTCATCGAGTAGGTACTGGGTAGAGAAAACCTTAAGTTCTGGGGTTGGAGCCTATTTAAAGGAAATTATGACCTTGGATGCGCCTCATATCTCCTGTGAGAAACCCTAAATCACCATTTTTGCCTTGGGAGAGTTCTTATGATGAAATCAAGTAATTTGGTGGATTTTGTGGAAGGAAAAGAGCATGACTCAAGCAAGGGACGAGATAGGGGCAGTGGATCTAGCATCTCCTCGCATGTGACTGTTGTAGGAGGTATGAATCTATACTCATTCTCATGTATTTAATGGTTTTCTTGAATTTTGGGTTTTCTTATTCCTTCTTTAGCTTGGATTCGAAGCTTATGAGGTCCCAAGGTGGAAAAAGTCTTAGATCTAGACCTTAAGATGTCCAGAGAGTCCCAACCATTCTGCTTTATGTTGTTCCATTGGAGATATGGATCTAGGTTGCCATTTTAGGAGCTATTTCTTCATATAAGGGCATAAGAGTGTTGCATGAGCTTAAAGTTTGAACCTTGATGTGATATTTGGGCGTATGAAGGTCAGATCTATAAGTTAGAGAAATAGATCTGACCTCAGAAGGTCATTTGAGTGATGTCATGGAGGGAACTCGCTGAGTCCATATGGGGACTCAACGAGTCGAGTCGGGTTGCCCCGCGATTCGTTACCAGTGGTAACCCGTCGAGCGAAAGGTTAACTCGACGAGTCGAGTGAGATCTTAGGAGGATTCAGAGGATAAGCATGGACTTGCCGAGTCACCTGAGTGCACTCAACGAGTCTGGTCAAAGTTGACCGTTGACTAAAGTTGACTTCAGTTGACCTTAGGGTTATGGTCAAACTGATTCAAGAAAGGTCAGGGAGGGGTAGAATGGTCTTCTACCCACTCTATAGAGATGAGGATAAGAGAAAGTATTAATTAGATTTGTTTGCCTTATGTGTTAGGCGGAGGCTCGATCGAGTTTATCAAGCCAGAAGGTTTACTAGACATCATGAGAGGTGAGTCTTCTCACTATACTGTACCTGGAAGGGTACCTATGTGTGACCGGGAGGTCTTGTATGCTATAAGATGTATGTGCTATATGCTGTTATGTGATGTATGCTAAGGACCGGAAGGTTAAGATGATATGGACCGGAAGGTCAAGATGACATGGACCGGAAGGTCAGGAGGTTACAGACCGAAAGGTCGATACGGGTAGGACCGAAAGGTCTACCGGGATTCGGGATGGAAGTCCCCTGATACACTTAGATCGGAAGATCCTACAGAGTTATGGCCTGGAAAGGCGTATGTGTTGTATGTGGTATTTTGGGGAACTCACTAAGCATTTATGCTTACGGTGTTATGTGTTATGTGTTTCAGGTACTAACGATGATCGCGGGAAGGCGTCGGCATGATCCGTACACACTGGCAGAATATTTATTTTATGATCTTAAGACATGTTTTATCATGATGCCATTTGTTAAATTTGAGATTTGAGGATATTGAATGAGTTTTATGTTATTTGAAAAATGAAAAATTGTTTTGAAATTTCACGTTGTTACAAGTTAGTATCAGAGCCTTTGTTTGAGGGATTCGGATGCACCTTTGGGCGTATCTGAACTCAAACTGAGGATTTGAGGAAAATTTTCAGAGAAGAAACAATTTTTCTTAAAGAGTAAAAGATTTTGAGAAAAGCAGAACGGAGCAGTGTGTACGGTCAGCCAGCGCCCAAACGGTGATTTCCCATAATACCCTTACATTATGTGTTATGAGATATAATATTATATGTTATGCATCCTAGCGTAGTCTAGGTATTCATATTTGGACTAGAGTGGCCTAATTTGTGATGCCTTAGCCTAGGTGATTACTGCTGCTATGAAATGCTTCGAGAGTGAGTGGGTAGCGGTGAGGAGCTTATGAGAAGTCCACCGAAGGGTAGCCTATGATTAGCGAGATATAGAGTACTTGTGATCTGGGATCCTATGAGGAGGACTTGGAATGAATACTGATGTGGTGTGGAAGGTAGTATTAGGCCCGTACTACTGAAAACACTGGATCAGTGCGCAGTCCAAGTAAGAAGCCTTAGGGTACTAAGGAACAAGTAGGGCTGAGTAATCGAGTGCGAGTACACTCGAGTGAGTCTCTGACATTTTTTATGTTGTATTGCGGAGACATCATGGTTGGGACACGCCACAGACCAGAGACCAGTGGCTTGAGTGACTAGGAGCTTCGTCAGATGATCCACGGCGAAGGGGTTGTGGCTATCCGCGCAGAGATACCGGGGATGTCTGGGTCTATGAAGACCACTTTGATTGAGACGTTTGACGAGAGATATGCAGCGGTTACTGAGGTTGTGGCTGCTGTAGCTACTGCAGCTGTGGCTGCTGCTAGACCTCAGGGGGTGACCCGATGCTGTTCCGAGAGTTCATCAACATGAAGCCACCTAAGTTTGATGGGACGCAGGATCTGATTGCTGCGATGAGATGGATTTCTAATATCGAGGGATGCTTCTACACCTGTTCGTGTCAGGAGCATCTGAGGGTTCGGTTTGCACTGAACCAGTTTCGCTTGGAGGCGAAGGACTGGTGGAAGTTTGTGGCGACGAACTTCACTCTTGCATGGATTTCGGAGGTGACCTGGGAGAGGTTCACCACCATGTTCAAAGACGAGTATGTTCCCCCGTTGGAGCGGGAACGGTTGGCACATGAGTTCTTGTCCCTCTAGTAGGGGACGGAGTCCATGACTGTGATTACACGGATGTTTCACGAGAGGGCGTTGTTTTTCCCTAAGCACGTGTCGTTTGAGCAGGCACGCATGAGCCGGTATTTGAGCATTGAGAAGTGATGTTATGGTTCGAGTACCATGATAAGTAGCAGATTGAGAAGTGATGTCATGGGTCGAGTCCCATAAGTTGTAGCAGGACGAGAGTTGATGTCATGGTTAGAGTGCCATGATTTGAGGTGGATTGATAAGAGGGAACGTGGTTCACGTACCATGATTCATAGCAAATCGAGAGGTGACCACACGGTTTGCGTATCATGACATGTGGAGATTAGTTTTTTTGGTTTTTACCAGTTATTCTGTGAGGATTGTCTAGACTGAGATCGAGGTGAATGAGTGTGGGGCTAGAAGGCCATGATGAACATGCTTTAGTAGAGCATCCCTTGAGAAGGGAAATCGAGTGAGCTCTGAGGGAATGTGGCTGATATGCCAGTTGGAGTCGCAAGACTCAGGGACAAGTAGGGATGATGTGTTATGGGAGAATATGGTCTGGGCAGGGCGACCGGCCGATAGTAGAGAGGTCACTTTCTGTGACCCGAGTGGTGCTATTTCCGTTTCCTGTGGGAGACATAAGAGGTGTTGAGATTTCGGTTTTGATTTTGGGGGTGAGCCCTGTGGGATTGCATGTATGGTGATCTTCAACCAAAGTATATGGCAGTAAGTATGTCGTGAGGTAAAGATATAGCTTGAACAGGTCGTTAGTGGGGACTGAGATGGTAAAGGACCAGGATACACCCTATCTGAGTACAGTAGGGCATGTGTTAGCTGCGCCGACGAACGATCAAGAGGAGTATGTCAGGGCGGTGGCCCTTATTGTCTTTGATGGGTATTAAGAGTGGAAATATGGTTTCTGCACTTATGATAAGCGACGTGATGGAACGTTGGATTAAGGAGTCGATGATAAGGAGTACGACAGATCATTACGTCCAGACTAAGAGTCAGGGTTAATACTGGACAGTTGGGGAGGTCCGGTGATGGAATGGTGTGAGATTCTGAATGACTAAAGGCAGTCATGGTAGGAAGTTCTGAGGATTTCATCCGAGTTTCAGGGAATTGGAGTTGCTCGATCTATGTTAGGAGATCATCGAGTGTTGTGTAGCACCTTCCAAGAGGCGGTGCGATGTTACTAGTGGAAACAATCTGTGGGATAGATTTCTGGTACACCGATTGGGGATAGTTCGAACCCTAAATGGGGGAGAACCGAGTATTGTATTGATGGGATCAGGGATTCGATCGAGAATGGTTAGATATCTGGATATAGAGATCGGCGGTGCGGATTCATTGAGCTCAAGGTTGTTGGTGATTGAGACAAGGTGCAGAGCAAGATAATGCATGTGTTATGTTTGAAAAGGATGAGTGCCTCCATGGCAAGTCGTCGTTGATCGGAGACCTTGGGGTGAACGGGAACTCTTCAAGGTCATAATGGTGAATACGAGATGGTTGGCTCGTAAGGTGAGTTCGGTGGTTATCACACCCCAAAACCGATAATGGTGGAATACGTTTCGGGGTGGAGGACGTCATGTACAGTATCATCACAATTGCATAATAGTAAAAACAAGAAACATACAACCATTGCATTTACATAGTGAATTTAATTACAAGTGTGTTTCATATTGTTCAACAAACACCAAAACTAAATCAAAAATAAGAGATGGATCTTGTATGTTCCACCTTCTCCAAAATGCTGCACCTGTACCTGCCTATCTTTGACCTGAGGATACAAGTTATTTTGAAAACGAATATCAGCATAAAGCTAGTGAGTTCATAAGAGTTTAGTGTGAGTTTTTGTATAAAAAGCATTAGAACCAATAGTACGAAAAATGTGCCATTTACATTCATAAGCAGTAGAAAACCTAGAAAATCCTATATTTTCCAGAAAATACATTGTAAGTGAAAATCTGTGAAAAAGTATGCATTCTTCATTTTTGAAAACAGTTTATTGTAAAAGTATATTAGCAAATCTCCAAATAGTAAACGTGATAGAATAGGTTAAGCATGTAATCAGTAATAGAGGTGCAAGCTTCCTTTAGTGATAGATACTTACTTACTTCGGGATGTAGTTTAGCATTTAGTGTAGTATTTTAGTGTAGTTATAGTGTATTCCTTGTATATTACTAATAGTGAGGATAATAGAGGATCCCATGACCTTCCCAGTCATGCACAGTGTAGTGAAGTAGTGGCATCCCTGGGCCTGCACGGCGCGGACTAAAAATAACAGTCGGGATGTAATAGCGTCTGCCCCGTATAGATCTATACATGTAGTGTCGTCTTCCTGTCGGAAAACTCCGGGCGTAGTGGATAGCGAATAAAGTATCTCGTAGTGGGTTAGCGTGTTATCGTTTGTTTAATGCTTTCCTTTATGTTATAGTGTAGTAGTCTTTAGTATCATTCAAAGTGTGTTCTTTTGTCAGTGTACAGCCTCGTAATAGTGTGTATTATAGTGCATAGAGTAGTGGCTATAGCGAGTAGTAGTAGTATTAACTATGCCTATCATAGTTAACTTAGTAGGTATGGTTCTTATCACTAGTGGTTTAGGCATCTAATGAAGTGAAACACTCGTATCCTACACTAATATACATGATATATAACTAAGAAGTCAACGACAGTCGGACGGATAACAACTACCCTAAGCCCACAATCAAACAAGAACAGGAAATAAGGCGTGCTACCGGTCCTAAGCACTTCAAGTCTTACTTATATAAATATATTAGAGTGGATACATTTTATAAGAAAATTTATTTAATGAAAATCTTTTCCAAAGGAAACACTTAAAAACCTGTTCATTTATCCAAAATAGTTTTAAAAATGTAAACTCATTTTATAAGGCATAGTGATAAATCACATGTGATTTGAACTACGGATAGTGAATCACATGTGATTAGTTCTCGTAACGTGGAAAATCGTTCTGTATAACTTTCCATAAACATGTATAATCAACTTGTATCCCCCCTAAAACATATAAAACATTTGAAAGGTTCATTAAAGGGGTATGAACTCACCTGAAATCGCGTAAATCGGGTGAATCGGGTAAATCGGGTAAAAGTGTCGGTTGAGAGTTTGGTACCGAATAACGACTTAAGCACCTTTTTAAGACCCTAATGTCATATGAAATATGTATTTTACAAGAAATTAATCATCTTATGCCTTTCTTTAAAGTATTTGGGCATTCTAGCATCGTTTCGGGGTTTCAGGGCCTAGAAGGGGTTCCCGGGAGTGGTACAAGGCCAAGAATGATTTACGGGAGGGTCCATGAGTTCACTCCCTTGGATTTTATGGCCCTAAGGCCACTCCTTGGGAGTTTACAGCCGTAAGCCCCCTAGTCTTGGCCGTAAACTCATGTATCCCTCCAAAGTGCAAGTTTAAGGCCTTATTTCACTTCCCTAATTTACTAGCAAGTGTCTTGGACTAATTAGGAGGGTTAAAACCCCGATATTTTGACATTTTGGGGAGTTTATAGTCCAAAATTGTGCTTGGGCCGTAAACTCCATGAAGTCCCTCAAAATGTATGTTTAAATGGTACAACACACTTCCCTTCACCTTAGATAAATACTAGAAGGCCTTAGGTGGAGTTTTGGGACATTTTGGCATAAAAATTGGGGAGTTTACGGCCCAAGTATAGCCTTGGCCGTAAACTCTTCTTTTGGCTTCAAAATGAGATGATTAAATGGTCCAAAACACCCTCCTACATCTTAGATAAATTAATGAAGGCCTTATGTGGAGTTTTAGGGGTATTTTGGAATATTTCTTAGGTGTTTATGGCCCAAGACTAGTCTTGGCCGTAAACTCCCCTTTTTGACTCCAAATGGTGTGTTTTAATGGCTTAAAACATGTCTAAAGGTCATAGCAAATTTACCCCATGCCCTAGATGAGTTTTTGGGACTTAAATCCAAGATTTTTGGGTGTTTACGGCCTAAGCATAAGCTTGGGCCGTAAACTCCTTTTTAGGCCTCAATTTCCTATGTTTTAATGTCCAAACTCCCCTAGATAAATCCCTTAATTAGTATATGAGCTTAAAGGAAGGAAAAACGGGGCTTTTGGCAAGTTTTTAGGTGTTTACGGACTAAGGGGCTTCTTAGGCCGTAAACTCCACTTGATCCTCTAATTTCTATGATTTTTAGCCTCTAAATACAATGAAGTATGTTTAGAATAAGATAGGGAATAAGTCCTTACGTTTGGAAGCCGGAATTCGCGGTTTTGGAGTCGGGTTCGGGTCTAGAGAGAGAAAGTAGTGAGAGAGAGTGAATGTGTGGTAAAAGAGCTTAAAAGTGGTGTCCATTTGCTTATATATGTCTCGGGTATTGCACCCGATACACGGCTACCCGATGCTAAAGTTTAACGGGGTTAAAACTTTTTACCCGGGTGAAGTGGTTGAAAAGTAATATAATTCTATTTGGTTAAACGGGGTTAACACATACAAGTTATATTTACTTATGATAATATCAAGACATGTAAATACTAGATATTTATTTATTGACGACTCCAAATATTACTGAAATAACATATAGCGACGCATTCCGTTAGTGAAGATGGGATTTGTAACGGAAATAGATTTGGGGTTGTCACATCATCCCCCCGTTAGGGGAATTTCGTCCCGATATTTAGAATTCATACAGACAAGAATTACAATACTACTAAGCGAAGAGATGGGGATATTTGAGTTTCATTTGGTCTTCGCGCTCCCAAGTAAATTCGGGTCCTCACTTGGCGTTCCACCGAACTTTCACAATTGGGATGCAGCTTTGTTTCGTTCGTTTTACTTCCCGATCCATAATCTCTGAAGGCTCTTCCACGAAGTCGAGGCTCTCATTAACCTCGATCTCGTCGAGGGGGATCACGAGAGTCTCGTCAGACAGACATTTCTTCAAGTTTGAGATGTGGAAGGTAGGATGTATGTTACTTAGCCCGTAGGGTAAGTTGAGTTTATAAGCTACGGGGCCGATTTTGGCAAGAATCTCGAAAGGCCCTATGTACCTTGGGTTCAGCTTTCCACGCTTTCCAAAGCGTATCGTGCCCTTCCAGGGCGAGACTTTTAACAAGACTCGGTCTCCCACCTGGAATTCCAAGGGTTTTCTTCGTTTGTCGGCGTAGCTTTTCTGTCGATCCCTAGCGACTTTTAGTCGTTCACGTATCTGTACAATCTTCTCGGTCGTCTCTCGAATGATCTCCGGACCAGTGAGGGCGCTGTCAAGAACTCGTCCTTTAGCTAACTGAGTGTCACCCACCTCAGCCCAGCACAGAGGGGATCTGCACTTTCGGCCGTAGAGGGCTTCGAATGGAGCTTCCTTGATGCTCGTATGATAACTATTGTTGTAGGAAAACTCCACAAGGGGCAAGTGTGTATCCCACGATTTCCCGAAGTCGATCACACAAGCTCGTAGCATGTCTTCTAAGGTTTGGATCGTCCTCTCACTTTTTCCGTCGGTCTGCGGATGGTAGGCTGTACTCATGTCCAGCCTCGTCCCTAGTGCCTTTTGCAATGATTGCCAAAACCTAGAGGTGAATCTACTATCTCTGTCCGAGATAATAGATATAGGGACGCCATGCAGTCGTACTATTTCTTTTATGTATGTTTTCGTGAGTTTCTCCATCTTGTCCGTTTCTTTGATGGGTAGGAAGTGTGCAGACTTGGTCAACCTGTCAACGATGACCCAAATGGTATCTAATCCACCTGCTGTCTTGGGCAACTTGGTGATAAAGTCCATTTTGATTCGCTCCCACTTCCATTCCGGTACCTCAGGTTGTTGGAGGAGTCCTGATGGCTTTTGATATTCGACTTTGACCTTCGCGCAAGTAAGGCACTTACTTACAAAGGTAGCGATCTCCGCTTTCATGTTCGGCCACCAGTATAGCTTTTTGAGATCCAGATACATCTTATCTGAACCCGGGTGGACGGAGTAACGAGTGTTGTGTGCTTCCCTCATAACCAAGTCTCTGAAACCTCCTTGGCGTGGAGTCCAGATTCGGTCCATGAAGTAGTAGGCTCCGTCACCCTTAACCTCCAAATTTTTATCCATTCCGCGTAGGGATTCTCCTGTCACGTTCTCGGGCTTTAAGGCTTCCAGCTGAGCCTCTTTGATATGTCTGGATAGATGCGAATGGATAGTCATTGTCAACGACTTGGTCCTTCGACCGGAATATTCCTTTCTACTCAGGGCGTCAGCTACTACGTTGGCTTTCCCCATATGATATCTAATTTCACAGTCGTAATCGTTAAGTAGCTCGACCCATCGACGCTGTCTCATGTTGAGTTCTTTTTGGTTCAGTATATGTTGGAGGCTTTTTTGATCAGTGTACACCACGCTCTTCGTCCCATACAAGTAGTGTCTCCAGATTTTTAGTGCGAAGACAACCGCTCCTAACTCGAGGTCGTGAGTAGTGTAGTTCACTTCATGGTTCTTTAGCTGTCTCGAGGCATAGGCGATAACCTTGCCTCGTTGCATCAAGACACAACCGAGCCCCTGATTGGATGCATCACAGTATACAACGAAATCTTATGTCCCTTCGGGAAGGGATAATACTGGTGCGGTGCATAGGGCTCGCTTCAGGGTCTGAAATGCCTTCTCCTGTTTCTCCTCCCAGTCGAATGATGCACCCTTCTGTGTTAGCATAGTGAGAGGTTTCGCAATCTGAGAGAAATTTTGGATGAATCTGCGGTAGTAGCCAGCGAGGCCTAGGAATTGACGAATTTCTGTAGGCGTCTTCGGTGCTGACCAGTTCTCAATAGCTTTAATTTTGGAGGGATCCACGTGGATTCCGTCTTCACTGACCACGTGCCCTAAGAATTCAACTCTTCGGATCCAAAACTCGCACTTAGAGAACTTCGCATATAACTTCTCGGATCGCAGTGTTTCCATGACTTGTCGTAAATGATCTTCGTGCTCTTCCTCGCTCCGAGAGTAGACGAGTATATCGTCAATAAAGACGATGACGAACTGATCTAGAGATGGACGACACACCCTATTCATCAATTCCATGAATATTGCGGGGGCGTTAGTCAGTCCAAAGGGCATCACTATGAACTCAAAATGCCCGTAGCGGGTTCGGAAGGCTGTCTTCGGAACATCTTCCTCAAGCACCCGTAACTGATGATACCCGGATCTAAGATCAATCTTGGAGAAGTAACTTGCTCCTTGGAGTTGGTCGAATAGATCGTCGATATGAGGGAGAGGATAGCGATTTTTGACCGTGAGTTTATTGAGTTCCCTATAATCGATGCACATCCGAAACGATCCATCCTTTTTCTTCACGAACAAGACCGGGGCTCCCCAAGGTGAGAAGCTCAGTCTTATAAAGCCCTTGCTGAGCAGTTCATTGAGTTGGCCGGATAGCTCTTGCATTTCGGCAAGCGCTAGACGGTAGGGTGACTTAGCTACGGGGGTAGCTCCTGGGACTAGGTCGATTCTGAATTCAACCTGTCGTTTGGGAGGTAGGCCTGGAAGATCCTCCGGGAAGACATCAGGGAAATCGCATACTACAGGAATGTCTTTTGGATCTTTCGATTTCTGGTTAGTGTCGACAACGTGAGCAAGAAAGGCGCGATATTCCTTGCGCAAGTATTTCTGAGCCTGGATACTGGAGATGATACAAAGGCTCGTACTTGGCTTGTCTCCGTATATCAATAGGGTTTCGCGATTTGGAAGGTTCAGGCGAATGGCTTTGTCGGAGCATAGGATATCGGCGTGATGAAGACTCAACCAATCCATACCAACAATGACATCGAAATTTTTGAGAGACTGGTATAAGATCGATTGAAAATGGGTAATCATCTAATGTGAGAGTACAATCTATATAGATTTCGTTAGAGCTTTCTGTTTTCCCATTAGCCATTTCTACGACGAATGTTTCTTTTAGTGGGTGAGGGGTTTGTTTGAGTAAGTGTTTAAAGTTTTTATTTATGAAGCTTCTTTCTGCACCACTATCGAATAAGACACGGGCATAAGAGTTGTTGAGAAGAAACGTACCCGTGACCACCATGGGATCAGCTACCGCTTCATTGTGACCGATAGCGAGTAACCTTCCAGTTCCCCCAGCATTTGCAGCCTTCGGACAGTTCTTCTTAAAATGACCCGCTTCACCGCAGCCATAACAAGTTGGGGTCACTCCCGTACCAGGAACCTGTGTGATAGGTTTGGGAGGGGCCTTGTAAAATCGGACAGTATGGCCCTTTCGGCGCAGTTGGAACACTACAATTCACGGCAGGGGCCGTTGTGGTGGAAAGGGCACTTGGGACACTTAGGCAAGTTTCCACTGTAAGCTTTTGGCGGGGCAGGAGCAGCTGGTGTGGCTGGGGTGGTGGCAGCATTGACCGCCACAATTTGCTGGTCCTTGGAGGCGGTTTGAGTTTTCTTGCCTTTCTTCTTATCCCATCGTTTCCTTTTTCTGTTAGATGAATCGGGTGGTGCAGTGGTTGTTGTGGTTGTTGTTGCTAGAGTGGAGGAGATTTCGTGGTTGATCAGACTCTGGGCCAATTCCTTGGCGCTGTCAAAAGTGGTAGGGCGTGAGGCCAGAACATTTCCTCGATACGGGGGCACTAAACCCCAGATGTATCGTTCAATCTTCTTACTTTCAGAGGGGATCAGGTTGGGACACATAGCCGCCAAGTCGCAAAACCTGGACGTATAAGTCGTTATGTCGGTCCCCTTCATCTTGAGGTTCCAGAGTTCTTCCTCAAGTTTCTGAACTTCGCCCCTAGGGCAGTACTCTCCTCTCATGAGGTCTTTTAGAGTGTCCCAGCCCATGGAATTGGCTGTGACCAAGGAGAGTGCACTGACATGGCCGTTCCACCATGACAAGGCCCTGTTAGTGAGGGTAGCAGCAGCGAACTTGATTTTGCTCTCTTCGGGGCAAGAGCACATCTCGAATACAGCTTTGGTTCTTTCGAACCATTGGGACAATGCCAGAATTCCTCCCGTACCGTCGAAGAAGGTAGGTTTACAGTTCATGAAATCCTTATAAGTGCATCCCTGCACCCTCTGATGGACTTCACCGAACCTGGAGTTACCACCGCTCGCATCACCCGAATTCATTTGGGCCATGGCTGCTGTTACAGCCGCAGTCACAGCCGTTTGGAATAACACCGGGTCGAACTGTGGAGGAGGAGGTGGTGGAGGAGGGGTTTGAGTTGCTGGTCTTCCTCTGCTTGGACGCTTTCGTGGAGGCTTCCTTCACTGGAAGATCATAGAAATGATAGCAATAGTAAGAGCCTATTGCGAACATGAATAGAGTGTTTTGTGGATTAAATCAACATAATCCCAGATCAGAATGAGAGTCACAGCAATAGAGAAAATCAACTGCTAATATACGGGTATTAATGATGTAACACAAGTTCATGAAAATTGACCTAACAGCAGGTCTTACATCAAACCATGGGGAAAATGTTGGCAGTTTAGAGGTTCAACTAGAGTACTTTTAAACTAGGAATGTTTATAGAAAAGAGATCTACGGAACATAGAGATAAAAAGGCTAGTCCTTTAAACAAAAGAGTGAGGTAGCTAAACGTCTTCTACTGGCGACGGTTACTTGTTGGGCGAATCCTCAGATCCGCTAGCTGACGCATAACTTCTTGAAGGTGTCGGTCATGAGTCCTTTGACGTGCACGAAGTTCCCTAACTTCAACTCGGGATGAAGCCAGCTGATGCTGCAGAGCCTCGTTGGTCCTCCTTGTCCTGTCCATGGCTTCTTCAAGTTGGCGGATGCGAACAGTGTTGAGATTTGAGTTGGCATCCACTTCTACAACTCGACCAATAGCAGCTTGACTTTGCTCAACATTCCTGGCAATCCTTCGGATCATGATGGGTAGAACCCGATCCGCTGATCCTCCTTCGCTTATGTTGTAGAAGCTTCGGTCTCCATTGTAAGGCAAGGGTTGACCCTGCTCCTCGCACCATCGGTGCAAGGATATGGCCCACATAAGAGTGGGGCCCTGAAATGTCGGACGGGGGTTAGGGTTCGGGGCTTCAGGAGGTTGGTTGTTGACTTCTGGCTCGGAGCTCGAGCTATCCGAGAAGCCTTCAGCATGATGATCATCCAAAGGGATCGGGTGATCACCGTCTGACTCCTCTTCGAGCCATCCTCCATTGCCCTGGTTCGGAAAGTACGGATCGTCGGGTAGGTGGAAGCCAGCCATGCTATCTACGCGAGAAAGGGGAAAAGAAGATTAATAGATGTACTATTCTAAGATACTTATAGGATGAATCGTTATTAGTCGACCCAATACTTGCATGGTGCATACCGATTACATGTAATCGAAGCAAGATAGTCCTTCGAATAAACCACCCTAACTTCAGACCCCCAATCAAACAAGAACAGGGAATGAAGCAAAGGCTGCATATTCTGAGTCTATAGCGCCCTAGTCACATGTAATCGTGGTGTATCCACTTAGCAACTATTTTCCTACTAGTAACGACCCTTTTTGTTATCACATACGTATAATCTAGAGATACAGAATACTCCTATAGCATTCTTATGGTAGCGTTATTGTGGTATTGTTGGTAAGTTTTAGACTTGTTGCAACATCACAACCAAACTTAGGCACATGCTAGTCACTCTCAGGAAAACGTAGTTGATCAGGCTACATCACCCCGAATGTGACTATATGTCTCTAAACCCAATTGTGTTGCCCAACAATCTTAATACTTTCGTTTTGTTCTAGGATGATATTGACTTCTGTGTTCCATAGTGATGTGTGTGTGTATATATATATATATATATATATATATATATATATATATATATATGTATATATATATATATATATATACTTAGTTAGGTCTTTTAGATACTTAACAGTATCTATTCTTGGTCAGAGTGTTTTAGTCCCGAAGTGTTTATACTTCGTATATCTTTTATAGGTTGATATACTTGATTCACTATAAACAATGCTCTGATACCAATTTGTCACACCCCAAAACCGATAACGACGGAATACGTTTCGGGGTGGAGGACGTCATGTACAGTATCATCACAATTGCATAATAGTAAAAACAAGAAACATACAACCATTGCATTTACATAGTGAATTTAATTACAAGTGTGTTTCGTATTGTTCAACAAACACCAAAACTAAATCAAAAATAAGAGATGGATCTTGTATGTTCCACCTTCTCCAAAATGTTGCACCTGTACCTGCCTATCTTTGACCTGAGGATACAAGTTATTTTGAAAACGAATATCAGCATAAAGCTGGTGAGTTCATAAGAGTTTAGTGTGAGTTTTTGTATAAAAAGCATTAGAACCAATAGTACGAAAAATGTGCCATTTACATTCATAAGCAGTAGAAAACCTAGAAAATCCTATATTTTCCAGAAAATACATTGTAAGTGAAAATCTGTGAAAAAGTATGCATCCTTCATTTTTGAAAACAGTTTATTGTAAAAGTATATTAGCAAATCTCCAAATAGTAAATGTGATAGAATAGGTTAAGCATGTAATCAGTAATAGAGGTGCAAGCTTCCTTTAGTGATAGATACTTACTTACTTCGGGATGTAGTTTAGCATTTAGTGTAGTATTTTAGTGAAGTTATAGTGTATTCCTTGTATATTACTAATAGTGAGGATAATAGAGGATCCCATGACCTTCCTAGTCATGCACAGTGTAGTGAAGTAGTGGCATCCCTGGGCCTGCACGGCGCGGACTGAAATTAACAGTCGGGATGTAATAGCGTCTGCCCCGTATAGATCTACACATGTAATGTCGTCTTCCTGTCGGAAAACTCCGGGCGTAGTGGATAGCGAATAGAGTATCTCGTAGTGGGTTAGCGTGTTATCGCCTGTTTAGTGCTTTCCTTTATGTTATAGTGTAGTAGTCTTTAGTATCGTTCATAGTGTGTTCTTTTTTCAGTGTACAGCCTCGTAATAGTGTGTATTATAGTGCATAGAGTAGTGGCTATAGTGAGTAGTAGTAGTATTAACTATGCCTATCATAATTAACTTAGTGTGTATGGTTCTTATCACTAGTGGTTTAGGCATTTAATGAAGTGAAACACTCGTATCCTATACTAATATACATGATATATAACTAAGATGTCAACGACAGTCGGACGGATAACAACTACCCTAAGCCCACAATCAAACAAGAACAGGAAATAAGGCGTGCTACCGGTCCTAAGCCCTTCAAGTCTTACTTATATAAATATATTAGAGTGGATACATTTTATAAGAAAATTTATTTAATGAAAATCTTTTCCAAAGGAAACACTTAAAAACCTGTTCATTTATCCAAAATAGTTTTGAAAATGTAAACTCATTTTATAAGGCATATTGATAAATCACATGTGATTTGAACTACGGATAGTGAATCACATGTGATTAATTCTCGTAACGTGGAAAATCGTTCTGTATAACTTTCCATAAACATGTATAATCAACTTGTATCCCCCCCCCCCCCCTAAAACATATAAAACATTTGAAAGGTTCATTAAAGGGGTATGAACTCACCCGAAATCGCGTAGATCGGGTGAATCGGGTAAATCGGGTAAAAGTGTCGGTTGAGCGTTTGGTACCAAATAACGACTTGAGCACCTTTTTAAGACCTTAATGTCATATGAAATATGTATTTTACAAGAAATTAATCATCTTATGCCTTTCATTAAAGTATTTGGGCATTCTAGCATCGTTTCGGGGTTCCCGGGAGTGGTACAAGGCCAAGAATGATTTACGGGAGGGTCCATGAGTTCACTCCCTTGGAGTTTACGGCCCTAAGGCCACTCCTTGGGAGTTTACAGCCGTAAGGCCCCTAGGCTTGGCCGTAAACTCATGTATCCCTCCAAAGTGCAAGTTTAAGGCCTTATTTCACTTCCCTAATTTACTAGCAAGTGTCTTGGACTAATTAGGAGGGTTAAAACCCTCATATTGTGACATTTTGGGGAGTTTACGGTCTAAAATTGTTCTTGGGCCGTAAACTCCATGAAGTCCCTCAAAATGTATGTTTAAATGGTACAACACACTTCCCTTCACCTTAGATAAATACTAGAAGGCCTTAGGTGGAGTTTTGGGACATTTTGGCATAAAAATTGGGGAGTTTACGGCCCAAATATAGCCTTGGCCGTAAACTCTTCTTTTGGCTTCAAAATGAGATGATTAAATGGTCGAAAACACCCTCCTACATCTTAGATAAATTAATGAAGGCCTTATGTGGAGTTTTAGGGGTATTTTGGAATATTTCTTAGGTGTTTACGGCCCAAGACTAGTCTTGGTCGTAAACTCCCTTTTTTTACTCCAAATGGTGTGTTTTAATGGCTTAAACATGTCTAAAGGTCATAGCAAATTTACCCCATGCCCTAGATGAGTTTTTGGGACTTAAATCCAAGATTTTTGGGTGTTTACGGCCTAAGCATAAGCTTGGGCCGTAAACTCCTTTTTAGGCCTCAATTTCCTATGTTTTAATGTCCAAACTCCCCTAGGTAAATCCCTTAATTAGTATATGAGCTTAAAGGAAGGAAAAACGGGGCTTTTGGCAAGTTTTTAGGTGTTTACGGCCTAAGGGGCTTCTTAGGCCGTAAACTCCACTTTATCCTCAAATTTCTATGATTTTTAGCCTCTAAATACAATGAAGTATGTTTAGAATAAGATAGGGAATAAGTCCTTACGTTTGGAAGCTGGAATTCGCGGTTTTGGAGTCGAGTTCGGGTCTAGAGAGAGAAAGTAGTGAGAGAGAGTGAATGTGTGGTAAAAGAGCTTAAAAGTGGTGTCCATTTGCTTATATATGTCTCGGGTATTGCACCCGATACACGGCTACCCGATGCTAAAGTTTAACGGGGTTAAAACTTTTTACCCGGGTGAAGTGGTTGAAAAGTAATATAATTCTATTTGGTTAAACGGGGTTAACACATACAAGTTATATTTACTTATGATAATATCAAGACATGTAAATACTAGATATTTATTTATTGACGACTCCAAATATTACTGAAATAACATATAGCGACGCATTCCGTTAGTAAAGATGGGATTTGTAACGGAAATAGATTTGGGGTTGTCGTAGTGGTTGAGAAATTTTGGTTCAATGATGGGGCTGTTATTCAGCTTGGGAAGGGCAGAAGTTGATTAGACAACCAATTTTTGGTTGTGGAACAGGAAGATCAGTGGATGAGATGAGTCATCGTGAGGTTCTATGTGGTGAATCGAGGTATCCGAATTTAATGCATAGGATTTCTGATAAGTTTGAGTCTTGAGTGGAGACGGCAAGTAGTGGGTCAAGCATCGATGGTTCCAGTGGGAGCTATTCGGTTAATGACGGCAAGTGAGATTGTCCAAGAATATGGAATGTAGCAGGGAAGGGTGTTTTGTTATGACGATTGCCGCCAGATATAGTGGTGCATAATTTGGGTAAGTGCATGCTCCTACCTAAGATTGACCTGCGGATTGTGAGTCTGAGGTTGTTGTGATGCTACGGGAAGCCATAGTACTCACTAGTCAGAGGTTGGTGTGATGCTACGGGAAGCCGTAGTACTCACTAGTCAGAGGTTGGTGTGATGCTACGGGAAGCCATAGTACTCACTAGTCAGAGGTTGTTGCGATGCTACGGGAAGTCGTAGTACTCACTAGTCAGAGGTTGTTGTGATGCTACGGGAATCCGTAGTACTCACTAGTTAGAGGTTGTTGTGATGCTAAGGGAAGTCGTAGTACTCACTAGTCAGAAGTTGTTGTGATGCTACGCGAAGCCGTAGTACTCACTAGTCAGAGGTTGTGGTGATACTGCAGGAAGTCGTAGTACTCACCAGTTAGTGAGAGGTGGATGTGATGATATGGGAAGACGTAGCACACACTATTCAGTGAGAAGTTGTTATGGTAAAGTACTCTTTGATCAGAGCAGGGCGCAGAACAGTTTTAGGCATGGGGTGGCCCTAATTTTTTAGTTTTTGGGAACCTGGTGGTCGGACCAGGGGTGAGATCGGGGTCTCCTCAATGCTAGGGGATCATTATGTCCTAAGTAAGGTGTGGTAATTACGATCCGAAAGAATGGGATAAGTGAGATACGCATGGGTTGCGGGAAATGAGTGCTGAGTTGAGTGCTTCGTTAGGACGAGTGGTTCCAACTCTGGGTCGGACCAAACTCCCGAGTTTGAGTTTGGCTCTGGTGGTGCATTGGATAGGTGAGATGAGGTTCTGGATTCTGAGGTGGGTTCCATGTTGAGGAGTATTGTTGGTCATCTGATGTCTTAGGACTGAGTGGGTCAGTACTCGGGTACGGGAGGTACCGCAAGTTGCATGGAACGATGAGTAACAGATGACAGAAAAGGGATGTCATAATCATAGTCTCAATCGTTTAGACCTTTGCCATTTCTCACAAGTATATTTTAGTGTGTCAGTTAACCACACGCGCTCCAATAACGACTTTGAGAATTCAAATACCACAATTGCTATCTACTTAGTGAAAGAGTTTCCTCACCATCATTTTCATGAATCAGAGAGAAACCTTATGACACTTAGATTTTATGGTGTATGTGTTCCTATCCATGTGAATTTTTCAAAACCATAATCACAAGACAAGGTTAGTGACAAATCCAAACTCATATGGATTGAACTTGTGCAGTCTTAACTTCTTGCCACCTGGCAACACAAGGGCCTGCCATTGCTTCCAAGTTGTTATGCAACCAATTTAGAGCTTTCATAACTCATATACAAAACCAACTATAACTGGAAAGGGAACAGAAATAGGAATATGTCAACACGATAGATTATAAACCCCAAGTCGTGTGCTAGTGATAAACTACAAGTTTTATTCTTGATTAGATCTTGAAATTCTTTCAGGATCTTTAAGACTCCCACTTCCCTCTTGACATATAAGACCCTCTTGCCAAATATTCAAGAGATAGTGTGGATTCTTTATCAAGATAAACACTTCACGCAATTAGCCTTACTTGGTCTTTGTTTTATCCAAAACATCACAACTTACTAATTTCAAATGTACAAGAGTAGAACATATTTTACTCTTACATTTGACAAGTGTTAATAAACCTTCTTTAAGATGTGTCGCTCAAATTAGAATCTTGGAGTATGACTCTATGACTTGTTTTGGAACGAAGTATGACTCATCTTCATGATTTAATCATTTCAATTATTCACGATTCCTCTTCTTACAATATGAATGCACTAAGATTTCCTTAGAGGAAACATTGTGATATGGTTTCTTAATCATTAAGATGATCACAAAACATGATACTAAAGTACTCTCTCATCTTTTCAGATTTGAGAAACTTTTATCTTTCTGCCAAATTTGATTCTTCCCATCCGTTCTGCCATACATCGAAACTTTTCCAATGTTTTAGAATTATACTTAAATTGCTAAGTATAACCATATTTACTAAACTTTAGTAAATCATGACGAATAGTCTTATCGATCTTTTGTGGTGGACTTGACCAGTGCACACGAATGTGTACTTGATCCCTTTGTCTTTCACGTGACTCACATATACATGTGAACAAAGAATTAGTCTTAATTTTTCAAAGATGAGAATTCACATTCATCATAGTATACAACTTGCATGATTCCAGGTTTCGGTCCAATTGAAAGCTTGGGTGATGAGAATCTTTCCTTATTTGGTAAATTTAGACACTACCACAAATGAAAAAATCAAATTCATATTTCCATTATTGCTAGAAACATACAAACATCAATTTTCATAAATGCCATTGTAAGGAGATATAAAATAAAATAAAACAAAATTTTATTTATTTATAAAATGCGGAAAAACTTTTTCCTTACAATGCAACGTTAATGAAAACTATGCTATTACATATTTCCTATCAATCTATCATAATTTTTCAGTGTAACGCCTGGCTTACAGGTAAATTTCTTAATTATAAAGCGTTGATGTATTTTTTTTTCATGAAGGCCAAGTACGTTGGGCGTAATTTAGGTACACTAGGCGTACCTCGAAGGATTTTGGACACGGGGTTTCCCCTGGTACATTGGGCGTACGTGAGCCATGGGAAAACCCTAAACTTTAGGGTTTAGACCCTCTTTAATCACCTTATGCCCCAAAGTTCTCTCATTACTAGCCTCCAATGTCCCCAAAAGCATTATATCGAAACCCTAATCCAGTTTTAGAGAGATTTGATCCTTGTGTGTGTTTGGTGTCTCTTTAGTGCATCTTGAAGAAGAAGAGCTCGTTGGAAGAGGATTAGTTTGCTTAGAGCTTGAAGATCCAACACTTTTTTCATCTTTGCAAACTTCTGGAGGTATAAAGCTTCAAAACTTTATGACTCCTTAGCTTAGATCTAGATTTGGGACTATATTTGGCATGTTTTGGTCCCTTAGTTTGGTTCTTGTCAGTAGGAGTTACTCCATAACATATATATTGGTCATTTGTTGGTATTTATGGAGTTATAGAATCATACAAATGGCATCTTGATGGGTTAAGTTTAACCATGCATGATTTGATAGTCTTAATACGAAGTTAGAATGTTAGAAAGTCATGTTGGGTCTCTTTCAGCCATGCAAAGGCATCAAGTTGATGACTTTATCATTTAAGACATTCCCCAAGAGTTGGGTCTACAATTTGGACATTTTTACCTAAAGAATTAAGTGCTTAATGAAGTTTTGGCTAGCTGGGACGTACGCGGGGTGTACATAAGTGTACGTTGAGCGTACGTACTTAGCCCCCATTTTCTTTTCTGTGAAAGTTGTTACGTGGGACGTACTGGTGGTACGCTTAGCGTACTCAAAAGGAATCCTTTTTGGAATTTAGGTCGTTTAGGCCATTATTGGGCCTTATGCCTTTTTGGGCTATTGTTGGGCCTAGGTCTCTTGGTTCTTATTGGACCTTAGGTCTTTTGAGCTTGGGGTCATGGGTTGAGAGGCCCATTAAAGGAAGGGTAAAATGGTCTTTTACCCCCCTTAGCATGTTAGATGACAGTATGGACTTTTTGTGGGTTGTTACCCTAACTATTTATTAGGGTTAATTTGGAATGTTCTATGTGAGGAGTCATGGTAGCAGCAGCCCGGGAGAGTGATTTGTCTATCTTCAGTCTGAGATGAGTCTCTTCACTATACTTGTGGGTTAGAGGCACCAATGTCGGCACATTGGATTATGTAGTAGGATAGTAGTGCTCTGTGTGACACTTACTGGTATGTATGTATGAGCTTGATGCATTGATGGCTCTTTCCAGTAGACTGAATGCTTATTTGTAGGGGTAAGATAGAACGATACCGATTGGAAGATACCAAAGCAATTGTAAGGGACTCGGAGAGTCGGAAAGGGGCTCAGAGAGTCGGAAGGGACTTAGGGGTGGAATAGACACGTACTTGCTTTAGCATGATATGTATATTTGATATGTGTATGATATGTATGGTATGTGGTATTTGGGGAACTCACCAAGCTTTGTGCTTACAGTTTAAGTATATGTTTTAGGTACTTCCAGTTCAAAAGGGAAGAGTCCGACTTGATCATAGCGCATCCACTCATGTTTTCCGCACTTTTATGATTTTGGGAATTGTGCTCTGATAAATATTTTCTTTGACATACTTTTGGGAATGGTTTGATATGAATATTTGATAGTTTTGAATGGAATTAAAAATAATATTTTTACCTATGATTTTTGGGATGTTACAATCAGCTTCTTACTGGATGTGGGTTTTTTTCACCTATTTTGGTTTTTTACAATAATTATTTTTTCCTTAAAAAAATTATGAAAAATCCAAAGCTCTTAAAATTTAATTCTCTACAAAATGATCACAATTATAAATTTTGAAAAAACATTATTTTTTAAATTTCTTATTTTTATAAAAAAAAAACCTGAAAAAAGACTCTCTAAAATTATATATATATATATATATATATATATATATATATATATATATATATATATATATATATATATATATATATATATATATATATATATTAATAAGGAATACTTGTACTCACTATAGAAGTGACATTGTAAAAATAAATTTTTTAAAAAGAACTTTTTGAAGTGTTTATATATTAATTTTAATAAATATTTGATTTTATAAAAGATAACAAATTTTTTTTGTCCAAATTCGAAACGAATGATAGAGTTCTTCGTAATAATATTTTAGCGAGTTTGCAAAAGATTTTTTTTCAAATATATTATTGTTAAGGATACGAACATTTTGTTTAGATGATTCTAACCTTTTATAAAAAAATAAGAGGTAAATAATTCCGTTCTCAAATTAAAAAAAAAAATTTAATGTTCATTACATATCATATATTATGAAATTTCTTGAATAGTTGTTTTAAAAAGTAAGATTGATAACAAACTTTATTTTAAAAGATTGTAATATCTTTTTTTTAAATATTAAATATAATATGATCCAAAATATTTATGATTCAACATGTTATGATCTTTAATTTATTATTATCTAAAAATATTTTAATTCTATGATTCTTAATTATTATATCATTTATAATTCAAAATTAAATTATTCAAAAAATATAATGATCCAAATGTTGTATTGAACAAAATTTTTATTTAATTCAATATATTATGATCAAAAGACATATGACTAAAAAAATAATATAATCCAAAATACTAAAATTCAAAATGATATGATCCAAAATACTATGTTTCAAATTGAAATGATCGAAAATTTTATGTTCTAAAATAATATGATTCAAAAATTTTATGATGCAAAATAATATGATCCAAAAATAGTACTCCCTCCGTCCCAAATTGATAGTTCACTTTTGACTTTTGAAGTTTTGTTTCTTTAACTTTGACCATAAATATTTTTATTTGTGTTATATATTACTTAATAAAACTTATAACAATGAAAAAAATTTAAAATACAATTCATTCATATATTTTGCATCAAGTATTATATATCAAAAAAAATATATTTAAGTTCAAAATTGAAAAAAAAAAGACTTCAAAAGTAAAAAATGAACTATCAAATTGGGACGGATGTAGTATGATCCTTAATATCTTTATAAATCAAAAGTTTTATAGTTGTTAAAAATTAAAAACTCGAACCGATATTTAATTCAAAAAAATATGAAAAAAATAATACAAAGAAACTTCAAAAACATACTAAAAGCACTAAAAACCATAAAAAATTAAAAATATATATAAAAATATAAAAAATTAAAAAAACAGAAACAAAATATAAAAACTGAAAAACCGAGTATATGTCGCTCTAAAAATTTATTTAAAATTATTTTTAATAAGAATAATAAATACAAATAACGAAAAAAAAATGAAAAAAAAAAAACTAAATATGTTGATCTAAAGAGGTTGCTTAAACAAAAATAAAAAAACAAACAAAAAAGAAATCCTATGTTTAACATATATGATTTTGGTGGTAGCATGCCTAAAAAACTTACACTACATTGGAAAATTTCCCAAAAGATTTCTCTTATGCCATAACATTCAAGGGGTAGCACCGTGTTCCACCCTTGTAGAGGGTGTATGAGGTGGACGACCTCACATGACCCATGTCGTAGAAGGGCCTAATTTTACACACGATTTAGTTTGTTGTTTAGCAGTCAACAATTCGATAATCTAAAGGAAAAAAAATAATATTTTGGTTTGACATATAGTGGTTATCCTTCTCTTGGAAGGTTATTTGGATGTCAGCTGAATTACAGATTTAGAGGATCACTCCTCTATATGTGGTTCGGTATTTCTTCTTGGAGGAGGTGTCATTTCTTGATCATCCAAGAAACTGACTTGTATCGCAAACTTAACCACAGAGTCTGATTTTGTAGGATTTTATGTTGCTAGTAAAGAAGTTGAGTGGCTTAGGAATTTGATTTATGAAATTTCATTATGACCCAAACTGATGTCTACCATTTCTATTAGATGTGATAGCGCCACAACCTTGCCTAAGACTTATAGTCAAGTGTACAATGGGAAGTCTAGACATTTAGGTGTTAGACATAGCATGATTCGTGAGCTTAACATGACTGGTATGATATATGTGGAGTTCGAAAGAACACAGTTGAGTTTGGACGATCATCTAACCAAAGGCTTAGCAAAAGATCTTGTGTATAAGGCGGCTGTAGGGATGGGTTTAAAGTCCACCTAAAATATTTTATATTTAGATACCCAACTCTCATCTAATGTAATATTAGATATTGAATTCAATATGGAAAGCTTGATATTTAAAGATTGAAACACATTATTAGCATCATTCCAAGATATGTGTCCAGTACAACAAGTTAAGGAGGAAGAAATTTTATTTCTTAATAGTTCTTTTGAAAAATTACATTTGTGGGTGCAAGAATAAAAGGACTACATGTATAAGCATGAAGTTTAGTTGTTTCAAGAAGTTGGGACTTGGCTTTGATATGTTTATTGAAGGATTGGACAGATGCTAGTAAAATATAATATCAAGTTAGAATTTTTGAGAATTTAATTGTTGTGTATATTATCTTCATGCATTCAATAGAAAGGGTACAACCATTTGTAATACCCTGATATTCGAATATTTGGAATAAGTAATATACTAATATGAAATTTAATCGTCACGACATTTCATTTATGCACCAGTTTGTAGTTGTTATGTTTTGCTTTAAGTCAACCCGTACTACACTTAAATGGGGGAAAATTGTTGGTGATTTGTTTTCACTAATATTATTTAATGTAATGGAATTAATTTATAGACCAAAAGTAATCTTAATAGAAATTAAAAAAGTAAGGATGATGTGGACACGTTTGTTTGAGTTTGTTAAAGGTTGAAAATACATTGTTATTTAGGGCGAAGCCCCTAAACCGAAGGGAGTCTGGGGGCAACACCCTAGGTTAGGGTCGAGCTAACCCAGTTTTGACTTTGCCTAGACCCTTAAAGAAAAACCTGATTTTGTGACTCTTTTAACTATTAGAAAATTGTCTTGTGATAGTTTGAACGGTTTTAGGACATAAAAAACTATTTTGTGATAGTTTTCAGGAAAAAAATGTTTATAACCATTTTGGTCATCATTTTTTCGTACATCACACGAAAATATAACTCCAACATTCTCTTTTCTTGAATCTCATCTTTTGAGTCTTATCCAATTGCTGATTTTGGAAGTGCCACCAAAATACTTCAATCTGAAAGTGACTACATGATTCTTAGAATTCTAAGTGCTATTACATCCCAAAAATCTAACATGCAACCCCTAAAATCATGTGTGTAACACCTAAGATTTTATCATGCATCCAACACTGATTATCGTTCTTTTATTTTAATTGTTTTTATATAATTTATCAACTTATCATAATATTTACAAATTATATATATATATATATATATATATATATATATATATATATATATATACATATATATATATATATATATATATATATATATATATATAATAAGGTACGCAAGAGCTTATTTTTAGTTTTGGTACGAAACCTAAAATCAACGCACACCCCGTATATATTTATAATTTTAATTTTTAATATTAAATTTCAATAAATTAAATTCAAAGGATATATAGATATATAGGTTAAGCTTAATGGAGTGAAGCTTGGTACACTGGTCGCTAAGGTCACTAAAGGTCCAGGAACACCACCCCCTAGTGCTCGTTAGGAACCTCACTAAGAGTTGATCGTTGAGTCTGTGGCAAGAAGAAAGAGAAATGATTGGGGTTGTGATATTTCCAAATGAGTTTGACCGGACTGCAAAGATGCTGATTGCCTAAATTAAATTCATTCATTTATTTTCCACCAACTTATCTAATTTAATAAAAAAATGTTTTTTTATGAATAAAATTCAAAATTTTTAATTACAATTCCACTACTATAAATTAAACTACACCCTCAACAGTGTTGATGATTACGCGGGCGCTTCCAAACACAGCAAAATTTTCGAGACTACCCACAGTCAATTTTATGATGCGTATATCGGAGGGATTGACTTCAACAACAATGATTCATATGAAGTTCCAACTCGTCTTATGGGACGAGACAAAGCAAAACGAAAGCTTAAAGGTGGTCAAAGTTCATTGACTTAAGTGGAGGAGTTAAGGTCCGACATCTAAGGGTTGGACAATAAGTTTGATGGTTATTTGGAATTGGGAAGAGAAAAAGAAAGGAACTATGCATTGAAACTTTGGATAAAATCGGAAAAACACTTGCCCAAAGTGGATCTTCGGGTTTTCAACAATGCAAGGAAAGGTATTGCTAAACAATACAAGTGAGATATGTAGTATTATTTTTATATCTTAAATGTAGTTTAATTTATGTTTTTCGTCTAGTATTAAGTTGTATTTAGTCTAGTATTAAGTCGTGTTTTAGTATAGTATTAAGCCAAGTTTTAATTTTTTTTAATCATGTTTTATGTTTTAAATCAGTGTAATCTTTTTATTTAAATATTGAGTGTTTGTTTTTTTTAACCTTTTTAATATTAAAAAAATATATATTAAGTGTTTGTATTTATAAATAAATAGAATTTATGTAATTAATGTTTGTGTATTAAAAAAAAATATAATTTAATTAAATTTGAAAATGAAAATAAAAAAAAATGAGTATTAAGAATATTATCACTTCCTACCAAACGATAAAAATAATATGAGCGTGTTTGGCAAAAGTAGTTGTTAGCTGGAAATGGTTAGTGGGTAGCGAATAACAGGTAGCATGTAGCTGATAGCTGGTAGCGAGAAGCTGTAACTTTTATTTGTTATATGATTGTTTGGCAAAAGTAACTGGAAACTTTTGAAATATATAAAATTACATAAAATGACAATTGATTAAAAATAAATAAATATATAAATATATTTTTAAGGGTAATTATGGAAATTGATTTCAAAAGTTAGGTAGCGTTTTGTTAAACGCTACATGAAGTAGCTTTTAAATTTGGAACGTTTTGTTTAAACTAGAAGCTAAATGTTCGTATTATCAAACGAAGTTTTTTGTTTAAACTAAAGCGTTTTGTCAAAAACTAAAAGCTAAAAGCTCCTAACACTCCAAAAACTTCGTGCCAAACATGCCCTATGACCAAGATCTAAAAGTATTCCTTATATTCGGATATCAGTAACACAAACACTTCTTTTGCTATCAAAATAGATTCATTCCGAAGATGGTGAAACAAAGACAGATAGCAGATACGTGGATAAAGGATCGATCATACGTATATCTGAACAGCCAAAATCACGACTCACGAGTCACGATAGTGAACTAGTCTGGATGTATGCAATGCATCTGTACAATGGACCCACCAAATAAGACAAAAGTTTGTGGCCTACTTTTCCATGACTTCTGTTCTTTTTTATACAATTTCCATTCTTATTTAAAATATTATCTATTTGGGCAAATTTCTATAAACATAATTTAATGATTTTATCCTAAGCAATATATTGAATATCTCATTTACTAAATTTGTAATCATAAATATCCTCTTATACTTAAAAAAATAAAAATAAAAAAGAAAAAAAAAAACTTGAGCATCAAGACCAGTAAACCAAAGTGAACCAGTTAAAATTATTTTTATAGCCAAAAAATTCATTTTAAAGTTTTTTAGTAATCTATATTTTTTTTCTTTTTCTGATATTTAACTTGTCAATTAAACTATATTGGATTTATAAAGCCACGTAGGATTTACTAAAATGACATCAATGTAAACATTTATTGAACATGCTTGAGAATTAGGACATAAAAAATATCACTTGACATGTTTCCATGTCATGTTTCCCATAAAGTCTTAGATTGATCACCTCATCCACGTCACCGCTTAGCGTTCAAATCGATGACAGATGTGTAGCTTAAAAAAAAAAAAAAAAAAAAAAAAAAAAAAAAAAAAAAAAAAAATGTCGTCTTTTACCGTTGAGAGTGGGCTCGGCAACCCACTCAATGACATCAGCGAACACCAGGCTGAGGCATGCCAAGCTCGGCTCAACAACTCGGCGGAAATGCATCGACAAGAGAGAAAGATAGTTGGAGGTATTGATTTCTTTTTTGAACGTTGGACTTTGTTAAAATGACCGTTTTTTATTCAAAGAAAAAAAATCAAAAAATTTCATATTTTTTTCTTATATAAACACATTTACATACCATATTTCATCTCACTTCATATTTTTCATTTTTACACTCAAACAACATAATTTTTGTGAAAAAAAAAAAAAGGAAACCAAAATCTCAAAAAATATAACAAAAGAAACACCCAAAACACAATCATAATTTCATCTTCGCTAAATTCCGTTCAAAGCCAAAACGATCGACTTATTTATTCACCTTCAAATTTACACTTTGGTGGTGTTTACGACCCACTTTAAACCAAAAATCAACATCAATATCAAAATCAACCTCAATTTCAAAGACAATTTTAATTTCAAAACTAACCTTAAATGAACTTTTCATTCCAAATGGAAAATGACTTCAACCCATTTGACGATCTTCCCGACTCCTCAATGAATTTCCAAACCCAATTCTAAACTCAAGGGGAACCCGAAGTCGTCCCTGAAACAGAATCAAAGTCGGATGAGAATAGACCACAACCCAAAAAAAAGTGAAACGGCAGCTCCAAAGCAATGGATCCCGGTCAAAGAAAAGGCATTAGCTCATGCGTTGGTGGATGTTTTTGAAGATCCAGTGCTCAGAAACAACCAAGATTGTCCAACATTTTTCCGAAAAATTACATGGCGTTTTCTCATGGAGATGAATATTGAAGAGTACCGGAAAAAAGACCAAATTTATTTGAAGTGGAGAAATGTCAACAAAGTGATGATGGGGTTTAATGGGGTGTTTTCGAGTGTCAAATGACAACGGAAAAGTGGTGCAAACAACGAAACTATTTTGCAAAAAGCTCTTGAAGTGTATCGGAATAAAAAAGGGGCCAATTTCAAATTTCCACATTTTGGAAAATTTTGAAATTGTCAATAAATGTAAAGAGGTCGACGCTTCTGAAACCTTTACGGGTGGTTCTTCTAAAAGAACCAAAACATCCGAAATGACGCATAACCAATCGTCCGATGTGCATATCAGGATTAACCTCAATGAGGAGGAGCCTTTTGAGGCTCCAAGAGTCAATCTCCCTTGGAAAGAGTGTAACACCCGGATCCGGAGGCACTCTATTCTTTTTCAATTTGGCATTTTAATGCTTGCTACAACGTGGTGGAGAGTTGTCATGACGTGGCAAGTCTAGCCTTGTCTGTGTGTTTCATTTAAGCCACCACAGTGTGGCAATATAGGCCACGACGTGGCAGATGGCAAGTGACAAACCCTATTTTTCAGGTTTCTCGCCCTATTTAAAGGAATGAGGAGGCTAGGGTTTGCTCACTCTCAGCCTCCACCGGCCTCTTTGAGATCTAAGAAACCCTAAATTTCCCCTTCTATTATTTTGAGCCCTTTTGGTGTTCTTTGAAGCCTTAGAAGGAAAAAAGAAGAAGTAGTGAGTTAAGATTCTGCAAACTAGCCCTCATCCTTTGTCTTGGCACTCTTCTAGACCTTTGTAAGTATCCAAGATTCAATTTATATCATGATTAGTTGCTAGACCTTATGTTTTGTCCCTAAATCTTCATGTTCTTGTAGGTTGAAGTGATGAGATCTCATAAAGTTTGCAAAATTATGAATCTATGGGACCTTTGACATGATTGTTCGTTTGGATTTGGTTTCTAGTCGGGTTTTGAACCAAACACGATATTTCCATGGAAAACCCCATATTTTGACTCGTTATGGCTTCAAGACATGCATTGCACATGCATGTCTATAAAGCACCGAATTTTGTGTGGTTTTTGATAATAGAAACTGATCTAGAGTAAATGAGTAATGGACTTTTCAGAATAAGTGTTTAATGGGAAAAGCCATGTCTTATTTAGCCTATTTGAAACCAAGGGTTTGGGATTTAACCTTTTAGGTGGTCTTAATGGATAGAGTTGGAAACTTTATCCTTCTAGATCTGGTTTCAGACCATAGATGAGCTTTGGAGCTCTTAGGATCGAAGAAAGCAACTTAACCCATTAAGCTGCTGAAAACCCAATGCCCACGGTGGGAAATATGTCGCCACAGCGTGGTGGTGGGGAAAATTGCAACGGATTATTTTTGGAGGGCCACAACATGGCCATATTAGGCCACAATGTGGCAGCTGACTAAAGTCAATTTTGACCGTTTGACTTTGGACTTGAGTGGACTTTTGGTCAAGCACCTAGTTTGGAGGAAGAGCTAAGGTTTTATATGGTTTAACTGACTAGGTGGTGTGTAGCAGCAATGTTCTATCAGTGAGAGAAGTAGTAATTAAGCTTTTTTGGTGAGGCGAGTCTTCTCACCACACTGGTGGGTGGAAGGAACCAATGTCATCCCATTGATTTGTGTATGTAAGACGTATGTGTTTATGTGACTATTACATATATGATTGTATGTTATATGCATGGAGCCAATATGGGCTTGGAGTCATTATGGACTAAGGGTTAATACGAACCTGGGGGCTGATACGGACCTAACACAGCCACATGTTGTTACATGGAGTCATTAAGGACTTCGGGTTGATATGGACCCGGGGGTTGACACGGATACAACACAACCACATGTTGTTATATTTTCCCATGTATATGATGTATGTGGTATTTTGGGGAAGCTCACTAAGCTTTGTGCTTACAGTTTATGTTTATGGTTTTAGGTACTTCCGGTACGAAATGGAAGGGCCCTACGTGATGGCACATCATCCCCCTTATATTTCCGCACTTATGATTACTGTTACACAGATATTTTGGATAATTTGTATCATGGTTGTTTCTGAGACATATGATCTATGGAATTAATGAATTTAAAAATGTATCATTGTTTTGGGTCGTTACAACTTGGTATCAGGGCCTTGGTTTAAGGGATTCGGGCACACTTGTAGGTGTGTCAGAAATCAAATTGAGAAAATTATAATCTTTTCAAAATAAAAATGAGTTTCTAAAAGATTTTTACAAAATAGAAGTGGGGTGCGAAACCTGCAATCAGTCGAGCTCAAGTAAGTGATTCCCAAAATACACATACCTATGTGTTATGATTAGTATGCCTGATATATGAATTGCATGCTAGAGTAGGGCTAAGGATACCTTTAGGAATCGTATGATAGAATTTCCTGATTTGTGTGATGTCTTATAGCTTAGGAGAATTGGAAGATATGTGTTACTTAGGATTGATATTGGCTCTGTTAATTGCTAAGTGTGTCCTTTAAAAGTTGTATACAATTAGGATCATATAGCCCTAGAATGATCAATTTAGCCTCATTTCATGTTCGTTGTTTGGTTGTGGACTTAGGGTAGAATCATTATTTGATAATCTATATGGTCCCATTTTTGTGTACAACTTGCATGCATAAGGCAACCAGTAGTGTTGGTGGAGACTCTTAGTATTGTAGAGGCGGTCGGATTGAGAATTCCTAGGAGAGCCTAGGAGATGCTATAGTAGGATTTTTATGTTGTTTAGCATAGGATTGGTATATGGATTTAGTATGGTGACTTAGATGATTCAAGATGATTCTTAAGGAGAGTAAAAATAAGTGTGGAAGGTAGTATTGGCCCCGTACTACTGAAAGCAGAGGATTCGTACTCAAGGAAAGGACGATTTTGGAGATTCCAAGGGCATCTATAGATTGGAAGTTCCCTCGTGTTTATGATGATCGTTTATATATTTGTATTTGTAACGCCCCATTTCTGGTATGTAATTCAAATAAAGTATATATTTTCATTTATGAAGGGGTACTCGACGAGTCTGTAGCCTGACTCGTCGAGTAGAGGCGGGACGATCACGCGTTTTGAGATGGCTACTCAACGAGTCCATATGTTGGACTCGGCGAGTCCGTCTGTCTGGATGGAGCCCTAATTTTAAGGGTTTGCACCCTATTTAAACACACTTATGTGCCCCCAACCTCGCTTCTATCACTCTCAGAACATTCCCCCTATAAACCCTAGCCCTATTGTTGAGTTTGAGTGTATTTGTGATAGCTTGGAAGCTTTGGAAAGGAAATAAGGTCCATTGAAGGGAAGGAAGATCCAGGAGTTAGCTTACATATTTTCTTCATTCAGGTAATGAAGTTATGACCTTGTGCATTCCTCCATTATACCCTCCTTTATGCTTGTTATGCCTTCTTTGGAGCCTTTTAGGATTCAAAATTTGAGAAATGGACTCCCCTTGGATGAAAACTTCAGATTTGGACTCTTATTGCATTCTAGAAGTGTAAAGCTTCAGTTAAGGTCGTGATTGAAGTCCCTCTTGAGCTTGGAACCCCATTAAGAACTTAGGGTTGGCATTTGAAGCCTTTAAAGCCATTCATGCAAGTAAAGTTTGCAACTTTACGTGATAAGCATGCCCTAGAAGCATGGATTTGTGACTTAGAGCCGCTGCATGGCTCAAATCAGGCATGTATGGAAAAGGGACTGAATGGACTCGGCGAGTCACAAGCTTGACTCGGCGATTCATATGAAGATAGCCTTGGACTCGACGAGTTGGATGAGCAACTCGACGAGCCCGATGAAGATTGCCTTAGACTCGACGGGTTGTTCTACAACTCGGCGAGTCGGATGAGTTTTTACAAGAAAAGTAGTGTTTGAGTGAAATGGCTTCATTCCTTCGTAGTTACATGTAAATTCAGCAACTTTACGTGTTCAGATGGTCCCAAGGGCTCAGATCTACGAGTTAGAGGCCCTGGAATGGATTAGAATTCGATTGCATGGAATCTGCGTTTGGACTCGACAAGTTGTTCTTCGGACTCGACAAGTCGATTTGCGAGTCCCCGTTTTCCCTTCGAGTTGTGAGTCCAGAGTGAATTAGTGAGTGGGAAAGGGTCTCGTTGAGTTAAAGTCAGAATTTGTAAAGGAGGGACTCGATGAGTCTGCGCCCTAACTCGACGAGTCCGGTCAACTGGAAGTTGACTTTGACCAGGGGTAAAATAGTCATTTTACCCTCAGTATAGTTATCAGTAGTTGATTGAGTGTGTTATGGGAATTGTAGCCGGGAGAGACCGAAGCAGCAACAGACAGTTCTCGGGTAGAGTTTCAGCAGCCAGCCTTCGAGGTGAGTTTTTCCTTCCAGTAGGAACGGGTCTACGGCTACAATGCCAACCCATCTAGTTTGCAGTAGTTTCGGACTTTGGTCCGATGTAGTAGTTCAGTGTGCTTGATGTCTTTATGATTCAAGCATGTCTTTGTGTTATGTGTTCCGGACTTCGGTCCGATGCAGTATGCAGTATATGTGTTTATGCTACTTGATGTGTTCATGCTATGCTATGTTATGCTCAGTCAGTTTCCGTACTTCGGTCCGATGCAGGGGACAAGGTCTCAGTCAGTTCCGGATTTCGGTCCGATGCAGGGGACAAGGTCCCAGTCAGTTCCGGATTTTGGTCCGATGCAGTTAGTTCCGGACTTCGGTCTGATGCAGGGGACAAGGTCCCAGTCATTTCTGGACTTCGGTCCGATGCAGCTTCCAGACTCCGGTCTGATGCAGAGGGCAAGGCCCTGGTTAGTTCTGGACTTCGGTCCGATGCAGTCTCTAGATTTCAGTCTGATGCAGTGGGCAAGGCACAATATGTGTTTATATGATTGTATGGTATGTGGTAGTCTGGGGGAGCTCACTAAGCTTTGTGCTTACAGTTTCAGTTTTGGTTTCAGGTACTTCCACAAGTAAAGGGAAGGGCTCGGGATGATGGCATCGCTCACAACACCGCTTCAGTTTTATCCTGGGAGTTGGTTTAGTTTTTCCCAGATATGACTTGACACAGTTGGATACAGTTTTTGTCACGACACTTTATTATGGTTTTGAAATATTGACGTATGATTTTATTTTATGGCATTCGATGTTATGGTTTTAGTATTATTTAAACAAAAAATTTTGGGTCGTAATTTGGGTTGTTTCAGTATTTCAGTTAAGTATGGTGACCACTCGAGGAGGATTTTCTAGATCCGGTACTGCCTCTGGTGTTGAATCGTTGGATGAGCAATTGCGCAAGTTTATCATATCAGAGATTACTCATGGTATCATGGAGGCCTCCCCTGTGATTTTCGGCACCATCAAGGAGGGTATTATGGAGCTTATGGATAAGCGACTCGAGGCCCTTCGGGTGGAGATCGTTACAGGACAGTTAGGAGCATAAACTCCCTCATTTCGTGAGTTCAAAGCCTGTGGAGCCCCAAAGTTCTTTGGGGATGGGTTTTGAGCATTCTAACACTCCTATGGTGTACATGAAACCCTAAATACCTTGGATCTATGTTTTCTCTATTATACATGCAAACTTGAACTTTCCAAGGTATTACCCTAACTATCATACAATCTTTGATACTTGAGTAATATCAACAAGATAGAATACATACCTTTTAATGAAGCTTGAAGTCTTGAAATTTAAGAGCTTAGCCCCAATAGTGTGGAAGCCTCAAGTGGAATCACAAATCACCAAAAACAACTTGGAATAACTAGAGAATAAGGATACTTAGGTTCCACTTACGAAATCGGCATTGCCCTCATTTCTATGCACTAGTACCAATTTCTTGAACCAATGACCTCTTTATATAGTGTGGATGATTAGGGTTACATTCATGTAAACCCTAATATCCATGACCTTTCATTTCCATAGGATCCATGGGTTAAACACTCCATGGACTATCCATGAATGCTTAGCCCAACTTGGTCCACCACATATATATAAGATTCCATATTTAATTAGTTCCTTTTTGTGACATCCCCATTTTCTCGGCCAAAAAAGAACGATTTGTTTATACTTTGTTTTTAAAAACAGAGTAATCTTTTAAAGAAAACGGTTGCGGAATTTGTTCCCAAAACAAGATATGATAATAACTTTATCAAAACATTTCTCAAAGAGAATGTATTTTCATTTAATAATAAAACCTCGGGATGTCATGTTCCGATACAGACATATAAGCATAAACAGAACTTACATTCAATTACACTAATGATTTATATCTCCTTTAAATCTCTCTGTGAAATATGTCTTCGTATCGATACTTGTGATACAAAGAAAACTGAGTGGGTTAGGCTTGGGAGCCTGGTGAGCATATAGGGTTTTCATCCCACAATGTTATATCATATATTTATAAATATAGAACATTCAAACTTGTACAATTTCACCATATAAAGGCAACTCTTATCCCACCCCATCGATCCTCACAATGACACGATCTAAACTCTCGTATCTAAAATTTTCCTCTTTATCTGATCCCTACTCACGTATCTAAAACTAAACTTTTCACCTGATCCATACTCACGGATCTAAGACTAACCTTTTCCCCTGATCCATACTCACGGATCTAAAACTAAACTTTTTCCCTGATCCATACTCACGGATCTAAAACTAACATTTTCCCCTGATCCATACTCACGGATCTAAAACTACCTCATGGTCTGATCCATACTCCCGGATCAATAATTGTACCCAATCCATACTCCCAGAATAGGGACAATCAACTATACCTTAATCTTGATCTGATCCATACTCCCGGATCAATAATTGTGCCCAATCCATACTCCCGGACTAGGGACAATCAACTTAGTCTTAATCCATACTCCCGGACTAATAACAAGTTGTATCTCTTTACCTGATCCATACTCCCGGATCTAAAAGTAACCTCTTGGTCTAATACATACTCACGGATCTAATCTACCCATGTCCTACCCAGCATATTTGTAGATATAAAATACATATACAGTTTAACTCATTTAAAAACTATATAAAACATCCATTCCACACTCATCTCAAATAAACAACAATATATAAACACGTAGCACGTATTTCATAACAAATACTTCATATTTATGTGTTAGAAGAAAGTAACCACACACTCACTTGATCAGAAGATGATCGGACAGCACTACGACTTGTAGAAGTAGTATTCTTCGGTAGATCTAGAAGATCTTCACAAAAACCGGGCTCCTCGTGGACAGAGCTTCGGCTCGGGAATAACACTCTTCGGGATCCTCGGGGCTTCGGATCTTACTTCGGGGCTCGAGAATGATACCGGGGCTTCGGGATATGATTGGCATGCAAATCGAGGCAAAAACTAGAGAGAAGAAAGAGTTTGAACAAAAGAAAATGGCTGATCTCGGTTTCTATTTGAAGGCTGCTGGGTCTGGGATTACGTTGGGCGTAATTTCCAATTACGCTGGGCGTACTCAGTATGTTGGGCGTAACTTGGTTACGCTGGGCGTACTTCGACGTCACTGCATGCGTCATTTGGTGGCACTCGAGTATTGGTCAGGCAACTTGCACCCTCCTGAGTACGCTAGGCGTACTCAAATTACGCTCGGCGTAATTTGACTCGTCAAACTTCTAAATTGCGTAACTTTCGTATACGAGCTCCGTTTTTGACGTTCTTTATATCCACGCGTAGGTCAGACCATACTCTACAAATTTCATTTAGACTCTGTCGGCTAATTTTGACTTTTATTTTTATTATTTATATTTAGTAGGCCGGGACAGACAAACTTCGTTATAAATTCATAACTTCTTCATCCGATGTCCATTTTCGCCTATCTTTTTATCGTTTCACTACAATTGACGAGATATTCGATTCTCGTTTAGATTGTTTCGGCTAAAAACCGCTCGATCTCAAATCGAGTATTTGGGCTGCATACTGCTAAGCTAAAACTTAGAAAAATCATAACTTCCTCATACGAAGTCAGATTTGGACGTTCTTTTTATGCACGCTCACGGTTTAACGAACTCTATGAGTTTTGTTTAGATCGCTAATGCTACATATCGCTCTAACGTAAATTCACTATTTATGTCGCGATGTGTCATGTCGGTTCTGTTGCAAAACTTCGACAAGTCATAACTTCTTCGTTATAACTCGGATTTCAGCGTTCTTTATATGCACAGAAACCTTGTAACGTATACTATAACTTAGTTGAGATTATTCATTCTAAATAATCTTTCATCAAAAATCTATTTTTGACACCTATCGTCTCTAAATTGACTGGCCTGGATCTACGGGCGTTACACTTTTTGATCACTAGATTAATTCTAAATTAATTCTTGATCGATACTAATTAAATAATATGATTTCATATTAATATATTAGAACTTATAATACATTAATATAAAACACTAGTATCGTTTTTCTCATTTTTTCTATCCAATTGTTCCGGTGAACATGCCAAGTCGGGTCGAATACATACCAATAATATTTATGGGCTTATACATCTAATCCAATAGTCTCCCACTTGGATAAGTCTAAAACTATCATTGTGTATGACTCCAAAATCCAACTGGCAATCGTAGCTCTTAAAGTCGTTGTCGTACTCTGAACAAATCAATGACGCGTCCATTAGATAAGGGAGCATATGTTCCTCCATTCTAGATATCATATCGACTGAGACATGGATTATAATCATTCTCTCTGTCCATTTTTTGTTTCCTGATTTTTGATTTATGATGACCGACTAATTGAATAAATCAAATCAGTCCTGGCTTGGCCAAGCACTTCGGGGTGTCATCACTAAATCATCAAGGGGCCCACCGATATCGCTTTTATCCCTTTAAGGGTAAAAGGAATGCATAAAATTCGACTCATATGCTTGTTCTACTACTTTTTGAATCATACACGAATGCACGTTTTATAACATCGAGTTACCAATGCCTTTCCGTACAATCAATGCATAACCAACTCATAGGCAACAAGTCATATCTCTAGGTTTAAAGAATATAAGATATTATCGTCTCATGATCACTCGTGATAAAATCCATGAAGTGATTCTAATGATCATGGGTTTAATCCAATACTTAGAACTTATTAGCATTCATGAATGTTGCAGCAACTCTTGCTATGTACACTACCTTAGACATCTACAAACCAGCTTCATGACAGTCTTGATTCATATCTACTTCCAACATATGACCGACTGTGGATGGTTTGAATAACTTAGTCATTCAGGAAGAATGACCTGGTTATTCTGGAAGTCAAAACATGCAAAGTGAAACACAAGAATAATCGAATCCAATATGGTCTCAGAACTTATGAATATAAATAGAACACCTTTTATTTATCACCATATTGATTACACATTATTCATTGCATACTGTTTCAAACAATCAACTTTATATTTGAATTAAAACGATAGTTATCCCATGCTCCAAGCATATACACTATGTTTTCTAAACACTAGTCATGCCATACACCAAGTATGTACACTATGTTTTTCCAAACATTAGTTATGCCATACACCAAGTATGTACACTAAGTTTGTCTATGATCTTTACTTTGCGAAATAGATCGATTGAACATAATTCCAATGATTCTCATTTCACAATCTCAAATCCTTACCGCAAATGCAAGAATTCCAAATTCCTGCCATTTGCCTAAATCTGTTAGATTCTAAACTTATATGCATTGATCCTCTTGTAATGATTATGCACAGAGTCACCAAGACTTATCAACAGACATTACAGAGTATTCCAATGGCGATCATTCCACGGAAGCGAAGTCTCAAATTCAAAGTATATTGATTTGAACATCCTTCTTGCATTAAGTTTCCTAATATTACACGAATTTAATGAATAACTTCAACCTATGGGAATATTTCCATATTCTCATTTTGACTATCACTTCTGAACAAAAGTTGCCTCTTTTCAGAATATGTCAATATGGTCCTTCCAAAATTAACACTATACTTCCAACTGTCCCTGAGCAATCAATCTTTGGTAAACCTTAGATTGTCCTCGACAATTGCTTAATCAAATTAGTCATATCCAGTTCTAGTACTTTTTCCCTCTTAATGCTCTAGGCATTTGGAAAATTTTAGAACAGATGAAGATTATAGCACATGCAATCGACCCTATATCCGAAGCATATGGGACGCGATTCATGATGTCTCACATAAAGACATGATACTAGACCAGTCTTTTTCTATAATATTTCTACTTCTATTTTCCAAGTTCTCATAATTCAAATTATGAAAAGGGATGCCGTAATCATAATCGAATTTTAAAATGCAAATAATGGACCCATATATAGAATTTCCTTATGTTGAGCCATAAAATTCACACACACACACACACACACACATATATATATATATATATATATATATATATATATATATGTGTGTGTGTGTGTATATACATACACACACACACACATATATATATATATACATACATACATACACACACACATATATATATATATATATGTGTGTGTGTGTGTGTGTATGTATGTATCCTTCACTAAAGATGATTAAAACCTCAATATAAGCTTTTAGAATTGAAATGAAGTATTATTTCCTCTTCTTAATTATAGCAAAAACAACTTTTCCCAATTGAACTTTTGTTTTTCTATAATTAACATTGCTAACTTGCAATACTTATCATAATTATCATGCTCCCACTAACATGATGATTATTATCATAACACTTATGCTCCCACTAGCTTTGACATGTACTCAGAAATCAGCTGGACTTCTAGAAATCAATACTTTATTGACTTTATTTCCAAAGTTCAGGCTTCTGATACGAGATGCTTTGATAAAATTTTATCAAAATCATACATCTTTCCTTAGATAGCACACATGTGTGTCTAAACAATTTCAGAACTATGAAAATGGATGTCGTAATCATAATCTCAATTGTTTAGACCTTTGTCATTTCTCACAAGTCCATGTTAGTGTGTCAGTTAACCAAGCACGCTCCACTAACAACTTTGAGAATGCAAATATCACACTTGCTATCTATCTAAAATCTACTTAGTGAAAGCGTTTCCTCACCATCATTTTCATGAATCGGAGAGAAACCATATGACACTTAGATTTTATGGTGTATCTGTTCCTATCCATGTGAATTTGTCAAAACCATAATCACAAGACAAGGTTAGTGACACATCCAAACTCATATGGATTGAACTTGTGCAGTCTTAACTTTCTTACCACCTGGCAGCACAAGGGCCCGCCATTGCTTCCAAGTTGTTATGCAACCAATTGAGAACTCTCAGAACTTATATGCAAAGCCAACTTTAACTAGAATAGGCACATAAATAGGAAAAATGTCAACACGATAGGTTATAACCTCACATCGTGTGCTACTTATAAACTACATGTTTTATTCTTGATTAGATCTTGAAGCTTTTCCAAGATCTCTAAGACTCCCATTATCCTCTTGACATATAAGACTCACTTGCCAAATATTCAAGAGATAGTGTGGATTGTTTATCAAGACAAATATTTCACACAATTGGCCTTAGTTGGTCTTTGTTTTATCCAAAACATCACAACTTACCAATTTCAAATGTACAAGAGTAGGATACTTTTACTCTTACATTTGACTAGTGTTAATAAACCTTCTTTAAGATGTATCACACAAATTACAATCTTGGAGTATGACTCTAAGACTTGTTTTGAAATGAGGTATGACTCATCTTCTTGATTTAACCATTTAAGCAATTCTTAATTCCTCTTCTTATCCATAGGAATGCACTAAGATGTCCTTAGAGGACCAATTGTGATATGGTTTCTTAATCATTAAGATGATCACAAAATATGATACTAAAGTACTCTCCCATCTTTTCATATTTGAGAAACTTTTATCTTTCTGCCTAATTTGATTCTTCTCATTCGTTCTGCCATACATCGAAACTTTTCCAATGTTTTAGAATTATACTTAAACTGGTAAGTATATCCATATTTACTAAACTTTAGTAAATCATGACAAATAGTCTTATTGATCTTTTGTGGTGGATCTGACCAGCGCACAACCAAGTGTACCCGATCCCTTTGTCCTTCACTTGACTCACATATACATGTGAACAAGGAATTAGTCTTAATTTTCCAAAGATGAAGATTTTCATCCATCATACTATACAACTTGCATAATTCCAAGTATCGGTCCAATTGAAACTTGGGTGATGAGAATCTTTCCTTATTTGGTAAATTTAGACACTACCACAAATGAAAGAATCAAATTCATATTTTCATTATTGTTATAAGTATACAAACATCAATTTTCCATAAGTGCCATTGCACGGACATATATAATAAAACAAAATTTTATTTATTTATCAAATGCGGAAAAACTTTCCTTACAATGCAACTTTAAATGGAAACTATGTTATTACATATTTCCTAGAAATCTATCATAACTCTTTGAGTAGTAGCTCAAGAATCCGATCTTCGAACCATGTGATTGAAATCCATCTTCGCGATCAGATTCAGCATACTCTTTCTCTAAGTTCCCTTACCTTTGCTTGATCCTGCCATACATTAAAAATGTATAAAGAATCTTCAAATAGGAACTTAATAGTGTTAGATAGTGGACTTACCTGAAGCATAGTCAAGATTTTTGACTAGTCCTTCTCTCAGGTCTTTCAAGTAGTTAAGGAAGCTTCGCAACCAATGCCCCTTCCTTTGGCAACAAAAACATATGGACCCTTTGGGAATAATGCACTGGACTATCTCAGACTTGCCTTTCTCTTTACCATTTGGACAACCGAGTTGACTATGGCCGATTCCTTTCCATTAGGAAGAGAAAGCTTTTCTGGATATCCAATGATACCAATTGTCATTGTCCATTGTAGTTTGGGAAGTTGATCTACTAATCAAATTTGCTTTACCAGAGCTCCAAATCATTGCTGATTCAGCAGCACCAAGCAAATAGATAAGATTATTAAGGGTCATGTAATATTCTTTTACATAGTAGTCTCAAAGGACACTCACTATGAGACTTAGAAAGTGATTGAACAGCCAACTTTCTCAAGACTTTGACACCCAACTCTCCCGGCCTGTCAATATGTGACTTCATCTCCAAGATGTGAGCACACATAGACCGTGCTTGCCAATAGGGATTGAGTGACCTTGAACATGTGGGTTAGGGAGAATAATTGGAGGAGGTGGAGGGAGTGAAGAATGATTTCCGGGACATCATCTTCATTAGGAAAGCTTGTTCCAAGAGTTTTGGGAAGATCATAATTGTCTGAACCAGACATCTTTTCAGAGATATTTAAGATAGCTGATTTAAAGTCCTTAATATAACACCCAATATGAAATATTAAGGCTAGGACCCAACACAATATTTTATAACTTGGAAGAGGGATGCCGTAATCCAAGCTATAGAATATTTGAAGGTAGGCGAATGATGATTCACCAATTTCCACCATGAAAATGAAATAATTTATTAGGTTTTATTTGCATTTGAAACTCCTAGATCTTTTGAGATTTATCAAACTTTTCAATGGCATGTTTCAATCTCGATTATGCCCTCTCAGGTTTTGTGACTGTGATGTTGAGGATCACAAAACAAGGTGTGAAAAACCATGCAAATATACTTGGTACCCTTAATATTTACCCCTCAATTGATGTGATGGTTAACCATGCGCGCTCCACCAATACTATGATAAACATTAAGTTACCCTTTGCCTACCTTGTTAAATCAAGTTAGTGTGCCGGTTAACCGCACGCGCTCCACTAACCGACTCAGGATCGTCAAAAAAGCTATGCTCACTAGAAAAGAAAACTGATAACATTCGAAGTTGGTGATTCGGTTTTGCTTAAAGTCTCACCGTGGAAAGGACTTATAAGATTTGGTAAAAGGGGAAAATTGAGTCCAAGGTTTATTGGACCGTTTAAAGTTCTTCAGAGGATTGGGAATCAAGCTTACAAGCTAGAACTACCAGAAGAACTAGATGGTATTCATAACACTTTCCATGTGTGCTATTTGAGGAAGTTAACGGGAGATGTTCCCGACATAATTCCAATTTCTGAGTTAAGATTGGATGAAAGCAAGAGGTTAATCGAAGAACCAAAGGCAATCGTTGACCGTAAGACTAAAAATTTGTGATGCAAGATGGTCGATTTAGTGCTTGTGCGTTGGAAACATACGAATGGCCAAATCTCACCTGGGAAACGGAGAGTGACATGATGAGTCGCTACCTGCACTTGTTTGTTGATGTGTGATTCCAGGGACAGAATCATCCTAAGGAGAGAGAATTGTAACGCCCGTGTTTCTGGGCAAAAGCATTAATAATGGTATAATAGTCTAGGTCAACCTTTGTAACTCATTTTGAAGTAATAAAGGTGAATTATGTGAATATTATGTGAATTATGTGCTTATTTGCTTAATTATTATGATTTAATTAATTAATAATAAAAATAAGCGTTGAAAATAAATATTAAATAAAGTCGATATCTTTTAAGAAAGTTGTAGTGGCCGAAACAAGGATTCCGGAGATATAAAGAATACCGAAATCCGAGTTATAATGAAGAAGTTATGACCTGTCGAAGTTTCGCGACGGCACCGGGAAGCGTAAAAAGTGAATTTACGATAAAGTACTTTTTAGCCTTAGCAATCTAAACGAAAGTCATAGTGTTCGTTAAACCGAGAGCGTGTATAAAAAGAATGCCCAAATCTGACTTCATATGAGGAAGTTATAATTTTTCTAAGTGTCAGTTTAGCAGTAGAAAACTAAAAACTCGAATTTTAGATCGAGTGATTTTTAGCCGACACAACCTAAACGAGAATCGAAGGTCTCGTCAATAGTAGTACAGCGGTAAAAAGACAGACGAAAACGGACGTCGGATGAAGAAGTTATGAATTTTTAACGGATTTTCTTGTCTCGGTCTGTTAAAAATAATAATATTAAAAATAAAATCAAAATTAGCTGTCGGAGTCTAAACTAAAGTTGTAGATCATAATTTCACCTACGCGTGCATATAAAGAACGTCAAAAGCGGAGCTCGTATGCGAAAGTTATGGATTTTAGAAGTTTGAGACACAAAATTCGAGAA